>NC_136919.1:31876424-32476424 GCF_949752795.1 Hyperoodon ampullatus
AGAAATCTCCATTCTTGTAAGTATTCACAGAAAAGACTTTAATTGTTGTTCTTTTACTTATTAAAATAGGGAAAATTAAAAGAATGATAATAGTCAGTGCTTGCAAGAATCCATGGAAATTGAGGCCCATATATTATTGTAAAATAACAATCTTTGGAAAGACAAACTAGCCAACTAAGGAAAAATGCTATATGAATGAAGGTACTTGTTGTGGCAATGTCTAATGAAAAAAGACTTGAAGCAACAGAATTAGTCAGAGGGGAAGGTCTAAGTAAGTTGTGGTACACATGAGAATATTGTATAGCTAATGAAAATATCCTTGTCATCAGGAATACAAGCATGAAACAATGCCCATACCTCTGTGTACTCACTTCTCTACACTTGGCTCAGTCAGCTCCACACACACTGAAATTAAGGTGAAAGCCAGCTGGACTCCTTTTTTATTTTTATTTTTTTTAATTGAGGTATCATTGATGTACAATATTATATAAGTTTCAAGTGTAAAACATAGTTGTTCATGACTTTTAAAGGGTTTATTCCATTTGTATTTATTATGAAATATTGGCTATATTCCCTGTGTTGTGTAACCAGCTAGCCTCTTATCCTGGGACTTTGGGAAGAATCTGCTTCCAGGCTCATTCAAGTTGTTGGTAGTAGAATTCAGTATTTTGCATTTGCAGGACTGAGATTTTCATCTTCTTTCTGGCTGTTTGCTGGGGGGTTCACTGTCATCTCTAGAGGCTTCTCCGAGGTCCTTCCATGTGGCCCCCTCCATCTGAGCATTAGAGAACCTCCCTTATGTTGTTCCTCACTTTCTCTTTTGCTACCAACTGGAGACAACTCTGCTTTTATTGGGCTCATGTGATTAGGTTAGGCCCATATGCATAAACTTTCTGTCTTAGGGTCAATGTCTGCAAAATCCCTTTTGCCACATAACATAGCATAATCATGGAAATCAAACCAAGGAGCAAAGGGTACCATGGGGTCATATTAAAATTCTGCCTGCCATCCCACAGATTGGGCTCACTGTCTCACTTCCTTTAGGTCTTTTCTCAGTTGTTAACTTTTCAGCAAAGTGTTTCCTGGAATCTATCTAAAATTTCAACTGCTCCTCTTATCCTCACCCAAACTTCTACCCCCTTTGCCTGTTTTTTTCTTTAAATTTCTTCTTTAGCACTTATCATCTAATGTACAATATGTCTTACTTATTTATATTGTTTATATTGTTTGTTATCTGTCTTCTCCAGCACATGTAACTACCATATGTAGTTCTCACTGGTAGAATGGTGCCTGGAACATAACAAATACTCAGTAAATATGCGTTTAACGAGTGAACAAATGATACAAAATTATATAGAGAGTATGATTACAATTATTTAAAAATATGAATGCATATAAACACAATTAAAGTAGTATTGTTAAGATGGTAAGATTTTAATAGCTTAAGATCTATTTCCCAAGCTTTGCACTGTTTTTATATTGACATAACAAAGAAAAAACCCCATAGAATGGGCTGTTCTCTGGGTAGTGGGAATTAGCCAAGTATGACATACCTTGTGAGCAGGTACTTTTGAGGTAATGCTAAGGACTCAGCAGCTCATCATAGGCAGAAAAACATGCCAGAGGCGATGTGGAAGAGGAGAAAGAGCATGGGAGATGGAATTGCAAAGACCTGGATTTGAGTCTCTCTTCAAGTATATACGAGTTGGGTGACTTGAAAAGTCACTTAACCCCTCTGAGCCTATTTTCTCACTACATAAATTAGGACACTAACTACTTTCATCATTGGGTTGCCATAAGGATCATGTAAGATGCTCAGTATTACTTTGATTCATGTCATCCAGCCTATTCACCCTTGTGATGGCCAAGAGAAAGGCTTCTCATGCTTTACCAACTTCTCTTCTTCATCTAACTTGTGTGCAGTTGCAGAAAAGGACTTTCTTATTAGGGTAGGTTGATGTTCCCATGAAAGGAATATCACCGATTTTTTTTTTTTAAAGCAATATTGGTTTCCAATAATTGTAACTAGCTTAAAATAACAGAAACAGAAATTCCTATGTGGATAACAAAATTTCCCTTTGAGTTCCAAAGGATCTCCTGGCACTCTCAAATTATTGTACCTTGAAATTGTTTCAATAACTGCATTCTTTATGACAGGAGTTTGAATATCAAATATTGGTCACTACAAGAATATTAAATTTTTAATCAGAAATAGGGAAAAATGACTTTAAGTTCTGATACTATCAGTTTCTCATTATTTGACCTTGAACCATTCACCTTACTTCTCTTTGCCTTCTGGTACATTTTGAGAATCCTTGCATGCATAAACAAATGACTCTTTGTGGAAAGGTAATTCCCATAGCAATAAAAGTGATTACATTTTAAGCATCTAGGATATTCCAGGCGCAGTGCTGTATTCTTTACATACATTATCTTAAAAGCTCAAAACAAGTCAACCAGCTGATATCATTGTCTCCATTTTATCCACAAGAAAGCTGAGGCTTAGAGAGATCAAATAAATTCTTGAGAGTAGCACAACAAAATGCTAGAATTGATCTCCTGCTATAATCTCTTAACATCATTTTGCATTTGGATTATTCTTTTCAATGCATTTACTCTCTGGCCCAATTTTGTGTCAAAG
The DNA here is from genome assembly GCF_949752795.1 of Hyperoodon ampullatus. NCBI lineage: Eukaryota > Metazoa > Chordata > Mammalia > Artiodactyla > Ziphiidae > Hyperoodon > Hyperoodon ampullatus. The sequence goes on from NC_136919.1 coordinate 31,879,066, forward strand.
AGGATTTGGTTCAACATTCTATGCCTTTATCTAAGTCTTCAATTAAAAAAAAAATTAACACAAGTTTGTTTATTCCTTGCTACACCCCAGGTACCTAGCACACCTATTAGGTAGTAGTTGTTCAATAAATGACTTTGGAATAAATGAATGAATAATGTGGTGCAAAGACAAAGCCCTGTGCCATGTCTCCCTTGACATACAGTAGTATTGGCCCTTTCAGTTACAAATCTATTAGATTTTGTTGTTAAGATATCCTCATTTTTGTACTTTTATCTGTAATTACTAAAGGAAGACATTGTGAAATGTTTTGGTGTGGTCGGGTACACTATGTCTATAGTTTCCCCCAAATTACACTATATCTAGAGTTTCCCCCAAATCTACCATTCCGATAATCGTATTTTATGAAAAGGAAAGCTTAAGATGTATCTTGTTTTTCATGAACATATTATTTTTCTCATCTTTCTTCTCTTAGAGTTCACAAATATTCAATTTTATCATTTGACCCAGAAAACTACTTGGGATAGACATTAAGTGCAATATATATTTTTGCAGCATGTTCCTTTTGGTGAAGCAAGATAGTATTTTCTATCTTAATTCTTATAAGATTTCTGGCAGAATTTTGAGGCTACAATTAGGAAGTTCTCTTAACAAAAACAGCAATAACCATATATTCCAAAAGTTGCATGTATAAACGCTGCATAGACACCTGACCTACATTATCTAATTTAATTTCCCCCAAATCTATGAAGTAGGCATGAATATCTGAAATTTACAAATCAGGAATCCAAGACCCAAAGAGCTAACTATCTGCCCAAAGTCACCCATATGGTAAGTAGTAATCAGGATTCAAAGCCAGGTCTCAAACTCCAAAGATTGTGTTTTTAATGAGTATATATGTTGCCCTTTATAACTTTTCAAGGCCAGGAAACACATTAAAAACACCCTAATTTTTTCTTATGATCACCTCACCTGTGTTTGGCTTCAATTTTCTTGTTTTATTTGGATTAGGCTAGGTTATGCTGCAGTGACAAATAGCATCAATTATATTTTAGTGTTGCACTTATGTATCAAAATGGGTTTACATGATTGCAATGACTGGAAGATCATGCTGGAAAGTCATGCACAGGCAATTAACTATTTTAAACTCAAAATGATACATATCACTTCTAGCGACATATCATGGCCAGAGCAAATCACATAGCCAAGCCAAACTTCAAGCGGTAGGGAATCACAACCCTCCATTGTATCAGGAAGGAGAGAACAAGCTATCAGTGGACACTGGTAGTGTCTCCACATATCCACGTATTTTCTGCCCTTTTCAGAGTTGAAAATATTCTCTCTTCTTTTAACATTTTTCTTGGGGTATAGTCGATTTACAATGTTGTGTTAGTTTCAGGTGTAGAGCAAAGTGAATCTGCTATAAATATACGTATACCCACTCTTTTTTAGATTCTTTTCCCATATAGGCCATTACAGAGTATTGAGTAGAATTCCCTGTGCTATACAGTAAGTCCTTATTAGTTATCTATTTTATATATAGTAGTGTTTATATGTCAATCCCAATCTCCAGTTTATCCCTCCCCCACCTTACCCCCTGGTAACCATAAGCTTGTTTTCTACATCTGTAACTCTATTTCTGTTTTGTAGATAAGTTCATTTGTAGTCTTTTTTTTTTTGACTCCACATATAAGTGATATCATATGATATTTGTCTTTCTCTGTCTGACTTACTTCACTCAGTATGACAATCTCTAGGTCCATCCATGTTGCTGCAAATGGCATTATTTCATCCTTTTTTTATGTCTGAGTAATAGACATTTCTCCAAAGAAGACATACAGATGGTTTAAAAGCACATCAAAAGATGCTCAACATCACTAACTACCAGAGAAATGCAAATCAAAACTACAATACAAATCAAAACTACAGTTGAGGTATCACCTCACACCAGTCAGAATGGCCATTGTCAAAAAATCTACAAAAAATAAATGCTGGAGTGGATGTGGAGAAAAGGGAGCCCTCCTACACTGTTGGTGGGAATGTAAACTGGCAGAGCCATTATGCAGAACAGTATGGAGGTTCCTTAAAAAACTAAAAATAGAGCTACCATATGATCCAGTAATCCCACTACTGGGCATATACCCTGAGAAAACCATAATTTGAAAAAATACCTGCACCCCCAATGTTCACTGCAACACTATTTACAATAGCCAGGACATGGAAGCAACCTAAATGTCCATCAACAGAGGAATGGATAAAGAAGATGTGGTACATACATAGAAAATATTCTCTTTTCTAAGAGAATCGGTAATGAAGTTCAGTTTTCATTAAAAATTATACCATTATCTATTTTCTTATAATTATACCATTATATATTTTCACATAAAAATTATGCCATTAGTTCCAATACTTCCTTCTTGAATCTTACAAAACTAAGTAAGCCCTTTTGGTTGTCCCTCACACTTATTGTAAGAATCATGTAAATCTAATTATTATTTTCTGACCAGTTGGTCACCTTCATTATTTCCCCACTCTATACGTATCCTTTAAAACTCTGCACTCATTAGAGCTCCCTGTACAGTTATACTGACCTGACGAAACCATCCCCACTCTTCTTCAGCATTATGAAAACTTGATGTTGCAAAGTCATAATTTCAATTTTGTGTGCCTGATGTCCCCAGAGAACTTTTGGAGATTCAAGATGCTTTGAAAAGAAGGAGTTAAAATGTTTATTCCTCCCCCACCTTTATTAATAAGCTATTAGAGATGTGCAAAATAAAGGAGGTTTTTTTTTTTTTTGGGGGGGGGTTGTTTTTTAAAGAAAGAAGCATTCAGGAAAGAGAAACCCAACAAAGGGTGAAAGTGGTGAAGTGAAGTCATAAGATGACAGCTTTTTTCTAGAGAAAAGCCAGTTCAGACTGCAGGAGGAGGATGGAAGATAGAAACTTCTGGGAGAGAAGCCCTCCTGGCCATCTGTTACATTTGAAAAGTGAACACACAATTGATCTGATGGAAAAAAACTAAGGATAGGTACACTGAAGACCACTCACATCAAAAGCAAACATAAAAACAAAATAATCATTAACTCTAGGAAAAGTAAATATGTTGTGCAAAATGGAACTATACCTGTAGAATTGGTCTCTGCCTTATTCAGTATTTAAACAATAACTTAAATACTGCTATTAATTAACCAGAGTTAGATATAGCTGTGGTAACTTATTTCCAAATACCTCCCATCCTGTATGCCTTATGCAATGAGGCTTTGTCACTCTTCCCATCAAGATGTGGAGCTGACTTCTCCTCCCTCAGGGTTTAGGGAGGAGAAGTCAGAAGAATGTCCCTTACATGGACCCATACACTGTGGTAGAAGCGAATGCTGAAGACTTGTGAAGCTGGACTTTAAGAGATCTTGTAGTTTCTGTTTTCAAGCTTTAGGGATGCTTCCTCTTGGAATGCTGCCTTGAGACTGCCATGTTCTGAGCAAGCCCAAGTGAGGCATGTGGAAGAGGACCAAGGAGCCCTGAATGAAAGCTCAGCTGAGTCCAGCTCCTGGCCAGTTCACCAGCTGAATGCAGTTACATAAGTGAAGCCAGAAGAACACCCAACTGATGCAGAGCATCACAAAACATAATAAATTGTTATTTCCTTAAGCCACTAATTTTGGGGTGATTTGTTATCCCCCAATAGACAACTGAAACGATATCTATATTGGATGGAAAGGAGAGGTGAGGTGATATAAGAGAGCTAAATCATCAACTAAAATGCCAGGAAATTAACAAATAATATCTTCAAAAGAAAAAGAGCACTAGGAATATATTATGAGAGATGTGGCGATAGATGCCAGAAGAAACAATTCAAGTGTTTTAAGTTGTTGCCTGGGGCCAGACCATGGGGTGGGCCAGGAGAATGCAGTTTTTCATTATAGACCTCTTAGTTGTATTTGATTTTTAAAATGTGAACATGAATTGCTTTGATAAAAGTAAAATTTATATATTTTTTAATGATCCCTGGGATATGCAGTCATGTGAAGCTAGGGCATGCGAAGGCCTCAGGGCCTGGCAGATGAATGAGGAGACAGCTCTAATTTGGTAGTTGCTTTCTGTGGACATCCTGCCCCTAAAGGCTTGTCATCCCTCTTAGGCCTCCCTTTTCAGTTTCAGTTCTTAGCAACCAGTTAAAAATGAGGATGTATTTTAATGTACAGGCAAAGGCTTACAAGTAACTTAGAAGAAGAAAAGAAACCCAAAAACAAACAAACGAAAAAAAACAAAACAAGAGGCAGCAATGAACTGTCCCTTTGTCTTCAGCTAATTTCTATCCTGGCCCCCTTTCTTCTTAGAAGAAAAGGTAGAGAGAAAAAGCCCAGACGCCCTTGAATTACTAACACCTAAAGTAAAAGAATAATATCTTTAAATCACTGGCTCTGAGAACCTCTCAATAGCCCCAACTCCGTGCAATCTGATTTCTGGAAAAATACTCATAATTGTGTTATCTTTGGGGTCCCTCCTTGTTTGTGACTATGTGTGTCATCTTTACATAAATCTTAAAGAATTTGGGGTTCCTCCACTAATATACTATAGGCAGAAATAGCTTTGGAAAATCTGCTTGCTTGTATTTCCTCCATCTTTCCCTTTAGAATTCTTAATGCCATTCTTTGGCCTATTAAACATGCCTGCTCAAGCCATCCTTTATTTCTTAGAGCAACATAGTCTGTGGCTTTGGCTACACAATTCTGACAGCTGGACAACTTGGTTGGTTCATGCTTTAAAAAAAAAATCAAAGCAGCTGTTTGGCAAAGTATATTGAATGATTTTCTCATTTTTCAGCAAGCTGTTATGGAATTACACCACTTCAACTCAATGGTCTCTCATTCTCCCAAATATCTCTACTCTTTAACTGGCTTTCCTTTTTCTGTCCTAGCCTTGCCTCAGCCCCCAGCTTACCTTACCTTCAAAGGAAGTACCACAGGATTGTGTTTTCTGGTTGAGTGATGCCAGTAATGAAGGTGGAGCTATTCTTGGAGAATGGATCACAGAATATGTGTATGGTCAGTTTGTATGCAAAAAACTGTTAAGATGGGAGGGCTGAGCAAAGCCCCTGCCTCTGCCTTCTCCATCCTTGCCAGTGTTAGTTACTGGGTCCAACCTTGGCCAGTCCAGCATCATCCCAGGTTGTGCCAGGCCCACCATCCCTAGGACTTGGAATTGAATCTTATGCTCACAGGCTGCTCTCTAACCTGCCAAGTATAACAAGAACAAGAACAAGAACAAGAATAAATGCCAATTGCTGAGCATCTGCTATGGGTCCAAATTACACTGGCTGCTTATTGCTAAGCCTTCCACCAGTCCCAAATGTTAGGTATGCTTATTCCCATTTTACAGAAAAGCTTACATCCTGGCCCAGGGTCACATATGGGGGCAGGATTTTGATATGTATTTTTCTGACCACAAAACCTCAGCCTACTCTGGATATTACTGGCCTTCTGGGCCCTGCAAACACATACTATTGTGTTGACTTGAAATAAACAGGTCCAAAATAGCTTAGTTCTATCTTATATTGTCTCTCTTTCTGAAGAAGCGAGTCTCTCACCACCTCTCTCTTTCTAATGAATTAAGCCCCCTTGATGGTGATGTTTGTCTGAATTTGGCCAATGCATTTAACTCTGTTCCTTGAACCCCTGGCAGCTTTGGCAGAGGCTGATATAGAGAATGGCCGGTTCCTTCATCCCTGGTCTTGCCTGCCTCCCCTCCGTGCTGCCCAAGAACTCTACCCTTAAAATACAAACATCTAAAAACACTAATGAATGTTATATTCATTACTTATGCATGTCATTGTGTCCTAAGCACTGTGCTCTAGTTTGTGGGGGACAAAACAAATCAAGCACAGATCCTGGCCTCCAGGAGCTACTGTCTGGTAGAGGTGGTTGAGTAGTATAGATTTAAACCACTTGTAATAGTAATTGTAATGGTAAGCACCTATATAGCTCTTCCCAGGGGAAGGGCACTTTAAGAAAGTTATTTCACTTCATCCTCACAATAGCCCGGTGAAGTAGATTCCGTTATCCTATTTCACAAATAATGAAATGGCAACAGATAGGTTAAGATTATGAACCCAGGCAGTCTGGCTCCAGATTTGAGCTCTTAAACACTACTGGGTTTAGTGAAGATGCCGCATGGGTTGCAGGAGAAACACAGGTCACGGGAACTGAGAGGAGAGAGAAATGTCACTTGGCTGCATAAAGCCAGGAAGGCTTCCTGCAGGAGGTAGCACTTGAGCTAAACCATGAAGGATGGGTAATATCGGGCCATAAGGGATGAGTACGCAGGAAGGGAATTTCAGAGGGAGAGAACAGCAATCAGCTGGTTGTTCAAAGGCTCTTGTTGCTGAGGCCTCACCTGCCTCCTGTCTGAGTTGTGACATGAGTCATCAGCCCAGCCCTGCATGCCTGCAGTGTGCAAGACTGGGTGATCCTTTTGTCCATCAGTCTAAATATGTCTTTGGAAAAATACCTTTATCCCCCTTTTGCACGACTCCTGGTTTCTCTCCTGGTTCATGTCTATCTCTGGGATGTAGAGTCCTTCCTTTAAGAATGTCGGTGTAAAAGAAGCTTGAGTGAGGATTTGACCCAAGCAGGAGAGCAGCTATTCACCATGTCAGATGAGTGAATTCACTGCCCAGCCTAGGGAAATACTTCTGGTGTTGCTCCACCCCAAGGGGGACAGATGGCAGCAGACTGTTTAACCTCTGTGCATTTCCTGAATGTGACATGTCTGCTCATCTTGTTGTCGGCTGAACTGAGAGGGACACCACACTGAGAAGGTTGGGAAGAAACCTGAGCACAGAATCCTCATTCCCGACACCCTTCACCATGCCCCAGCTGCGCCAAGAAAACGGTCATGGTAATGATGAATTTGTACCCTGTGTCTCCCGCTGAGGGTGCAGCTCGGAGAGAAACTTGGGGGCGAGCATAATCCCCACCACACTGACCAATGCCTCTGACCACAGCACAAACTGCTATGGAGGTTCCTAGGTTTTCTTAATCCTCTAACTTTAAATCCTTTATCAAATACAAACTCATTGACCATTCAGCAGCATCCTGAGTGAACTTTTTATTCACATCATCTGACTTCTCCTCTCCGGATGTGTCATCATGGGTAGCCTCTGCTAATTGTAGCCATTATGGTTTCTCGTTGTTTTTGGTTTTTGCTGAGTTACTTGCCTGCTCCTGACATTAGACATGTACCCATCTCCTCTCTTTCCTAAGTCTGAACTCCAGCTTTACGGTTTATATTCATTGTGTTCCAGAATAATTAGTCACTTGCCTTGGCGGATGAGTTTTGAATGTGACTTTTCTAAAGAGATACTTCCAGAATCCTCAAAACAAGAAGACTCAAAGTCCTTTAATGTCATCAGTGGATTTTTACTCCTGTTGGGGGGGTGGGGCAGGGCGTGCGTGTGTTTTGCTTTCTGTATGCCATTTCTTTTTCATCTCCCAGTGGTTAAGGACAGACCTGGTACATGAGTAGCCTCCCCCTGAAAGCTCTGGGCATCCATCGCAGGCACACAGACAGAAGATTTTCTCAGGGTTCTGAGGTGAACAGTGCCCTTGCTTCTGTGGAGTCGTGATGAATGGAGCAGATGTTCTCAATAAGTCCTGATGTGAATAGAAAGAGAAAACTGACTGGATGAAAAAAGAGGGGGTGAGAGATATCCTGTAACACATTATTCCCCTAGGCTGGAGAATACCACATGCAAAACTTCTCCAATAGTTTTGAAGAGTCAACTTACTGAAGAGCTCAATAAGGTGGTATGAAATCATCATTACTTACCCTGGACGATTTATGTTCCCATGACTTGTGTTAGTTCAGGTGTGTTTTTCCCCCCTGTAAGATCTTCACCTTTCACTTGCCTTGTTATATTTATAGGGTTGCTCTTAGGTATCTTGTTCCTAAAGCCTCCTAAGCCATTTTCCCCCAATACACTGGACTCTAGGCAAAGAGCATCTTTGAACTCCTGGTAGTGTCACCGGATATTTGTCTGTGCGTTAGTTGAATTCCTGTGCAGCTTTGAATTCTCTTTCCAGAGAAGTAAGGCTTTATGGCTCTTGCAGATTCGCTTAATCTTTTGCAGCGCATGAATGATCCCTTCATTCTAAAGGCCCCATGGTTGATTTGGTAATTTCTATAGATCTGTCTCTCATGGGTTTGCTTTTGTCTGCTCCTTCCTTTTCTGTTACTTCATTATTTCGTGAGATTTTACTCCACCTTATTTACCATCCCCAGTTCAGGCCACTCCTTATTCTTCTCCTTAACTTTAGAGCTTTTTTACAGCTCAGCCTCCAAGAGCCCAGGGTTTCATCTCTACATTCTGCCCGTCGTTCCCCCTCCTGTTAACTGAAGCATAGACTAGGAATTACGTGCTTCCATACTCCATTGGTCATTTGTAGCTTTGTCTTTATGGGGATTTTGTCTCTGAAGACCTCATTCCATGAGATTTGTGGTGTCCTAAAAGATGGAGAGCAGAGTTGCTGGTCACTGGCTGGAGTGAGAACTTGTTTGCTTTAAGTTCTTCATGTTCATTAGTTTGGTTGGAAAAATGTGTCTTTTAGAATTCTGTGCAGGAAGACATTTTGTGTACGTGTGTTTTTTTTTAATTATATGAACAACTCTATATTTTGATAATAGCATACTGTTTTTTTTTAATATTTCAGGGTGGTTTTATCTTAAAGGCTGTGAGTTTTTTAATCATATTTAGAATTTGATATTTTTATTTGACCTATATTTTTTGTCTAAAAACTGCAGCTTTAGGGAGGAGATATGGGGATATATGTTTATGTATAGCTGATTCACTTTGTTATACAGCAGAAACTAACACACCATTGTAAAGCAATTATACTCCAATAAAGATGTTAAAAAAGTAAAAAATAGAAAAGTAAAGGACCAGATGGTAAAGAAAAAAAAAACATACTGCAGCTTTTAAATCCACAATTTTGATTCAGATTTAAATATAATCAGTTAAGCTAATACATTTTGCCAGCTCAGGGCTTATAAAACACTCAGGAAAAAGAACAATTCAAGATATCTTTTGAGCCCCTACGTTCAAAACAGTTTGCTAATTGAGTGTTGGAAACTTTAACCAGAGTATCAAAATTAAAGAGAAAAGAAACAACTGTATGAGAAGTTCTAAAAATCTCAAACCTCCATATTTCCAGTCTTTTCACCTCCCAATTCATCTTTTTTTAATTGCTGCTATAATGTTCTTCCTAAAATATAATCCAAATCAAGTAGCTTCCCTGATCAGAAGTCATATCAGTACGTTCATTTAATTTCATAAATGAAGTCCAAATTCCAAGAATTGACAATGCAAAATCTCCACAATGTGGTTTCAACTTCCCTTATCCTCATATTTTTACCATTTCCTTCCTCCCTCTCTTCCTCTCCCCATCCCTGCCTTCCCATCTCCCACCCTTTCTCCCTTCCTTCCAGGATATTAAACATCCCCAATATACCAAAGTCTTGAGACACAAAGGGGAATGAGTCATCCCTCAAAGACCCCCAGTCTCCATTCTTCTGCAAAGGTTCACAGTACCTTCTACATACTCTGGCCCTATTGTCTTTGCTCCACCATGTTCCCACCACTCACTCCATCCCACTTTTCCATCACCTCAAATGCCATCTCCACTACCATCTCTCCCCATCTAGACTCTCTCAATCCAAACTCCTCTCCTTCCTTAATGCTTCACAACCTAGGGTGTCCACCTTCTATGTGCTTCCTGTGGTATATTTTTCCTTCATTAAATTTTTTTCTGATCATGAAAACAATACATGCTCATTCTATAAGACTTTGAGAATGGAGGTAAGTGTAAAAGGAAAACATGATACATGGTCTAGTGTACAAGGCATTCACTGAGAATCTGGATGTCCAGATTCTAGTCCTATCTCTGCCACTTAGGAGGTGAGGGACATTGAGCATGGCGTTTATCCACTTTAGGCCTGATATTTTTCTCCTCTAAAAGATGGGAACTGAGCTCCTGATCTGTAAGGACTATTCTGGTTGCAGAACTCAATGCCTAATTTACTTGTCTATAAGTGTATACTGTGCATCTTGGCTCCTCTGTGGGGAAGTGATGTGCTCTTCATTGCCACACCTTGTACTTGGCCCAGAGTACATCTTCCCGCCATCCTGGAAGAACAAAGGCATGCTTTGAGAGTCTCATAATTTTAGCCTCAAAAGACTCAACTTTTCTTAATTTTCAGTCATTATATCAGATGTACCTAGCTTATTTAATGGTGAAACATGCTGGACTTGAATTTTATTATTAGATTCAGGGTTTATTATCCTGTGTCTTTCTGTACTTTCTCGCTTTCCTTTTATTCCCTTCTAACTTCAAATGATAGCACCAAGCAAAACATTAAAATTCTATCCACTCAAACAACACCATAAACATTATTTAAAATGATTTTGTTCAAAATCATTGCAAACCCATGCAACTCATGAGTCTATATTTAATGCTACCCTCTCTTCTGAAATTTGAGAAGTTTTTTTTTCAGTCTAGAACTCTGTGATTTGGAGAATTGGAAAAAATACTCTGAGAGTAGCAACTTTATCATAAGATTCATGCCAACAGTAACTGGATACGGGTGTAGATTTATAAATCCCTATAGTTCTTTAGAGTTTCTACATATTTTGAGGGGGAAGTTTTTCCATAACATTATCTCCTCTTTCCTAAATGTGATATCCAGGAAGCCCTTCATTTATGTTTGCTACATAATTACCCTTCAAAGTAGTTCCTGAGTTTTATATAAGCAACCAATAGATATTTTGTCTCCTCTGTGCTTTCCTGTGTAGGGGTGGAGTGGGATGAAGGCTTGTCCTGGGACTGCCACTTGTCTGGGTGAAGGTGGGCAAATGGCAACCTCCCTGTGCCTCAGTTTCCATCTCTTTAAATTGAATTGCCTTTCTTTCCAAATTGTGGTGAAGATCAAATAAGACAGTATGATAAAACCTTTTGAAAACTACAAAGCCCCATAGAAGGTGGCAGGGGTAATTCTCCTTTAGACCTGTCCCCAGGGTTCATGGGACACCTGTCTCATGCCCCATCTCCTGTAAAATCTCTGTTCTTTGCTAGGGATGAAGAGAGCTGAGGGATCGATTTACTTTATATTTTGCTTTAACACTATGGTAATATTAATGTGTAAACAGAACTTTTGCATTGATATATTAATTGCTTTCATCTATTACTTCCTATTATTGGAAGTATTTCTCTATACTCCCTAGAAATGTATTAAAACTATTTGATTATAATTCTATACTAATGGTAATTAGCACTCTTTTTTTTTTTTTTTTTTTTTTTTTGTAGTATGTGGGCCTCTCACTGTTGTGGCCTCTCCCGTTGCGGAGCACAGGCTCCGGACGCGCAGGCTCAGCAGCCATGGCTCACGGGCCCAGCCGCTCCGCGGCATGTGGGATCTTCCCAGACCGGGGCAAGAACCCGTATCCCCTGCATCGGCAGGTGGACTCCCAACCACTGCGCCACCAGGGAAGCCCCAATTAGCACTCTTAAGAGTGTAAACATGGGGCTTCCCTGGTGGCGCAGTGGTTGAGAATCCGTCTGCCAATGCAGGGGACACGGGTTCAAGCCCTGGTCTGGGAAGATCCCACATGACGCGGAGCAACTAAGCTCGTGCGCCACAAATACTGAGCCTGCACTCTAGAGCCCATGAGCCACAACTACTGAGCCCGCATGTTGCAACTACTGAACCTGCACGCCTAGAGCCCGTGCTCAGCAACAAGAGAAGCCACCACAATGAGAAGCCCGCGCACTGCAACAAAGAGTAACCCCCGCTCACCGCAACTAGAGAAACCCCATGCACAGCAACGAAGACCCAATGCAGCCAAAAATAAATAAATAAATAAATAAATAAAAAGAGTGTAAACATGTAGGCACCCCATATCATGAGGTCCCTCTTTAACATGCCAGGATAATATCCTGTTACTCCAGAGGGATGAAACAAAAAAAGAAGTTTGTTATCGTCAAAATGTGAGAGAGCACAAAACAAGATACCACAGGAAATCAATTGCATAAGTTGTGAAAAATAACCCACCCTCTTATTTGCTCTCTTTTGTATAAAAATACATCACACATAATTCCGCCTGCCCCGCATCAAAATAGAGTCAAGCTAGTCAAAAGGAGAAACTCTGAGCGTTATATTTTTTTCTCCCCAGTTTTATTGAGATATAATTGACATGTAACATTGTGTTAGCTTAAGGTATACAACATAATGACTTGATATATGTACCCATTACAAAATGATTGCCACAATAAGTTTAGTTAACACTGATCACCTCACATAGTTACAAATTTTATTTTTCTTGTGATAGACACGTTTAAAATCTATTCTCTTTGCAATTTTCAAATATACGATACAGTATTGTTAACTAGGGCTGAGTGTTATCTTCTGAACTGGTCTACCAATATCTTGTTAGATTTTGCCACCTGCTCCCTTCTAACTATTTTTTAACCAGAACCTTCTGAGACAGAACAACTGTTTTCTGCTAATGTAGCAGATCCTTGCCATAAATTCTGTGTTTTGAAATAGCAGTTTACTTAGGTCAAATAGGCTGATATGTTTGAGTTGCTGAATTTTTATTAGATTTTTAAATATATGTATAAGAGCTCACATAAATGTTTTTCCATAGGTATTATCCTATTCTTTTTTTTTTTTTTTTTTTTTTTGCGGTACGCGGGCCTCTCACCGCCGTGGCCTCTCCCGTTGCAGAGCACAGGCTCCGGACGCGCAGGCCCAGCGGCCACGGCCCACGGGACCAGCCACTCCGCAGCACGTGGGATCCTCCCGGACTGGGGCACGAACCCACGTCCCCTGCATCGGCAGGCAGACTCCCAACCACTTCGCCACCAGGGAAGCCCTATCCTATTCATTTTTACAGAACAGGATTCCAAAACCAAGCTCCAGGGAGGTCAAGCAATTTGGTTAGGTAACTGTTGGAGAATTGAGTTGTAACTTGTCTCAAGCCCCAAATCCCACACTTTTTCTTCATGACATTCCCGATCATTTCTCCTCATCTCTTAGCAGTCGCAACTTTTCTCTCATCCATTCTCCTATAATTCTTCTTCCTGGACCATGTTGCTTCTCACTTTGAAGGATGCAATTCTATCGGTGATTTGGCGGAATCAGTAAATGTCATGCTACCTGGGTATGCAGGGTGCTCTTTCACAGAAATAACAGGAGAAACAGTCTTAAAATGAGGCACAGTGGCTGTTTATTTAAACGGTCCCACTGAGGCCATTTTCACCAACTAGGTTTCAAAGTTCCCTGCTTATTTCCTTGCACAAGGAACACGTCTTTGGGAATGATGCTGTCCTTCATGACGCTTAACGGGAAACAGACAGACATTTCAAATCTCATTACCTGATCGATCCAGGCCTCCTAAGAGAGAGAAAACAAAGGCAATTTATGTGGGAGGAAAACGTGAGTCAGTTAGCTCTCTGACTAAAAGATGAGAGGACGCCGAACCATAAATCCCAAGTAGACCTGTTTCTTCTCAGTTCAGAGGCTGCCTCCTGACGCACTCTGTAGTAGGAGCAAATACTTTATGGAGGGCAATTGTAACAGACCGTTTCTACTGGACACGGCAGGCGTTTTCCTTCAGCTCTTTCTTGACCATGTGATCCCAAAGTGGGTTAGAGCAGAAGACACACATAACTTTCTGGACCCTCTCATGACTCTACCATGGATGCAGGCTTCCTGGTTTCTACCTTTCCAGACAATCAAATAGCTGTGATTTTATGGGAATCAATGTGGTATCAACATGGCATCTAAAAGATAGAACAGGGCAAATATATGCAGTTCTGTGTGAGCAACTGTATCTGAATGTCAGTGAGATTAAGGGACTATGTAGTAAGCTTCAGCCATGGGTCAGGCACTGAGCTGTGTACTTTCTTACCCATGGTCTTTCTTTTAATTGTCACAGTCGCTATCCTAAGAGGGTGGTAGAATAAAGACTAACCTAGATCTGGCTTAACTCAAACCAGAACTGAACTGCTTTACTGCCATATGTAACTTAGCCTCCTAATCAGCCTGAACCAGTTCCTGTGTGAACCAGTTTTAAAGACAACGGATCCTCATGGAACATTTTTCACTGGCAGGTCCACTAATCTCTATTGTCTTTACATTGACTGTCAGCAAAGGGATGGGGGGTTATTTGCTCATTTCTTCTTCAGACTGGAATCGTCTATGTATCTGAAATATAACGAGCCACCTGATACAACGTGGTGGGCTAGATAAAAAGAGCAGATCATTTGGAGTCAGACAGACCAGGGTTGGAATCCCAACCGTACCTCATCATCGCTGTGTTGCGTTGAGCAAGTTGCTTTACTTCTCTGGGGCTCAGTTTACTTATCTGTAACATGAAGATGAGAAAACCTATCTCACTTGCTGGCTGTGGGAGTTAAATCAGATAATGTCTGGTTTGTTTGTGTGTATGATGTGCCCTTTGTCTTTATTCCAAGTGTATGCAAATAATAATGATATTGATGAGTCTAAAAGATATCAGCCAGAATTTCAGGAATATTGGTTTTCGTATTTGGGAAATGAATATAATTTTTTAAATTTATTTTTTATTGCAGTATAGTTGAACCACAATGTTGTGTTAATTACTGCTGTACAGCAAAGTGACTCAATTATACATATATATACATTTTTTTCATATTCTTTTCCATTACGGTTTATCACAGGATACTGAATATAGTTCCCAGTGCTATACAGGAGTACCTTGCTGTTTATCCATTCTGTATATAGCAGTTTGCCTCTGCTAGTTCCAAACTCCCAATCCAACCCTCTCCCCGCCCCTCCCCCTTGGCAACCACCAGTCTGTTCTCTATGTCCCTGATTCTGTTTCTGTTTTGTAGATAGGTTCATTTGTGCCATATTTTAGATTCCATATATAAGTGATATCATATGGTATTTTTCATTCTCTTTCTGACTTCACTTAGTATGATAATCTCTAGTCGCAAGGATAGTGTCTGGTAAGGGCACTGGAGATATTGGATGGTCAGCAAGAGGGAGAAAGCTAGAGCTGGGGAGGAGAGCTCTGTGAGCCATGGCCCATTAAGACGAGGGAAAGGGTGAGTGGTCAAGATGTTTCCAGGCATTATGACCCCTAAATAAAGGCTCTGATGAGGGGAAAACACTAACTACAACTGAAGACAACAGCTTTTCCAAGATGGCCTCATTAAATGTTTAATTGGGTGAGAATATTTTGTGGGTTTCCTCACACAGCCAGGAACCTCATGCAGTATTTTACTCTTTCTCTAAATGCCTTTCTCACTGTGCAGAGACACAGACTCAAGGCTTGCTGGAAAATCTACCTGCTTGCTCTGACAGAGAACACAAACTGATGATTGTGGTTAAAGTATTTTCATGCTTTGATGTGCCTCTTTTAGGACACCTCTCCTGCCCTCCCCGAAAGGGTGGTGGGGACAGTGAGTGAAATGATTTACTGGGAAGTAAGTGAAAGAGACTTCAGGTGATCAGCAAGCTCTGCGAAGTCGGAGTTCACTAAAAGGTCAGACTGGAAGGCTGCATTCTAGAAAGCTAATATGGGGTGACTTGGGTTGTTCTTATTTCACCCCAGAGGTAATTGTTCCCCCAAATGCATTGCCTGCAATATTTCAGGTTGTCTTGATTATATACAAACTCACATATATTGCGCTCTCTCCTCTGAGTGGCCCTGGCCTAGTTAAGTCCTGTGCAGAATGCAGAGAAATCACAAGATGTGGTCACTGTTCTCGAGAACCTTATTTAGCTAAAACGAGAGGATGGAAGACTAAGAAATAATATCAGATGTATCCAGTATGCTCTTCATCCTGAATATCAGTGGAATAGAGATCAAATTCTTCTGTTCTGGCTGGTGCTGATCACTGATGAAATATTCATCAAACCATCTCAAAATGGAGAGAAAATGAGAATGATATTTTAACATCAGTATAGAGATATGTGTTATAGAACATATATAATCTGATCATTATACTATACTTAATTTCCATGTTATATATATCTATTACATACGTATGTATCTAACTATCCTTCCTTTTTTTTTTTTAGATTCCATATATATGTGTTAGCATATGGTATTTGTTTTTCTCTTTCTGACTTACTTCACTCTGTATGACAGACTCTACGTCCATCCACCTCACTACAAATAACTGAATTTCGTTTCTTTTTATGGCTGAGTAATATTCCATTGTATATATGTGCCACCTCTTCTTTATCCATTCATCTGTAGATGGACACTTAGGTTGCTTCCACGTCCTGGCTATTGTAAATAGAGCTGCAATGAACATTGTGGTACATGACTCTTTTTGAATTATGGTTTTCTCAGGGTATATGCCCGGTAGTGGGATTGCTGGGTTGTATGGTAGTTCTATTTTTAGTTTTTTAAGGAACCTCCATACTGTGCTCCATAGTGGCTGTATCAATTTACATTTCCACCAACAGTGCAAGAGGGTTCCCCTTTCTCCACACCCTCTCCAGCATTTATTGTTTCTAGATTTTTTGATGATGGCCATTCTGACCAGTGTGAGATGATATCTCATTGTAGTTTTGATTTGCATTTCTCTAATGATTAATGATGTTGAGCATTCTTTCATGTGTTTGTTGGCAATCTGTATATCTTCTTTGGAGAAATGTCTATTTAGGTCTTCTGCCCATTTTTGGATTGGGTTGTTTGTTTTTTTGATATTGACCTGCATGAGCTGCTTGTAAATTTTGGAGATTAATCCTTTGTCAGTTGCTTCATTTGCAAACATTTTCTCCCATTCTGAGGGTTGTCTTTTGGTCTTGTTTATGGTTTCCATTGCTGTGCAAAAGCTTTTAAGTTTCATTAGGTCCCATTTGTTTATTTTTGTTTTTATTTCCATTTCTCTAGGAGGTGGGTCAAAAAGGATCTTGCTGTGATTTCTGTCATAGAGTGTTCTACCTATGTTTTCCTCTAAGAGTTTGATAGTGTCTGGCCTTACATTCAGGTCTTTAATCCATTTTTAGTTCGTTTTTGTGTATGGAGTTAGGGAGTGTTCTAATTTCATTCTTTTACATGTAGCTGTCTAGTTTTCCCAGCACCACTTATTGAAGAGGCTATCTTTTCTCCACTGTATATTCTTGCCTCCTTTATAAAAGATAAGGTAACCATATGTGTGTGGGTTCTCTCTGGGCTTTCTATCCTGTTCCATTGATCTATCTTTCTGTTTTTATGCCAGTACCATGCTGTCTTGATTACTGTAGCTTTGTAGTATAGTCTGAAGTCCAGGAGCCTGATTCCTCCAGCTCTGTTTTTCTTTCTCAAGATTGCTTTGGCTATTCGGGGTCTTCTGTGTTTCCATACAAATTGTGAAATTTTTTGTTCTACTTCTGTGAAAAATGCCAGTGGTAGTTTGATAGGAATTGCATTGAATCTGTAGATGGCTATAGGTACCATAGTCATTTTCACAATGTTGTTTCTTCCAAACCAAGAACATGGTATATCTCTCCATCTATTTGTATGATCTTTAATTTCTTTCATCAGTGTCTTATAATTTTCTGCATACAGGTCTTTTGTCTCCTTAGGTAGGTTTATTCCTAGATATTTTATTCTTTTTGTTGCAATGGTAAATGGGAGTGTTTTCTTAATTTCACTTTTAGATTGTTCATCATTAATGTATAGGAATGCAAGAGATTTCTGTGCATTAATTTTGTATCCTGCTACTTTACCAAATTCATTGATTAGCTCTAATAGTTTTCTGGTAGCATCTTTAGGATACTCTATGTATAGTTTCATGTCATCTGCAAGCAGTGACAACTTTACTTCTTCTTTTCCGATTTGTATGCCTTGTTTTTTTCTTTTTCTTCTCTGATTTCTGTGGCTAAAACTTCCAAAACTATGTTGAATAATAGTGATGAGAGTGGACAACCTTGTCTTTTTCCTGATCTTAGTGGAAATGGTTTCAGTTTTTCACCACTGAGGACGATGTTGGCCGTGGGTTTGTCATATGTGGCCTTTATTATGTTAAGTTCCCTCTATGCCTACTTTCTGGAGAGTTTTTATCATAAATGGGTGTCGAATTTTGTCAAAAGCTTACTCTGCATCTATTGAGATGATCATATGGTTTTTCTCTTTCAATTTGTTAATATAGTGTATCACATTGATTGATTTGCATATATTGAAGGATCCTTGCATTTCTGGGATAAACCCCACTTGATCATGGTGTATGATCCTTTAAATTTGCTGTTGGATTCTGTTTGCTAGGATTTTGTTGAGGATTTTTGCATCTATGTTCATCAGTGATATTGGCCTGTAGTTTTCTTTCTTTGTGACATATTTGTCTGGTTTTGGTATCAGGGTGATGGTGGCCTCATAGAATGAGCTTGGGAGTGTTCCTCCCTCTGCTATGTTTTGGAAGAGTTTGAGAAGCATAGGTGTTAGCTCTTCTCTAAATTTTTGTTAGAATTTGCCTGTGAAGCTATCTGGTCCTGGGCTTTTGTTTGTTGGAAGATTTTTAATCCCAGTTTCAATTTCAGTGCTTGTGATTGGTCTGTTCATATTTTCTGTTTCTTCCTGGATCAGTCTCGGAAGGTTGTGCATTTCTAAGAATTTGTCCATTTCTTCCAGGTTGTCCATTTTATTGGCCTATAGTTGCTTGTAGTAATCTCTCATGATCCTTTGTATTTCTGCAGTGTCAGTTGTTACTTCCCCTTTTTCATTTCTAATTCTATTGATTTGAGTTTTCTCCCTTTTTTTACTTGATGAGTCTGACTAATGGTTTTTCAATTTTGTTTATCTTTTCAAAGAACCAGCTTTTAGTTTTATTGAGCTTTCCTATCGTTTCCTTCATTTCTTTTTCATTTATTTCTGATCGGACCTTTATGATTTCTTTCCTTCTGCTAACTTTGGGGTTTTTTTTGTTCTTCTTTCTCTAGTTGCTTTAGGTGTAAGGTTAGGTTGTTTAATTGAGATTTTTCTTGTTTCTTGAGGTAGGCTAATATAGCTATAAACTTCCCTGTTAGAACTGCTTTTGCTGCATCCCATAGGTTTTGGATCGTCGTGTTTTCATTGTCATTTATTTCTAGGTATTTTTGATTTCCTCTTTGATTTCTTCATTGATTATTAAGTAGTGGTTATTAAGTAGTGTATTGTTTAGCTCCATATGTTTGTATTTTTTACAGTTTTTTTTTCTGTAATTGATAGCTAGTCTCATAGCGTTGTGGTTGGAAATGATACTTGATATGATTTCAATTTTCTTAAATTTACCAAGGCTTGATTTGTGACCCTCGATATGATCTATCCTGGAGAATGTTCCATAAACACTTGAGAAGAAAGTGTATTCTGTTGTTTTTGGATGGAATGTCCTATAAATATCAGTTAAGTCCATCTTGTTTAATGTATCATTTAAAGCTTGTGTTTCCTTATTTATTTTCATTTTGGATGATCTGTCCATTGGTGAAAGTGGGGTGTTAAAGTCCCCTACTATGATTGTGTTACTGTCAATTTCCCCTTTTATGGCTGTTAGCATTTGCCTTATGTATTGAGCTGCTCCTATGTTGGGTACATAAATATTTACAATTGTTATATCTTCTTCTTGGATTGATCCTGTGATCATTATGTAGTCTCCTTCTTTGTCTCTTGTAATAGTCTTTGTTTTAAAGGCTATTTTGTCTGATATGAGAATTGCTACTCCAGCTTTCTTTTGATTTCCATTTGCATGGAATATCTTTTTCCATCCCCTCACTTTAAGTTTGTATGTGTCCCTAGGTCTGAAGTGGGTCCCTTGTAGACATCATATATACGGGTCTTGTTTTTGTATCCATTTAGCCAGTCTGTGTCTTTTGGTGGGAGCATTTAATCCATTTACGTTTAAGGTAATTATCGATATGTATGTTCCTATTACTATTTTCTTAATTGTTTTGGGCTTGTTATTGTAGCTCTTTTCCTTCCCTTGTGTTTCCTGCCTAGAGAAGTTCCTTTAGCATTTGTTGTAAAGCTGGTTTGGTGGTGCTGAATTCTCTTGGCTTTTGCTTGTCTGTAAAGGTTTTAATTTCTCCATCAAATCTGAATGAGATCCTTGCTGGGTAGAGTAATCTTGGTTGTAAGTTGTTCTCCTTCATCACTTTAAATATGTCCTGCCACTCCCTTCTGGCTTGCAGAGTTTCTGCTGAAAGATCAGCTGTTAACCTTATGGGGATTCCCTTGTGTGTTATTTGTTGTTTTTCCCTTGCTGCTTTTAATATGTTTTCTTTGTATTTAATTTCTGATAGTTTGATTGATATGTCTCTTGGAGTGTTTTTCCTTGGATTTTTCCTGTATGGGACTCTCTGTGCTTCCTGGACTTGATTAACTGTTTCCTTTCCCATATTAGGGAAGTTTTCAACTATAATCTCTTCAAATATTTTCTCAGTCCCTTTCTTTTTCTCTTCCTCTTCTGGGACCCCTATAATTCGAATGTTGGTGTGTTTAATGTTGTCCCAGAGGTCTCTGAGACTGTCCTCAATTCTTTTCATTCTTTTTTCTTTATTCAGCTCTGCAGTAGTTATTTCCACTATTTTTTCTTCCAGGTCATTTATCCGTTTTTCTGCCTCAGTTATTCTGCTATTGATCCCTTCTAGAGAATTTTAATTTCATTTATTGTGTTGTTCATCTCTGTTTGTTTGCTCTTTAGTTCTTCTACGTCCTTGTTAAACGTTTCTTGTATTTTCTCCATTCTGTTTCCAGATTTTGGATCATCTTTACTATCATTATTCTGAATTCTTTTTTAGGTAGACTGCCTATTTCCTCTTCATTTGTTAGGTCTGGTGGGTTTTTATCTTGCTCCTTCATCTGCTCTGTGTTTCTGTCTTCTTATTTTGCTTAACTTGCTGTGTTTGCGGTCTCCTTTCGCAGTCTGCAGGTTCGTCGTTCCCATTGTTTTTGGTGTCTGTCCCCAGTGGCTAAGGTTGGTTCAGTGGGTTGTGTAGGCTTCCTAGTGGAGGGGACTAGTGCCTATATTCTGGTGGATGAGGCTGGATCTTGTCTTTCTGTTGGGGAGGTCCACATCTGGTGGTGTGTTTTAGGGTGTTTGTGGCCTTATTATGATTTTTGGCAGCCTCTCTGCTAATGGGTGGTGTTGTGTTCCTGTCATGCTAGTTGTTTGGCATAGGGTGTCCAGCACTGTAGCTTCCTGGTCGTTGAGCGGAGCTGATTCTTGGCATTGAGATGGAGATCTCTGGGAGATTTTCGCCATTTGATATTACGTGGAGCTGGGAGGTCTCTTGTGGACCAGTGTCCTGAACTTGGCTCTCCCACCTCAGAGGCACAGCCCTGATGCCTGGCTGGACCACCAAGAGCCTGTCATCCACACAGCTCAGAATAAAAGGGAGGAAAAAAAGAACAAAAGAAAGAAGAAGATAAAATAAAATAAAGTTATTAAAATAAAAAAATAATTATTAAAAAAAATTTTAAGTAATAAAAAAAAGAGAGCAGAGAGCAACCAAACCAAAAAAACAAATCCACCAATGATAACAAGTGCTAAAAACTATACTAAAAAAAAGGAAACAAAAAAACAGACAGACAGAACTCTAGGACAAATGGTAAAAGCAAAGCTATACAGACAAAATCACACACAGAAGCATACACATACACACTCACAAAAAGAGAAAAAGGGGGAAAAAATATATATATCGTTGCTCCCAAAGTCCACTTCCTCAATGTGGGATGATTCGTTGTCTCTTCAGGTATTCCACAGATGCAGGGTACATCAAGTTGATTGTGGAGCTTTAATCCGCTGCTCCTGAGGCTGCTGGGAGAGATTTCCCTTTCTCTTCTTTGTTCGCACAGCTCCCGGGGTTCAGCTTTGGATTTGTCCTCGCCTCTGCATGTAGGTTGCCTGAGGGTGTCTGTTGTTCGCTCAGACAGGACGGGGTTAAAGGAGCAGCTGATTCGGGGGCTCTGGCTCACTCAGGCCAGTGGGAGGGAGGGGTACAGAATGTGGGGCGAGCCTGCGGCGGCAGAGGCCGCCGGGACGTTGCAGCAGCCTGAGGCGCGCCGTGTGTTGTCCCAGGGAAGTTGTCCCTGGATTGCGGGACCCTGGCAGTGGCGGGCTGCACAGGCTTCCAGGAGGGGAGGTGTGGAGAGTGACCTGTGCTTGCACACAGGCTTCTTGGTGGTGGCAGCAGCAGCCTTAGCGTCCCACGCCCGTCTCTGGGGTCCGGGCTGATAGCCGCGGCTCGCGCCCGTCTCTGGAGCTCCTTAATTAAGCAGCGCTCTTAATCCCCTCTCCTCGTGCACCAGGAAACAAAGGGGCAAGAAAAAGTCTCTTGCCTCTTCGGCAGCTCCAGACTTTTCCCCGGACTCCCTCCGGGCTAGCTGTGGCGCACTAGCCCCCTTCATGCTGTATTTTTGCCGCCAACCCCAGTCCTCTCCCTGTGCTCCGACCGAAGTCCGAGCCTCAGCTCTCAGCCCCCGCCCGTCCCGGCGGGTGAGCAGGCAAGCCTCTTGGGCTGGTGAGAGCTGGTCGGCACCGATCCTCTGTGCGGGAATCTCTCCGCTTTGCCCTCCACACCCCTGTTGCTGTGCTCTCCTCCGCTACTCCGAAGCTTTCCCCCTCCGCCACCTGCAGTCTCCGCCCGCGAAGGGGCTTCTAGTGTGTGGAAACCTTTCCTCCTTCACGGCTCCCTCCCACTGGTGCAGGTCCCGTCCCTATTCTTTTGTCTCTGTTTTTTCTTTTGCCCTACCCAGGTACGTGGGGAGTTTCTTGCCTTTTGGGAGGTCTGGGGTCTTCTGTCAGCGTTCAGTAGGTGTTCTGTAGGAGTTGCTCCACATGTAGATGTATTTCTGATGTATCTGTGGGGAGGAAGGTGATCTCCACATCTTATTCTTCTGCCATCTTGAAGTTCCTCCTCTCTTTCCTTTTGGCAGTTCTTTATTTTGATCCTATTATTTGTCCTTTAGTGTTTTTCTGTAATTTTTTCTTTATTTTGTGAAATGATCTTTCTTCCAGTTCCATACTTTGAAAAAATAAGTGTGTGGTTTGCCAAAACTTTTTTTTTTTTTTTTAATGCTGATGGTCCCTGAGAGTCACTAGTTTAAGGCAGGAAGAGGCAGTAAGAGAAGACTTCTTAGGGGAAGGAGGAGCCTGCTGATGAAGAGGGGATGTGATGGGAACAGGTGCATGATACATTGAGATGGCTAGGTAAAGCCAGGTGAGGAACTGGATTTCACATAGGAAGGAATACGGAGCCATTCATTGTCTTGAACTAGAAAGTGACATAGTGAAAACTGTATTTAGGAAGGTGTGTTTGTCATCATAAGATGAATTAGAGGAGTGTGAAGTTAGCCTTTTATTTTTAAGAAAAATCACTTAGAGAAATTCCACCCAGAGTTACCAAAGAAAGTTTCAAATGCAAGGTTCAAGTAAGAGGAGAAAAATCAAGGAGTGCAGTACCTGAGATAAATCCACAGATTTCCAGACTTCTCCTGCTTGTAGAGTCAGGACATGAGAGTTGGGATCTTTCCTTTCTTAGGCTACTACTGCACCACACTGGGCAGCAGAGCAAAGTAGGCAGAAGGGCAGGCTCTGGTCTGAGTGTTCATCTTGGCCTCATCTCTTAGCAATTGTGCAACCTTGAGAAATTTAAGCTTCATTTTTCTCCTAGGAAATATGTTAAACACGGTGTTACCTACGTCATAAGGCCACTGCGAAGATTAAAAGGGATAATGTAAGTGATGTGCTTCGCAGAATGTATGGCCCAAAGCAGGCTCTGAATAAGCAAAGCTACTGTTTTCATCTGTGTCTTCTTTGGCAAGATACTTTGTCTCTCTGAGACTCAGTCCACTCAGATGTGAAAGGGGGTGAATCAGAACTACCTTGAACAGTTATTGTGAGAATTAGAAGCGATGGATGTGAAAGCACTTTGAAAACTATAATTTGCTCTATGGAAGCTCAATTTTATGATGATGGTTGTTCATAATAACTGGTATCGTGTAAAAGCCATGTGTCTAGAACCTGAGCTGAAATAGCTTCTTATACCTTTAAATGGTCTATTGGATTTACCAGGGATGGGATCATCTGTGCAATGTTCTCAGGTTGAGGGCCTGGCCCTGGGCAGTAAGTGCTGAGTTAGCCGAGGGGAGGCGACAGGTTGATGTTAGTTGGACCCCCAGACCATGTCATGAAGGCTTTTCAGGTTAGCTGGGTGTGCAGATTCCCAGGCTGCTCTAGTGCAACCTGAAGAGACTTGTCCTGAGCCCATTGTAGGGGTTCAATAATCCTTGTCTTCTGATGAATAATTCAGGTTGCGTTCATTCCGTCAATCTGCAAACAATTCTCAAGCATTTACCATGTGCCATACCCAGTGCTAGGTGCTGTGAGTACAGGGAGGAATCATTCAGAGATGCTACTTGGAGGTGCTTATACTCTGGGAAATAAACCAAACCACAAGAGCAGAGCAGCCTTGTGAGGCTTCTGGATGGTTCTAGCTCCTACACTGACCACTCTGTAGTGTAGTGGACACAGCTCAGGGCACAGTATCAGGAGCCTAGGCTCAGCCAATTACTGTCTGTGTGTGATATTGGTTGAGGGACTTAATCACTCTGGCCCTTGGTTTCTGCATCTAGACAGTGGTAACTATATACACCTCCTACACTTGTTAAAGATATCAGAAGAGAGAATCAGCATCTGGTCAAGAGTAAGCGCTCAGCTGTTTTTACTGTAGAGGGAGGGTATAACATGCACACACAGGGCAAGCCCTCTTCCAGGTGACCATACTTCCCTTTAGTTGTTGTCTATAGATGAAGAAAAAATAGGATCAGGACAAGACTTTTGGTTAGTGAAAATTAACTTCTGTTGTTTTCCATCAGTAAACTCGGGGATACATCCTTTCACATGTGTTATTTCTGTAATCCCTGAAACACCCCAAGAAGAGGAATATCATACTCCCGTCCTCTAAATGAAAAAGCTGAGGCTCTGAGAATCTAAAATTTCCTGCCCAAGGAACACAGCCAATCAGAGAGGTAGGCTGGAGGTTGAACCCACGTATTTTCCTTCTTACCATGTAATATGAAAATTACCCATAAGTTTTTTCCTCTCATTCTCAGTAAAGTCTAGATATTTGAACTTTTTATTTATTATTTGTCACTGCTAGCACTCATGCAGGCTGAATTACATATAAATTTATCAAATGTCTTATTATTTTGACCAAAGAATATATGTGGATGGCCTTTGATTTTATAAATAATGCCATATAAATCACTCATCTATGATTAAGGCAAATTCCTTTGGGAATTTTTTTATGTTTCCATAGTGATATACCATTCTAAACAATCACTATGGCAGACATTGTAGTCAATATGAGAGGGGATAAGGATAGAAATTAATATTTTTTGAACACCATTTGCCATGTATGCTACATACATTATTCCATTCAATCCTCAGAGGGTTCATTTATTCAATAAGGGGTTATTGGGTGCCTCGTCTGTTTCAAGTGTTCTGGGTGTTGAGCCTACAGAATCAAACAAAACACACATAACCCATGCCTTTGTGGAAAATAACATTCTCTTAGGAGTTATAAACAATAAATAGAACATATATGCCAGATGGAGAGAAAAAAATGAAAAAAAAAAAGCATAGAAAGGGGAGTGTTTGTAGGATAATGAGCATTTGTCCCCATCCAGTAGGAAGGGTCTCACCAAGGCAGAGGCTTTGAGTAAAGACATAAAAGAGATGAGGGAGTGAGCCTTGCTGACCTCTGGGGAAGAGTATTTCTGGAAGAAATAAATAGTAAGTGCAAAGGCCCTGAGGTAGGAGTATGGCTGGTGTGTTTGAAGAACAACAAGGGGCAGAGTGTCTGGAGTGGAGTGAATGAGCAAGAGGCAAGTAGGAGATGAGATCAAAGAGATTATAGGGGCCTGAACATATAGGGCCATGTAGACCATTGTAAAGATGTTGGCTTTTATTCTGAGTGGAATAGAAGCCACTGGAGGGTTTTAAGAAGAGTGACATGATCTGACTTGTGCTTGAAAAAGATCACTGTGTCTGCTAAGAGCATGGAGACTGTGTACAAGCCTTTTGCAATAATCCAGGTAAGACAGGATGGTTGCTTAGACTTAAGTGGCAGCTAAGAGAGAAAAAGTGGTTGGATTTGTGACATATTTGAAAGGTAGAGCTGATAGTATTTGCAGATGGATGGGATAAGGAGTATCAGAAAAATAGAGGAACCAAGGATGACTCCAAGGCTTTTGGAACTGGAACTGGAAGAATAGAGTTACCTTTAATGGGGACAGAGATGACGACTCAAGAAGGTTCTAATTAGCACCTCGCTGACACCCACACATCAAGGCTTTCCCCCACATGACCCTGCCTCCTTCCAACTGGGCAAAATCCACAGAATGATGAAATCTTCTCTCAAGTCCATAAGCAGGCATGGTGTGGATGAAAGACTCACCAAGGGCTGTGAAAAAGGACTCTTCCTCCCATTCAGATTAATTAGGAAGCAAATTCTTGTCGTGAAATTAGAGTGCTCTAGTAAACCCAAGGCAAACTCTTGGTCAACTTGTTGATTATGTAAAATGGGGTTTTCCTGGCAATTTTTCCATATGTTTCCACTGCTTTTTTCCTATCCAAGGGATGGACCTAGGTGCCAAATTATTTCTTTTCCTACAAATTATGTCTCCTTGGATAACCTCTCTGATGGGTGTGGAACCACCACAGTGGTTATTCATGGTTGCTCTTTAGATTAAAAAGCATCAACCAGGGGAAAACGAGTAACAAAAGAATGTAACCAGTTCATTGGACTCACAAATGGATAACTTCAGTGAAATGATAAGACATGGTGCTGTGGCAGGCATGGATTTCACTCAGCCTTCTATGAGGAAGATGTTTATGTGATTAGCCACCTCTGGGACCCAGAGTAGCCAAGGCAAGGCGTAAACCTCCCAAACCAGATGTCTCTCTCTCTGTCTGCAAACATTTTCTAATTCAGAGTTTTACAACAGACAACAAAGGGATTCAATGTGATTAAATCCTCATCCTGGAATGAGAACTATATGGCTAATTCACAATTGACTTGGGCATACTTATATGTGATATACCATAAGTGAGTTCTGGTGTCAACTCCCAATTTTCTTTCTCCGAGTAACAAGTGAAAATATGAAGCCAGTGTAGCTAGCATAAGTTTACTCATGTTTGTGTATTCATTCACTCATTCATTTAATTAACATTTTAGCAACCCTTGTGTGCCAGGCATTGTGCTAAAGTCACTAGGGTGGCTTCAAGAAACTCAGGATCTATCGTGGGACGGGTCAGAGGGGAAAGCACTTATACCTACAATATTCCAGGCATTAGGCCCTGCGGATACAGCAGTGACAAGACAGATAAGGTCCTTGCTCACATAGATCTTAATGAATATTAAATAGGGAAACATACAAATGTGATTAGAAATATGATTATTTCAGAGAATGGTGTTATATAGACAAAAATGGTGATAGTTGAATAGAGGCTGAATGGAGTAGAGGGTTGAGGTATTTTAGAAAGAGTAGTTAGGACAGGGATACAATGATGAGAAGGAAAATTATGCCAGAAAGAAGGAACACAAATGCGAAGGCAGTTGAGGTAGGAAGGTATGGAAAGAGAGGGGAAAGGAACAGAGAGAAGGCTAGTGTGGTTAGAGCTTAGCAAATGTGGAAACTAGTGCAGGGAAATGAGGTCAAGGACAGAGGAAGGGGCCAGACCACTGGGGCTGTACAGGTCATGATTAAGGAGTTTGGTTTTTACACTAAGTACAATTAGAAGCCATTGGAGGGTTTTATGCAAGGGTTTTATACAACCTAATGTATGATTTAATTTAACTTTACGCAAGGCAGAGAATGGACAGCAGGGGCCAAGATGGAAACAAGGAGACAGGTAGGCGGCCATTGCAGATAAGAGAAGATGGCGACCAGGACTGGTATGTAGCAGTGGAGATAATGTGTAGTGGTCAGATTTAAGATATGTTTGGAGAGAAGAGTAAGAGAAGTGGAATGTCCAGTGACAGCCGCTAGGTTTGGGGCTGAGCCATTAACTTAGATAGGCAAGACTGGAGAAGGAGATTATGAATCAAGAGTGCTTTTAGGGGCTTCCCTGGTGGCGCAGTGGTTGAGAATCCTCCTGCCAATGCAGGGGACACGGGTTCATGCCCCAGTCCGGGAAGATCCCACATGCTGCAGAGTGGCTAGGCCCGTGAGCCATGGCCGCTGAGCCTGTGCGTCCGGAACCTGTGCTCCGCAACGGGAGAGGCCACAACAGTGAGAGGCCCGCGTACTGCAAAAAAAAAAAAAAAAAAAAAAAAAGAGTGCTTTTAGGAACTTGTTAAGTTTGAGATGGCAATTAAATATCCAGGTCTGAAGCTCAGGGGAGAGGTCAACACAGGAGATATAGATGTAAGAGGCAGTAAATATACTTGGTATCTAAATGTGAATGATATTGCTCAGAAATAGCTTTAGATATAGAAGAGAAGAGGGCTGAAGATTGAGCTCTGAGGCATTCCAACATGCATACTGGAGGCCATAAGGAGCGACTTACAAAAGAAACTGAGCAGCATCAGTCAGGGGAAAAACAAAAGCCTGATGTTGCAAAAGCCAAGAGAAGAATATATCTCAAAAAAAGGAAAAATGGTCATTTTCTTCCAAAGGCTGCAGAGTTTAATGAACATGATAATGAGTAATTGATTGCTGGATTTGGCAAAGTAGAGTTGTCTTGACCGTGGCCATTTTAGTGGAGGTATATATAGGATATATGAAAACACAACAGGTAAATCATTTTGGAAATTCATTCTGAGGGAAGTAATATAGAATTTGGAATTAAAAGTTTGAAAGTAAGTTAGTCAAGCAAAGACAAGTGCTGGGGAAGAGCATTTCAGCAGAGAGCTCAGTACAATTAAAGAATCAAAGTTAGAAATATAACACTGTGTAGGGGGAGCTATAAGCAATTTGGTGTTGTTGGATGAAAAGTACTAAGCTGGAAATGGGGGAAAATTCTGTTCAAGGGCTAGATCATGAAGGATATCTGTAGGAACCACTGAAGAGTTTAATCACGGAAATGGCATTATCACATCTGCATTTTCAGCAAGGTTACTCTGCAGTATGGACTGTAGCAGGCAAGATTGGAGACAAAGAAACCAAAGATGGGTTGCTGAGGTGTTATAGGTGAAAGACAAAGAGGATACAAACTTGAATAGCTATTTGAGGTAGAAAAGAGAGAGCATACCATGGAAATATTGAGGATGGCAAATTGGCATCTTGATTGTGGGTTAATCAAAGTGTCTCCTGGGTTTTAGTCTTCAGTGACTGTGAATGGCAGTGCCGGCATCTGTGATGGGCAAAGCTGAAGGAGGATGTGGCTCAAACAGAGAACTGATAAGTTCACTTTTGCACCTGTTGACATTGAGGTGCTTGTGGGACATGCTGAAGGACTTTTCCAGTACTGAGTATTAATTTGGAGTTTTGTGAAGAGATGTGGATAGGAGATACACACACACACACATATTCTGGAATTATTGAGAAATATACAAGGTATTTAACAATTCAAAGATATTGATAGCTAGCTCTTGCTAGTTTTAGTAGCATCGTGGCAGTGTCTTGAAGAGTGAGTGGAAAGTGAGGAAGTAGAAGTCGGGTTTTTTTTTTTTTGAGGCGTTTCAGCGGTTTGGACTTAGAAGAGGAGGAGCCAGATTGGACAGTCATTAAAAGGATCTGTAAGATTGAAGAGGTAATCCCACTTTTTTTTGGATGGGAAAAACTTGAAAATGTTTATTGGCTGGGGAGAAGGAATGAAAGTAATTCAGGAGGGAAGTGGGATGATTGAAAAAGTCAAGTGCAAGTTGAACTAGAGGAGGATGTACTCAGGACTCAGATGAGTGGTTGGCTGTGATCAAGAGGAAGGACAACTCAATCTTTTACATGGCAGGAAAGCAGTTGGTGTGAGTGTAGATAAGGTAGGTAGAGGGATTGAGAAGACTCCGTTTTCTAGAACTCTTGAAAGGCACAAGACCATTGCTAAGAATGAAGAAGCTGGGTGTTGGGTGGGGCACTTGAGATGAGTGGAGATTTAAAAGAGCATCAATGAGAAACAGAAAGGGGAGATGACCAAGAGCTGATAAGGAGACTGATGAACCACTCTTGGGTCAATTTGGAGAGCATGAATTTGTAGAGTTCTCAGTCTGCATTGTTGCCTGCTTTTTCTAGAAGCACTAAGCAATTAAAGTATAGAAGTGGAGAAAAAAATGAAAATATACTAAATTTAAAAATACTAAATAGAAAAGAACTGAGAAAGTAGTTGATGGTCCATTATGGGACCTGGGTTGGGTAGAAAAAGATGAGAGATTAGAACACAATTGATAGAATGGGAAGATATGAATGATTTAAGGTACCAAATAGGTTGAAGGACATTTGAGATCAGAATAAGATATTGAGGGACCTGGAAGATGATTTATGTGAGAAATTGAAGCTTTATATTTCTTTATATTGCACGAGGAGGAGCATTCCACGTGATGGCAAGTTCTGAGGAATGGCCACAAAAGTGAAGGACTAGGTTGAAGTGAGATGGAGTGGAGTGGAAGGCCACAGGGCTAATGGTATGAGATGCTGGATGGCTCATCAACATGGAAATTAAAGACACTCTCATGACATAGAAATTTATGTGGGTCCAGAGTCCACAATGAATGAAGGGGAGGGCCCATGAAGCCATAAGAAGACAGTGATGGGTGAGGACAGAGGTTGTAGGGATAGGAGTTTTTACAATAGGTGAACAAAAATCTGGAAGTAGCATTGAGAATCAAAGAAGACATCAAACCTACCTCCTGACACCAAACAAGGTGAAATGTTGAAGAATGAGCAGCTCTCATTTCAGAGGGCTAACAGGAAAACCATATTTTCAGCAGGGAAGGTGGAAGGATTAATAGATTATAAGCTGAATATGGGAGAATTTTTTTATAAGGGAGGATTCCAGAGGTCTTACTGGGAACGTTTGCAAGACAGAGGAGCAGTAAGACTGAAACCAGGAGTGAGAAAATCAGGGCAGTAAGGGGATGCAAATATGAGTAAGCAGAGATAACTATGGGGCTTTATATTTTTGACAGTAACCACTGAAGGGAAGCTGATAGAATGTGCTGGCTACGAAGATTTACAGAGAACATTGGCATAAGGTAGTAGTCTTTGAGATCTGGCAGTGCTGGCATTTTGGCAGTCTGCTCTACTGACTGATGCAGGAACAACCCTTCAAGGTCAGAGACTGGGCTATGGGCCAGATGAAGCCTCCCACTGACACAGAGACAGAGGCTTTATCTGTGGGCACTGAGTTCTCTTCCCCTGGTATGGTCAACTTTCTTCTCCTTTTCTTCCATGTGTCCCTTCCTGTTCTTCTCCCTTGCCATTCAACCATGAATTCAATCATCTCTTTATCAATCTTTGCTTAAGCCCTTGTTCAGTGCTCACTTTGGGTATAGACTTTATCAATTGATTTCTATGTATGCATGTTACCTACGATGTATGTATTCAAATGTCTGCTCTTCACTCTTTAGCAGGTTTACCTTGTGTCTCTCTTTGAGGGGTTTTGATGCTTTCAGTAGGAAGAATAATTCCTCATTGGAACTCAGAATGAAAATTGACACCTTCTTCATTCCCCTCATTGGCAATAACTGAAATCTGGACACTTCCTGTGTAATTCCATTTAATTTCTTCCCATGCTGTCCCACGTTCAAAGTGTTCTTGTTTTACCACTTCATTCTCATTTGGGCTGTGCAATAATTGTCGACAACACACAAAAGGGTACATGATCTGCTCTGTATATATTTTCTCAGGTATAATTTCCACAGCCTTGGAGTCATCTAGGATGCTCTGTGTAAGTATGAATAATGTAAGAACCACCCAGAAGGCCTGATAACTCTATACCTTTCTTAATAAAAGGCAAAGTGCAATTTAGAAATTCTGACTGCAGACATATTCCCCAGAACCTTGTCCTTACCATGCAGATCTGGGAGTATAACAGAGGGCAGAGGGCAAAGAGTGAACAGCCTTTGCTCTAGGATCAGAGGTTACTTTTGTCTGACTTGCTCTCAAACATCATTATCTCTGATGCCCTGACCTGTCCAAATGCTGGAATTTCCATGCCCATACCTACCACTGAGACCTACCTGGCTCAAACCACCTCTGCTTACTATTTAAGCTTCACCTGAACAACATTCATCCAGTCTTGCTGGTTGCTCTGGGCTCAACCTATTGCCCTGCATTTCTAAACATGGAGAAATTGGGCTTTGGTGAGAGACCAAACTGGTCAAAATGGCTTGAAACTGAATCTAGAGGGAAAGTGAGAATAAAAACAGCGTGACAGGTATCCCTACCTTTTGTTCTGTCCCTGCCAAACCATTACCCATTAATACAGATCTGGTCGTATCATCACCCTATTCCAAGTCTTCTAGGGTTTCCTAATAACCATGGGAACAAAATTCAAAATCCTCAGCAGGACCTTCAGGGTAGTTTATTACCAAGTTTTAATCTATCACTTCAGTCCCATTTCTTGCCACTTTTCATCTTGCTCCATGTTTCAGCCACAGTGTAGTGACTTTTCCCTGAACAAAGAGGTTTTTTCCACACTCTTTCTTCTGTCTTGCATATGTACGTACTTAGTTGCAAATTGCCCTTCTACCATCTTTTGCTGAAGAGCATCTCTACAACCTTCAAATCCCTTTAAATCTCAATGTAACCTTTCCTGGACACTTTCCTCAACACCTACAGCCAAAGATAAGGGCTCCCTTCCATATGTTCTTTATACATATGCCTATTTAATGTTAATATATTTCTAGGGTAGGCTGGCTGGCTAGAAAATCTTGAGCAGGAGATGAACCTGCAGTCCACAGGTGGGATTTCTTTTTCTTTAGTGAAACTTCAGTTTTACTCTTAATGCTTTCGGCCAATTAATGAGTCCCACCAAAATTACTGAAGATAATTTACATCAGTTAAAGTCACCTAATTGTAGATGTTAGCCATATCTACAAAATATCTTTACAGCATCACCTAGATCAGTGTTTAACTGAATAACTGAGTATTATATCCTAGCCAAGTTGACACACAAAACTAGTGAACACAGAAAAATATATTTATTGGTATCCCATTAGAAGCAAGTTTTCAGATATTTGGCTTTTTAATTTGTTTACAGACTTCATTGAAGTATAGTTGCTGTACAATATTATATGTCACAAGTATACAATATAGTGATTCACAATTTTTAAAGGTTATACTCCATTTATAGTTATTATAAAATATTGTCTCTATATTACACATTGTACAATATATCCTTGTAGTTTCTTTTATACCTAATAGTTTGTACCTCTTACCCTCTACCCCTATATTGC
Organism: Hyperoodon ampullatus; assembly: GCF_949752795.1. Taxonomy (NCBI): domain Eukaryota; kingdom Metazoa; phylum Chordata; class Mammalia; order Artiodactyla; family Ziphiidae; genus Hyperoodon; species Hyperoodon ampullatus. Next base: position 31,912,467 of record NC_136919.1, read on the forward strand.
CCCTCCTCCCTTCCCTCTCCCCACTGGTAACCACTAGTTTGTTCTCTATATCTGTGAGTCTGCTTCTTTTTCATTATATTCACTAGTTTGTTGTATTTTTTAAATTCCACATATAAGTGATATCATACAGTCTTTCTCTGTCTGACTTATTGCACTTAGCATAGTGCCCTCCAAGTCCATCCATGTTGCTGCAAATGGCAAAATTTTCGTTATTTTCTGTGGCTGAGTAGTATTCCATTGTGTGTGTGTGTGTATTTTACATCTTCCTTATACATTCATCTGTTGTTGGACACTTAGGTTGCTTTCGTACCTTGGCAATTGTAAATAATGCTGCTATGAACACTGGGATGCATGTATTTTTTCAAATTAGTGTTTTTGTTTTTTTCAATATATACCCAGGAGTGGAATTGCTGGGTCATATGGTAGTTCTATTTTTAGTTTTTTGAGAAACATCCATACTGTTTTCCAGAGTGGCTGCACCAATTTACATTCCCACCAACACTGTATGAGGGTTCCCTTTTCTCCACATTCTTGCCAACGTTTGTTATTTGTGTTCTTTTTGATGATACCCATTCTGACAGGTGTGAAGTGCTGTCTCGTGGTTTTGATTTGCATTTCCCTGATAATTAGTGATGTTCAGTATCTTTTCATATGCCTGTTGGCTATCTGCATGTTCTCTTTGGAAAAATTTATATTCAGTTTTTCTTTCCATTTTTTAATCAAGTTGTTTGTTTTTTTGATGTTGTATGAACTGTTTACATATGTTGGATATTAATCCCTTATTGGTCACATCGTTTGCAAATATTTTCTCCCATTCAGTTGGTTGTCTTTTTATTTTTTCAGTGGTTTCCTTTGTTGTGCAAAAGCTTTCAAATATAATTAGGTCCCATTTGCTTATTTTCGCTTTTATTTCCTTTACGTTAGGAGATGGATCAAAAAATATTGCTGTGATTTATGCAAAAGGGTGTTCTGCCTGTGTTTTCCTCTAGGAGTTTTATAGGATCTGGTCTTACAGTTAGGTCTTTAATCCATTTTGAGTTTATTTTTTTGTGGTGTTAGAGAATGGTTTAATTTCATTCCTTTACATATAGCTGTCCACTTTGCCCAGCAGCACTTATTGAAGAGACTGTCGTCTTTTCTCCATTGCACATTCTTGCCTCCTTTGTCATAGGTTGAGCATAAGTGTGTGGGTTTATCTCTGGGCTTTCTATCCTGTTCCATTGATCTATATTTCTGTTTTTGTGCCAGTACCATACTGTCTTGATTACTAGCATTATAGTAATAGTAGCATTATAGTATAGTCTTAAAATGGGTGCATGATTTCTCCAGCTCTGTTCTTCTTTCACAAGATTCTTTTGGCTATTCAGGGTCTTTTGTGTTTCCATACAAATTTTAAAATTATTTGTTCTAGTTCTGTGAAAAATGCCGTTGGTATATTGACAGAGATTGCATTGAATCTCTAGATTGCCTTAGGTAGAATGGTGATTTTAACAGTACTAATGCTTCCAATCCAAGAACACAGTCTATCTATCTTCCCATCTGTTTGTGTTGTCTTCAGTTTCTTTCATCAGTGTCTTATGGTTTTCCAAGTACACATCTTTTGCCTCCTTAGGTAGGTTTATTCCTAGGTATTTTATTCTTTTTGATGCAATGGTAAATGGGATTGTCTCCTTAATTTCTCTTTCTGATAGTTCTGACTGCTCTGGGCTGACTATGTGAGCAGTCTGGTAGGCTTGGTTGGCCCCTGGCCCAGTTGGTTGCAAGGCACTGCCTTGTGAAGATGCTGCTGGCTGGGGTCTAGTCATGAGGTGGCTGGCTGCAGAACTCTAGGGGACCCCAGGGCTATGGTGGTTCACTGGTGGGCAGACTCAGGGTCCAGAAGACCCCAGGGCTGTTGCCCACCCCCTGGCAGGTGAAGGCAGGTCCTGTGGTTAGTTCTGGACTACTGACAGGCAGAGCCAGGTCCTAGAGTCTGGCTGCAGGGCCCACGGATCCCGGAGCTGGTGTCAGATCACTGGTTGAGGTTGGGCGGGGTGGGGGGCTGATTCCTGACACAGTTGGGTATGGAGTCCAGGGTGTCCCAAAGCTTGTCTTGGCCTGCTAGTAGGCAGGGCCCAGCTGGTCCCAGGGTAGGGTCTGGCCTACTGTGGGTGGGCTGGGTCTACATTCTGAGGGAGTGTAGTTTTCTTGTGTCTGGTGTCTGCCTTGTAGTGGGTGAGGCTGATCTAGAAGCTAGTGCAGGCTTCCTGGAGAGTAGGGCTGGTGCCTGCCCACTGGTGGGTAGAGCTCAGTCTTGGTCCTCTGGTGGGCAAGGCTGTGTCTAGAGGCAGCCTGTCTGTTGACGCATGGGGCTCTGTCCCCACCCAGTTAGTTGTTTGGTCTGAGGTTTCCCCAGTACTAGTGCCTACTGGCTTTTGGGTTGGAACAGCTCTTGGTGCTAATGAGCTAGAAGGAGGATCTCACAATGCCAACAACAGTGTCCACAAGGTAGAACACTCCCAAATATGACTGCCACCAGAGTCTATGTCCCCAGGGTGAGCCACAGCTGCTGTGCCTGCCCCATCTCCCCCACAGATCAGCAGTTAGGTCTGGCCCAGGTTCCTGTCAAATTACTCCTTTTGCCCTGGGTCCCAGTGCATGTGAGATTTTGTGTGCACTTCACCCTAGTGAAGTTTCTATTTCTCCCAGTCCTACAGGGCTCTCAAAAAGTAAGCCCCACTTACTTGTCTTCAAACCACATGCTCTGGGGACTCATCTTCCCAGTCCAGGACCCCTGGGCTGAGGAGCTTGATTTGGGGCTCAGAACTCTCACTCTTATGGGAGAACCTCTGCAATATAATTATTCTCCAGTCTGTGGTCACCAACCCAGGGTTATAGGATTTGATGATAGCACAAGTCTGCCCCTCCTACCCATTTCATTGTGGTTCCTTCTTTACGTCTTTAGTTGTAGAAGATCTTTTCTGGTAGGCTGTAGTCCTTTTCACTGATGGCTCTTCTGCAGATCGTTGTGATTTTGATGTGCTCGTGAGAGGAGGTGAGCTCAGGGCCTTTTTACTCTGCCATCTTGGACAATTTTCTCAGATATTTGGAAGCAGCTGTAGCAGAAGGATCTAACTGTGGGATATGGAGCCAGCCGCTAATTTTTTTTCCTTATTAGTCACATATATAGTAGCTATTAAATATCTAAAAATAATTTTAGGGATATATTCATTGCTTTCTATACTACAAGCCTTTATGCATTTGCTTTCAAAACTAAATAGGTGAAATTTCTGTTTTGTTGGAGAGTGAACAAAAACAGCTGCAGAGACTTGTAAGTAGGATTTTATGACTAAAATAAATGAGGTAAAGAAAAGTATGCTTGTAACAAATGAAAAGATTGGAAATGTCAGTGGAGAAAGAGAGATACTATTTTGAAGAACAGACAGGAAATTCTAATGTAATACTAGACATAAAAATATATATTTATTCACCAAAGAAGATATACAGATGGCAAATAAACATATGGAAAGATGCTCCACATTATACGTCATCAGGGAAATGCAAATTAAAACAACAGTGAGATAGTACTACACATCTATTAAAATAGCCAAAATCTAGAACACTGACAACACCAGATGCTGGCAAGGATGTGGAGAACAAGAACTCTCACTCATTGTTGAATAGGAATGCAAAATAGTATGGAAACTTAGGAGAAAGTTTGGCAATTTCTTACAAACCTAAACATACTCTTAACCTTATGATTCAGCAGTCATGATCCTTAATATTAACCCAGATGAACTGAAAACTTATGTCCACAAAAAACATGAACATGGATGTTTACAGCAGCTTTATTCAAATGGCCAAAACTTGGAAGTAATCAAAATGTCCTTCAGGGGGTGAAGCAATAAATAACCTATCTAGGCAATGGAATAGTATTCTTTGCTAAACAGAAATGAATGAGCTTTCCAGCTATGGAAAGACATGGAGGAACCTAAATGCATATTACTAAGCAAAAGAGGCCCACCTGAAAAGGCTACATACTGTATGATTCCAACTATATGATATTTTGGAAAAGGTAAAACTATGGGGAGAGTAAAAAGATCAGTGGTTGCCAGGGTTTGGTGGGAGAGATGGATAAGCAGAGCTCAGATGATTTTTAGGGCACAGTGAAAATATTCTGTATAATACTGGAGGACATTATGCTGAGTAAAGTAAGCCAGACACAGAAAGATACTTGTTGTACTATCTCACTTACATATGGAATCAAAGGAAAAAAAAAAAAGCTGAACTCATAGTAACAGAAGAATGATGGTTACCAAAGGTTTAGGGGTAGGGGAAAAGGAGAGATACTTATCAAAGGGCACAAATTTTCAGTTATTAGATGAATAAGGTCTAGAGATCTAATGCATAACACGATGACTAACGTTAATAATAATGTGTTGTAAACTTGAAATTTATAAAGAGGTAGATCTCAAGTATCCTCACCATAGAGATATACAAACATGGGAACTATGTTCAATGATAGATAGGTTAATTAGCTTGATTGTGGTAATAATTTCACAGTGTATATGAATAGCAAACATACACTTTAAACATATATAATTGTCAATCATACTTCAATAAATCTGGAAAAAATAGAATTCTGTATCCAGAAAAAATAATCTTCAAAGTAAAAAAGTAAATACATGTTTGTTTAGAGAAAATGAAATTGAGTTCATCAGCTTCAGACTTGCACTACAAGGAGTGCAAAAGGAAGTTCTTCAGCTGATAGAAAATGATGCAAGATGATACTTGGCTCCCCGAAAAGAAGTGAAAATTATTGAGACTGATAAATGTGGGGGTAAATATAAAAGTTCTTTCTCTTTCCTCTTTTTTTTTTTTTTTTTTTTTTTTTTTTTTATATTTGATTCCAATTTATTTTATTTTATTTTTTTTTTTTATTTTTATTTTTTTGCTTTATCACAAATTTAATCAGTTATATGTATACATATGTTCCCATATCCCCTCCCTTTTGCGTCTCCCTCCCACCCTCCCTATCCCCCCCCTCCAGGCGGTCACAAAGCACCGAGCTGATCTCCCTGTGCTATGCGGCTGCCTCCCACTAGCCATCTACCCTACATTTGGTAGTGTACATATGTCCATGCCGCTCCCTCACCCCGTCACAGCCCACCCCTCCCCCTCCCCACATCCCCAAGTCCACTCTCCAGCAGGTCCGTGTCTTTACTCCCGTCCTACCCCCATGTTCCTCATGACCTTTTTTTTTCTTAAATTCCATATATATGTGTCAGCATACAGTATTTGTCCCTCTCCTTCTGACCCACTTCACTCTGCATGACAGACTCTAGGTCCATCCACCTCATTACAAATAGTTCAATTTCATTTCTTTTTATGGCTGAGTAATATTCCATTGTATGCATGTGCCACATCTTCTTTACCCATTCATCCGATGATGGACACCTAGGTTGTTTCCATCTCCGGGCTATTGTAAATAGGGCTGCTATGAACATTTTGGTACATGTCTCTTTTTGAACCATGGTTTTCTCAGGGTATATGCCCAGTAGTGGGATTGCAGGGTCATATGGTAGTTCTATTTGTAGTTTTTTAAGGAACCTCCATACCGTTCTCCATAGTGGCTGTACCAATTCACATTCCCACCAGCAGTGCAAGAGTGTTCCCCTTTTTCCACACCCTCTCCAGCATTTATTGTCTCTAGATTTTTTGATGATGGCCATTCTGACTGGTGTGAGATGACATCTCATTGTAGTTTTGATTTGCATTTCTCTAATTAGTAAAGATGTTGAGCATCCTTTCATGTGTTTGTTGGCAGTCTGTATATCTTCTGTGGAGAAATGTCTATTTAGGTCTTCTGCCCATTTTTGGATTGGGTTGTTTGTTTTTTTGTTATTGAGCTGCATGAGCTGCTTATAAATTTTGGAGATTAATCCTTTGTCAGTTGCTTCATTTGCAAATATTTTCTCCCATTCTGAGGGTTGTCTTTTAGTCTTGTTTATGGTTTCCTTTGCTGTGCAAAAGCTTTTAAGTTTCATTAGGTCCCATGTGTTTATTTTTGTCTTTATTTCCATTTCTCTAGGAGGTGGGTCAAAAAGGATCTTGCTGTGATTTATGTCATAGAGTGTTCTGCCTATGTTGTCCTCTAAGAGTTTGATAGTGTCTGGCCTTACATTTAGGTCTTTAATCCATTTTGAGCTTATTTTTGTGTATGGTGTTAGGGAGTGATCGAATCTCATACTTTTACATGTCCCTCTCCAGTTTTCCCAACACCACTTATTGAAGAGACTGTCCTTTCTCCACTGTACATTCCTGCCTCCTTTATCAAAGATAAGGTGACCATATGTCCGTGGGTTTATCTCTGGGCTTTCTATCCTGTTCCATTGATCTATCTTTCTGTTTCTGTGCCAGTACCATACTGTCTTGATTACTGCAGCTTTGTAGTATAGTCTGAAGTCAGGGAGCCTGATTCCTCCAGCTCCATTTTTCGTTCTCAAGATTGCTTTGGCTATTCGGGGTCTTTTGTGTTTCCATACAAATTGTGAAATTTTTTGTTCTAGTTCTGTGAAAAATGCCAGTGGTATTTTGATAGGGATTGCATTGAATCTGTAGATTGCTTTGGGTAGTAGAGTCATTTTCACAATGTTGATTCTTCCAATCCAAGAACATGGTACATCTCTCCATCTATTTGTATCATCTTTAATTTCTTTCATCAGTGTCTTATAATTTTCTGCATACAGGTCTTTTGTCTCCTTAGGTAGGTTTATTCCTAGATATTTTATTCTTTTTGTTGCAATGGTAAATGGGAGTGTTTCCTTGATTTCACTTTCAGATTTTTCATCATTAGTATATAGGAATGCCAGAGATTTCTGTGCATTAATTTTGTATCCTGCAACTTTACCAAATTCATTGATTAGCTCTAGTAGTTTTCTGGTAGCATCTTTAGGATTCTCTATGTATAGTATCATGTCATCTGCAAACAGTGACAGCTTTACTTCTTCTTTTCCAATTTGGATTCCTTTTATTTGCTTTTCTTCTCTGATTGCTGTGGCTAAAACTTCCAAAACTATGTTGAATAAGAGTGGTGAGAGTGGGCAACCTTGTCTTGTTCCTGATCTTAGTGGAAATGGTTTCAGTTTTTCACCATTGAGGACGATGCTGGCTGTGGGTTTGTCATATATGGCCTTTATTATGTTGAGGAAAGTTCCCTCTATGCCTACTTTCTGCAGGGTTTTTATCATGAATGGGTGTTGAATTTTGTCGAAAGCTTTCTCTGCATCTATTGAGATGATCATATGGTTTTTCTCCTTCAATTTGTTAATATGGTGTATCACGTTGATTGATTTGCGTATATTGAAGAATCCTTGCATTCCTGGGATAAACCCCACTTGATCATGGTGTATGATCCTTTTAATGTGCTGTTGGATTCTGTTTGCTAGTATTTTGTTGAGGATTTTTGCATCTATGTTCATCAGTGATATTGGCCTGTAGTTTTCTTTCTTTGTGACATCCTTGTCTGGTTTTGGTATCAAGGTGATGGTGGCCTCGTAGAATGAGTTTGGGAGTGTTCCTCCCTCTGCTATATTTTGGAAGAGTTTGAGAAGGATAGGCGTTAGCTCTTCTCTAAATGCTTGATAGAATTCGCCTGTGAAGCCATCTGGTCCTGGGCTTTTGTTTGTTGGAAGATTTTTTATCACAGTTTCAATTTCAGTGCTTGTGATTGGTCTGTTCATATGTTCTATTTCTTCCTGATTCAGTCTTGGCAGGTTGTGCATTTCTAAGAATTTGTCCATTTCTTCCAGGTTGTCCATTTTATTGGCATAGAGTTGCTTATAGTAATCCCTCACGATCTTTTGTATTTCTGCAGTGTCAGTTGTTACTTCTCCTTTTTCATTTCTAATTCTATTGATTTGAGTCTTCTCCCTTTTTTTCTTGATGAGTCTGGCTAATGGTTTATCAATTTTGTTTATCTTCTCAAAGAACCAGCTTTTAGTTTTATTGATCTTTGCTATTGTTTCCTTCATTTCTTTTTCATTTATTTCTGATCTGATTTTTATGATTTCTTTCCTTCTGCTAACTTTGGGATGTTTTTGTTCTTCTTTCTCTAATTGCTTTAGGTGCAAGGTTAGGTTGTTTAGTCGAGATATTTCCTGTTTCTTAAGGTGGGATTGTATTGCTATAAACTTCCCTCTTAGAACTGCTTTTGCTGCATCCCATAGGTTTTGGGTCGTCGTGTCTCCATTGTCATTTGTTTCTAGGTATTTTTTAATTTCCTCTTTGATTTCTTCAGTGATCACTTCGTTATTAAGTAATGTATTGTTTAGCCTCCATGTGTTTGTATTTTTTATAGCTCTTTTCCTGTAATTGATATCTAGTCTCATAGCATTGTGGTCGGAAAAGATACTTGATACAATTTCAATTTTCTTAAATTTACCAAGGCTTGATTTGTGACCCAAGATATGATCTATCCTGGAGAATGTTCCATGAGCACTTGAGAAAAATGTGTATTCTGTTGTTTTTGGATGGAATGTCCTATAAATATCAATTAAGTCCATCTTGTTTAATGTATCATTTAAAGCTTGTGTTTCCTTATTTATTTTCATTTTGGATGATCTGTCCATTGGTGAAAGTGGGGTGTTAAAGTCCCCTACTATGATTGTGTTACTGTCGATTTCTCCTTTTATGGCTGTTAGTGTTTGCCTTATGTATTGAGGTGCTCCTATGTTGGGTGCATAAATATTTACAATTGTTATATCTTCTTCTTGGATCGATCCCTTGATCATTATGTAGTGTCCTTCTTTGTCTCTTCTAGTAGTCTTTATTTTAAAGTCTATTTTGTCTGATATGAGAATTGCTACTCCAGCTTTCTTTTGGTTTCCATTTGCATGGAATATCTTTTTCCATCCCCTTACTTTCAGTCTGTATGTGTCTCTAGGTCTGAAGTGGGTCTCTTGTAGACAGCATATATATGGGTCTTGTTTTTGTATCCATTCAGCCAATCTGTGTCTTTTGGTGGGAGCGTTTAGTCCATTTACATTTAAGGTAATTATCGATATGTATGTTCCTATTCCCATTTTCTTAATTGTTTTGGGTTCGTTATTGTAGGTCTTTTCCTTCTGTTGTGTTTCTTGCCTAGAGAAGTTCCTTTAGCATTTGTTGTAAAGCTGGTTTGGTGGTGCTGAACTCTCTCAGCTTTTGCTTGTCTGTAAACGTTTTAATTTCTCCATCAAATCTGAATGAGATCCTTGCTGGGTAGAGTAATCTTGGTTGCAGGTTTCTCTCCTTCATCACTTTAATTATGTCCTGCCACTCCCTTCTGGCTTGTAGAGTTTCTGCTGAGAGATCAGCTGTTATCCTGATGGGGATTCCCTTGTGTGTTATTTGTTGTTTTTGCCTTGCTGCTTTTAATATGATTTCTTTGTGTTTAATTTTTGACAGTTTGATTAATATGTGTCTTGGCGTATTTCTCCTTGGATTTATTCTGTATGGGACTCTCTGTGCTTCTTGGACTTGATTAACTATTTCCTTTCCCATATTAGGGAAGTTTTCAACTATAATCTCTTCAAATATTTTCTCAGTCCCTTTCTTTTTCTCTTCTTCTTCTGGAACCCCTATAATTCGAATGTTGGTGCGTTTAATGTTGTCCCAGAGGTCTCTGATATTGTCCTCTGTTCTTTTCATTCTTTTCTCTTTATTTTGCTCTGCATTAGTTATTTCCACTATTTTATCTTCCACCTCACTTATCCGTTCTTCTGCCTCAGTTATTCTGCTATTGATCCCATCTAGAGTATTTTTCATTTCATTTATTGTGTTTTTAATCGATGCTTGATTCATCTTTAGTTCTACTAGGTCCTTGTTAACTGTTTCTTGCATTTTGTCTATTCTATTTCCAAGATTTTGGATCATCTTTACTATCATTATTCTGAATTCTTTTTCAGATAGACTGCCTATTACCTCTTCATTTGTTAGGTCTGGTGGGTTTTTATCTTGCTCCTTCTCCTGCTGTGTGTTTTTCTGTCTTCTCATTTTGCTTATGTTACTGTGTTTGGGGTCTCCTTTTTGCCGGCTGCAGGTTCGTAGTTCCTGTTGTTTTTGGTGTCTGTCCCCAGTGGCTAAGGTTGGTTTAGTGGGTTGTGTAGGTTTCCTGGTCGAGGGGACTAGTGCCTGTGTTCTGGTGGATGAGGCTGGATCTTGTCTTTCTGGTGGGCAGGTCCACGTCTGGTGGTGTGTTTTGGGGTGTCTGCAGACTTTTTATGATTTTAGGGCACCTCTCTGCTAATGGGTGGCGTTGTGTTCCTGTCTTGCTAGTTGTTTGGCATAGGGTGTCCAGCACTGTAGCTTGCTGGTCGTTGAGTGAAGCTGGGTGCTGGTGTTGAGATGGAGATCTCTGGAAGATTTTCGCCGTTTGATATTATGTGGAGCTGGGAGGTCTCTTGTGGACCAGTGTCCTGAAGTTGGCTCTCCCACCTCAGAGGCACAGTACTGACTCCTGGCTCCTCAATTTGGGATGATTTGTTGTCTATTCATGTATTCCACAGATGCAGGGTACATCAAGTTGATTGTGGAGCTTTAATCCGCTGCTTCTGAGGCTGCTGGGAGAGGTTTCCCTTTCTCTTCTTTGTTCTCACAGCTCCCGGGTCTCAGCTTTGGATTTGGCCCCGCCTCTGCGTGTAGGTCGCCGGAGGGCGTCTGTTCTTCGCTCAGACAGGAAAGGGTTAAAGGAGCAGCCTCTTCGGGAACTCTGGCTCACTCAGGCCGGGCGGGAGGGAGGGGCACGGAGTGCGGGGCGAGCCTGCAGCGGCAGAGGTCGGCGTGACGTTGCACCAGCCCGAGGCGCGCCGTGCGTTCTCCCAGGGAAGCCGCCCCTGGATCCCGGGACCCCGGCAGTGGCGGGCTGCTCAGGCTCCCGGAAGGGCGGTGTGGACAGTGACCTGCGCTCGCACACGGGCTTCTTGGCGGCGGCAGCAGCAGCCCCAGCGTCCCACGCCCGTCACTGGGCTCCGCGCTTTCAGTCGCGACTCGCGCCCGTCTGTGGAGCCCCTTCAAGCAGCGCTCTTAATCCCCTCTCCTCGCGCAGCAGGAAACCAAGAGGGAAGAACAAGTCTCTTGCCTCTTCGGCAGCTCCAGAGTTCTCCCGGACTCCCTCCCGGCCAGCTGTGGCACACCAGCCCCCTTCAGGCTGAGTTCTCGCCGCCAGCCCCAGTCCTCTCCCTGCGCTCCGACCGAAGCCCGAGCCTCAGCTTCCAGCGCCGCCCGCCCCGGCGGGCGAGCAGACAAGCCTCTCGGGCTGGTGAGTGCCGCTCGGCACCGATCCTCTGTGCGGGAATCTCTCCGCTTTGCCCTACCCAGGTATGTGGGGAGTTTCTTGCCTTTTGGGAGGTCTGGGGTCTTCTGCCAGCGTTCAGTATGTGTTCTGTAGGAGTTGTTCCACGTGTAGCTGTATTTCTGGTGTATCCGTGAGGAGGAAGGTGATCTCCGCGTCTTACTCTTCCGCCATCTTACCCGGAAGTCTCTCTCTTTCCTCTTAATCTCTTTAAAATATATATGAATATTTAAAGCAAAACATATTGTTTTGCAGGTTGTATAATGTGTGTAGATGTAATGTTTATGAAAACTATAGGCTTAGGAATCAAAGGGAGTAAATGCACTTTTACAGTTGCAAATTTTCTAAAGTAGACTTTGAAAAACAATGAATATTGTCATCCATAAAGCAATGACCAAAAAAATGATTTACAGCTAAGACCCAGCAATCCCAGTCCTAGTTATTTACCCAAAATAAATTTTAAAAAACATAACAGCACAGTCTGGAGAGCCCAGGTGTCAAGCCATAGGAGAATGGATAAGCAAATTGATATTCGCACAATAGCATACTACTCAACAATAAAGTGGAAAGACTTACTGCTTGTGCATGCATTGACTTGGCTAATCCACAACACTATGCTAAGTGAAAGAGTCTTATACAAAGGATACATACTGCATGATTCTGTTTATATGATAGTCTAGAACAAGCAAATCTAATTTTTGTCAGAAAAAAATATCAGAACAAAGTTTATCTCCAGAGTAGTAGGGATAATGATTGACTGGAAAGGGGGAAAAAGATAACTATCCGGGGTTATGGTAATATTCTATATCTTGATAGGAGCTTGGGTTACAACAGATGTATGCATTGTCAAAACTCAACAAAAGTAAAGGTTTGTGTATTTCATTGTATGTAAATTTTACATCCAAAGAAAATAACTATCAAACAACTATTGAACTCTATTAATGATGTGCATGGTGAAGTATTTAGAGGGAAATAATAAGGGTCTGCAATTTGCTTTAAAATGCCTTAAAAATAGATAGGATGATATATGTAGTAGAGAGGGATGGATAGCTAGGTATGTAATGAATGCAAGTCTAGTAAAGGTTAATGATAGAATTTAGGTGATTTGTATACAGATGTTGATATTATGGTTCTTTCAGTTTGCTGCCTGACTGAAAAATTTTATAATAAGTGGGGGGAAATAAATGGATGAGCAAGCAATCAAATTTTTAGGGTTTGATTATTTAGCTATAGTTTCAGAAATGTAGGTGTTCTATTATTTATTTTTAAATATGGTACTGGGCCAAAGCAATCCTGAGAAAGAAAAATGGAGCTGGAGGAATAGACTCCCTATTTCAAAGCTACAGTAACTGGCACAAAAACAGAAATATAGATCAATGGAGCAAGATAGAAAGCCCACAAATAACCCATGCACCTCTGATCAATTTAATCTATGACAAAGGAGGCAAGACTACACAATGGAGAAAAGATAGTTTCTTCAATAAGTGATGCTGGGAAAACTGGATAGCTACATGTAAAAGAATGAAATTAGAACATTCTCTAACAAACACCATACACAAAAATAAACTCAAAATGGATTAAAGACCTAAATGTAAGGCCAAATACTATAAAACTCTTAGAGGAAAACATAGGCAGAACACCCTGTGACATAAATAGCAGCAAGATCTTTTTGGACCCACCTCCTAGAGTAATAAAAATAAAAACAAAAATAAACAAATGGGACCTAATTAAACTTAAAAGCTTCTGCACAGCAAAGGAAACCATAAATAAAATGAAAAAACCCTCAGAATGGGAGAAAATATTTGCAAATGAAGCAACCGACAAGGGATTAATCTCCAAAATATACAAACAGCTCATGCAGCTCTATATCAAAACAAACAAGCAACCCAATCAAAAAATGGGCAGAAGACCTAAACAGACATTTCTCCAAGGAAGACATACAGATGGCCAAAAAGCACATGAAAAGATACTGAACATCACTAATTATTAGAGAAATGCAAATCAAAACTACAATGAGGCATCACCTCACACCAGTTAGAATGGCCATCATCAAAAAGTCAACAAACAATAAACGCTGGAGAAAGGGTGGAGAAAAGGGAACCCTCCTACACTGTTGGTGGGAACGTAAATTGGTGCAGCCACTATGGAGAATAGTGTGGAGGTTCCTTAAAAAACTAAAAATAGAGCTACCATATGATCCTGCAGTCCCACTCCTGGGCATATACCTGGAGAAAACCATAATTCTAAAAGATACATGCAGCACTCATGTTCATTGCAGCACTATTTACAATAGCCAAGACATGGAAGCAACCTAAATGTCCATCGACAGAGGAATGGATAAAGAAGACGTGGTACATATTTACAATGGAATATTTTTCAGCCATAAAAAAGAATGAAATAATGCCATTTGCAGCAACATGGATGGGCCTAGAGATTATCATGCTACGTGAAGTCAGACAGAGAAAGACAAGTATCATATTATCACTTATATGTGGAATCTAAAAAAAATGATACAAATGAACTTACAAAACAAACAGACTCACAGACTTTGAAAACAAATGTATGGTTACCAAGGGGAAACGTATGGGGGAGGGATAAATTAGGAGTTTGGGATTAACATATACACGCTACGATGTATGAAATAGATCATCAACAAGGACCTACTGTATAGCACAGGGAACTCTACTCAATATTCTGTAATAACCTATATGGGAAAAGAATCTGAAAAAGAATGGATATATATGTGTATAACCGAATTGCTTTGCTGTACACCTGAAACTAATACAGCATTGTAAATCAACCATACCCCAAAATAAAAATTAAATATGGTAGTAGGTACCATATTTTTCTACCAATAGTCATCCTACAATGAAGAGATAAAGGAATCCAGAAGTGTTTTTGGACATACCTGAAGAATCAGCTTCTGCTTGGATGAAAGAACTCCTAAAGTCTGGCTTTGAGAACCAAATGTTTCTTTTAGTATGGAAGTAGATTAGGTTAACTTCTCTTTTTTTCAAAACCCCAGGGCTTGGAGCAGGTGGAGTGTGACTTTCAGTCTGAAACGGAGACGTGCCTTCTTTATTCACCAGCCGTATCTGGAAGAATCAGTAACTTGATTGACGGAGCCCTTAATGACCTGGTGCTTTACGTTGCATAATAGTGCTGCAGGTGTCTTTCAAAAGGATGTTTCAGATAGGACAGTGAGCCCCCTTCCTTGGTAAATCATACTTCACCATACACAAATAAGTTCTTTGTTTGGCCTGGGGAGTGTGTTTAAAAATCTACCAACCCCACTTGGACTTACAGCTGTCTCAGACAGTTCTATTTTTCTTTCTGATGACAGACACGTTTATACCTGTTCTTCACCCAAAATCTTTCTTTTGCCTGAAATAAGGTAGTAGTTCTATAGTTCAAGAATTTCACTTTATTCTAAGAGATAAAGCTTATTTTCTAGCTTCTGTTCTGTTGATTTGAAAATTAGGCAATGGTGTCTCACAAGTCCTGGATTTGATTTGGCTTGGAGAAAGGTTGTAGTCTCCTGGAAATAGTGGTGATTGTCTGGGAGGGATCTGAACTGAGCCCCTCTCTCTGTAGAATTAGAACAGAATATTCATGAACAGACTCATATGGTGGACAGGAACCAATAGAAGAACATTGATGGGCCGAGGTGAATATACTGTACTGATGGTAATAATTTTAGACCCTTACTTGGGAATGAAAATTGAAAAATGTTTGAAATGGATATTATAACTCCTAGGAAGAAGGTAATTTCCTCCTTCACAGCTACCTTCTCCTCCCCTT
The DNA here is from genome assembly GCF_949752795.1 of Hyperoodon ampullatus. Lineage (NCBI taxonomy): Eukaryota > Metazoa > Chordata > Mammalia > Artiodactyla > Ziphiidae > Hyperoodon > Hyperoodon ampullatus. The sequence continues at coordinate 31,927,579 of NC_136919.1, forward strand.
CTTAGCTCGTTTCTTCCATCCCTTTCTCCTATTCTTCTTGTGCCAATAAACTATAGGATATGGATTGCTATATATAATACGTATTATATATAATATTTATATTACATCTTTTTATAGGTAGGCAGATGTCAATCTTGCTGATTTTCAAATAATGAATCATGAACACAGGAGGCTGAAACCATCACCATGAACACTGCTTGGGTACAGAATTAAAGAGGAATGTTGCAGAAAGATGAATGAGAGTCTTCACCCCAGAGGTAATACAGTGATGGACAAATTCTTTTTTGAAAATTGTATTGGCTTCTTTGTTTAGATCCTATCTTCTTCCCCCAAATCTTAAAATATAACATACGTATACCATAATATTCTCAAAATAAGAATAAATAAAAATCATGGAGAGAGAAGTAAATACAGGTATATTTTATAAAATATAAAATACTAGTAAAATATACTTATAAAATATAAAATACTAGTAAAATACTTATTATAATAAAATATTAGTTAGTTGTGCATTTCTATAAGCTAATGCAAAAAAATCATGAGTCATATACTCCTTTTTAACAGGATAAAGCAAAATAGTTCTTTAGTAAAGAAAACCTTTGCCTGTGCTAAATTTTTAAAGAAATTTAATCTATTCATACTATGCATCAATATTTATGGTACTCTTTAGTTTAAAAAGCTCTCTTCTTTTTTCCCCACTAATACAAGTTTATAGGTATTTTTGTCTCATTTTACAGAAGAATAGATTGAAGCTCAGAGAAATATGGTTTGGTAACCAGTAAATTACAGAGTGGGAATTCCAGCCTATATCTTTTAACTCCAAATCTTGTGCTCTTTTCACATCACCATGTCAGAGACATTGGCCACAATAATGGATGCTGTTTTCAACAGTACATTTATTTAAGATGCAGGAATGGAGATAGCATATGACCATTTCCTGTATTGACCCTTGGTTAAAAGCTGAGGGCACAGAGGTTAAAGCAAAATTCATTGAGTGACTTGCTGTTTTGGATAATTTACTGAAGTCTAGGTATTCTGCTTTTCAATAATTCAAATTTATGTGAGTTTAGGACTTCAGAATAACTGAAGGAATTGAGGCAAGATGTGCTCCCCAGACTAACAATCTCATTATTATTTTCTTGATTGGAAATTGTATCAATCAGGATCCCTGCAGGAAAGAGATGGCACCACTCAAACTGGGTAATTGGAGTTGAATAAAAGGACTCTTTACAAAGAAGTGGGCAGAATTTAGGGAAATCAATATGGAGCAGTGCAGGACTTCCAGAGAGGAACCAGTCAAGGAATAGCACCCCTACAGGAAGGGAGCTAGAGGAACAAATTCTTTGATCAATTCACCAATCTCCTGCTGGGGCTCCCATTGAACGACCTCAACAGAAAGCTAGAGGACATGAGAGCCCTTTGATACATTCCATATAGGTCAGTGTTCAGAGGCAAAGAGCAGGGTGGAGAACGGTGGAGGGTGAATCTGGAGGTGCACACAAGCACGAAAATGGGTGGACATTGGTATAGGAATGAGTTCTCTGGAAGAAGCAGACAGAACAGAAATTTGGTAAATGCTGATCAGAGCAAGACCTATCTGCTCTCAATCACAGCTGGGATGGTTTTCATATAGATTAAGTTAAAGAAGGGAAAAAAGAAAAACTTTTCTTGAACACCAGTATATTCTAGGTACTGTGTAGGTCACTTTCTATAGGTCTGCTCATTTACTTCTTGCAATAATAACAGTGGATATAATCATCACTATTACATATGTGGGAAATTAAGGCTCAGAGAGGCTAAGAAATTTATACTATAAAACAGCCAGTAAATTACAAATCTGAGATTCCAATGCAGCATTTTCTAACATCAAATCTTGGACTTTCTTCAGTTTTGCAATTTTCCTGCCCACTTTATATGTCACCACAGGAAAGCCGTAACACTTCTGCACTGAAGCAGAAGCTTAATGTTTCTGAAGAAGCAGTTTTAGATTACTTATGTATACAAACCAGGGTTCAATCAAGACCAAAATTACCACTCAAGAGTATGGTAGAGCATATTTAAATTTGGAAAATTCAAAGACAATAATGAGTCATATGCCTTCCCCATAATGATAGCTGCCATTTACTGAATATTTAAAATATAGACTATTCACTTTCTGTGCATTAAATTAATTCATCCTCATATCAATCATATAAAGAGAAAATTTGAAAGTGAAGGATAGAAGGAGAATGAACAAAGTAAAAGGGTTAGGGACAGAAGCTAGACTTCTCTGAATAAACCTTGTCCCTACAATTATAAAGCAAAATAAAATAATGAAAGAAACATTTAAATTCCCCCAAAAGAAAAAAACTTTAAATTTGATATAAATTTGTGGGCACAGCCCAATAGAGAGGAACATTTTTCAAGTGATTTAAAACAGAGTAGTTTATCTGTACATCTTTAGAGGGATGTACCCCAAGGACAAAACTGCCCAAAACTGTAAAGAGAAATTCTGAAACTGTTTGGTGTAATAAAATTATGAGTAATAATATTGATATTGTTATTCTGAAACTATTATACAATGTATTTTGTATACATAATTAATATGATATAATACAGTAAAGTAATATCACTTTAACATAATCACTGTCATTAGGACCTAAGATTTTTAGTATAGTAGAAAAAGAAACATACATATAAAATCAAAGAATTTAAATAAAACCTCTATATTATCACTGGAAATGGAAATATCAGTACATATTTATAACATATAGCATTGTACACTTAAAAGACTTAAAAATAATATAACAAACTTGGTACCAAGAAACACCACCAGCATACAAAATTGTTTTCTGAATATCTTTTCCTACTAGAGGAGACAGATTGGAGAAATGACAGATTCTATCTATGACAGAAAATGTACAAGATGAGCTTAAAACACTTTATTATACCAGAAAGTAAAGAAGCTATCAGAAACTATTGGGGCCATGCCAAAAGGATTCAGGAGGCAATGTAAGAGACTCCCACTAGACCAAGATGAAGCATTTTATGCATCTAAAGGCATAATGAAATTTATGGGTTAAAGCACATCAAAAATGTGAAAAATCAATGATAACATGTGCCATTTAAAAACAGAAAAACAAATGGGACCTAATTAAACTTAAAAGCAAAGGAAATGATGGACAAAGCAAAAAAGACAATCTACAGAATGAAAGAAAATATCTGCAAATGATATGACCGATAAGAGGTTAATAGCCAAAATATGTAAATAGCTCCTACAACTCACTATCCAAAAAAAAAAAAAACCCAATTAAAACATGGGCAGAAGACCTGAATAGACAGTTTTCCAAAGAAGACATACAATGACCAACAGGCACATGAAAAGATGCTCAACACTACTAATCATCAGAGAAAGGCAAATAAAAAAAAATGAGATATCACCTCACACCTGTCAAGAGTGGCAATCATCAAAAAGACCACAATTAACAAATGTTGATGAGAATGTAGAGAAAAGGTAACCCTCATATTATGTTGGTGGGTAAGTAAACTGGTGGAATCACTGTGGAAAACAGTATGAAGTTTCCTCAAAAGACTAAAAATAGAACTACCATATGATTCAGCAATTCCACTCCTCGGTATATATCAGAAGAAAATGAAAACACTAATTCGAAAAGTTACATGCATCCCAATGTTCATAGCAGCATTATTTATAATAGCCAAGATATGGAAGCAATCTAAGTGTCCATCAACAGATAAATGGATAAAGAAGATGTGAGATATATATATTTATATACACACACACACACACACACATGCACACAGTGGAATATTAGCCATAAAAAAGAATGAAGCACTGCCATTTGCAACAACATGGATGGACCTAGAGAGTATTACGCTTAGTGAAATAAGTCAGACAGAGAAAGACAAATACTCTGTTATCACTTATACATGGAATCTAAAAAATAAAAACAAATGTATATAACAAAATAGAAACAGACTCACAAATACAGGAACAAACTAGTGGTTGCCAGTACAGAGAAGAAAGGGGGAGTATGGGATTAAGAGGTGCAAACTACTGTGTATAAAATAGATAAACAACAAGGATATATTGTACAGCACAGGGAAATATAGCCATTATTTTGTAATAACTTTAAATGGAGTATAATCTATAAAAACATTGAACTGGTATGTTGTACACCTAAAACTAATATAATATTTTAAACCAACTATACTTCAATTTTAAAAAAAGGGAAAAAAGTCAGTGACAAACTTGAAGTATGCTAAAGAATGAATTCTCAATTTTTTTCTGAAAGCTGGTAATTAGAGAAAGAATCAAGTGTCCTACCTGCTTTTCCTATACAACCTCAGGATAACCAAATACCTGAGGTTTATTTTTATAAAAGTATCCCAGCTAACAAATAACAGAGAAAGAATTAGAAGATTACCATTTTGCAAACCTCAAATAAAATAGTGGATCTAGGTAACTATAATCAATGGCTACTAACATCACACAAAGAGAAAATCGGACACCATGTGCCTCCTGTTGGAATTATGAAATACATTCTAGGAAGTATTTTTTTTTTTTGCCAAAGCATTGACATAAGTCATATCAAGCTTCTGGATATAACTATCAGTTTATGGGAAATACAGTGGTAGAAGAACATGTTAAATATTACCATAGAGTTGGCAATCAACAAAATCCAGAATGTGAGAAATACTACAGAACATTACTAATAACTCGATTTCTTCACAAATAAATTGTAAGGAAAGCAAAAGAGGGAGGAGAAGCTACAGTTTAAAAAGTATCTGAGAAATCCATAAAAATGTAATGTGTGGATATTGTTTGGATCTTGATTCCAAAAAAAAGCAAACTTTAAAAACAAATTTATGAGATAATTAGAAATATTTGACACTGGATTTTTTATATTAAGAAATTACTGGTGGAGATCACCTTCCTCCCCACAGATACACCAGAAGTACATCTACACGTGGAACAACTCCTACAGAACACCTACTGAAGACTTACAGGCAGAAGACCTCAGACCTCCCAAAAGGCAAGAAAGTCGCCACGTACCTGGGTAGGGCAAAAGAAAAAAGAATAAACAGAGACAAAAGAATAAGGACGGGACCTGCACCAGTGGGAGGGAGCGGGAGCCGTGAAGGAGGAAAGGTTTCCACACATTAGGAAGCCCCTTCGCGCGTGGAGACTGCAGGTGGCAGAGGCAGGGAGCTTCGGGGCTGTGGAGGAGAACGCAGCAACAGGGGTGCGGAGGGCAAAGCGGAGAGATTCCCGCACAGAGGATCAGTGCGACCGGCACTCACCAGCCCAAGAGGCTTGTCTGCTCACCCGCCGGGGCGGGCGGGGACTGGGAGCTGAGGCTCGGACTTCGGTCGGATCCCAGGGAGAGGACTGGGGTTGGCGGCGTGAACACAGCCTGAAGGGGGCTAGTGCTCCATGGCTAGCCGGGAGGGGGTCCGGGGAAAAGTCTGGACCTGCCGAAGAGGCAAGAGACTTTTTCTTCCCTCTTTGTTTCCTGGTGCGCGAGGAGAGGGAATTAAGAGCGCTGCTTAAAGGAGCTCCAGAGACGGGCGCGAGCCGCGGCTAACAGCGCGGACCCCAGAGACGGGCATGAGACGCTAAGGCTGCTGCTGCCGCCACCAAGAAGCCTGTGTGCGAGCACAGGTCACTATCCACACCTCCCTTCCGGGGAGCCTGTGCAGCCCGCCACTGCAGGGGTCCCAGGATCCAGGGACAACTTCCCCGGGAGAACGCACAGCATGCCTCAGGGTGGTGGAACGCCCCGCTGGCCTCTGCCGCCGCAGGCTCGCCCCGCCTCCACACCCCCCCTCCCCCCTGCCTGAGTGAGCCAGAGTCCCCGAAGCAGCTGCTCCTTTAACCCCGCCCTGTCTGAGCAAAGAACAGACGCCCTCCAGTGACCTATGCAGAGGCAGGGCCAAATCCAAATATGAACCCCAGGAGCTGTGCGAACAAAGAAGAGAAAGGGAAATCTCTCCCAGCAGCCTCAGAAGCAGCAGATTAAGGCTCCACAATCAACGTGATGTACCCTGCATCTATGGAATACCTAAATAGACAACGAATCATCCCAAATTGAGGAGGTGGACTTTGAGAGCAAGATTTATTATTTTTTCCCCTTTTCCTCTTTTTGTGAGTGTGTATGTGTATGCTTCTGTGTGAGACTTTGTCAGTATAGCTTTGCTTTCACCATTTGTCCTAGGGTTCTATCCATCCTTTTTTTTTTTTTTTTGCTTTTTTTTTTCTTTTAAAAAAAATTCTTAATAATTATTTTTTATTTTAATAACTTTCTTTTATTTTATCTTCTTTCCTTTCTTTCTTTCATTCTTTCATTTATTCTAATTTTTCTCCCTTTTATTCTGAGCCGTGTGGATGAAAGGCTCTGGGTGCTGCAGCCAGGAGTCAGTGCTGTGCCTCTGAGGTGGGAGAGCCAAGTTCAGGACACTGGTCCACCAGAGACCTCCCAGCTCCACATACTATCAAACAGCGGAAATCTCCCAGAGATCTCCATCTAAACACCAGCGCCCAGCTTCACTCAACGACCAGCAAGCTACAGTACTGGACACCCTATGCCAAACAACTAGCAAGACAGGAACACAACCCCACCCATTAGCAGGGAGGCTGCCTAAAATCATAATAACTCCACAGACACCACAAAACACACCACCAGACATGGACCTGCCCACCAGAAACACAAGATCCAGCCTCATCCACCAGAACACAGGCACTAGTCCCCTCCATCAGGAAGCCTACACAACCCATTGAACCAACTTTAGCCACTGGGCACAGACACCAAAAACAACGGGAACTACGAACCTGCAGCCTGCAAAAAGGAGACACAAAACACAGTGAGATAAGCAAAATGAGAAGACAGAAAAACAGCAGGTGAAGGAGCAAGATAAAAACCCACCAGACCTAACAAATGAAGAGGAAATAGGCAGTCTACCTGGAAAAGAATTCAGAATAATGATAGTAAAGGTGATCCAAAATCTTGGAAATAGAATAGAGAAAATGAAAGAAACATTTAACAAGGACCTAGAAGAACTAAAGATGAAAAAAAAAATGATGAACAACACAATAAATGAAATTTAAAATATTCTAGAAGGGATCAATAGCAGAATAACTGAGGCAGAAGAACGGATAAGTGACCTGGAAGATAAAATAGTGGAAATAACTACTGCAGAGCAGAATAAAGAAAAAAAAATGAAAAGAGCTGAGGACAGTCTCAGAGACCTCTGGGACAACATTAAACACACCAACATTCGAATTATAGGGGTTCCAGAAGAAGAAGAGAAAAAGGGACTGAGAAAATATTTGATGAGATTATAGTTCAAAACTTCCCTAATATGGGAAAGGAAATACTTAATCAAGTCCAGGAAGCACAGAGAGTCCCATACAGGATAAATCCAAGGAGAAACATGCCAAGACACATATTAATCAAACTGTCAAAAATTAAATACAAAGAAAACATATTAAAAGCAGCAAGGGAAAAATAACAAATAACACACAAGGGAATCCCCATAAAGTTAACAGCTGATCTTTCAGCAGAAACTCTGCAAGCCAGAAGGGACTGGCAGGACATATTTAAAGTGATGAAGGGGAAAAACCTACAACCAAGATTACTCTATCCAGCAAGGATCTCATTCAGATTTGATGGAGAAATTAAAACCTTTACAGACAAGAAAAACCTGATAGAGTTCAGCACCACCAAAGCAGCTTTACAACAAATGCTAAAGGAACTTCTCTAGGCAGGAAACACAAGAGAAGGAAAAGACCTACAATAACAAACCCAAAACAATTAAGAAAATGGGACTAGGAACAAACATATCGATAATTACCTTAAATGTAAATGGATTAAATGCTCCCACCAAAAGACATAGACTGGCTGAATGGATACAAAAACAAGACCCATATATATGCTGTCTACAAGAAACCCACTTCAGACCTATAGACACATGCAGACTGAAAGTAAGGGGATGGAAACAGATATTCCATGCAAATGGAAATCAAAAGAAACCTGGAGTAGCAATTCTCATATCAGACAAAATAGACTTTAAAATAAAGACTATTACAAGAGACAAAGAAGGACACTACATAATGATCAAGGGATCAATCCAAGAAAAAGATATAACAATTGTAAATATTTATGCACCCAACATAGGAGCACCTCAATACATAAGGCAAATACTAACAGCCATCAAAGGGGAGATCGACAGTAACACATTCATAGTAGGGGACTTTAACACCCCACTTTCACCAATGGACAGATCATCCAAAATGAAAATAAATAAGGAAACACAAGCTTTAAATGGTACATTAAACAAGATGGACTTAATTGATATTTATAGGACATTCCATCCAAAAACAACAGAATACACATTTTTCTCAAGTGCTCATGGAACATTCTCCAGGATAGATCATATCTTGGGTCACAAATCAAGCCTTGGTAAACTTAAGAAAATTGAAATTGTATCAAGTATCTTTTCCGACCACAACGCTATGAGATTAGATATCAATTACAGGAAAAGATCTGTAAAAAATACAAACACATAGAGGCTACACAATACACTACTTAATAACGAAGTGATCACTGAAGTAACCAAAGAGGAAAACAAAAAATACCTAGAAACAAATGACAATGGAGACATGAAGACCCAAAACCTATGGGATGCAGCAAAAGCAGTTCTAACAGGGAAGTTTATAGCAATACAATCCTACCTTAAGAAACAGGAAACATCTCAAATAAACAACCTAACCTTGCACCTAAAGCAATTAGAGAAAGAAGAACAAAACAACCCCAAAGTTAGCAGAAGGAAAGAAATCATAGAGATCAGATCAGAAATAAGTGAAAAAGAAATGAAGGAAACGATAGCAAAGATCAATAAAACTAAAAGCTGGTTCTTTGAGAAGATAAACAAAATTGATAAACCATTAGCCAGACTCATCAAGAAAAAAAGGGAGAAGACTCAAATCAATAGAATTAGAAATGAAAATGGAGAAGTAACAACTGACACTGCAGAAATACAAAAGATCATGAGATATTACTACAAGCAACGATAGGCCAATAAAATGGACAACCTGGAAGAAATGGACAAATTCTTAGAAATGCACAACCTGCCAAGACTGAATCAGGAAGAAATAGAAAATATGAACAGACCAATCACAAGCACTGAAATTGAAACTGGGATTAAAAATCTTCCAGCAAACAAAAGCCCAGGACAAGATGGCTTCACAGGCAAATTCTATCAAACATTTAGAGAAGAGTTCACACCTATCCTTCTCAAACTCTTCCAAAATATAGCAGAGGGAGGAACACTCCCAAACTCATTCTACGAGGCCACCATCACCCTGATACCAAAACCAGACAAGGATGTCACAAAGTAAAAAAACTGCGGGCCAATATCACTGATGAACATAGATGCAAAATTCCCAACAAAATACTAGCAAACAGAATCCAACAGCACATTAAAAGGATCATACACCATGATCAACTGGGGTTTATTCCAGGAATGCAAGGATTCTTCAATATATGCAAATCGATCAACATGATACACCATATTAACAAATTGAAGGAGAAAAACCATATGATCATCTCAATAGATGCAGAGAAAGCTTTCAACAAAATTCAACACCCATTTATGATAAAAACCCTGCAGAAAGTAGGCATAGAGGGAACTTTCCTCAACATAATGAAGGCCATATATGACAAACCCACAGCCAACATCATCCTAAATGGTGAAACACTGAAAGCATTTCCACTAAGATCAGGAACAAGACAAGGTTGCCCACTCTCACCACTCTTATTCAACATAGTTTTGGAAGTTCTAGCCACAGCAATCAGAGAAGAAAAGGAAATAAAAGGAATCCAAATCGGAAAAGAAGAAGTAAAGCTGCCACTGTTTGTAGATGACATGATACTCTACATAGAGAATCCTAAAGATGCTACCAGAAAACTACTAGAGCTAATCAATGAATTTGGTAAAGTAGCAGGATATAAAATTAATGCACAGAAATCTCTTGCATTCCTATACACTAATGATGAAAAATCGGAAAGTGAAATCAAGAAAACACTCCCATTTACCACTGCAACAAAAAGAATAAAATATCTAGGAATAAACCTTCCTAAGGAGACAAAAGACCTGTATGCAGAAAACTATAAGACACTGATGAAAGAAATTAAGGATGATACAAATAGATGGAGAGATATATCATGTTCTTGGATTGGAAGAATCAACATTGTGAAAATGACTCTACTACCCACAGCAATCTACAGATTCAATGCAATCCCTATCAAACTACCACTGGCATTTTTCACAGAAGTAGAACAAAAAATTTTACAATTTGTATGGAAACACAAAAGACCCCGAATAGCTAAAGCAATCTTGAGAATGAAAAACGGAGCTGGAGGAATCAGGCTCCCTGACTTCAGACTATACTACAAAGCTACAGTAATCAAGGCAGTATGGTACTGGCACAAAAAAAGAAATATAGATCAATGGAACAGGATAGAAAGCTCAGAGATAAACCCACACACATATGGTCACCTTATCTTTGATAAAGGAGGCAGGAATGTACAGTGGAGAAAGGACAACCTCTTCAGTAGTGGTGCTGGGAAAACTGGACAGGTACATGAAAAAGTATGAGATTAGATCACTCCCTAACACCATACACAAAAATAAGCTCAAAATGGATTAAAGACCTAAATGTAAGGCCAAAAACTATGAAACTCTTAGAGGAAAACATAGGCAGAACACTCTATGACATACATCACAGCAAGATTCTTTTGGACCCACCTCCTAGAGAAATGGAAATAAAAACAAAAATAAACAAATGGGACCTAATGAAACTTAAAAGCTTTTGCACAGCAAAGGAAACCATAAGACCAAAAGACAACCCTCAGAATGGGAGAAAATATTTGCAAATGAAGCAACTGACTAAGGATTAATCTCCAAAATTTACATGCAGCTCAATAACAAAAAAACAAACAACCCAATCCAAAAATGGGCAGAAGACCTAAATAGACATTTCTGCAAAGAAGATATACAGACTGCCAACAAACACATGAAAGAATGCTCAACATCATTAATCATTAGAGAAATGCAAATCAAAACTACAATGAGATATCATCTCACACCGGTCAGAATGGCCATCATCAAAAAATCTAGAAACAATAAATGCTGGAGAGGGTGTGGAGAAAAGGGAACACTCTTGCACTGTTGGTGGGAATGTGAATTGGTACAGCCACCATGGAGAACAGTATGGAGGTTCCTTAAAAAACTACAACTAGAACTACCATACGACCCAGCAATCCCACTACTGGGCATATACCCTGAGAAAACCATAATTCAAAAAGAGTCATGTACCACAATGTTCATTGCAGCTCTATTTACGATAGCCAGGAGATAGAAACAACCTAAGTGTCCATCATCGGATGAATGGATAAAGAGGATGTCGCACATATATACAATGGAATATTACTCAGCCATAAAAAGAAACAAAATTGAGCTATTTGTAATGAGGTGGAAGGACCTAGAGTCTGTCATACAGAGTGAAGTAAGTCAGAAAGGGAAAGACAAATACCATATGCTAACACATATATATGGATTTTAAGAAAAAAAACAATGTCATGAAGAATCTAGGGGTAAGACAGGAATAAAGACACAGACCTACTAGAGAATGGACTTGATATGGGGAGGGGGAAGGGTAAGCTGTGAAAAAGCGAGAGAGTGGCATGGACATATATACACTACCAAACGTAAAATAGATAGCTAGTGGGAAGCAGCCGCATAGCACAGGGGGATGAGCTCAGTGCTTTGTGACCACCTAGAGGGGTGGGATAGGGAGGGTGGGAGGGAGGGAGACACAAGAGGGAAGAGATATGGGAACATATGTATATGTATAACTGATTCACTTTGTTATAAAGAAGAAACTAACACACCATTGTAAAGCAATTATGCTCCAATAAAGATGTAAAAAAAAAATTTACTACAAATATTTATGTAGATTAATGATATTATAGTTATGTTCTTCAAAAGAATTCTTACTTTTAGGGATAGTTACTTAACTAAAGAAATAAGATGTCTGTGATTTGGTTCAAAATAATAAAGGGGTTTGGGGGTTGGAATTTTGTGGGAGCGTTGACAGAACAGAAGTTACTCTTAATTGTTATTTGTTGAAGATGGGAAATGGGTATGTGGGGGTTAGATTTCATTATATTTCTCTTTACATATATATTTGGACTGTTACACAATAAGGTTTTAAAAATGTGTTTCAATAGATGGGATTGCCAAATTCCACATGTGAAGGGTTCAGAGATTTATATAATTTAAGAAAATTGTTTTAAATTAAAAACAAAGAGCTCATCCAGTCATCAGTTTAAAACTGTTCTTCCACAAATCCTTTTACATGTAATGGGTATGAATCTTGGTCTAGAAACTCCAGTATGTAAGAGAAAGAACTTCTTCAAAAATATTCCTGAAACTCAATTTAGGTTCTATTTAAAGATCCAAAGAGTGGAAATATGTGGAAATTTAATTTCAGTCAACTGAGGATTACCCCCTATTTTTCCCTGGGGTGCATCCAAATTCAGGGGACTTACCATATTGCTATGGTCTGGGATTAAGGGGCATCTGGTCCTCAGTGTCATTTGTCCATGCTGACATCTGTGGAAACATCTATCATGCCATCTGATCCTTGATCTTCAGTACATGCAGATCACCAGGAATCATCCCTTTTCCAATCCTCAAAGCTCCTTCAGGCCTGGCTTTTTCTAGTTGATAATTTGGTCTCCCTCTCAGATGCAAAGGAATCCTTGTGACTACACCAGGCTGTGGTATAGAGATTTTTTGTGAGGTTCTCCCAGCCCTGTCTGCCTGTATACACAGCACAGCTACTCCTTCTTTGGGGTCTTGCCTCTCCCAAGGACTCGACCCTGAAAGGAAGCACGCATCCCCTGTGCTCTTGCATTCCACGGATTTTCTGGGGTTTTGTATCATTCCTTCCACCACTGGCCCTCAGTCCCACACATGGTCAGTGAAATCAGGAGGCAGGATGTCTTCCAGGCACCTACTAATGTCGACTGCACCTACCTTTCCCTTCACTTTCTTCTCTTTCCCATCTCAAGAACACCATTCTAGTCTCAGAAGCAGGAAGCCTTGTTTGTATTTTTAAATCTGCCCTGAGTCATTTCTATTTCCCTGAGAGCTAGGCATTTGAAATTCAAAGGCCAAAATGAGACTCTTATATCCTTTCTGAAACAGCGCCTTCCCAATGGGAATGAATGGGCTGCCTAAGTGTAGAGCTAGGCAAGGGAAGGGAAGGTAATGATAATACTACTAACATATTTTTGAAAATAGTAACAGCAACAAATGTTAAGTGGCAAGCACTATTCTTTGTATTCTAGTAATTCTAAGTATTAATTCATTGGATCCTCATAACAACCCTATGAATTACTATTATATCCATGATGTAGATCATGAAACCAAGGCACAGAGAGGTTAAATTACCTGCCCAAGGTTGCAAAGGTAGTAAGTGGTAGCACTGGAATTCCAATCCAGGCAGTCTGGCTCCAGATCTGTGCTCTCTAAACCGTTAAGAAAGATAGGCTGGAAAAAAAAAAAAAGACCCAATACATTTGAAAATGCTAGTTGAGGTCTTTTTTGCATGTATATTCCATTTTTGTAAATCATCCAAAATATAAAACCAGCTGCCTCTTTATCATTTTCTTTTCTTCATCCACATACAGTGTAGATAATGTGGAAAAAGAAGGAAACTTCATATTTACTGGAGTCTCACAGATACATCTCACTAGAGCCCTGGAATTTACGTGCTTAAATTTCCATTTTATTTTAGACGAGGCCGCTAACCTTTAGTTTAACTAATGTTCTGATGGACCCACAGTGAGGACGTGGGAGTGCTGTGATGCAAACCCAAGCCCACCCAACTGACCAAGGTCATGCTTATTCTTTGACCACACCAAAGAGCTGAACTGCGTTTTGACCTGAAATGGAAGGTGGACAGTTGCAAGGCCCCTACGAGCATCTGACCCTGCCAGGGGAGAGGAGATGCAGGCCGTGGGCCTGTCAAACAGATACCTTTTCACCAGCTGGGACTCTGCTTGCCTTTACACAGCATTAATGAAAAGGCTAGGGGAGTAACAGATGGAACATACTTGAACCTTCCAATCAGGGTTCTTCGATCCCCTCCGGCTCCTCTCCGCAGCCGTACATCATCTGCATTAAAAAGCCCTGTGGATCTTTCTCAGCTGCTTCCCGTCAGCCCACATAACGTCCTTCCCGGCACTCCTCTGGGAGAGTCCCGTGTCCCCCTGTAATAGCAGACTGAGGAGGGTGCAAATAATTAGAACTTAAATTGTCAACTCAGACTCTCAAGTCAGTCACACAGAAAATGCGCCAGCTTGACCTACGATGCAGTCTCATTTTATGGAAATAAATGATCTAAACTGCTTAGTTTTGGGCAAAAGTTGATAGCGTATTTCATGTGTCCCAATCACTCATTTTTACGGGAGCAGAAGCAATCTCATTGATTAAGATGAATTCTTCGGAGCCAACATCAGGGAACTCGACTTGGGTTGTTTGTGGAGTCCCATTCATTTAACTTTGACTTTTCTTCTCTTCCCCTCACACACCATCAGAAATGATACATTTAATTCAAAAAGGTGTTTGTAGATGTAAATGTATTTAGGAATAAAGTTGCTCAGGTATATAAACGCTGTGGTCTCTGTAAAAAAAAAAATTATTGAGACACGACTGTGTATGGCAAACTTGTTACCGGAATACTAAATTGATGCACAGAAAACACACACACGCAGACACACACACCTTGGCTAAGGTTAAACCGTTCTCCTCCCCTTCCTGTCATAATAACTTAACATAATGATAGTGCTGTCGTTATAAGTATTTGGAGGTTTTCTGCATCTTGATAATTGATGGATTCTGAATGTTGGAGAATAATTTTTAAATCAGCGCAAGTGTCGTGTTCAAAGTGTTTCCTTGGATTTTGAGAATGAAAGCCGGAACCATCTTGTATGTCTTAGGAAATGAGTGGGAAGCAGGAGAGAGGCAAATACACCCAGCGCTCTGTTATTTCCTAGGTCTTCCTCCGGTAAATTGAAAACGGTCCCTCCCCTCTGTGAATCTACCACCCTCCACATGCTTGGCCCGAATGCCATACACCTGCTCAGCATCAGCCGGAACCCAACGGAGCATATGGCAGCTCACATATTGCCTCGTCCCAGGATGGATTGGGAACGCTGGTCACCTAGGCTCTGTTTTCAAGTGGTGTGAAAGCAGCTGTGGGAAGCCCAGAGAATGACAGGCTCTCACTGCTCCTTACCAGTGGGAAAGAAGAGCGAGGAGAACAGAAGGGAAATGTTTTCAGATACCCAGCAGCTCTGACTTGACTGTTCTGTAAAAGAACACACCGCACACTGGCTTTCCCCTCTGTGAGCAGATGCATTAGCAGGGAAACCTTGATTTTTTTTTTTTTAAACTGCTAGTCGATGGTAGTAGGCAGAATTATGGCCCTGAAAGAAATCCAACTTCGAATCCCCTGACCCTGTGACAGTGTTATCTTACATGGCAAAGCAGAATTAGATAGCAGATGGACTTAAGGTTGCTAATCATCTGCCTTGCAAATAGAGAGATTATTCTGGATAAACTGGGTGGGCCCAGTGTAATCACAGGGGTCCTTAAATGAGGAAAAGGAGGCAGGAAATGTCAGAGTAATAGTATGTGAGGACTTGACCTGCTGTTGCTGGTTTTGAAGATGGAGGAAGAGGTCCTCTAGACAAGGAATGTGGGCAGCCTCTAGAAGCTGCAAAGGGCAAGAAACAGAACTCCCCTAGAAGCTCCAGAGAGGAACAAAGCCCAGCCCACACCTTGATTTTAGCCCAGTGCGACCCAGGTTGAAACTCTGAACTACAGATACTAATAGAATAATGTGTCTTGTTTGGAGCCACAGGTTGTGCTCATTTGTCATAGCAGCAGTAAGAAACTGATAAGTGGAGTTTCTGGCTTGAGCTGTGGTTCTCCACTTTAGAGTGCATTAAAATCAGCTGGGGAGCTTTTAAAAGTCCTCAGGCTGGGGCCATGCCCCAGAGCAGTCATGTCAGAATCTCTGGGAGTGGGACCCCAAAATCGGAATTTTATAAACTCCCTGGTGATTTCAATGCACAAGCAAAGTTGAGAAGCAATGATTTAGTGGATAGAATCCCCAACAGTGTTTGGAGTCAAGAAAGCTGGGTTCAAATTCCACTTCTGTCATTTCAAGATTGAGCTCAGTTTATTTCACCCACATATTAAGTGCACATGTACATATATTTGTATCTATGAAATATAAACATATACATGTATGTATATGTATGCACACACAAACAGCCCTTCTGTGAAATGGGAAGTTATTTGTGAGGTTTTACACGTAAAAGCGTCTAGCAGAGAATAAAGGCATGTAATGAAAGTTATTTTAGTATAAGTAGTTAAGAGCTACTGAAGATATTTTTTACAATCCTTCTCTGGCAACCTAAAAAAAATGTGTTTACAATGAAATACTACTCAGCCATAAAAAAGAATGAATTAATTCCATTTGCAGCAACATGAATGGACCTAGAGATTATCATATTAAATGAAGAAAGTCAGACGGAGAAAGACAAGTGTCATATATTATGGCTTACATGTGGAATCTAAGAAAAATGATACAAATGAACTTATTTACAAAACAAATAGACTCACACACAGAAAACAAACTTAAGGTTACCAAAGGGGAAAGGGGAAGAAGGATAAATTAGGAGCTTGGGATTAACATATTCACACTACTATATACAAAATAGACAACCAACAAGCACCTACTGTATAGCACAGGGAACTCTACTCAATATCTTATAATAACCTATAGCAGAAAAGAATCTAAAATATATATATATGTATATATATATATAATTGAATCACTTGGCTGTATATCTGAAACTAACACAACATTGTAAATCAACTATATTTCAATTTAAACAAATTTAAATGTATATATATATATATATAACTGAATCACTTGGCTATATATCTGAAACTAACACAACATTGTAAATCAACTATATTTCAATTAAAATTTTTTTAAATGTGTTTATTTTCCTATTTTGTATTTTTCTGGGCCTGTGTGCCTCAAAGTCCATTCTAATGTGGCAGCCATACTTAAATTTATGTCAGATCACTGACATCTTGGGAAAAGCAAGATTGTTTTGTAAAAGTCTTTTTCATGATATTAAAACACTTAATCGGTCCTCACCAATTAAGCTCTCAGGGTCAGGGTGCCTGCTGTGACCTCAGGCTATTTCCTTAACGTTGCCATGTTAATAAAATAGGGACCCCAAGTCTCCTGTTTCCCATAGTTTCTGTGGGGATTAGAGGCAGCAAATAGAAAGTATCTCATACAATGCCTGGCCTGCAATCATGACTTCATAAATGAAAAGTTTATAGTACTGCAGGTCAAGTCCAAATCCAAAGAATGGAATGGAAGAATGAAGTGGAAATGCAGTGGGGGTGGGAACAGAGGACAGTGAGTGGCTAGACGGGGTCAGCGAAGACACTCAGGGCTGTGGCTGGGCCAGAGGTCCATCATTTCGCACCTGCCCGGCAGGTGTGGCAGAGGCGGGTACAGCTGTGTGCAGGGGCTCTGGCCTGCTGAACACCACACTCTAAGCCAAGCCTCAGGAGATGTGGAGACCTAGGAAACCTGGTCGGCTTCACAGGCACTTAAGAGTGCAATGGGCCAGCCCGTGCCCAGATAACGCAGGTGTTTTCAGCCACACCTCCCAGCTCCGACCTTCATCCCCTTGTTCATCCCTTGAGGGCAGAGGCTGTACAGCTCATGGTTCTCTGTCATCTGACTCCCCAGCTCAGTTCTGGGTACACAGCAAACGCACAGTAAAGTCTGGTGTTTCATTTGTCCATAAGAGTCACATAAAAAAAAAGAAAAGAAATGTCACACATTCTGTCCTCCTTTTGATTGCAGTAAGTGGAAAATAATGTGGTGGCTGAAACCAGGGCCCTGAGGCCGGAGTTGGGACCACAGAACTAGTACCTGGTGAGCTCGGGCTCATGGTTCGATCTTGGCTAGTTTGCCGGTCTTTCTTAATGTCAGTTCATCTGTTTAGCGGTGATGGAGTGAGAGAAGTATCTGCTGTGTCAATCTCCCAGGATGAGTGCCCCAGTCAAGTACAATGAGTATGAAGGTTTTCCAAGAATTTGAAATCAAGTAATAATTTGGGGTTCAAGGGAGGGAAAAGCTCAGGTCTGGCTGGGGAGAAAAAACTTTTTGAAGAAGCTATCTAAGAGTAGTAGCTAAAGAAATTTTCTTTAAGTTGTTCAGGATTCAGACTCTTGCAACTGGTAGAAATGTGTTAATGGTGAACATGGATTGGATAGGGCATGGCTGTGAAGTTACTGACACCTAGACTCAAATCCCAAATGTATTCACTCACTATATGTGGAACCTCAGCCAAGACACAACTTCTCTGACACTAGGTGTCCTTTTCTACAAACAGGAGTGATGATCTGGATAATGCAGGTCTGACAGTTAATGAACTTTCACTGTTTGCTTCTAACAGTGCCTGCAAAGTGGAATGTGAAAACTTGGCATCCTCCCCTGTTTCATGGGACTCTCTCAAGAAGCCCAGTTGTCTAGAGGACAGATTACACTTGGAAGTCTCCTCCTCCTAAAAGGCAATAATTATTTATTTTGTGCAAATGAAGCAACTGACAAAGGATTAATCTCCAAAATTTACAAGCAGCTCATGCAGCTTAATAACAAAAAAACAAACAACCCAATCCAAAAATGGGCAGAAGACCTAAATAGACATTTCTGCAAAGAAGATATACAGACTGCCAACAAACACATGAAAGAATGCTCAACATCATTAATCATTAGAGAAATTCAAATCAAAACTACAATGAGATATCATCTCACACCGGTCAGAATGGCCATCATCAAAAAATCTAGAAACAATAAATGCCGGAGAGGGTGTGGAGAAAAGGGAACACTCTTGCACTGT
Source organism: Hyperoodon ampullatus (assembly GCF_949752795.1). Taxonomy (NCBI): domain Eukaryota; kingdom Metazoa; phylum Chordata; class Mammalia; order Artiodactyla; family Ziphiidae; genus Hyperoodon; species Hyperoodon ampullatus. The sequence goes on from NC_136919.1 coordinate 31,946,652, forward strand.
TAGTGGGAATGTGAATTGGTACAGCCACTATGGAGAACAGTATGGAGGTTCCTTAAAAAACTACAACTAGAACTACCATACGACCCAGCAATCCCACTACTGGGCATATACCCTGAGAAAACCATAATTCAAAAAGAGTCATGTACCACAATGTTCATTGCAGCTCTATTTACGATAGCCAGGAGATAGAAACAACCTAAGTGTCCATCATCGGATGAATGGATAAAGAGGATGTCGCACATATATACAATGGAATATTACTCAGCCATAAAAAGAAACAAAATTGAGCTGTTTGTAATGAGGTGGAAGGACCTAGAGTCTGTCATACAGAGTGAAGTAAGTCAGAAAGAGAAAGACAAATACCATATGCTAACACATATATATGGAATTTAAGAAAAAAACAATGTCATGAAGAACCTAGGGGTAAGACAGGAATAAAGACACAGACCTACTAGAGAATGGACTTGAGGATATGGGGAGGGGGAAGGGTAAGCTGTGACAAAGCAAGAGAGTGGCATGGACATATATACACTACCAAACGTAAGGTAGATAGCTAGTGGGAAGCAGCCGCATAGCACAGGGGGATGAGCTCGGTGCTTTGTGACCACCTAGAGGGGTGGGATAGGGAGGGTGGGAGGGAGGGAGATGCAAGAGGGAAGAGATATGGGAACATATGTATATGTATAACTGATTCACTTTGTTATAAAGCAGAAACTAACACACCATTGTAAAGCAATTATGCTCCAATAAAGGTGTAAAAAATAATAATAAAAAAATAATTATTTTGGTTATAATTTTTAAAGACTTATAATTACATATAATTTTATATATGTTATATGTATATGTGTTTGTACATATGCATATATACATATATATAGACACTCTTACATTCTTACATAAAACAAAACCAATAAAGCAAAAGCTCTATTAATCCCCTTTTGAGAGAATAGGTTTCCTTTTTAAAAAATCAGTTTTCACCAGTGAAACATGAAGCCAAACTATTGTCCTATCTGACTTCAAGGATCAGACAGCTGGAATTTGTTCCCTTGAGGCACAGTCAAATCGAAAACCATCCTCAACAGGCTCTAGAGAAATGCACTTAGCAGCTCTAGTGATTTGTGGGTTGGCAGCCTCTTCCTGGGTCCTAACTGGGGCCAGATCAGCTGCCTCTAGCCACTCCTAATATGCCCTCTTTACACCACTCTACTGTGGTGTAGAGTCTAAGAAAGAACATGGGGCCAGGAATCAAAAGATGGCAATGCAGGGCTTCCCTGGTGGTGCAGTGGTTGAGAGTCCGCCTGCCGATGCAGGGGACACGGGTTCGTGCCCCGGTCCGGGAAGATCCCACATGCCGCGGAGCGGCTGGGCCCGTGAGCCATGGCCGCTGAGCCTGCACGTCCAGAGCCTGTGCTCCGCAACGGGAGAGGCCACAGCAGTGAGAGGCCTGCGTACCGGAAGAAAAAAAAAAGATGGCAATGCTCACAGCCTAGTGCTTCCTGCTCCTAGCCGGTAGTACAAGGCAGGTTATGGAAACTCTGCTTCTCAACTCCCTCATCTGTGAAATGGGAATGGTGTTGGTTATAATTATGTGACAGGATTGCTATGAATGCTGAATGACATCATGCTTTAAAATCTTGAAGTATTTCTAAAATATGAAACATTATTAAGACATACACATAATGAAAAATGGAAGAGCATTTAGAAGATACAAGAATGGAAAGTAAAAGATTTAATTGCTTATTACTTCCTTCTAACCACATTCCTAAGACTAATTTCATAAAATCCCCTAGGTTTCACCCTTTGCTGTTGTACAATATCTACTCAAACTGCAATTTATAGCTCTGAATGGTCTGTAATGAAGGCCTTTCATTCAACAAATATTTATCAAGCACCTACTAAGTGCTAGTCCTGATCACACCAGTGAACAAAACAGGCAGAAAGATGGTGCTTCTCTGACTTTTAGAAATCCTAGGGGTGGTGACTTGTGAGAATCCTCTGACACAGTGAGGTCCCAGGCTCTTGTTTTCCTCATCTTCTGCCCAATATAATCGTGGGGCCCAGATCTCTCAAAAATCCACTACTTGGCTATAGCCCAGGGACAGGCATTTGGTATTTAAGCCAGGCCAATGTTTGGTGCTCAGAAGTTGGACAGGAACTGTGTGCTGAGTGCCAGCAATGCTGTTTGAGCACCGGTATCTGGGTTTAATTTCCACTGTCTGTCAGAGGGAAGCTTTGATCAGACCCTGCATTTTTTCACTTCTCCTAAGTGACTAGAGGCTACTACCAGCCCATTACCACTGCCTCCGTGTGAGCTCTGGGTTGGCCATGACACCAGAGATTTATTTACATGAATTTCCCTGGAATCGCCCTGCACATGCTTCTCTCTCCCCTCTCCAGTCATGGTACAGTGAGTGCTGAGGACTCAACACGGGAGTGAATGTGTGTCCAGGAAGGTAAGGGATGGGAAATGGGGCAGGGGACCCACACTCCTGCAGAAGGAAGTGCAGCACAAGTAAGTGACTGCAGCTGGCTCTTAATGGCTTTTCTTCTCTGCCGTCATTTTCCTTTAAGCCCAAAAGAAACTCTTTGTAATACGTGTTAAAATTATGGTTCAGATTTCTGATGATCAAGTTACATAGATTAAAGTAATGGATACCAGACTCCGCATCAATTCAGGTATAAATATGGATGAAATGAATGTACATTATCCACTGTTATAAATCTGTGTGTTCAAGGAAAGACATAAATCTCCCAAACCTTTCCTACCTCAGGGTATGAAGGGGTTTTTTTTGTTTTCCGAGTGTTTTCGATGAAATTATGATTTGGAGTAATTTGCTGGTTTTGTAGAAACCTCCGCATTTTTTTTTTTTACAAGAAAGGGTAGAGTGTATTATTTATAATGGCAAGTCATTAAAATTCTCCCGGGAATCATCATTGCGGAGGGGGCTGGAGAGGGAGGTATATGGCCTTCCAGATGTGCGTGTGTGGGGAAGGGCCATGCATTTAGAGAAATTTATAGCACCTGGCTCCATTGTAAAGGGTTCTTGGCCTGGGGGAGTTTCTCTTTGTGCCCCTACCCACCTTGGCCCTATCAACACTTGTACAGGGAGGGGCTCAAAGGCATCAGTGTGTGATGGACACATGGCCACAGGATGTTGTGGTCTGGACGGGAAGACGGAGTTCTCACTCCTGCTAAGCCACAGGGCTGATGAAAGTGTCTGAGCTCCTGGTAGCCTGGGGCCCTCACAGGAGCAAGAAGAAGCCTCATGGTGAGCGGGAAGGAACAGAGGCAAACACTGCAGACATGTTTACCCCAGCGTGTGGCTCAAGAGCTGGACGTTTGGTCACCCCCGTTTTCCCCTCTGAGTTTTACAGTCTATAAAACGAAGGTGATAATATGTATTCCATAAGGCTTGGGTGAGGGCTGAATGAGACTGTGTGTGTGAAGGCACCTAGCTCTTCCCGCTGAAACTCCTAACCTGCAGCTTCATGGATTCATGAGCACTACTGTCCCAAATGGAACTGCGTCATGGACCCCTGTCCTCCTCTAGCTCTCCTCCACTAAGGCCCCTGCTGACCCCACATGGAGGTTCAGCTGTTGCTAAAGTCCTGGGTAGTGAATGAAGAACTTAACAAGGAGGCCAGGTTCTCTCTGTGGTATTGCTCCATGCTCCCTGCTGTGCGGCGTCCAAATTAGCCAACAACCACTTTGTCCTCACTCCAGCCAGCAGAAAGGAAAATGGGAAAAATAGGGGATGGCCCTTCCCTTTAAGGACCAACCTGGAAATGACCTGCATCCTTTCCTTCACATTCTGGTCAGAACTTCGTCAGGTAGCCCTACCGACTCATGAAGGGGACTGGGAAAAGTGTCCTTTAGCTGGGTAGCCATGGACCTAGTTAAATTCCCTTACCAGGGGACGTAGGTATTGGGGAATAATTAGCTGTCCCTTCTAAAGGAGGCGGGGGGGTCACAGGGAATTGTGCCAGAAACTCAAATAGAACCATATGCTTGAAGAGAGATTTAGGTTCTGTAGGGGTGGAGAAAGGAAGATTGTTACCCCATGGATCATGAAATGTGTTTATGTCCAATAATCAGATTAATTAGGATGTAGCTCTCTGGCTCAATTTGTTAATGTGAAGATTCCAGGGTCCAAGGTACCTGGGCCTGTTCTATTACAGGTCAAGTGAGGTTGACCTTCCTCTGCAGCCACAGGCAGTCACCCTATGTCTACCATGCCCAGCATGGTTTTTACTTTGATACTTCCATCCCATTTCCCACGGCCTGCCACGTAGCTATTCATTCACAATTGTTGAATGAATGGACGAGTGAATGAATAAACGAGTTAAAGAGTGAAGTAAAGGATGTAGGAACTGGGCAATGGGACGGAAGTGGGCACTTTCAAAAACAAAGCTAAATCAGAAGATCTAAATAGACATTTCTGCAAAGAAGGCATACAAATGGCCAACAGGCACATGAAAAAATCCTCAACAGCGCTAATTATTAGAGAAATGCAAATCACAACTACAATGAGCTATCACTCACACCGATCCAAATGACCATCATCAAAAAGTCTACAAACACTAAAGGCTGGAGAGGGTGTGGAGAAAAAGGAACCCTCCTACACTGTTGGTGGGAATGTAAATTGGTGCAGCCATTATGGGAAACAGTATGGAGTTTTCTTTAAAAAAAACTAAAAATAGAGCTACATATGATCCAACAGTCCCATTCCTGGGCATATATATTCAGAGAGAACTCTAATTCTAAAAGATACATGCACCCCAATGTTCATCGCAGCACTATTTACAATAGCCAAGACATGGAAGCAACCTAAATGTCTATCAACAGAGGAATGAATAAGGAAGATGTGGTACATATATACGATGAAATATTACTCAGCCATAAAAAAGAATGAAATAATGCCATTTGCAGCAACATGGGTGGAGCTAGAGATGATCATACTAAGTGAAGTAAGTCAGAGAAAGAAAATATCATGTGATATTGCTTCTATGAGGAATCGAAAAAAATGAACTTATTTACAAAACAGAAATAGACCCACAGACATAGAAAACTTATGGTTACCAAAGGGGAAAGGGGAAGAAGGATAAATTAGGAGTTTGAGATTAACAGATACACACTACTATATATAAAATAGATAACCAACAAGGTCCTATTGTATAGCACAGGGAACTCTACTCAATATTTTATAATAATCTATAAGGGAAAAGAATCTGTAAAAGAATATATATGTGTGTGTGTTTGTAACTGAATCACTGTTCTGTACACCTGAAACTAACACAGCATTGTAAATCAACTATACTTCAATAGAAAATAAATAAAACATATTGAAGCTTAAAAAATAAACAACCAAAACACAAAACCAAATCATCTCTACTCGCCTGAGCCATCACCTCCGTTACTCTTAAGTGATGTCCTTGCTTCTCATTTATACAGAAAGAAAAAAGCAGAAACTCCCTAATGCCCACAGCAGCCCAGCAGACTTACCAGCCTACGTGTCCACCATTTGTTCCTTCTTTTCTGTTAAATTGAGATATTCCACTGGGACCTACAGTTCCTCCTTTCTGCCCTTCAGGGCCTTGTTCCACCATTACACCCTCTCCCAGGCATCTTCACATCCCTCCTCCTCTTCCAGCTCCTTCAGACCTTAAATAAGTTCATATATCCCCCATCTTTACAAAATTAAATATTCATTCAACCCCCATCCAGAGTTGTACTGTCTCCTCCTCCCCTTTCACTGCCACAAGCCACACTTCTTGGCTGAATTCACTGTCCCTCCTTCTCGAACCCACTCCCTTTCCATCCATACCAGTGATGTTTGGCTTCCCCACCCCTCCCACTACCCTGACACTGCTGGTCAAAGTCACTGATGATCTTCCTGCTGCAACTGCCAAGGGCATCCTGCAGTTCTTATCTCACTTGGCCTCTTGAAAGCATTTGACCCTGTTGATCACTCCCTTTTTGAGAAGCTCCCTCCCATGGTTTCTGTAAGCCATCACTCATCTTGGTACCTCTTGGATGCTTCTATGTCTCCTATGGACTCTGTTCCCCCACTCATCATTAAATGTTAGTGTTTCTCAGGCATATCTTCTGGGCTATCATCTCTTCTCACTCTGCACACAGATCCCTGGATATCTCATCCACTGCCACTGTTTCTATGTATATATAATCTATATGCATGTGATGTCCAAATATGAAATACTCCCTCTCTCTAGACTGCAGAAATAACTGCCTCCTGGACTTCTCCATTTAATTATTCTAGAGGCAACTAGAATACTTCATGTCTAAAATTAGATTCAGGCTCTGTCATTTCCTAGCCTTGTACCTTGCTTGTGTCTCATTTGTAAATTGAGGGTCATAATAATTCAGGATTATAATCTATATGCACGTGATGTCCAAATATGAAATACTTCCTCTCTGTAGACTAATGTTTTTCTACCTCTAGTTTCTAATAAAAATTTCTTCATGCATATGCTGCACATTAATTACTTTAATAATAACAGTCCTAGTGTTTTGCTTTTATAGTTGTTTACTATTTACAAAGGGATTTCACATACATGATCCCATTTGAGTCTCACAATAACTCTGTGTGGCTCAGAGTGTGTAAGTGAATTATTTAGTTACCCAGCAGTGTTGGGACGTAAAGCAGGGTCCCCTGACTCAGTCCAGTTCCAAGGCAGGTTAAAAGTACAAAAGTTCAATCAGTGCATACTCCAACCTAGGCCTGAAACAGATGTGTGTGCAGATACCTCTTGGAATATTGCAAAGACTCAAGTCATTCTTGTTTGTTTTTGTATTCAAGTGCCCAAATTCAGCTCAGTTCTCCAGTATTTTCTGATTTCTTATTATGTGTTAGCTTTGAGCGAGGCCCTGATTTTTTGTGAATGGGCTCGCTGAGTCTGAAACATCTGGATTAGAGCAGGTAGACAATCAAGACTGACCTGTTAAAACATCAAGTGTAACTTTCAAGAGGTCTTCTTTACAGTGATAGGGGTTGTGTTACCCAGGGACAGTAGTCAGTTGTTTTGTGGAACCTTTCCATCTATTCAGCTCCGACATCTGGCTCCCAGGACACCTGATATAGAGGATGCTGAAAGCAAAATAGCATGGTAACTCAAGGCTTCTGCTACTCAGAGCAAGAGCTTTCATGTAATCTCATAAAACTTACAAAAGCTGCTAGCTCATTCCCGAGACAGCCATCCTCTCTCCCATCTACTTGGAGAGGAGGAGGAAATCCAGTGTTGGTCACCCCTTCCAAAGAGGGAGCCAAGGAAATGCTCCCAAGTATCCCCCAGTCTCTGGAGAGCAGAGACCTTCCTGGGAGGGAGAACAGGGGAGCTCTTCACAGTGTACTCTGAGGGCAGGCTTGGGCTAATGGGGTGCCCACCAGCAGGTCCCCACTCTCCAAGCACTCTCCTCTCACAGCAGTTCCCCCTGCCCCTCTTCCCTTACAAATGCAGAGATTGAGGGCAGGTTACATGAAAGAAAAGGGGTTCGGGGTGATGGTTAGACTAGAAAGTGAGCCTAGTGGACAAAAGGACACTATCCTACCAATCACACCCCTACCAGCACTTCTGCCTTCGCCCAGGTTCCCACAGGTAGAAAGAGAAACCTGTAGACACCAAGTCCATGATGAAATCAGCATAAAACTTGGCCGCGAACACGTAGGCTTTAACCTAATCCCCTGACTGATCATTGGCTGCCTTTTCAAGAAATAAGTTCGACTTGGGTACAATAGTTGAGACCTCTCAACTTTAAAGAAGTGGAAAGAGGAACTATAAGGCATGGAATCACCCTTCAAGCCTCCTTTGTGTGTGAGAAGCTCAGAGCAGACCTCCAGATCCTGGAGGCACCAACATGTGGGCCCATCTCCTCTCAGGGGAGGCTCCGAGCTCCCTCTTCCCAGGCCCTTCGGCTGAGGATGAGCTGCTCAGAAATACCCGCTCATGTGAGCCCTAGGGCTCGAGAGGGGCAGTGCCTCAAGAGGCAGGGTGCTTGCTACCGTGCCGCATATTTAGTTAGAGCAGAGGTCAGTCTTGCCCAGCAGTGCCTCAAATCCAACCCCTTCCGAGTCAGGCTTCTTGGGAGGGGCCTTACACAACTGCATGCTGCTTATAATCCCAGGTGGGCTACAATCTAATTTATTTGGGTCTCAGAGGCCCCTTCCTTTCTACTTAGAGGTCCAAAATACCGATAGCACCTCCTTAGCCCAAAGGAACCAGAAGCCCACAGCCCCTCCATTAGTAAGTACAATCAGACCTCAGGGAACATGGCACTGTCCTGAGGAGGTGCAATGTGTCACCCAATCCCAGGAAAGACATAGAAAGAGGCAAGTGTGAACCATCCTCCGAGAGACACCGGATGGATATGGGTGAGTTTCGTGTGGCCAAGGCCTATAACTCAAGGAAGAGAAAATGAATCTTCCAAAGGACCTGTCATTTGCCCCATTGTCTACCCCCAAAATGGTAACCTTGAAAACCCATCTTTCATCCAGTGTTATCTAAAAGGAATCCCATTTTCTTCTGTGGCTTCCTTTGCTGTTTATAAGATGCATTAACTCAACTATCATTTCATGAATTCGTAGAATATTCAGGTGTCTGGACTACATACACCCTGGAGAGGTGAGGTTTCCATATTGCATTGACCCTTACTCTGCTAGGGAGACAAATGAATCAACTGACAATTACAATTCAGAGTGATGGGGAAAACACAGGAGATACTTGTCCAGTTGGTCTGGTAGGCAGGGTGTGAGAAGGCTTTCTCTGGGGTCTAGCACAGCACAAGTATCCCAGAAGAGTCACAGCCAAGGACAATGTTTTGGAGGAGAAATGTCATTTAGATCACTAGGGGAATTAATAGCTGACCCTCACATAGTGTTTTTAAGAAGGCACTGTTCTGAGCACTTAGTATGTACTAACTCATTTTATCCTCACAGTAACCCTATGAGGTAGTATATAATTATCATTCTCGCTTTATAGCTAAAGAAACCAAGACTCAGAGATGTTAAGGAGTTTGCCTCGGATTTTCACTCAGATGGTTTGGTTCTGCAGACCATGTGCTTAGCCTGTTCCCTCCATGGCCTCTACTACAATGAAAAAATTCTCAAGTCTGGAGCCAGAAAGCAGAGAATGAACAATGAAGTGTGAAAGGAGGAGCAGGGACTTTGTATACTATACTGAGTCCTTATTTCTCAAATAGGGGTGCAGATATTGCCAAGGGTGTGTGATGATTGGTCAGGGGACACGACAAGCCATCATCCATTATTTTGTAAGTATAAATGTATAGAAAAATATCTTAAGTTTGTACTCTAAAATTATTTTGTTGACACACCACACAAAAGCAACAACAGTCAGCTACTTGATCCTACAAGCTGCATTCGATCCAATGTTTTGTTTATTACACAGGGTTTACAAAACAAAATATGCTTAATTCTATTTCTTACTAATGAATTCCCTGATAATGCAAAAGTACAGAAAGTAGTTCTCTGTGTGTATGTGTATGTGATTTGGGGCTTATTATTTTCATTTATTTTAAAGTGAATGATCTTGAATTTGAGAATATTTATCAGCGATTAAAAACTGGAAGTTTTAAGCATTAACTTGAAAGTGGTTAAAACTCTGCAAAATGAGCAAAATCTAGAAATAACCTGAAATCACTGACCAAGAAAGCCATGGCCTTGCCTCACTACATACTTTATAGGAGGAAAATGGTAGCACTAACCAATGACACTTAGTGAACAGATAGTTTATTTCAGAAGACAGCTTTAAAAGTCTGTGCTTAAATGCTTCTTAAAATATGTACCTTGCTGTTGCGTGATTTTCTCACTTCAAGGGGCTTAAACTTTGATGTATCTTGTGTTAAGAAGACTTTGAAGCATAAAAGCATAACTACATATGTATTTGGCATTAACTTATTTTTATTCCTGCAAATTTTGTAGGATAATTATCTGAACTTTTTGAACCCCAAAGATGGGACCGATATGATGAAAAAAATCAAGCAAACAAAATATGCTTAACATTTCTTTTGAGTTCAATATCAAAAGTCATCTTGGGGGACTTCTCTGCTGGTGCAGTGGTTAAGAATCCACCTGCCAATGCAGGCGACACAGGTTCGATCCCTGGTCCGGGAAGATCCCACATGCTGCAGAGCAACTAAGACCGTGCACCACAACTACCGAGCCTGCGAGCCACAACTACTGAGCCCACGTGCCTAGAGCCCATGCTCCACAACAAGAGAAGCCACCGCAATGAGAAGCCTGCACACCACAATGAAAAGTAGCCCCCACTCGCTGCAACTAGAGAACGCCCACGCAGCAACGAAGACCAACACAGCCAAAAATAAATAAATAAATGAAATTAATTAATTAAAAAAAAAAAAAAAAACAACTGACCAAAAAAAAAAAATCATCTTGAAAGGTGAAATGCAAGTAACAGGGGAAAAGATACAGCCAAGTCAAGTTAAGGTCAAAAAGAGGCAACCATGCTGAAAAAGTGTCACTATTGAATGATACTATCACACACTGTTTTTTAATGTGCTCAGAAATATATTCTTGAACAAGTGGTTGAAAAACTGAAATTAATTTGAATCTTTAATGTCTAACTATATAAGACACTGAAGCTGGTTTTGTGGTCATTTTATTTGCTTTTCCTATATTATTTATAGATTGAAAATATTTGGATTAAAATATTTGTTTGCAAAGAGTGACATGATATAAACATTTTCAAAATAATATATAAATTTAAAAATAAGTTTGTATACATATAAAATATATACATACACACACACACATGAGTTGTGTGCTCAGATCAAAACCACCATGCACCCTCGAATACCTTAGTCACCTTTGTATTATTCTCTGAGAATGCATCACCCAAAAACTACATCTCTTGAATTTCTCAGTATGTTCAATGGGGTAGAAAACTGATAAATCTTAGTTAATAAAGAAAGTGGTGTGAATATTCATCTCAAGATAAAGCCAAAATGAAATGAGACGTAGCTTTGAAAGCCTACTCTACTCTGCAAAATGTATATTTGTTTAACCCGAGAAATAATTGAGGCGTGATTTTCTAATGAAGGACTAAATGGATCTTTTTGTCATAGAAGGGGAGAAACATAACAGAGAGTGGGAACCTGTAGAAAGTGAAGGATTTCATTGTTTTCCTCCATGATTAGATCACTATCTAATCACCACAAATTTTGGTTCTCTGGATGTACAAACATGTTCAAACATTCTATGAACAAATGAAAAACAAAATTGAATATTTATTGACGTTTGGCAATTGAACAATGAGGATTAATTTGGGAATTTTGTTTTTGAGAATCTTATTCCACTTACATGTGATGAAAGTTACAAAAGTAATAGGAAAATGAAGAACACTCCCAGTCATGCTTCTCTGGAGAGACCATATACTTTATCATCCAAATCAGTAATGGAAATGGGTCCTATTACTTGAGAATGAAAGTTGGCCCTGTTTAGTAACATGCCAGGACAATATCATAAACCATGACTTTTGAAGTACTCCAATAAATTTTGCCACTATATATTTTGCCCTATACCCCCAGACATCTCACCCCCAAAAACAACAAAGGAGAATTAAAAGGAAAAAAGAAAAAGAAAATATAATACAGCACCATTTCCCTGTGTGATGGTTAATTTTATGCATCAACTTGACCAGGACATGGGTGCCCAGATATTTGGCTAAACATTATTTATGGGTGTGTCTGTGAGGCTGTTTCTGGATGAGATTAGCATCTGCATCGGCAGACGGAGTAAAGCGAGTTGCCCTCCCCAATGTGCGTGAACCTCATCCAAGTTGTGGAGGGTCTGAATAGCACAGAAGGGTGGAGGAAGGAAGAACTGGCTCTCTGCCTGTTTGAGCTGGGACATCAGTCTTTTCCTGCACTTGGACGAGGAATTATACCTTTGGCTCCCCTGGTTCTCAGGCCTAGGGGCTCGGACTGGAACTATATCACTGGCTTTCCTGGGCTTCCAGGTTACAGACTGCAGGTTGTGGGGCTTCTCAGCCTTAGTAATCTCATTAGGCATTTTCTTATAATCAGTCAATATCTTTCTCTCTCTCTCTCCCGACCCCCATATATATATATATATATATATATATATATATATATATATATATACGCACACACATATAGAGAATATATATATTCTATATAAAATATATATATTCTCTCTCTATATATATATACACACACATATATATATAGAATATATATATTCTATTTCTCTGGAGAATCTTAATACACCCTGAGATAGTGAAAGATATTGACAAGTGGACAATTCAGATGGGTCCCTTCCCTTCCATCCCTTCCATCTCTGATCTTGTACCACATGGTTGTATTTACCTGCTTCAATCCTTGTGAGTATTTCTCTGGAAGAGTTTGAAAAGAATGCCGTAGGCAAATGGGAATCACTGAAGGAGTACAGACCAGAGAGAGGCCTCACAAGATTTGATTCTAGAACAGTCACTCATTCTTGCTGCAGGGAAGCTGATGGAGAGAGGCGGGGTAAAAATTGAGACATGGATTCAACTGATGTGGTCAGTTGTCCAGGTGAGAAATCATGAGAGCCAGAGCTCAGAACCTGAATATGAGTGGGAAATATATTAAAGGTATGAAGGCACTTTAACATTTCAGGTTATAAGTGGCTTTGGTCAACCATGGAAACTCTTTCTAACCTGGTTCTATATAACTTGATGTCTAAGCTACTCCTAGTCAATTGACTCAGCATTTCAAGGCTCCAGTTCCAAATTTCTATGGGCAAGGAACTGAAATGGCAAAGAATACCTGCTTTATTTATTTGAGGCCAGAAGATGGGTTCACCAGATATGAATGTGGCAATCCAGACCTATTTCCAGGTAATGGGGTATTCAGAAAATGGAAGTATGGCATGTTTTCTTTAGTAAACATCTGCATATGAAATAGGAATTGGGTTCTAAGCATAGCATAGGAGGAAGAAGAAAAGTGAAATAGAAGGAAATTAACATTTGTTAAAAGGTGGCAATGTGGTGGTCATTGTGTAAGGCACTTTGCGCATCTGTTGCTCGTGTTCTTTCCCCTGAGGTAGAACAATTCTTCCTGCTTTATAGATGGAGTGAGGTAAATTTCCCACAGTTATGTGGCTGTTAACATAGGATTCAAGATTCCAAACAGGTGTATCTGTCTTGAAAATACAAGCTTGTCCCGGCCTCTGCGAGACGCTGTTTGACCTAGCATGCAGGGATGACTAGCTTTGGGACCACCCTTCTTGGAATAACATTTTGCTTCCTGGCAGGAAAACAGGAAGCCCCCAATATAGTCTCTAACTAGCCTCTTTCTGGAACAAGTAGGTCTTCCTCAAGTTCTTTTCATGATTAAATTGTCTCCCTAAAGGCCCCAAATTAGGTCACTTGTATCTGTGAGTTCCAGTTCCACTTCACCTATTTAATTAACAAACTTTAATCCAGTGCCTTCCATATGCCAAGCCCTAGGCCATGCTACAGGCTATATCAAGGCTGACCCTGCCCTCAAGGAGCTCTCAGCATAGAAGAGAGGAGACATGGGTATAAATAATCACAATGCAAGGCAAACATAATATCATGTTAAAGATACATTTGGAGTGATATGGAAATTTTAGAAGAGATCATCCACGGAAAACTTCGTAGGTAAAAAGACATTTGGGCTGGGCTGGAAGGATACGCTGAAATTCAATGTATGGCATTGGTGTAAGGTGTCCCAGGTGGGGAAAAGTATAAATGGAGGCCCAGAGGCTGGTAATCAGGAGGATGGGTGGGCAGGGAACAGCAAGTAGCAGTGTAGTGATGATGAGGCCCCATCCAAAGGCGGTGAGAAGCAGGTGCTGGATGTTTCTCCCCATTCTGGCACTGACATTTCGGAGTTTGATTGGGTTCCTGGCTACTCTCGGGAATGGCTGTGGCAGTCTTCAAGGCTGGTGCAAGGCTGAGTCTTTCTATCTCTGTGCAGACTTTTTCCTTTTGATGAGCCCCTGGCCATGTGAAATCCACCTCATCTCCTGGTACTGTTATCAAACCTCATACTTGCATTTAAAATGGGGTCAAAAAAGAAGAGAAGGGCAATTGATTTGTATGTTTCAGTCATTTCCTCAGGAACACGCTGAGCTTTCACTCTGGGGTGACTGCGAAAGAGACCCTGCCTGTGATTAGATCTGTCAGGCAGTGGCTGTGTTACGCCGGGTACCTGGGGAAATGAAACCACGGGCAATTGCCAATGTCTGCGTGCCGGGGAGCTGTCTGCTTGCAGCACAATAATGGGCCAGTTTGTTTGCGTGTGTACAGGAGCCACGGGACAGGGGGATTTTTGATTTGAATCAGGGTTGGACATATGCTAAGGCCCCTTCTTAAATCTCAGATTATATGACTCTGTATATATGGACAGATGCACACCATGAAATGATGCTTAAGTGTATGTAGAGTCAAGAGGAAGGTCTTCATTTTACCCCTTGTCTTGATCATATGCATTCCAAATACCACGCAGCTACCAGAGTGGCACTTCCAAAACATAAATCTGACCACATCACCCTCCCTTTCTTGCTTAGAAACCTTCAATGCCCCTGGCCAGTTATCTAGAGGATGAAGCCCAAGCCACCCAAGACTTGCCATGACCTGGCCTCAGCTCACTTCTCCAGCTTTAGTCTCCACATTCCCCATGTCACACTTTATGGTCCAGCCACAGTGGGCTGTTTGCAGCTCCTGCACACATCCTCCTGTTCACATGGCTTCGCTGAACCCTGCCCCCTTTCCCACACCCCTCCCTCCGCCTCTCTCTCTCTCACAGGTCTGTAATGTCTTTCTCAATCTTCTTGCCCAGGTAACAACCCCCTTCCCATTGTTTTTTAAGACTCAGCTAAGTTCTTATTTCCTTCAGAAACCCTCCCTGACTGCACTAGTCTCAGAGTGGTGCCCATATGTCTATCTCATCCTTAGACCATTGTATTCTAAACTACCTGCTTATACGAATCCGTCTGTAAACTGTAACCTCCTCAAGGTCAGGTACTTGATTGTTTGTATCTGTGACTTTCTAATGTCGAGCACAATGCCTGGCACAGTTCTGCACACAGTGACTGTTAGTTGCAAAAGTATTAGGTGAGATGGATAGATGGATGGAAGATGGAAATGTGTCTACAGTGTAGATACATTCCAGGATTCTCTTTCCAACCTTGATGGGATGATTAATTTTGTGTGTCAACTTGACTGGACCAACGGCTGCTGAGATAGCTGGCTAAAAATGGTTTCCAGGTGTGTCTGGGAGAGCGTTTCTGGAAGAGATGAGCATTTGAATTGGTGGTCTGAGTAAAGTAGATGACCCCCTCCAATGTAGGCAGGCATCATCCAATCCACTGAGGGGCTCGATAGAACAAAGAGGTGGAGGAAGGTTGAATCCTTTCTCTGCCTGGCTGCATGAGCTGAGTCAAAGGTCTTCTCCTGCCTTCAGCACTTCTGCCTCACAGGCCTTCAGATTCAGACTGGAACTTCACCACTGTCTCTCCAGCTCTCAGCTTCTGAACTGCATCACCACCTCTCCTGGGTCTCTAGCTTGCAGACAACAGATTGTGAGAGTCTTTGCCTCCATAATCACAAGGAATCAATACCTTATAATAACTCTAGTATAAATAAATAGGATGTATGTATCCGATTGGTTCTGTTTTTCTGGAGAACCCTGACTAATACACTTGGCAAGGTGTTATTTTCTTTAATTTTACAGAAGGAGCTACCGTGACACAGAAAGGCAAGTATCACACACAGCTAACGCTAACCTTTAAAACTGCATTTGGAATCCCCTTTTCCTACCCTAGTGCTCATTCCTGTCCTTTGGCACCTCTCAGTGATTAAGTACCCATTGCTTCTCGAATCCTGAATTGCCTAGATTTAGAATTCTACAGCTCAAGCAAACCTAAAAGAAGATGCATCCTACCCGATCCTCCTATTTTCTCTTCTTAGTAGACAATTAAGAGCTAGAAGTGGTCAAGTGACTTGACACCTCATTCATCCTTCAACATCTTGCTCAGTCATAACCACGATTATCATCCTAAGTAAATGTAGAATTACAGCCGTGATCTATGCTGCCGAGAATAAGGTAGACACAACAAGAGCCTACGATGCAATAAAGGAAACTAGCCGAATCAGCACTCTGATGAGGAGCTAATTAATCATTAAATAAATATTCATTGACTAAATACTATGTGCCAGCAACTCTCCTAAGTGCTGAGTACATAACAGTAAGTAAACAGTCTAAGTCCCTGCTGTGTGGACCTTACATGTTAATGGGAGGGAAGAGACAATAAATACATGACGAACTAGATGCTATCTTGGAGAGGGATAATAGACATTAACTGGCAAAGAGAAGGGAGTAGTCCAAGAAGTACGAAGAGCATAGACAAGAGCAAAGGAGGAGCATAGAAGGTTTGAGGACCTAAAAGATTTCTATGATTGGAACGTGGAGATGAGAGTGTCCTCAGAAGAGACCAGAGCTGGTTAGTCAGGTCTCAGATCATTGTGAGCCTGGATCATGTTGAATTTGTATTACGTCCTCAGGGCAAGAAAAATCACTGATGTATTTTAAATAAGAAGTGGCATTTTTAGAAGGATATGTGTGAGTTTTAAATATCTGGTTGCTGTGTAGAAAATTGTTGGGAAGGGAACAGTAGTAACTCTGAAGAGATAAATTAGGAAGCTATCCCAGTAGTTCAGGTGAGAGACAATGGTGGCCTAGACTTGGGTGGGGCAAGGAACAATGAAGAGGAGCATTAGGAGATGTCAGGGTTGACACCTACATTTCTGTCTTGCATTTGGGTAGTTGATTATGCCACTCAATGACAGCAATGGCACCAGGAGACGAACATATTTGGAATTGGAAGAGTCAGCAGTTCAAGAATAAAATTTTGGACATGTCATGGTTGAGATGCTCATGAGGCATCAGAGTGGAGGTATCAGGTAATCAGTTCGGTTTCATGAATCTACAGTTTACAACAGATTGGAGCTGGAAATGTAAGTCTAGGAATCTTGAAATATGGAGAGAGTACATGAAGCTATGGGAATGGATGAGTTCACCTAGGGAAAGACAGGAGAAGATGAGAAAAGTCCCAAAGAACTCCAACATGAAGAGGAGTCAGCAAAGGAGACAGAAGCAGAAGCAAAGGGGTAAAAGAGGAGATTGTAATGTTCCAGAGGCTAAGGAAGGAGAAAGTTTCAGGGAGGAAGGAGTGTTGAGTGCTGCTGAGATTTCAAATATGGTGCTGGCTGAAGACTGTCCATTGGATTTGCAACAATGTGGTTATTGATCACCTTATCAAAGGCAATTCTAAAGGAGCAAGCTGGATAGAATGGGTTGAAGAGTGGATGGTAGGTGAGCATGTCTAGATACCACGTTACCATTTTTTTTGAAGAGCTGGCTGTGAAAGAAAGTAGACATTTTAGATAGTAAAGTAGATAGACATTCCTATCATAAATGTGCTTAAGTGGTGAATTTTCATTTTTTATTCAATATCTATCCACATTGCTGGGCTGTAAACTTCTTAAGATCAGGCAATAACATCTTTCTTGTTACTTCTGCATATTCAAGAACTTTCACACTTCTCAATTCATGGTTAATCTTAGTAATATTTGATAAGTAAATGAATAAAAATGAGTAAATAAGGATTTAGGGAATATCTTGAACAATTATTTTCGGGAAAATGATAAAGTTGCATTTAGAATATATTCATGTCATTGGAAGTTAATTTGTTGGAAGCAACTATATTGCCATGCTCTGTCACTATCAGGGAGAGACTTTGGGCTGAAAAAACCATAGTCCCTGGTCTGCCATTTTGGAGAAGAGAATTCCACTCTGACTGTTGTTCCCTTGAAACTTGCCCTTTTTGTCCCTCATGCTGTTGCCTTAATTCCAGCCTTTATTATTCCTCACCTATTCTAATGCAATTTTTAAGGGCTCTACGCACCATGATCCCTTTGCTGCTATCTGTAAATCAAAAACAAAACAACGCCAAACAGTAAAACCAAAGCTTATGCATATGCTGATATTAAAAGAACTTGTCTCTGTATTTCACTGCTTGCAAAATTCTGGATAAATCATGTAGCAGACACAGGATCATTCACCCATGCATTAGTGGCACCCTAAGCATGAGCTTAACCCACCTACTGAGGAATTTATTATTCCTCCAGGCTTGCCTCTCTCCAGTTCACCCTCTTCCAGAGTGATACTAACATACAGATGCGATCTTTTCACGTGAAATCCTTCATTGGCTCTTCATGACCTATAGGACAAAGTTCATTCTCCTTAGCCTGGCTTACAAGGTTTTCCATTTTATGATCCCTGGAAACTTCCTGGTCTCATCCTTTGCCACAATACAGATGTACTCCAGCCATTCTGTATTGTTCATAGTTCCCTGAATACCTCTTGGGATCTCACAGATTCCTACATTTGCATGACCTGATCTCTCTGCCTGGAATCTCTCTCCAACTTCATGCACATTCCTCCATCTCTCCAGACTCAGATAAAAATCACCTGCTCTCTTAGACCTTCACAGAGTCTTGGTTAGGTGCCCCTCTGTGCCATTGCAGCACATTCTGGTTTTGCCTAATCTACCTACTATATTGAAACTGACCTCATCTCTTTCCTACATGACTCCTCCTAATAGTGACAGCCAGCATTCATTGACCCTTTAATGAGCTTTACGTGTGTCATCTCATATAATTCTCACAACAACCCTATGAAGAGGGTACTATCAATATTGTATTTCACATGTGACAAAGTTAAGACTTAGTGACTTGTCCAAGGTCACACAAATAGCAAGAGATAGACCAGGAATTTGAACCAAACTATCTGACACTGAAATCCCTACTCTTAACCATTGCACCAGACTGTGAGCTTCTTGAGGGCAAGGAGTGAACCTCATTCATCTATATGTTCCCAGATCTTTGCACTAGATTTGGAACAATGAGAAGTTGCTGGATGTTTGTTGTATGAAAAGAATGAATAAATTTACTTCATTATGGTTTATATCTCTTATCTCCTAGACGTTGTTAGGAAAATCAGATTTGTGCATTTTTTTCTAATGAGAGAGTTCAAAATAGAAAGGAGTCTAGCATAAATCAGAAGGGTGAAAGCACTGGAAGCCTTTCCACATGGATGAGGAATTAGATTTGTTTGGTTTTGTGTCAAGAGCTTGAATTAGGGCCAAGGGAAGAAAGTAACAGGGAAATAGTTTTTACTCACTGGGAATTAAAACATTTCACTTCCAGAGCTGTATAAAGATGGCATGGGCTGCCCAGTAAGGGGATGAGGTCCCCATTCCTGGGGGTGTGCAAGCAGAGGCTGAAGGGCCACTGGATGAGATGTTGCAGAGAAATTTTAATGATCTAATGAGGCATTTTATTGGATGACCTTGGAGCTCTTTTCCATCCAGAAATCATATGAGTATGAAATAGAAAAAGGAAGGGGAAAGGGAAAGAACTAAAATTGGATCAGATGAAGCAATATTTTTTAATTTTCCTGCTGGTGTAACTGAAAGTCTAAGTTTATGGAAGAGCAACGTTTGTGAGGATTTATCTATCAAATCAAAGAGAATAGGCAGATGGAAATAAGCTAATTGAAAGAACTTACTATGAGGACCTTTCTCTTTAAGGGACTGATTCTGCCCCAGTTTCCTTCCACCCTTGAGGCTCCTCATTTCCACCACCTACACTGGAGGTGACTTTCCTGGGAGTGGTGGGCTTCTGTGAAATATGAACAGGGAGAAATAGAAATGGACACCCCTACAGTGGGCCTGTTTTGAGGGGAGACAGGCAGAGGGAAAAACCTCCAGCAGAGGGGAGATGGAAGAAATGAAGGGGAATCCCACACTGGCTGGTGGGATTAAACTTTGTGAGGAAATTCTGCACTTCTGTAGAGGTATCAGAGCTAAGGATGCTGGCTCTAACCCCAGAGGCAGGGGAGAGCACCTCCACCTATTTCTAGGATCTCAGGCTTTCCCAGACTTGTACGAGAAAAAGAAAAGAACAAAGAGAGACTGAAGAGTGAGAAACAGCATCTGGTGGGGCAACGGCAGTCTTGGCTTGTTAGAGAGGCAAAGCCCTGGAGTGTGGGCTAGGCGGTGGCGATGGGAAGGGAAGGCAGTATCAGAGGATGCCGGGGTGCCCTGCAGGGGTGCCCAGGCCTCAATGCCTGGAAGGGTGAGTCTGGCCTGAATGCGGTCAGCAAGGCTGAGTTTGGGAGGCCTTCTAATACCAGAGAGCAGCAGGCATTAGGGGACGGAAGCTGGCATTCTAGTAACTTGACTGGTATGGCCAGAAAAGTCCCCTTTATTACCATCTCTTTTCTGAAACCGTAACTTCTTTTTTTTTTTTTTTTTTTTTTTTGTGGTACGCGGGCCTCTCACTGTTGTGGCCTCTCCCGTTGCGGAGCACAGGCTCCGGATGCGCAGGCTCAGCAGCCATGGCTCACGGGCCCAGCCGCTCCGCGGCATATGGGATCCTCCCAGACCGGGGCACGAACCCGTATCCCCTGCATCGGCAGGCGGACTCTCAACCACTGCGCCACCAGGGAGGCCCTGAAACCGTAACTTCTTAGTAACACCTTTAGCTTTTACTTAAGCAACTTGAGGAGAAAAATCCTACCTTGTTTATGTTTGTTTCCCCAGAGTGTAGCACAGTGCCTGGGACACCATGCACAAACTAAATGTTTCTTAAATGACTGAATGAATGAATAAATGAATGAGGAGTAATCACTACTTTTGTATTAGACCCTGGATGGAGTAGGAGATGGATTCTACAAATGAGGAAGACAGCACCCATGTTCCTAAAAAGACTGATGTCAAGTGGGGAAGCTGAATATGCATGCGGTTAATACAATGGAACAAAGGCTGATGAAGGAGGAGACAGTGCTGAGTTCGGGCTGCATCTAGAATTTACTGGACTCAAATTCCATATGAGCACATTGGGACTTTGACACCAAAGAGTCTTGCCTTTTCTCTCTCTCTCTCTTTTTTTTTTTTTAATTTATGATTGTTGATGTAGTAGACTGGCATTCTGAATAATTTAGAAAATGTTAAAAGGCAGGACAAATATAAATCATAAGCTCACCACTCAGCAGCAACCTATTATTACAATTTAGGTACATTGCTTTCCAGGACTTTTTCTTTGCACTTTTTCCTTCATAATGGAGATGATATTGCACCTAGGATGTGATGTTACTTCTTCCCTTCCCCCATTTCATGTTAAAATGTTCTTCCTAAGCATGACATAAGACTATCATAGTCTATCATATGTTTGTACCACAACTCATTAATAATTTGCTTTCTACCGGACACTTGAGTTCTTCAAATATTTAATATTATAAAAATTGAATTAGACTTCTAGAAAACTAATTCCCAATAAAGGCAGAAATCATTTTTACAGTTCTTGATGCACCTTTCCAAACTGACCTCATCTTAGTCCATTTGGACTGCTATAACAAACTACCACAGCTTATAAACAACAGAAATTTATTTCTCGCAGTTGTAGAGCCTGAGGAGTTCAACATCAAGGCACCGGCAGGTTTGGTGTCTGGTGAGTGCCCACTTCCTGGCTCACAGATGGCTATCTTTCTTCACTTGGCAGAAAGGGGTGAAGGAACTCTTTGGGGTCTTTTTCATGAGGGCTCCACCCTCATGCCCTAATTGCCTCAAAGTCTCCACCTCCAAATACCATCACACTGGGGATTAGGTTTTAACATATGAACATTCAACATATAGGGGAATGTCTAATTGAATTATGGCATATATGCTCAATGAACTGGTGATGCATGCATTTTAAAATATAATGAAAATTTTGTGGAAATATGAGAAAACAATAAGATGCTATCTATGCTTAATTATAATCATATAAATATTGTATCAATATATATGCAGGATGGAAAAGGTCAAAAGGAGAAAAGTTGCTTTTGTTGTGTATAGAGGTAGACACTGCATTTATAATATAATTTTTCTTTTCTTTTTTTAGTTGCAGGTAACATTTATTGAACATATCATATTTCGGATATTATCTCTGCCACACACAAAGCACTTTTCATGTACTATTTAGAATATTTTTCATGGCAACTCTATTATATTGTTGCTATCACTGTATCTATTTAAAAGAGGATGTAACTGAGGCTCAGAAAGGCAAAGTAACTTGTCTAAGGTCACTTGGCTAGTAAAAGGCAAAACATATACTCAAATTCAATTCTCTCTAATGTTACGACCTGATGCTCTTAACCACCATACTATGTCGCTTGAATTCCTTTTATATTTTAAGCTGATAATTATTTATTTATTTTGTATTGTGCTAAGACATTTAACTTGAGACCTACCTTCTTAATAAAGTCTAAGTATACAATACAGTGTTGTGAATATAATTTTTCTTAAGTTTATCTTGATTTGTTTCCTCTTAATTTTCAGCCCTATGAGACAGCTATTTCCCCCTTCATCCCCAGGCAGAATGGTATATAGATGGTTCCCTAACTAAAAGGCATATAGTAGATGTTTTCAGGGTAAGGTCAAGGTCACAAGTAATATGAGATCTTCACATATGACCTCAACCTGGGAGAGCCAAGGAAATCAGACAGCAGTTTGTTTTTCAAGTTTCAGGGGAAAAAAAAAAAACACCTTTCTAGTCAGTTGAAGGAGGAATCCTACAGGTCTGGAGGAGCTTCACAAAGATTGGAAAGAATGTATTTGGCCAGAGAGTCCCTGGCCTGAGTAGCTGATTTTTAGGGAGAGGAAAGGAAATCCCAGATAAAACTGCAAAAGCAGATGTCACAGAGGACAATAGATATGAGAAAAAGCAGCAACGTGGTATGAAGTATCACAGGAACACTCAGATAAAAATATGTTCAGAAGTATGTCTTATAGCTACCTTGTGGACATGCCAACATATTCAGGACAAAGATCAATCAAGAGAAGGAATAAAGCACAAAATTGTCAAATAAAATTTCAGAGGTATCAGTGCAGCTTGATGGAGGAGGTATGAAGGATCAAAAATGACAATTGAAAGTTAAGTGTATTTAGAAGAAATAGAAATATAGGAAAAATAGAAGAGGAAATGAAGTAGGAGAGTATGTCTGGACAGCAATGAGTAGTAAGTTAATTGAGAACCTAAAGTGGGATAAAATGAAAGAGCAAAGGAGAGAGGAACTGATGTGATATTGCCATAGGACTAGCACCTACCACCTGGTGAGAGGGAGGAAATTTATCATGCTCTCCTGCAAAGCTGGCCCAGGACTTGGAAGCCTGGGTGACTCCAATATTTCGCATCCCTCTGGGAATCTCCATTTTTGAAAAGCAGACCATCATACTTAACTTTCTTGGACATCATCTCCCGAAAGGCCAAGGAAGTAATGAAGGAAATAATGACATCAGACTCAATTGGGAGCAAGAAGGGAAACATTAATATCAAAGTGGATAACGAATTGGGAAAAGTGAGTTTTTAGGGACACTTGATATAGTCATACCCTCTAGGCTTGAAATTGGCTTTTCAAAAAAGTTTAAAAAGTAGGACTTGTCATCTGAAAAATCAAAGAGGCAAAAATGAAATTCTGTTCTACAAATTAATATGGAAACTGGCTGTAAGTCTTGTCCCAGCCTGTCCCAAATTTCTACCAAAATCCCCATGAAAATACTCAAAACATAAAAACTCACAACAAAACAAAAATGGCAAGAAAATATATTTCTACAACCTGGTAGAAATTTCACTTGTACAACAGCTTTTGGATCTGGATTAGGAGAGGAAAAGTCATGGGCTGCCTATGTGTGATCTCACAAAAAGGCAGAACAAAGGTAGGAAGACACATGTGTCTACTGCAGAGCGGCCTCCTGGCCCAGAGATGTGGGCATCAGATAGAAGTTAAAAGCTTGTACTGAGGGACAAATGGCTATGAATTGAACTCCACACTGTCGACTTAGTATTTGGCCAAGTCATTAACTTTCCTGAGCCTTGGTTTCATCATCTGCAAAATGGTATTCATATAGTACTTTCCTTAAAGAGTAGCCATGATGATTAAATTAGAAGAACGAATTCATGCAAAACACTAAGCACAGTGTTTGGAACATAGTAAACATTCAACAAATACTTATTATTTTTACTCCATCCTTTTGGAAGCTTGACCTCCCAGAGAACAGGAAGTTTCCCAAGGTGGTGGAAAGGAAGTGGAAGGAGGAAGGGCAATCACACATAAGACCCTAGGATATGGAGTCCCCTCCAACACTGTAGAGAGGGGAGGAAAGAGGAACAGCAGGTCTTCTGGAGTAGTGCAGCATTTGCAGAGAACCAGTGGGCAGAAAAGGAAAAGAACTTCCCTCAGTAGATCTTCATCAGATAAAAACCTGCCACACAGAGGAAACTGAGCTGAGTTTGAATGCTTGTCAGCCAAGTCAAGGGTTGTCAGATAAAACAGGGAGCCAAATTAAATTTGAATATTGGATGATTTTAAAATTATTTTATAAGTATATCCCATACAATATTTTGGAATGTATTGATAGTAAAAAATTTTCATCATTTACCTAAAGTTCAAATTTAACTGGGCATCCTGTATTTTTATTTGTTAAATCTAAAGACTCAAATTTACCCTCTGGCTGCAATTATTAGGAAGAGGCTTGACTTGCAACGAAATGGAGAGTGAATGAAGCCATAAGAAATGCACACACGCTGTCACTTGGTAAATGCTAATTGAGTATGGGTCTCTCCTCCTCTTAAAATGAATAAATAGAAAATACAAAACAGCAACAATAGAGGGCCAATCAATGGAGGAGAAGGGAAGAAAGTAATTCTGAAGATTCGTGCAATAGAACTTTGAAAATATTAACTACAAAAGGCAGTAGAAAGGTTTAGAAATTGTTCAGTATCTCCCAGAAGGTTTGCTTTTTTTTTTTTTTTTTTTTTTTTCAGTACGCAGGCCTCTTACTGTTGCGGCCTCTCCCGTTGCAGAGCACAGGCTCCAGACGCGCAGGCTCAGCAGCCATGGCTCACGGGCCTAGCCGCTCCGTGGCATGTGGGGTCTTCCCGGACCGGGGCACGAACCCCTGTCCCCTGCATCAGCAGGCAGACTCTCAACCACTGTGCCACTAGGGAAGCCCTCAGAAGGCTTGCATTTTTGATGAGGAACAGAAAATTGTAAAGGAGAGAAGTTTACAGATAATATTAACAAAGTGAAATGCAATAGATAATAGAAAAGATAACAAGGCAGAATTCCAAAGAAGGTAAAATGTGAAGAACGAAATTTAAACAATCAGTTTTGGGGGCAGTAAGGAGCAGAACTGATGTTGCAGTAAAACAAATCAGGAAATGGTGTTGAGACTGGAGAAGCATCTCCATCCCTAGAGGAAGAGCATGGAGGTGAAATTACGAAAAGAAAAAGATAGGTATGAGACACAGAGAATGGAGATCAAATCTCAAACCATATGAAATCAGAATAATTACAGTACAAGCAAAAGAAAACACTCAATGAAAACATTCTCAACTCCAGACCAAGATGGTGACATTGGAGCCTCCTGAATTTCCCTCCTCCGATGGATGAACCAATTATTCAGCCACATATGTAATAATTCCC
Source organism: Hyperoodon ampullatus (assembly GCF_949752795.1). Classification (NCBI taxonomy): domain Eukaryota; kingdom Metazoa; phylum Chordata; class Mammalia; order Artiodactyla; family Ziphiidae; genus Hyperoodon; species Hyperoodon ampullatus. Next base: position 31,972,261 of record NC_136919.1, read on the forward strand.
TTTGAGAGATATCCAGAAACCAGAGGAATGACTGCACGCATAAGACAACTGAGAAAATATGGTAATAAAACAGGAAAGGCTGAGATACACTCTCACCTTAACCACCCCCCTTCCACCAGCACAGTGCCATACAATTAGGAGGGAACCCCCAATGCCCAGCTTCTCCTTGAGAAGTGTTGGGCTTGAGCCATACATTTAGTGCACCAAATTTTAAGACTACCACACAAGAGATAGACCCCCAAATCAACTGGCTCTGAAAGCAATTGGGACTTGCATTCACAATCCCACAGAACTATAGCAAACAAAGAATCAGTTGTTACTGGGCACACAAGAACTCACTGAGGCTATTCCCCCAGAGGTCAGTGCAAAGGAAGTAGGCAAAATTGCCTATCTTCCAGTCTTTCCTGGAAAGGGTTTGACTGCATACTTTACAAGCTGCTTCTTGAGGGTCCGGCTTCTAATTAGCAGGCATCTAGGTGCTTTCTGTGATCCTCCTTGGAGCCCAAAAGAGCTGGTGGGCACTTCCCCTGCCTTCTCCTCTGGCTCATCCCAACAATAAAAGCAAGTTATTGGTATCTCCTTGGAAGAAGTTGTCCAAATAGCTAGTACCTAAAATTTTGTGGCTGCCACATAAGGGACAGGCCCCAAATCAAATGATAGCCAATGAGGATTGCATTCCAGAATCCCACAGGACTATAGCAAATAGGTGCAGGAATACTCCCCACCTCCGTGGATATACATGAAGGCTTGACAGAGGGAGCAAGCAAAAATGCCCATCTACCAGTTTCTTCCCCAAAGAGTTTTAACTGCATACTTTCCTAGCTACTGCCTGAGGGTCATAGGTGTTGACTGCAATCCTCCTATTTGGGACACTGATGGGTTTTGACACATCTTCAACTACTGGGAGCCACTAAGAACAAATACAGCAGCTTGGACAATCACAAAGGTTTAAGAGAGTATCAAGAACTGGTCCAGGCTGATTAATAAGGTTGACCTCCTACATGAGACCAATGTGCCAAAACTGGGAGAGGTGGCTGTTTTATCTAGTGCATGGAAACCAACACAGAGAGTTAAGGAAAGTGAGGGAACAGGGGACTATGTTCAAAACAAAAGAACAAAATTAATCTCCAGACACTGATCTTAATGAAATGGAGATAAGTGATTTACCCAATGGAGAGTTTGAAATAACAGTCATAAAGATGCTCACCTAGGTCAGAAAAGCAATGCATGAACAAAGAGAGAATTTTAACAGAAATATAGAAAATATGAAATAGCACCATACATAAATCATAGAATCAAAGAATACAGTAACTGAAAATTTTAATAGAGGAGTATGACAGCACACTAGATCAAGTGGAAGAAAGAATTAGCAACTTGAAGACAGGGCAGTGGAATTCATCCAATTAGAGGAGTAAAAAGATAAAAGAATGAAAATGAATGAAGATAGATTAAGGGACTTATGGAACATCATCAAATGTATAAATACGTGCATTATAAGGGTCCCAGGAGGAAGAGAGTGCGAGAAAGGGCCAGAAAGCTTATTCAAAGAAATAATGGCTAAAAACTTCCTTAACCTGTGGAAAGAAACAGATATCCATATTCAGGAAGCCCCAAAAGTACTAAATAAGATGATGCCAAGAGTCCCACACTGAGACACACTAATGGATACACAATATACAAAGACATAAATTTTGACACAAAAAACATAAATGTTGAGGGGGGTATAAAAATATAGAGCTTTTTTATACATTCAAAGCTATCAGCTTAAAACAGACTGTTATAATGTATTTTATGTAAGTCTCATGGTAACCAGAAAGCAAATACTATAGTAGATACACAAAAGATAAAAAGAAAGAAATCAAAGCATACTGCTACAGAAAATCACAAAGGAAGAGGGAAAGAGAGGAAGAAAGGAACAAAAGAACTGCAAAACAGAAAACAATTAAGGAAATGGCAATAGTAAGTCCATATCTATCAATAATTACTTTAAAAATAAATGGATTACCTTCTCCAATCAAAAGACAGAGTGGCTGAATGGATTTTTTAAAAGAGACCCAAATATATGCTGCCTACAGGAGGCTCACTCCAGCTCTAAGGACACATACAGATTGAAAGTGAAGGGATGGAGAAAGATATTCCATGCAAATGCAGACAAAAAGAAAGCATAAGTAGCTATGTTTATAGCAGACAAAATAGCCTTAAAGCCAAAACTGTAATAAGAAACACAGAAGGTTATTATATCATGATAAAGGGGTCAATTCATCAAGACAATATAACAACTGTAAATATTTATGCACACAACACTGGAGCACCTAATTATATAAAGCAAATACTAACAGATCTGAAGGGAGAAATAGACAACAATGCAATAGTAGTAGGGGACTTCAATCCCCCATTTTCATCAAGGGACAGATAATCAATAAGAAAACATTGGACTTAAATGACATGTTAAACCAGATGGGCCTGACAGACATATCCAAAAACTTTCATGCAACAGCAGCAGAACACACATTCTTCTCAAGCACATATGGAAGATTCTCCAGGACAGATCATATATTAGGCCACAAAGCAAATCTTAAGAAATTTAACAAGATTGAAGTCATATCAAGCATCTTTTCTGAATACAATGGTATGAAACTAGACATCAGTTACAAAAGAAAACTTCAAAATTCACAAATATTTTGAGACCAAACAACACACATCTGCATAACCAATGAGTAAAGAAAGAAATCGAAAGGGAAATAAAGGGGATTCCCTGGTGGCACAGTGGTTGAGAGTCCACCTGCCGATGCAGGGGACACGGGTTTGTGCCCCGGTCTGGGAAGATCCCACATGCCGCGGAGCGGCAGGGCCCGTGAGCCATGGCCGCTGAGCCTGCGCATCCGAAGCCTGTGCTCCGCAACGAGAGAGGCCACAAAAGTGAGAGGCCCGCGTACCGCAAAAAAAAAAAAAAAAAAGGAAATAAAAAAAAATCTTGAGACAAATGAAAATGGAAACACAGCCTACCACAAATTATGAGATGCAGAAAAGCAGTCCTAAAAGAAGAGTATATAGCAATAAATGCCTACATTTGGAAAAAGAAATAAACAACCCAACTCTAAACCTCAAGGACCTAGAAAAAGAAGAAAAAACTAAGCCTAGAGTTAGTAGAGGAAAGGAAATAACAAAGATCACATTGGAAATAAAATAGAGACTATAAGACAATACATAAAATTAATGAAACTAAACATCTAGGTTTTTAAAAAAGAGAAACAAGTTGACAAACCTTTAGCTAGACCAACTAAGAAATAAAAGAGAGGACTCAAATATAATCAGAAATGAAAAATGAGACATTACAAACTGAAGACAGAAAAACTAAGGCTCACAGGAAACTACTATGAACAATGATATGCCAACAAATTAGATAACCTAGAGAAAAATGAATAAATTCCTAGAAACATATAACCTACCAAGACTGAATCATGAAGTAATAGAAAATCTGAACAGAGCAATGACGAGTAAGGAGACTGAATCAGTGATCAAAAGTCTCCCAACAAAGAAGTGTCCAGAATTACATGGCTTCACAGCTGAATTCTACCAAACATTTAAAGAAGAATTAATACCAACTTTTCTCAAACTCTTCCAAAGGATAGAAGAGCAACAAACACTTCCAAACTCATTTTATGAGGTCAGCATTACCCTGATACCAAAGCCAGACAACGACACTACAAGTAAAGATAATTATAGGCAATTATCTCTGGTGAATATAGATGCAGATTTCCTCAACAAAATATTAGTAAACCAGTGAACAGTACATTAAAAAGGATTATACACCATGATCAAGTGGGATTTATCCCTGGGATGCAAGGATGGTTTGACAGGCAAATCAATAATTGTGATACACCACATTAAGAAAATGAATAAAAATCACATTATCATCCGAAAAGATGCAGAAAAAGCATTTGACAAAATTCAACAGACTTTCATGATAAAAACTCTCAACAAATTAGGCATAGATAGAACGTACCTCAACACAATAAATTCCATAATAAATGCCACAGCTAACCTCATACTCAATGGTGAAAGGTTGAAAGCTTTTCCTCTAAAATCAGGAACAAGACAACGATACCCACTCTCATCTCTTTTATTCAACATAGTACACGAAGTCCTAGCCAGAACAATTAGGCAAGGAAAAGAAATAAGAAGCATACAAATTGGAAAGGAAGAAGTAAATTTTTCTGTTTATAGTTGACATGATATTCCATGTTTAAAACCCAAAAGATTCCACCAAAAAAACTGTTAGAATAAAAAAATTCAATAAAGTTTCAAAATATAAAATCAACACACAAAAGTCAGTTATGTTTCTATATACTAATGAACTGTCAGAAAGAGAAATTGAGAAACAATCCCAGTTACAATTGCATTAAAAAGAATACAATATGTAGGAATAAATTTATACAAAGAAGTGGAAGATCAGTACACTGAAAACTATAAAAAACTGATGAAAGAAATTGAAGAAGACATAAATAAATGGAAAGACATTCCATGTCCATGGATTGGAAGAACATTGTTAAAATGTCCATACTACCCAAAGCAATGTACATGTTCAATGCAATACTTATCAAAATTGCAATGGCATTTTTCATGGAAAAAGAAAAAAACAATCCTAAACTTTATTGAAACAACAAAAGGTCCCAAATAGCCAAAGCAATCTTTAGAAAGAAGAACAAAGCTAGAAGCATCACACTTCCTGATTTTAAACTGCATATTACAAAGTTATAAGAATGAAAACAATTATGTTTGTGGTCTAAAAATAGACACACACATCAATGGAACAGAATAGAGACCCTAGAAACAAGCCCATGCATACATGGTCAATTAATTTTTAGCAAAGGAGCCAAAAATATACGCTGGGGAAAGAAGAGTCTCTTCAGTAAAGGGTGTTGGGAGTGCTCACTTCAGCAGCACATATACTAAATTTGGAATGATACAGAGAAGATTAGCATGTCCCCTGTGCAAGGATGGCGCCCAAATTCATGAAGCATTCCATATTTTTAGATGAACTTATTTGCAAAGCAGAAATAGAGACACAGACATAGAGAACAAACCTATGGATACCAAGGGGGGAAGGGGTGGTGGGATGAATTTGGAGATTGGGATTGACATATATACATTACTATGTATAAAATAGATAACTAATGAGAACCTACTGTAGAGCACAGGGAACTCTACTCAGTACTCTGTGGTGACATAATGGGAAGGAAATCTAAAAAAAAAGTGTATATATGTATACATATAACTGATTCACTTTGTTGTACAGCAGAAACTCACACATTGTAAAGCAACTATACTCCAATAAAAATTAATTTTATAAATAAATAAATGGTGTCGGGAAAACTGGATATCCACATGCAAAAAAGAATGAAATTGGACCCTATATCTTACATCGCACACAAAAAACAACTCAAAGTGGACTAAAGACTTGAACATAAATTTTAACTTCTAGGAAAAAAACGTAGGGAAAAAGCTCCTTGACGTTAACATTGGTCTTGGTAATGATTTGAGGGGTTTTTGTTTGGTTGTTTGGCCATGCCACACAGCTTGTGGAATCTTAGTTTCCAGACCAGGGATTTAACTCGGGCCCACGGCAGTGAAAGTGCTGAGTCCTAACCACTGGACCACCAGGGAATTCCCTTGGTAATATTTTTTTGGATTTGACACCTAAAGCAAAAGCAACGAAAGCAAAAATAAACAAATGGGACTACATCAAACGAAAAGCTTCTGCACACAAAGGAAACCATCAACAAAATGAAAAGGCAATCTATGGAATGGGAGAAGACATTTACAAACCACGTATCTGATATAAGGTTAATATCTAAAATGTATAAAGAACTGAACTCAATAGCAACCCCCAAAAATCCAATTAAAAATGTGCAAAGGACCTGAATAGATATTTTTTCCAAAGAAGATATTCAAATGACCAACAGGTACATGATAAGGTGTTCAGCATCACTAATTCTCAGGGAAATGCAAATCAAAACCACAATATCACCTAACACCTGTTAGGATGCCTATTATCAGAAAGACAAGAAATAGCAAATGCTGGTGAGGATGCAGAGAAAAGGGAACATTAGTGCACTGTCAGTGGGAGTGTAAACTGGTACAACCACTGTGGAAACCAGCATGGAGATGCCTCAAGAAATTAAAAATAGAACATATTATTCAGTAATTCCACTTCTGAATAGACACTCAAAGAAATGAAATCATTATTTCAAAGAAATAGCTGTACTTCCATGTTAATTGCAGCAATATTCACAATAGCCAAGATATTGAAACAACCAAAGTGTCCGTCAACAGATGAATGGATAAAGACAATGTAGTTTATGTATATACCATGGAATATTATTCAGCCTTAAAAAAAATTCTGCGGGCTTCCCTGGTGGCGCAGTGGTTGAGAGTCCACCTGCCGATGCAAGGGACGTGGGTTCGTGCCCCAGTCCAGGAAGATCCCACATGCCGCGGAGCAGCTGGGCCTGTGAGCCATGGCCGCTGAGTCTGCACGTCCGGAACCTGTGCTCCGCAACGGGAGAGGCCACAACGGTGAGAGGCCCGCATACCGCAAAAAAAAAAAAAAAAAAAAAAAAAGTCTGCCATTTGTGACAACATAGATGAACCTGTAGGGCATTATGACAAATTAAATAAGCCAGACAGAGAAAGACAAATACTGCATGGTATCACCTATATGTGGACTCTGAAAAAGAAGTCAAATTCTTAAAGAATAGAATGGTGGCTGTCAGGGGGAAATAGGGAGAGGTTGGTAAAATTGTACACACCTTCAGTTATAAGATGAATAAGCCCTGAAGATCTAATTTATAATGTGGTGATTATAATTGATAATGCTGTATTATATAATTAAAATTAGCTAAGAGAGTAGAACTTAAATGTTCTCTCACAAAAAAAGATAAATATGTGAGGTTATGGTTGTGTTAATTAACTTGATGGTGGGAATCCTTTCACAATATATACATATATAAAATCATCCCATTGGATACTTTAAATATATTACATTTTTATTTGTCAATTATACCTCAGTAAAGCTTAAAAACCTAATACACAGGCACAAAATAGATATCAATGATGACAGAAAAAAAATAATTCACACCTGTGCTGGAATACTAGAAATTTTTAATGTTTTATATATTCTATATTGTCTAATTTAATTGACATTTAATTCTTACAGACACCTTGTGAATTTATATAACCATGTTAAGCTAAACCTTTGGGATTGTTAATTATGGCAACAGAATTAGTCAAAAAATTTTTTGTTATACTTTTCGGTTCAGCAACTTAAAATACCTAATAAAAAGTAAATAGACATTTTCAAAAAGAAAAAGAAAAACTTTCTGAAGCTTAAAAACAGAGAGAGAGGAAAAAAAAAGACAGTGGTCTAGCAGGTACTTGCAAAACACTCAGGATGGGCTAAATGACCTTCTAGATGCTTTACCAATGTTAACTTTTTTTTTTTTTTTAACCTGAAACAATGGAAATTTATCATCTCACAGTTATGGAGGCTAGAAGTTCCCTCTGGTTCCTCCGAATGCTCTAGGGGAGGATCTTTCCTTGCTTCTTCCTAGCTTCTGGTGGTTGCTGACAATCCTTGCTATTCCATGGTTTGTAGTTGCATCACTCCAATCTCTGCCTCTGTCTCCACATGGCCTTCTCCTCTGTCTGCCACTGTGTCTGGGCCTCTTGCCCTTTTCTTATAGTGATACCATTCTGGACTTAGGGGCCAGTCTACCCTCACAACTACCCTCTAAGATAGGTACTCTATCAGCCCCATTTTACAAATAGGGAAACTGAAACAGAGAGAAGTTTTTAATTTGGGGCTTTCTTTTAATTTTGTTCAAAGTCATAGACCTAGTGAAGGACAAAGCTGGCACTTGAACCCAGCCAGCCTGCCTCTATAGTGAAAGCTCTTAATTCCAAAGCCTCATGGGATTTATCTAGAGAAAGAACCCCTCAAAATTTGTAGATGCAAATTTTTAGACTTTACTTGATTACATCGAGGCCACATCAATGAAAAGACAGCCACACCCCAAAAATTACCCGAAAATATTTGAATAGACCAACAATGATTTTACAAACATTTAACCTGAAAACAAAACAGGACAAAAGAGTTACTTTTGGAGGAGAAATAATCAAGCCAGTCTGAGACCTCTCCTGTGGAATGCTAAATGTCAAACGACAATGAAATCGTCCTACGGAGGTTTGAGGAGAGCTGGTTACGGACCAAGAATTTTATAACCAGCCAGATTGTTGCTCATCTGTGAAGTCAAAGACATTCCATGAAAGAGCAGGTTCAGAAAATATATGCCACCACAAACCCTTCTTGAAAGAATAAGTGGAAGACACACCCCTGTTCTAAATGACCAGAAGATTAATCAAAGTTAAAAGCTTGAGCATGGGGAATTTGTGGCAAAATGAGGCTAATGATAAGTAGGAAAGCAGGTAAACATAGAGTCCTGGAGTTTAACCTAAACTGACTGTTGAAAATATTGTTTCAAAACTGAACGCAAATGTCAATTAAAATTTTTGACATGGAAGATATATGGTACACAAAAGAATAATTTAATAAACACAGTCTGGTGTGCCAAATCCAAAATTATGTTTTAAGACTGAGAAGTGTTAAGGAGGAAGAAAAACTCTCACTTGATTCCTCATCTAAACTGCTTGGTTATGGAGGAATCAGAATGTCTAGCTTCATTTCTAACTTCGAGATTTAAAGAGACAGGAATTGATGAATGCTGATCAAATTCCTGTAAATCTCATGTCACACCAAGATCTTGATAGCTCTCTAAGCGCCAGCTACAGTGTAATTTTTTTTTAATGTTGCTGTTGGGTTGTTTTTAGGATTTTTAATGGCTTCCTTCTATCACTGGTCCTTTTCATCTACTCCCTCTAGATGGAATGTTTCCACCTTGGTCACCACCCTCCCTTTAACAAGTTACCTCCTACTTATTCTTCATGTTTTAGGTCATATTTAATTTCTCAAGGAATTTTCCAAGACCTTCAGGCCTAAGTCAACTCCCTTTGTCATGGCCTCTCATAGAACTGCATTCCTTTCTTTTGGTGGATTTATCAGTGTATAATCATGATTTGTAATACAATTATTTGCATCTATTAATTCATGCAATTCTTTTATTTATATCTATGTCCCCTACTGCTGCCTCACCACATCAGGGACTGGAGTTGTGTTTTTTCCTCTTTATTTTTGTGCCTAAAGCCTGGTAAAATGCCTGCCACATAGGAGGAAGTTCATGTTTGTTGAGTAAATTAATAGGAAAGATAAAACAAATAAAACACAGTCCAAACAATAGAAGACGTAAAATAAACTTCAAAGCAGCATAAAAACAGAAGGCACAAATGCAGATGATTGAAGAATGAGTATATATTTCAGTCATGACATTCTGCATATGTAGGTTAAGCTGCCTCATTTAAGTCAAACATTCCTAATGTAAACCTACACAATGTCAAGGGACAACTTGAAAGGTATGAAAATAAGAATAAAATCATTGGGTGGTGAAGATATAGAATGTAAAAAAAAAAAAAAAAAAAGCAGAGCTAGTGATAATTTCAGACAATATAGAATTCAAGTTTTTTAGAGCATCTTATATAAGAAAGAAGATAAATGGAATGATTTGATTGTTTTAGGATAATTTAGCCTGTCTCCCAGTCATAGATCTATTATGGAGGAAAAAAAGATAGTGATGATTTAAATAGGATAAGTATTAAGATTAATTACACATATGTACATATAGTCAGTTATACAGTTCATAAATATATCAAGGTTGTGTCTACCAAGAGAAAATACACTTTCTTTGAATGCCTAATGGAATAATTAGAAAATATGATTATTAACTAGGCTATGAACACATGTATATAAATGAACATTCCAATAGCCAGACATTGAAGAGGCCACATATTGTGTCCATGACAAATAACTAGAAATGCTTTTATAAATATGAATTTTAAATATTCCTCAAGATTGAAAATTTAAGTAACATTGCTCTAAGTTACTATTAGGACAAAGATAAATCTGACAAACCATAAACTATTTTTAAAGTGTTTAAAATGAGATTATCTAAATAAAAAAACTTAATAAGTACAGCCAAAGCTATTCTCAAAGAGAAATGTAAAGTTCTAGATGCTTTTTTTCATAAATATTAAAGAATTAAAGAATTAATACCAAGGTGAACTGAAGGAAATAAATAACAATGAAAGCAGAAAACATTTATTTTATGAAATATTAAAAATTATATATAAATCAAAGCCCTATTCTTTTGAAAAACATTTAAATGGAGAAGTCTTTGAAAAATCTAACCAGTAAATAGAGAAAAACAAAATAATTAATATTAGAAATAAGAAAAATCCTATTAAAATCCCCATGGTAGAGATTTTGGTTTTGTTTTTTTAAAAAAAAGAATATATGAATACATTCTACTCTAATAAAATTCGAGGTTATCAGTGAAATGGAAGGATTTGGAGGAAAATACCAAACTGGTTAAAGAAGAAAAAAGGTGGATTAAGCAATAAATAAACAAGATAGAGATTGAAAATTTTAATAAGGAACAAAATTATCTCCACAACTGAAAGAAGTTTGATGAATTCTTTGATTCTTTCAAAGATGACAACTCTCATCTCATGTAAATTATTCTAGAACAAAGAATAAATTTAAGAATAAAGAGAATAATTTGGCTTCTCCAAGTATTGTTGGTTTAAAATTTGGAGTACTCATTAATATAATAGCTAGCTAAAGAGTTTACTCCTTTACATGAAAAAGTGAAATGAACCAAGCCTAGATCCCAATCCATCCTCTTCTTAGGACTCATAAACCAGGAGGGACATTAGCAATGAACATAATGAGAAAAATAAGAGAAGAGAGGAGGGAGAAGTGGAAGGGGCATGATTATTTAAATTCTTCTAAGCAAACCTGAGAAGCTGGCCACAGCAAGAAGGAGGTAACATTTCAGCGTCCACTCCAGGATAGGAAATCAAGCCACAAGATTTATATGTATTGTCTTTAAAGTCTTCCCAAACCACCATGAATTAGATCTTTTTATCTCCATTTGGGCAGATGAGAAGTTAGACTCACACACTTCAGGTAACTTGCTCAAAGATCACAACAGTGGTTAATGGTGGAAACTGATTTTGAAGACACGCTTGCCTACCCTCAAACATTTTCAAAAGGTCACAAAGGCATCAAAGTTGGACAAAGGACAGATTGGGAAAAGAGGTCACTAATTCAGAAACACCACTCTGTGAGAAGAAAAAATGACAACTCTGGAGAGACATATTCACGGGAACATCATTCTTTGCATGTGGGCATCTTTTGAAATTTCACACTCTCTCTCCCAAGGCTAAATTGGCTTCCTGTAAGTCTGTCAAGTTGTTGTGTTTAAATAGCTAATGCCTGGTACCCAACTGTCTCCCTGTGATAGTGCTCAGTCAGTGTCAGTAATGAAAGATAAAGGTTTAAATTCTGGGTCCCTATAAAAGCTGTGCATGGCCTATTTTCTCCAGATCCCCATGCCAAGAATCAATCTCCACTGTGCATTTTCTGAGTCTCAGTGAGATAACAAAGCTTTTTAAGTCATACCCATCCTTGAGAAATCTAACAATCCTACATTCTAAGCCCCTGACTACAGACTCCCAGGGAAGAATAGTAGGAAACTCAAGGGCTCATCCACGATGTTGGAAAAGTCTAGAAAAATGCCATGCCATTACACAAACTACATATTTATAAGTATTATAGCTATGATTTATTGAACATGTTCAATAATTCAATATTGTACTAAGCACCTCATGCTCTTTATCCCACTCAATCCTCATAGCAACCCTATGCAGTGGGTAGGTTAGTCACTAGGACTGTTTGTAAATAATCCAGTTCTTTCCTTCCAGGCATGTGGTAGAATTGCCCTTCCTTATCCTCTTTGAAGTTGAGGCTCAGCCTTGTGACTTTTTTGTCAATATACTGTGAGATGAATTGACAAGTATCACTTTGGGATAGAAGCTTTATGAGACAAACTACATTCTTTTTTCCTGTCTCACCAATTGTGGTAACATACATCAAAATGGAATCTCCATCAGTCTGGATCCCCAAGTGACTAAGGTGACTAGGGTTCCCATGCTGACTTTCAGTGGCAATATAGTGAGGGTAAAAATTCAACTTTTGTTGTTTCAAACCTGAGACGGATTGTTCTATAGATGGTGACATCAAATATTCCACTACCCATGCTCTTCTTACATTGTGACATTGACACTCTTCCACTGACAAGGAGGGTCTATGTTCCCCTCAACCTGGGTCAGCCTGAGAACATGGCAGAAGCGACACTATACAACTTCTAAGTCATAAATTGCAGTACAGCTTTGTCTGTTCCTCTTGAGATACTTGCCCATGGAATACAGCTCCATGCTGTGAGAAAACTAAGCAGACACATGAAACGGCCACATTCCCAGCTGAGGTCCCAACCAACAGCCAGCCTGAACCACCAGACACATGAGTGTATGAACCTTCATATGATCCAGTCTCCACTGGATGCTGGCTGGTGCAGAGATAAGTTGTTTCCACCAAGCTCTGCCCAAAGTACAGATTTGTGGGCAAAATAAATGTAATTGTTTTAAGCCACTAAGATTTTTTTTACTTTGTTTTGTTTTGTTTTTTGATGGGGGTGGGCGGGTTCATCACAAGGCAATAGATAACTGGAACAACCTTATTTAAGTTTTGAAGTTGTTATTGCCAGCATAAGTTATACATTCTAAAGGATGCAGTAAAAGTCTTATTGTTTTCCCCATTTTGTAAGTGGAGAAACAGAATTGCAGTGAGGTAAGAAAACTGGTTCAAAGCACACAGCCAAGGAAAGATTGGCAGTGTAGAAGAGATAGGAAAAGGGAAATAACACTGACACTTAACATATGGACAAATTGCACTATACTCATTTAAATAGTATCACATTAATTCTCAAAACAAAAAAATAACTGTGAGAAGAGTGTGGTATTTCCATTTTACAGCGCCTTGAGGACTGAGATTATTTTTTCAAACTTTTTATCTCCAGGATTAAGTGCAATTTTTTTTAATGCCCTCAAGATCCTCAGTTAATGTTTGATGGGTTAAATTAAGTTGAACTGAATGGACAGAAGGTCAAGAGGGGCTTGGAGGAAGCCCAGGCTTGCATAGCTGCCAAGTGGTCAATCTCATAGTTAAACTCAGATAGGACTCACTCCAAAGCCTGTGCCTTTTCTGTATATAACTGTTGATAGTAAGGGGATAGACATCTCATCTCAAGGGTATTGGGAAAGTCCTAGCAGTATTCCCTCTGGTTGAGAGACCTTTTTAAAAGTCAGGGAAGCATGGACAAATTACTCTCAGATAAAAGAAGCAGAGACCTGGCTACTTCTGAGTGGCAGGTTCTTGACAGAGCCCTGGTGCAATATCCAGCCTATCTCAAGAGAGTAAACTTTGAGGAATAAAGCTCTATTTCACTAACACCCTGTTTTCAAATAAGATCACATTCATAGGTTCCAGGGTTTAAGACTTCAGCATATCTTTCCAAGGGACACAATTCAATTCACAACACTAGTTATGTGGAGTGATTTATGCTATAATTGTTGACCATTTGCATATCTCCTTTTGTGTAGTACCCATTTCAAATTTTGAGTCATTTAAAAAATTGGACTGTCTCTCTTTTTCCTATTGATTTCTTGATATTTATGGATACAAATCCATTGCTTATCATGAAATTGTATTGAATTTTATCAAATGCTTATCTTTTTAGTTGAAATTTTTTTCCTTATTTATGCAGCTAATGAGGTTAATTACTCTGATTTTATTTTAAGGTTAAACCAATCTTTAATTCCTGAAATGAACTCAGTTTGGTCGTGATGTATTACTTTTTTTATACATCACTGAATTTGATTTACAAATATTTTAGTTAAGGTTTTTGCAATTATGCTCACGGGAGAAAGTGGCCAATAATTTTATTTTATTATAATGTACTTGTCAGGTTTTGGTATCAAGAATATACTGACTTAGTAAAATAAGTTTTTCTTTTTCTATTCTCTGGAAGACTTTATAATTTTGTGTTATTTTTACTTAATGGATTAAAAAAATTCGTGTGGAAACCCATGTGGACCTAGAGTTTTTTCCTTCTGTTTTTCTGGGTTTTTTTCTGTCACAGTTACTAAGAAGTATGTTAGTTATCACTTTATATCTTTTGATCTAATGTTATTAGATGCATATAAATTTAGAATTGTTTGGGGGTTTTTTTGTTTTTTTTTTTCTTGCGGTACGCGGGCCTCTCACTGTTGTGGCCTCTCCCGTTGCGGAGCACAGGCTCCGGACGCGCAGGCTGAGTGGCCATGGCTCACGGGCCCAGCCGTTCCGCGGCATGTGGGATCTTCCCGGACCGGGGCACGAACCCGTGTCCCCTGCATCGGCAGGCGGACTCTCAAGCACTGCACCACCAGGGAAGCCCTAGAATTGTTATATTTTCCATTTGAATCAAAAATTTTTAGTGAAATATCCAACTTTATCTCTATTAACACTTCTTGCTTTCAAAAGTACTTTATTTGCTGTTAGTATAGGTATATTAAATTTCTGTGTGTTTATATTTGAGGCTTGTCTCATAATTTGCATCTATTTGACTTATTTTCTCTATGTAGTAAGACAAATTTTGGTGTTTAATTGTAATATTTAGTACACTTATATGTAGCATAACTACTGATATATTTGAGTTTATATATACTATCTTCTATTTGTCCCCTTTAGTTTGTGTTCCTTTAGTTTCCTTTAAAAAAATTTCCTATGGGGCTTCCCCAGTGGCTCAGTGGTTAAGAATCCACCTGCCAGTGCAGGGGACACGGGTTCGAGCCCTGGTCCAGGAAGATCCCACATGCCGCGGAGCAACCAAGCCTGTGTGCCACAACTACTGAGCCTGAGCTCTAGAGCCCACGAGCCACAACTACTGAAGCCTGCGCACCTAGAGCCCATGCTCCACAACAAGAGAAGCCACTGCAATGAGAAGCCTGTGCACCGCAACGAAGAGTAGCCCCCGCTCGCCGCAACTAGAGAAATCCCGCACGTAGCAACGAAGACCCAATGCAGCCAAAAATAAATAAATAAAAACAAATAAAAATTTTAAAAATTTCCTATGTACTAATTATTTTTAAAATTATTTTATTTCTTTTTGCATATATATACTTTCTTTTATTCATTTTTACTGGTTAACTCCAGATTTCAATATGCATCATTGATTAACTTTTGTAACTTCCTGAACAATGGAAAGATTGTACAAAATTTTAGCTCCATTTATTCCATTCTGATCCTTGTACTATACTCATATATGTATGTTTATTTTCATTTTTCCTGAGTTACCTGCTTCTATCTGGAATAACATTTCTTTTTCCTGAGGAACTCTTTTTAGTATTTCTTTTAGTACAGTTTGGCTGGCGATGAATTCTTCCAATATTTTCATCTGAAACCATCTTCATTTCACCTTAATTTTTGAGAGATATTTTTATTGGACATAAAATTTTAGGAAGTTATTTTTCATTCTATTAAAATTTTCCATTGCCTTCTGCCTTCCATCATTTCTACTGAAAAGTCAGCTATAAATCTAATCTATAGCTAGATTACCTGTAAATTTCTTATTATTGTCTATTTTTTTCTTTGAGTCATTTGATTCTGTTTCCTGGCCCACCTCAAAATTTTGGATTGAATGTTAGACATTTTATTTGAAATATTAAGGAGGCATTGGATGATTTTATTTTCCTCCAGAAATTATTTTTCTTCTTTGACCACTGACAGGTTATCTCAGTCCAATCAGGGAATATGATGATTTGAGGATGTGGCTGGTCTACCAAGGCCCCTTCTCCTTGAAGTTAATTTTTATTTCACCAGACTCATGAGACTCATAAAATGTCCACTTAGCTTTCTAGCTCCTTAGAAGCTGTTTCAAACATGTATACACTACTTTGGCACTGGCAAATACCTCTAGAAGAAATTGTGCTCAGAATGCTGTGTTCAGTTTTCTCTTTCCACTAGAATCTTGTCCCATCAACTGCTGGCTGCATTGGTAGGCTCGAACTTCAGTTTTATTTCTCTAACTCATTAATACTGCCATAATACTTACTCTTCCAGTTTCTTTTTTAATGCTATGTCCTCACTGCAAATTGGCAAATGGTCCAAGAGGGAAAAGTAGTGACATGTAGTACATATAGTTTACCTCAATTCTTTTCCTTTCTCTTTGGAATCTTGGTCTCTTAAGTGCTGGGTGCTTTTGTTGCTCTCCTTCAAACAGCTGCTTTTTGTATGTTATATAGCTTTTATAGTTGTTCATCATGGGAGGGTTAGTCTGATACAAGCTACTCCTTCATAGCCAGAAGTACAAATCTTGTATTTAATTTTATAATATACACTTACCACCAAAGTATGTGTCAGGAACATTTTTCTATGTTATTGAAAAAAATTTAAATATAACTTTCAGGGGCTACATGATATGCCACTATAATGCATGTATCACTGTTGACTACACCAGTTCTCTGATATTACGCACCTTCAGGCTACTTGCAATTTCTCACTATTTCAGGTTTTTACTAGGGAGACTTTTGATATGTTTCCCTAGACATGATGTTTATGTTTTCTGTGCATAAGATTGCTTCTGGTATATGATATAACGTGTATACATGAGCAACCGCTAAAAATTGTGTGACAAGGAAATAAATAGGAAGGCTATGTGAGATAAGCAAATTTTACATGATCTTACTTGAAAGATTAATCTCTTATTCGGAAAAAATTAGTGAATTCACTATGAGTGAAACAGTTATGGGTTTAAATCTGAGTTTTGTCACTTTACTAGCTGGATGACCCTGGGCAAACTTACTTAGCCTTGCTGAGTCTGTTTCCTCACTTTTTGAAGACAGATAATATTATCCACCAGACAGTTGTAATTTTTTAAAAGAAATAGTTATCTATGTATGTGTATATATACACCAGAAGCTCCCTCAAGAACAAGGTTTAGACTCTCATTTTATTCACTCATTCAAAAATATTTACTGAGCATTTATGGCATGGGGCAGTGGGGCTACAGCTGTGGACAGGTCAAATAAATCTATGCTCACATGAAGTTCACATTGTACAGGGGTTGAGACTGACAATAAGTAAATAAGTACCTTTGGGTAGTTACTAGTGCTGTGAAGAAAAGTAAAGAAGGATAAAAGCTAGAAAGGCATGGTTGTGATGCTGTTAATTTGAAATGCTTGCAGGAAAATTCTCTATAAGTAGATAATGTTGAGCTCAAACGTATGAAATGAGAAAGCAAGATACTTGGAAATGTGGGGAAAAGATTTCCAGATAGAGAAAACAGTAGTGCAAATGTCTAGATTGGAGAAGCTCAATGAGTTTATTAAGCATGTAGAAAGTCAGTGTGATGGGAACGGAATGAATGAGAATGCCAAGAGTGAGGACACAGAGGTAGGCAGGAGCCAATTCAAGTAGGGCCATTCTGACCATGATTGATGGAAAACCATTGGAGAGTTTGATCAGGGGGACATTTGATTATATTTTTTCATTCAAACATTCATTTTCGCCTCTGTATGGAGAGTAGTCAATAGGGACCAGTGTGGAAACAAGGGCTATTCTTTATCTTAAATCCCCTATACTCAACACACTGTCTGGTGCATAATTGTGAACAACTGTCATTTAAAAAAAAAAAAAGAACATTTGGATTAGGGAATGTGCAACAGTCTCAAAATGTCTGCTTTGGAATTATGAATTCACCCATCAGTATAGCACAAAGCAGAGACAAACTACTTTTACAGTTAATTGAGGTTCATTCAAAAGCATTTTGAGTTCACAGGTAGACAGTGCAGTGTCAGGATTTTCAAACGATTTTGAAAAAAGAGCATCAATCAATATCCATCCATTATGGCCTTAAAATTGACTGCCTGGAGAACCAACTGCAATACACAGCCACAGTTTCTTCATCCTTGTGTCTAAGCAAGAAGACCAGGGTTGGTAGTAAAACCCTGATCCAGTTGCTAGCTAAGAAATACTAGAACATTTTTTGTTATTTCAAATTTTCAAACTCTCATGACATTAAGCACTTTTGTGAACTAAAACAAGGAAGCTTTTTTGTTTTAAATCTGGAAAACATGGGAGATAGCAAACTTGAAAATCTCTTTTAAGTTTTGGCATGTCTGTGACATTAAACATTGAGTATCTTTGATCTCCAGAGGGATTAGGTTGGATACCATGTGTGGCTGTTCTTAAGTGGCCTCTGTAAAACGTCATAAGGTTGAGAAACAGGTATTCAGGTGTTTGGTAATAGATAATCTATACTGAGAGGTACTAGAAATTATCCTCCTATTAGACTTGATGATTCTTATTAATGGAGTGGTTGCTGGCTTCTCTAGTATCTGCCACAGTCAGTGCATGATAAATATTGAGTGAATAAAATCCTGATCCGATAATAGAGCAGAAAGGCACTAGGATTTCAGAATATTTATTTGTTCACAAAAATATCATCAAATAATTTATATAATATATAAATATATTCAACCCTGTGTTAGATAGTGGGAAAATAAACAGGAGAACAGTTTAGTGAGGGAATCAACCATTTTTTTTTTAAATGGTTAAAACAATGGGAAAGGTGCTGGAATGAAATAATCCATTAGAGAGTGTGGAAGTACAATTAAACGGAGGAACTGGCTTTGGGTACTTTTCAAGATGGGCAGTGTTGATCACTGATGGAGAGAGTAGTTACCCGCATTGTATAAAGAGAGCTTATCTTAACCTAACCCCTCTGAGTTCGCCTTGGGCCACAGACTCTGCTCCTACCCTCTCATCCTTCCTTACCCACTTACTAGTTATTCTCATATATATATTTTTAATTGAAGTATAGTTGCTATACAATATTATATAAGTTACAGGTGTACAATATAGTGATTCACAATTTTTAAAGGATACACTCCATTTATAGTTATTAGAAAGTATTGGCTATATTCCCTGTGTTGTACAATACATCCTTATAGCTTATTTATACATAATAAAATAATGTATAAAATAAGGTTGTACCTCTTAATCCCCTACACTTATATTGCCCCTCCTCCCTTCCCTCTCCTCACTGGTAACCACTAGTTTGGTTCTCTATATTCATGAAATCTGTTTCTTTTTTTAATATTCACTAGTTTGTTGTCTTTTTTAGATTCCACATATAAGTGATATCATACAATATTTGTCTTTCTCTGACTTATTTCACTTAGCATAATACCTTCCAAGTCCATCCATGTTGTTCCAAATGGCAAAATTTTCATTCTTTTTTATGGCTGAGAAGTATTCCATTGTATGTATGTATGTATGTATGTGTGTATATATATATATATATATATATATATATATATATATATACCACATCTTCTTTATCCATTCATCTGTTGATGGACACTTAGGTTGCTTCCATATCTTGGTAACTGTAAATAATGTTGCTCAGGACATTGGGATGCATGTATCTTTTTAAATTAGTGTTTTTGTTTTTTTCAGATATATACCCCAGAGTGGAATTGCTGGGTCATATGGTAGTTCTATTTTCAGTTTTTTGAGAAACTATGTTTTTCGTAGTGGCTACACCAATTTACATTTCCATCAGCAGTGTACAAGGGTTCCCTTTTCTCCACATGCTGGCCAACATTTATTATTTGTGTTCTTTTTGATGATAGCCACTCTGACAGGTGTGAGGTGGTACCTCATTGTAGTTTTGATTTGCATTTCCCTCGTGATTAGTGATGTTGAGCATCTTTTCATGTGCCTGTGGCCATCTGCATATCCTCTCTGGAAAAATGTCTATTCAGGTCTTCTGTCCATTTTTCAATAAGCTTGTTTCTTTGATGTTGAGTTGTATGAACTGTTTATATATTTTGGATATTAATCCCTTATTGGTCATATCATTAGCAAACATTTTCTCCCATTCAGTAGGTTGTCTTTTCATTTTGTCGACAGTTTCCTTTGCTGTGCTCACACATATATTCTTCAAAATAAACTTTTGAATGATTTCATCAAGTTCCAAAAGAAAATTCCACTGTAATTTTGATTGACATCTTCTTAGTCCCATGCACTAACTTGGAAGAATTTATAGTCTTAAAATACTTGACTTTCTCATAGAGGAACACAATCTGCCTCCCCATTTATTCAAATATTAATTTGTATTTCTCAGTATAGTTTTACAGTTTTTCTTTATTTTTATCCTAAACATTTCTGATTCAGATAATTCTTTTTTGTTTTGGCTTACGATGAATTGAGTACTTTGTGTATATATATTTTTAATTGATGCTTTTTTGGTATGTAAGAAGGCAATTGCATTTTAAAAAAATCTTATATTCATTGTGACCACCTGGAGGGGTGGGATAGGGAGGGTGGGAGGGAGACGCAAAAGGGAGGGGATATGGGAACATATGTATATGTATAACTGATTAAATTTGTTATAAAGCAAAAAAAAAAATCTTATATTCAGCAACTTTGTTAAACTTTCTAATGTATCTTAATTTTTTTCAGTTAGTGCTCAGACTGTAGCAGACATAAAAAATAACTTCCATCCCTCATTGTTCTGTTTCATGTCATGTTGTGGAAATTCTGGCTGATGAAATATATCTTGTCCATGGAGGAGAGGTACTTTTGTCTTCGTATTCCTCAGAGCTGGCTCCAGAGCTGACTAAATTCCTTTTCTTTTCTACTATTGACCTTGACCGGCCTTACTGGTCTTTCTCAATTGAGAATGACTGGACCACCAGTCATGGAAGGTCTAGTGTGTGCTGGGACTATGGCTGCTGTCCTGACCGACAAATTCTAGTCAAGTGCTCTTCCCTTTACTCCCTTTCTCCTAAACTTCAAGATATAAAACACATTTTCTAAGCCCCTACACCTATAAAGGGGTAAGTCCTGAGGCTTTATAAATGGTGGATCCTGCCTTGAAGGCACTAACATCTAAGGACAACCAATGATATTTCTCCTGTGAGCTCTATACAGCATATCCATTCAACCATCTAATCAGCATCTTCTCTCAGATTTCTCACTGAAATATCAAATTTTATAAGCCTGAAATAGACATCTTGATTCTCGCACCCAACCACTGCCTACCTTAACCAATGCCATCAACTTTCACTATGTTACTCAAGCAAGAAACCTGGAAATTATTGATTTTTTCCATCCCACTCACAAATCTCTCTTATCCCATCCGTCTGCAAGTACCATTGAGTTTATATCCAACATGCCTTTAAAATCTGTTTACCTCTCTCTATCTATATGGTTACCACATTAGTTCAGGCCACCATAAGCTCTTGCTTGTATTACTATGACAGCCTCCTAACTGGCTGCTTCACTTCCATGCCTGCCCAGCATGATTCCAGCATCCAAAAACAGCTAAAGCAATTTTCTTAAAACTTATACCGTATTTCATCATTCCACAGCTTTAAACACTTACAGGTCATGGCAATTTCACTAGAATAAAATATAAACTCTTTACCATGGTCTCCAGGGTCCTCCATGACCTTGTCCTTGCCTCTTTCTCACATTGCTTTTTCTTCTCCACAGTTTACACTCCAGCTACACTGGCCTTTCCTCAGTTCTCCAAACAGGACTTTGCAGATACTACTCCAACTGCCTGAATTGTTTATTTCCCTACTTGTTACATGGCTAATTACTTCTCATCCCTTATATCCATGGTCTTCAAATGTTTCTGTTACTCTATCATGGGGGAAAAACATTGAGCCTAAACTCCCAATATAGGTATATTTATTTATTCATAAATTATATACAAATAGTACTTATACTATATATAGTTGTATATAATTTATACTCTATTATGTACATTATGAAATATATACAAATATACATCTATAAGGGAAATGTTAAAGATAAAAGATATTTTAAGTAAATAATCATGTCATTTTATGAATATGGCATTTTCTCTCCCCCGCAGCCTTACTGAGATATAATTGACATATAACATTATGTAAGTTTAAAGTATGAAACATATTGATTTGATACACTTATATATTACAAAATGATTATGACCATAGCATTAGATAACACCTCCATCCCAGCACATAATTACCATTTCTTTTTTGTGGTGAGAACGTTTACCCTCTAAGCAATATTCAAGTATACAACACAGTATTATTAGCTATAATCACCATGCTGTACAATAGATCCTTAGAACTTGTTGATCTTACAACTGGAAGTTTATACACTGTGACCAATACCTCCCCACCTCCCAACTACTGAATAGGGCATTTTAAACGATAATTGATATAAATCTGTATTTCAAGTCATCTTAATAATTTCTATTTTGGGGAGAATTTTTGTTATGTTTGTTTCTTCATTATGATTATATTTAACTCTATAATGACGCAAACAAAGGTTCTGCACAAGGAATAGATGGATCAGTTGCTGTTTTCTTAATGTTGCCTGCATTTACTTTATTACTATTATTTTCTATCCATGGTTTCTTTGTAGAAAGCTTCTAAAGCCACTTGTCAATTGTGTCAGTGTTCATTTATTTAAAACTAGATAATATAACCTGAAAATCCACTTAAGCCAGCACTGGTGGACTGTAATGCACTACTACCCATGGGAAGGGAAAGAGCAAGTGAGGTGCCACTGTCTGCCCCTCAACATTGTAGGATTCCATTTTCCCTCTCAAGAAATCCAACCTACTGTGTGTGACATGTGGTTATCTGACAAATTGCGGGGGTGGGCAGAAAGAGCAGGAGGGGTGGAGAGGGTGAGGGAACCAGTAGATATAAATAGAATATAACTTCTTGTTTTTAGATTTAAAAAATATCAATAGAGGTTAATATTTTTTCTATATCTGAATAGATCTCTGGCACAGCATTTTGGCTGTGGTCCTCATCCTAGAGACCACTACTCTATTTATCACCTCTTTTAAGTGCCTTCCATGACCACCTACCTAAAGAAGGTCCCATTACCCCTGCCTGCCCCATGAGCTTCCTTTAGAATTACTACGAAAGTTATACATACATATTGTATAAATATTATATATTTATAATTAGTTATGCATTTCCAATTATTTATTAATATGTTAATTTGGGTTTTGTTTAAAGCCTCCACAACGACAGAAACCCTTGTCCATCTTGTTTCAACACTTGTCTCCAGCCATCTATACAGCTCTGGGATCTGCAAATATGTATGAAAGTTCAGCAATTCTCAACTTCAATTCCACGCTACATTGACGTGAGTAATTGTAAGGTGAGTGGCAAATCATGTTATTAATAAATTAAAATGAATATTTTATTTATATGGCTTTGAATTTAACTTAAGAGGAACTAAGTGTATCCTTATAACAAATATTACTTTGGGTTGTATTCACTTATAATTTTTATTTTATTTTTTATTTATGTATTTTGGGGGTCACGCTGCACAGCTTGCAGGATCTTAGATCCCCGACCAGGGATTGAACACGGGCCCTTGGCAGTGAAAGCACAGAGTCCTAACCACTTGACCTCCAGGGAATTCCCTTATACTTTTTAAAATGGAGTAAAATAGGTGAAATTTCACCTGGTGCCGGGAGAATTGTGCATAATCTACAACTTAGCTTGTGTATGTCCCATCTTATCCTTACTCATCAACGTGAACTTCACCTTTCCTGCTCATCATGGGACACTGCAGGTTAAGAACTGACGGCCTGACACAGCAATCCCACTACTGGGCATATACCCAGAGAAAACCATAATTCAAAAAGACACATGCACCCCAATGTTCATAGCAGCACTATTTATAATAGCCAAGACATGGAAAAAACCTAAATGTCCATCGACAGAGGAATGGATAAAGAAGATGTGGTACATATATACAATATTACTCAGCCATAAAAAAGAATGAAATTGGGTCATTTGTAGACATGTGGATGGACCTAGAGAGTTCATACAGAGTGAAGTAGTCAGAAAGAAAAAGCAAATATCGTATAATAATGCATGTATGTGGAATCTAGAAAAATGGTATAGATGATCTTACCTGCAAAGCAGAAATAGAGACACAGATGTAGAGAACAAATGTATGGATACCAAGGGGGAAAGAGGTGGGGTGAGAGGAATTGGGAGACTGGGATTGACACATATACACTCTTGATACTATATATAAAATAGACTACTGATTGGGACATACTGTATAGCACAGGGAACTCTACCTAATGCACTGTGGTGACCTAAATGGGAAGGAAGTCCAAAAGGGAGGGGATAACGGTATGTGTATGGCTGATTCACTTGTTGTGCAGTAGAGGCTAACACAACATTGTAAAGCAACCATACTCCAATAAAAATTAAAAAAACAAAAAAACTTATAGCATACTGGGGAAGAAACAAGATGTACAGCATGGTGCATGACCTGATAGAGGAATGGACCAAGAGCTATGGAAAAGGCAGTAGTGTGACCTGATTGCTATTCGGGTCAATAAATCTCGGTGGAGGAAAACGCCTTAGAAATGGACCTTAATTCTAGTCCTGCCCGTGCAATTTACTAGTGGTATGACCCTACACACAGCTTTTGCACTAGGAACCTCAGCCCCTTTAACTCCAAAAATGACAATAATACCTCAAGCCTTCCTGATCTCAGAGGCTTGTTGTGAGAATTCAATGAAGCAGTCGATGAAGATTTTGTTCAGCTGAAAATATTCTATGAACGTTTCCATCGAAACCATTCTCTTCTCAGTTGCTCCACTAAGCTAAATTCACTTCAATTTAATAAATGTTCCATGAGCACTTCCTATGTTTCAGACAATATGCAAAGAACCTGGGATACAGAATAGATATAGACCCCACCCTCAGGCTCTTCACCATCCAGCGGGAGAGATAGACACACGCACAGGTAAGTACACAGAGTGTGGTTCATGCAGTAATAGACAGACATTGTCATTGTCCAGAAGAAGGAGCACGCAACAGGACTGGTGAACTCTGTTGTGTCAGGGGAGGTACTGTTTGCCTCAAGGAAAACTCATGGGGAGGAAGTCTGAGAGGTGTTTCGGTGTTTCAAAGGCATGCTGGAATAGGAGAGGGCTTGCCAGGCAGAGGAAATAGTATATGTGAAGGCATAGAACCCCTGCAACCTTGGACCAGCATCTTCTGTGTGTGTGTGTCCCTGTCCCTGTATATGTTGACCAGAGAATGGGGCAGGCAACCCTGAGCAGTTCTCTGTGGTTCAAGAAGAAAGTAAGGGCAAGAGAGGTAGATGGGCAGGAGGGGTAAGGAGAGTTTGGCTGAGAGGTTGGGAAAAATATTACTAGCTCATACCTAATGAGTATTTACCATGTAACAGGCTTTTCCCTGCATTGTCTCACAAAACACGGTCCCTTTTATTATTAGTTCCTTTTACAGATGAAGAAACTGGTCAAGTGAGGTTAAATGACTAGCCCAAGATCACAACACTAACAAACTGAGGAGCCTGGGATTCATACCTGGCTCTAGAATTACAGACGCTGATGTTCCAGAAAGGACCAGGTTAAACTAGGGCTGTGCTTCAGTATGTAGTGAAAGTCATGTGACCCTCAGATAATTGTAAACAAAGCAGCAGAGTTCATTTTCACCTCCACCAGGCCAGCTTCCGGAAGTAGTTTTCTACCTCGATCTCCGATCGTGAGCCTCTTAACCCTGCATTATAAGGTCGTGTTTCTTTGTGCCCTTCCAAGAGGAGCTGGAGCCTTTCAGCCGAAGAGGAGACACCAGGTTTCTTTTCTGCAACAGCAAGCCCCCAGGCCAACTTCCTAAGAGATCTTTTCTCCTTCCCATTGCTAAATTTGACTGACCAGACGTTCTATGGAGACGGAGTTTATAAACCTCACTTCCTGCGACATTCCCCACCCCTCCCCCATTCCCTTGCAGGCAACAGCTTGGAGCTTGAAGCCCCCTCCCCTTGGAATCCAGGCCCTGGGAGCTTCAGAAGCCTATAGGGCGCCTTCTGAATCTGGTCTTTGCATAATAGCAACCTCATTGGGTTGCAGCCCTGCCTGCAAAGGTCACAGTGTGATGAACCCATGATTAACCCTGTTCTCCAATCAGAATTTTGATCTAATCTCTGGGACTGCACGGTTTTCACACACATGGTCCTTTTGTTTCTGTAGAACTGGAGACCTAAAATGTGACAGCCTCAGCTATGCCAAGCACCAGAGGAAACCATGGAGTTCAGATTACATATATTAGGCATTTTTTTCTTCCCGAGCTTCAGTTCTCAACAGGCTCAAGCAGACCTCGGGTGATGGAATAGTTTCCTCCAAAGGAGGCTCTCCCCTTCCGCGGCCTTGCCATGCAAAGGACACTGACACCAGCAGTGTGTATTTTGCTTGGCTGTGATGTAGCACAATTGCATTTTGTCGGCAGGCTGGAAGTGGCCACCCCGGAGCTGCAAGCTATGGAGAACGTTCATTTCTGCCACCAGAGATGGCTCAGCCACAGACATGGGTGACAAAATGGAAACTGGCATTGACCTTGTTGCTTTGCAAGGAGCAGATGGGACCTGGAGTCTGGTTAGCTAAGAAAAATGAATCAAGCCTCCTCGGTAGTGTTTGAAGAACAAGAGCTGGACCCAGCAGAATTCTTCAGTCTCCTTCCTCACCGCTGTGTGTGCGTGTGTGCACGCACGCATGCTTTTGCATGTGCATATACACGCACACATGCTGTGTCTGACATGCCCTGGAGTGCCCTTGTTCGTGCCCTGTCGCATATTTGGCATTTGACTGACATGTAAAACTCCCACAGACATCAGTAGGACAGTAGCTCAGAATGCATGAGATTTTTGCTGTTGATAAGAAGACAGAGAGGAAAATGTTACTGAGACTACTATCCAATCCCTCCAGGAGCCCTTCAGAGAAGGGAAGTCCCTCTTTAAAAAGTCAAGCAAAGGGCTTCCCTGGTGGCGCAGTGGTTGGGACTCCGCCTGCCGATGCAGGGGACACGGGTTCATGCCCCGGTCTGGGAAGATCCCACATGCCGCGGAGCGGCTGGGCCCGTGAGCCATGGCTGCTGAGCCTGCGCGTCCGGAGCCTGTGCTCCGCAACGGGAGAGGCCACAACAGTGAGAGGCCCGCATACCGCAAAAAAAAAAAAAAAAAAAAAAAAAGTCAAGCAAAAAAAAGAAAGTCACGCAAGAGGTGAGGAAGAAAGCTAATGCAACCAAGTGTAAAAATGCACCCACCCCAAATCATCTGCGTGCACCCTCATCCTTTTGGTTTTGCTCCTGGTGGCTCCCCCCACCAGGAATGTCCTTACCCTCCCATTTCACATTTCTGGTGAAATCCTTTTCATTTTCCCAGTCCCAACTGAATTTTCACTTCCTTCAAAAATCCTACTAGGATTTTTCCCCACTCAGCACAAGTCATTCCGCCCTCTGACCTGTAAGTTTTCTGAGAGAAGAGAGGCTATGCCCGACACATATATGCCAGGTACTCAATGATGATACAGTAGAAGGACCACCAACCGGGAAACAGTGGGGCCTGAGTCCAAATCAGGCTCTCCCACACTGGAACTGTGAGACTTTGGAGGTAGCCTCCCCCTGCCTCAGTTTTCTCATCTGTAAACATGTAATGACCCCTTCATGAGATGAATGGGAATATTTAATGAGATAATGTATGTAAAGAACCTCGCACATAGTAGGTAATTCAGTACATAGGGCTTCCTTGGCCCAGAACCCGAGTCTGATTCCTCTTTGTATTGTATTTTGTACAATTGCTCACCCATTTTAGGCATGAGATGAATCTTAATTAACTAAAGTAAACAGAACATATTTTCTACTTTGTCATTCTAAGGCATTGATATCAAATAATCAAATTAATAATGCTAAGGGAAACAGTAGCAAGCCCTAGTACACAGAGGCTTTATCTTATCACAAAGGCATGTATTATTTTATCTTCATTAAAAACTCTGAAGGTAGATACAGCTATCCCCTTTTGCAGATGAGGAAACTGAGGTACACAGCTGGCAGTGAGTGAATAAGATTTCAGACATAATCCTAGTGCTTAGCTGTCACTCAGACAGTGGTTCTCAACTATGGCTGCACAGGAGTACCACCTGTGGAGCTTGTAAAAATGCCAATGCCCGGACCTCACCCTCAGATTTAGGCTCAGTCTGAAGTGGGACCCAGTGATTGTTTTTAAAAGCCTCAAGTGATGCCATATGCAACCAGGGATGAGAACTCCTGACTTCAGGCAATGCGGCAGTGCAGGTAGAATTTTATATCTTAACATAGCTCATGTTTTCCAGGTTTATCTCGCCCAGATTTGGGGACAGAACATCCCAACTTCATGAAATTGCTCTGATAAGATAATTCTGTCAACGCCTCTCCAGCAGGTCTGGGTTGGGTACTTCTGATACACCATTTATTTCCATGCCTAACTCTCATTCATTCATTTAGTTGGCCCTTCTTTCAATCAGCAAGCCCTCTGAGCTCCTATCAAGAGCAAGGGGGAATTACAAGCAGGTAATTCAGAGGAGCAGTGCTGACCTTCAAGGTGCTCAAAGTCTAATGAAAGAGGGAGGCAAAGGACGAAAGCAAAGGACTAGGGGTCAATATGGTTAGTATCGGGAAGGAGATATGGTAGTTGCAGAAATCTGTAAGGCACTCCTAAACGCTCCCTCACCATCCTCACCTCCTCTCTTACCCTGGTGCTATAAATCCTGCCCACAAAGAGTTTGTAGCTAGTCATTATTGCCTCAGAGGAGTAGGTATCCCAGATATTCCACAGAAGGAACAGAGCTGGTTGTGGGCCTGAGTCCCTTTCTAGGGTCCCGCCATGAAGGAAGCCGCAGGGATGCAGCACCTCACCCCACTGGGGGATTGGGGATGGGAGGAAGGGCCAATAACCTTCTGGAGTGCTGGAGGCTTATGCGTAAACACTTTGGGACGGTCACTCTCTCCTGGGCCTGGTGGGGGGCTTCAGCAGCCCAGGGCTGGAATGCTGTTCTGCAGCCCAGGGCTGGAATGCCTTTCGTTACCTTGAAAAGGCAAACATGAATGGATGGACAGAGGGCTAGGGAAAGCCATGGCACAAAAAGACAGCACAGAGGTCAAAACCGGAGATGCTGCAGCCCTCACTGGCTGCAAATATGGCCTGGGGTAGAGGTGAAGCCAAGGTTAGGAGCCAGGACCAAGGAGAAATGGAACCAGGTGCTAGGAGCAAAGCAGAAGCAAAGAACTTTTGCCAAAGGGCAGACTGCAATGTCCTAAGCTCATCTGGTGGGGGGGAGGGGTCACTGTCTCTGTCCTGAGTGGAGCAATCCAAGCAGAAGGAACAGCATGAACTCAGTCTAGGATTTACTATCGAAGTGTCAATAGGGTGTCAAGGTATTTCACTGTCAAGGATCTGGGCTTCATCAGCTTTATCTCTGTCTTAGAACATGAGGCCCCAAACTGGTAACCACACCCCAGGTGTGTCTGAGTCAAGCACAGATGTGCAGGACTGTCTCTTCCTTCCATATTCTAGACTTAGCACCCAGACAATGCCCTTTCATCAATTACTGTTCAGCGGCATTTACAAGGTGAGACTATCCTATGGCCAGATAAGTCCTGAGCCCCAGCTAATTTTCATGTTGTTATATTTCACAACAATACCATTGTGTCTCTGGACTTCTTTACATGCAACTTCTTCTGGATCCACACGATATTCATGTGTAATTTATAGGACAAGTATATGTCCCCAGAGAGGTTCAGAGAGGTCATGACTTGTCCAAAGCCACAAAGCCAGAACTAGGTCTCAGATCTCTGGACTTATGTTCTGGTGCCCTTTTCATTACTGTGTTGACCTTGCTCTAGAGAGATAGCCTGTTAGCTTTAGAATCCATTCTTTGATTTCTGGAGTGGCTGGTCCAGGTGGGTGGGGTGTGGAGTTTCCCATGAGGGCAAACAGGGTGCATCTGAAGCCCACAGGGTGCACTATGTGACTTGGGTGTGTAGGGGAGCAAGTGTGGGTCCTGATGGAGGAGCAGAGACATGATGGGCTGTAATGTGCTGAGTACCAGGGGAGGCTCAGACAATGGTGGAATCTGGCCAGAGATGCTGCAGCTGGGACCACACTTCCCATAGGAAGCCCGACCTGGAGGGAGGGATCTCAGGAGATCTATGGGGCAACAGGGGAGTCCTGGGATGAGAAACACCTGGGTGCCCTGGTGGCAAAGGCCCCTCCATCCAGACTCATCTGTAAGGAGTTTGGTTTATACCACCAATCATGCAATCCCCAGTGTCTGAGGACTCCTCCATCCCTCCACAGTTTGAGTCACAGTGCAGGTGCCTCATCCCAGATGCCCGGTCAGATGTCGGGGCATTCACTCTGGCCCAAGTGCTGTGCATGGGATGGACCACTGGAACCCAGAAGCAGAGAGTGAACTCTGGCTTCTGGGAGCCCACAGGGTCTGGGGCATCAACTCAGGCTTCTGACCTAGGGTGATGTGTGGATAGTTACCTTTGATGGCTCCAAGCTTTCTCACACATTTTCTGATCATGGGTGGCTTGAATGAGGTAGAAGGGTCTTTGTGCAGCCTGCCTGAGTAGCCATGCTGGCGTTAAGTGAGAAAGCAAGGCTGTGTTATGGCATGAGTTTGGTGGCTATCCAGGTAATTCCCAGGGCAGCAATGAGGGCACTCAGATTAGAACCAGCAGACTTGCGCTTGAGTCCTAATTCTGCTGCATTAGTGGTGGGACCTTGGGCAAGTCATGTAACTTCCCTAAATCGCCCTTGTCTTGACTATAAAATAGAATAAGATCTCTTAAGTTTAACTTATAAAGTTAGTGTGCTGGAAAGGACTGTAAAGCTTTTGAGAAGTATACAAATGTGAAGAGTTTTAATGCAGACTCTAAAGCCAGTCCATCTGGGTTGGGAATCCTGATCTAGCTTGGGCAATCCTGACCCGCTATGATTCGGTTTTTTCATCTGTGATATGAGGATGATAATACACAATTCATAATCATAGACTTGAAATCTTTGGATTGGAATATGATTTAGAATGTAGAATTTTTCATATTTTATAACAGTAACAAAATGTGTATACTGTGTACTTCATGAAACCCTCAGAAGGTTCTGGAACAACACTCTATCATCAAACACATTCATGTTGTTTCAGTGAAACTTGACTGTTCATAAGTGGGATAAATAAAGGCCATGAAAAGCCTCATGTTAGATCAGATACGGTTTTGCTGCCAGAGGAGTTTGTATCAAACTTGCCCGAAAATTCCCATTTTCATTGCTTTTCGGACTGTGGAATTGTAGGTAAGGGATTATGGACCTGTAGTACCTGCCATTTAGGGTAGTCATGAAGATAAAATAAGTTAATGTGTATAAAGGGCTTAGACCAATGCCTGGCATATAGTAAGCACTGAATAAATATTAGCTATTATTACTTTTATTACCTTAAAGAGTAAAACCAAGAGAGAATGAGGTTTCACAGGCCCTCACTGACATTTCTCAGATTTCTATTAATTAATGAGCTAATAGATTTGCTGGGGAACTAATCTCCTATCCCTTTGCCTGCTGAGAAAATATATTTCCAGGTCTGAGCTGTAGTCCGCACTTAAAGGGACAGTACTATTTTGAGGACACACGAGCATATGTGCAAGTCAGAGAGAAAGGCTTCAGGCCCAGCAAAATGCTAACAGGTTGCAAATATGAAGTATTTTAATTTTCTTCTTGCTATTTTCATGCATTTTCTAAATTTTATCTTTTGAGCTTACTTGACTTTTATAATGAGTAAAGCAAGTACATTCTCTTCTAAGCTCTCTCCCGTTTCCTCTTCCTTAGAAACTAGTTCCCATACTCAGGCTCCCATTTATAAGGTAACCACCAAGCAACAAACTTTTACTGATTTCCAACTATATGTCAGACTGCAGAAAGTGGTAGGAAACAAAAGGAGAACCCAGACACATTATTTGAAAACTCTTCAGCAAAATCACTTCCTATTTGTATAGCAATTTATAGTTCACACGGTGCATTGATATAAATTCTCTCAAATGTTCCCTCTCTCTACAAGAGGGAAAGTGTATATTTCAGTCGACATTTTATGAAGAAACTTGCCCCAGTTCACTCAGCTTATTAGGAATGAGGTTAGACTCAAACTTCGGAATCATGTGAGTGGTTTAACAGGATGAAAGCAGCATTCCTAAGACCTTGGAAATCAGTGACACTTTCAGAGGTAAATATTAGGACATCAAGCTGTAAATGACTGTGATCAACTATATGTACAATCTCTACCTTGGCAACAAATGGCAATGGAAGCTAAAGAGATTTGGGGGCACCACATGAGATCCTTAAAGATTGGCCTCAGGATAGTCCAACTTTCTAAAGCTGGGCATCATTGAATCTAAGGAAAAAAGCTTCAACCAAAGACAGATGTTTGGAAGACAGTACTGGAAAGAGAAAGTACTTAAGAGGATATGGTCTTTCTGTATTCAACACAATCAAAGGGGCAGTGCTGCAGAAAATGCAACTTCTCAGATTAGGGACATCAATAAGAACAAAGTTCCTTTGCTCAGAATCTACTCACAGGTAACCTTTGGAATATCTTTTGACTTCCGAAAGAATAGGGGTGTGGGCTGATATGCTGCTAGCAACATTCTTAACATGAAAAATTTTGTTTTGTTTCCTTTGACTTTTGTTAGAAGGAATCAGTCCCTAAGTGTCTGACTGGTGTTAACTGTACTGTCCAAGACAAATTTGGGAACCCAGAAAGCAAACATCAGACCCTATCCAAACAAGGTCCTATGAGCTTAGACCCTGTCCAGACATCCTGCCCACCTTCTTAATGACATTGTGACTTCTCCACGTTCTAACCACCCAGAATCCAAGTCAATGCTCCATCTCTTCTTCAAACTTGGTCTTCTAATCTCATACAGCTTTTTCTGGGCAAAGGGGGTGGGCCTGCCTGCCCTAATTAAAAGGAAGGGAATCACTCAACATTTTGTTCCGCATTCTTCTACCCCAGATAACCCTCTCTAATTCGATGTTGGCTGGCAATCTGGAAATCCTTATTCTTATCAGGAGAATTTCCATTGCTAAAGGGGAGGGCGCACTAGGCCACATCCTGTGTTCTGGGAGAGGCTCACAAGAGTCAATTGCAATGCTTTGGACTCAAACAAAGTCAGGGACTTTCTTAAGTGGATTCAAAAAACAAGCCAGGACAACAAGCTCACTGTAATTTTTCTAGTTCCTTCCTCCTTTGCTTGCAGAAGTCCCATTGCCCCAGGCACCACAGTAGACAAATTTTGCATTTGCTAAGTTCTTCCCGTGGACTAGCAGAACTCCTTGCCTGGCTCCTGACTTGAAAGTGTTTGGAGCCTCACGTGATCAAACTAATACTTTATAGGCCTGGAGTCCTCAGTGTCTACAGAGCACAGCCACGGGGGCCTGGAAGATGCTTGTGTTTCGGAATTGCGTAGAGGTAGACTGCACTCAGGGGATTTGTTCATTTTAGCAACCTTGGCAGAACTTCCCTGCGTGACCTAAATAGAATATCTTCCTCTACATAAAGCATGCATCAGGGTATTTCCTGATTTATTCATGAAAGGTTTGCTTTACAGAGGCCTCAGGAACTGTGCAATCTCAAAATACCTGATACATAGAGCTGGATGCTAGAGTGGCATTTGCACAAATTGCTGTGATAGATGGGCTGTGCAGGATGGTAGCAGAAGTGGATTCATTTAAATACTCGCTGTTGTGGGTTGCTCTTTTAGAGGAGGAAGTAAGACCCAACATAGAGATTGTTAGCAACAACCTGGCAAAATTTTCTCTCAACAGAGAGTAATTGATCAAGGAATAGAAACAGACATGAATAAAATGTATGTGCACTAAATGGGGATACAGAACCTTTATCTGCTAATCGCTCATTGGTTCATTCATTCATTCCCAACTAGAGAATCAACCTATCAGCAGCTGATAGGCTGAGTTCCTTTTAGGGTACATAGTAACGGCTATACATGGGATCATAATGACAATAGCATATGCAATGTTTGAAATCTGATCAGTCTTGGGAATTTGGGGTTCTTTTGTTACCATGGGAGTCAGGGTGGGGGGAATCAATCTCCCACCTAAGGGAGAAAGGGAGACTGGTTTCTCCCAATCAAAGGCAGGCATTTTCAGGTGGATCCACCGTAATATCTCTGAGCATGGATTTATCTAATGCTTGGGTATTTTCATGCTAGGGTATTTTTACCAGTGCAGCAGATGGACCTCGGTTGCTCGCAAAGACGTTTTATTTTGGAGCTTGTGAAGAGATTGGGGTTAATGTACAATAAAGTGAAAGTGACGTTTGTAAAGATGGTGCGAGCAGAATGCCAAGATCCATTACCCTGATAACCCCCCAAAAAGGCTGGCAGCCTCCACTGGTGAACTGCTACTCAAATCCCATCAGCGTTACTTGCAGGTCACATCTCCACTTTGTGGCAAATTTCCAGGGTTTTTCACCTGCCAAGCAACTAGTCCCAACTAAGACAAGGAGACACTGTTTCACAAACTTTGCTTTGGGGCCTAGAATTTTGGGGAGAGCCAGACCTGGTTCTTTCTCCGGCAATGATGAGAAGGAAAACTCAGGTGCAGGCCTTGAATCTGATGCCCTGGAGCTGAAGTGTCAGAATGAGGTCTGATGACAGTGTGGTGAGTATAGGCTGAGCTACAGGGGCTGATGCTTCTCTTTAGAGGGTGATGGGTATTAGTTACCCAGAACTGTTTGTATCCCTGGCGAGAAAATAAAGAAGACTTCCTGGAAAGGATCTTCGAGGAAGGGAAACCAACTGGAGGACAGTATTTGAATGAATTAACCTTCAGAGATTTCCCATGACCCACAAGATCAAGTCTAAATTCTTAGTACAGCCTCCAGTTCCTCCACCATCTGGTCCTGGACTAACCTTGGGTCTTTCCATTGTCCCCAGACAACATGTGTTCTGACCATTCCAAACTGTCCTTTGTTTCCTGATGCTAATGATAGCCAACATGTAACCAGGCATCTAAAATGCCAGGACCTAGGCTAAGTGCTGGAAGAATTTCGTCGTTTACTCTTCAGAGCAGTCTCTGAGGAAGACACTATTAGGGTCCCCAGTTTAAAGACGAGGAAACAAAAGCAGAGGTTATAAAACTGGGTCAAAAGCTGTCAAGAAGGTTGGGATTGGAAGGCACTGTGACTCCAGGGCCAGCCTTTAACCACTTCAGCATCCCTGCCTCCTTTTCTGCATGAGGAAAGACCTCCAGACCCTACACACATTTCTCTCTCAGCATCAGAGGCATAGAATTGGCCTCTCTCTTTATTTGCCTGATTTTGAAAACATCTCTTTTGTTCATCAAGACCTTCAAGATCATATATCCCCTTCTCTGAACACCGCTCCCGGCACCCCAGACGGAGTTAGAGGCTCTCTCCTTGGAAAGAGAAACACCACACTCCTTGCACAAACTCACAGCATACGCTGTATTGCAACACAGAGCCATCCTCCCATGCATTCGTTTTGTGCCTGGTGTGTGCAGACTCCTTAGTCCTTTCTCCCAGATGAATCAAAGCTCCAAGAGAGTGAGCAGCAAGTGGGGAGCAGCCAGTTGCATGAGCCCGGAGGTAGCCAGGCTTCCAGCAATGAGTGAACTGAATGCCCTGTGGAATTTCACCAGCAGCTCCTCAGACAGGTCCAGACGAGTGCCCGCCTGCCACATTCCTGCCTTTATCATTAACCGCACTCCATGGTGACTTCCTTCAACATGTGAGGCAGCGCCTGCCTGTCTGATAACCCGGCTTCCTTCTGGAAAGGATTTCCTTTGGCCTGGGTGCATACCTGGCCCTGCAAGAGTTAACCACCAGGCGGGCCAGAGCAGGAGAACATGAGGTTTCCATTAACTGGCAGTATGCGAACAAGTGGCACAAGCATGGATTATGCGGTAATAAAAACACACTGTGCAGTATGTATGTCAGAGGCCTCACTTCTCTCCTTCCCTGCCTTTCACTCCAGCACAGAGAGAGCCTGCCCTTGCTGCTCAGGTGCTAGATTGTGGCCAAAGTGGGTATCAGACTCTTCTCCCAACTTGCTTTAATCCTGCTGGCCGTGCTCATTGTGTTCTCAAAAGACACAGATGGAAAGAAAGAGTGCCAGAGGAACTCACACCTTTTCCCGGGAGAAACCCTGAGTGAACCAGTTGGGAGACAGAGTAAGAAAGTGAGAAGGAGACAGAAAAAAAGAAAAGGGTCAGGGGAGAGACAAAGAGGGAGGGAAAGAGAGAGGGAAGATGGGAGGGATGGTGAGAAAGATTGCAGAGACTGAACTTAAGGGGGGACAGTAGGATGGAACGTACCTGAAACCACATCTTCTGGAAAAAAACGAATTCACACATATGGAGAATTTACTGTATGACAGGTATGATGGTTAATTTTATGTGTCAGTTGGACTCATCCACAAGGTGCCTAGACATTTGGTCAAACAATTCTCTGTGTGTCTGTGAGGGTGTTTTGAATGAGATTAACATTTGAGTCAAAGACTGAGTAAAGCAGATTGCCCTCCCTAATGTGGGTGGGCCTCATCCAATCAACTGGAGACCTGAACAGAACAAAAAGGCTTAGCACAGGAAACTCTTTTCAGTCTTCTGTAATGGCCTATCTGGGAAAATAATCTAAAAAAGAGTGGATATATGTATATGTATAACTGATTCACTTTCCTGTACACCTGAAATTAACACAACATTGTAAATCAACTACACTCCAATAAAAATTTTTTTAAAAGAAGAAAAAAAAGAGAAGGCTGAGTAAGTAGGATCTCCTCCCGCCTGACTGTATGAGCTGGGACATAGTTCTTTTCCTACCTTTGAATTCAAACTGAAACATCAGTGCTTCTTGAGTCTCAAGCCTGCTTGCTTTCAGACTGGAACTGACACCACTGGCTTTCCTGGGTGTCCAGTTTGCCAACTGCAGATCTTGAGACTTCTCAGCCTCTGTAATCACGTGAGCCAATTCCTTTTTAAAAATCTATATCTATCAATCTATCTATCAACCAGTCTATCTTCTGTTTCTCTAGAGAACCCTTAAACAGCAGGCAGTGTACTGAGCTCTTTATATATTATTTCATAGAGGCTTAGACACTTTCTGTAACTTGTCATACAGTTAGTAAGGGGAATACATTTCCAACCAAGGTCTCTCTGTGTCTACATAATCTCATCTCCCTTTTTTTTTAGTTTTAGGGTTGCCCAGCCACATAAAGGTGAGAGAACCCTTACATTTTTAGTAGCAAGTGAGTAGAAGTTCTTTGATTATTTCCCTTCCTTGGAGACAGAAGATGTAAAAGACCAATTGCTGGGACACAGCACCCTGGAGATCTCCAGAAACTCAGCCCCATGAGACTCAACACCCTAGGAATGGGGGTGGCTTTCTGAACAGAGGTCATTCTGGGGTTCAGAAGCTCTTATTCAGACCACAATTGTTTACTAAGCACCTACTATATGTCAGGTGCTATAATTTTGATAATGAAGAAACAGATAAATAGAACAGCATCTTCCTTGTGGAGTCCACAGTATCCTTAGGGTGCATGAAAGACACAAAAGGAATATAAATGCTGTGGTGGAGATGTGCAAAGTGTGTGCAAAGGTCCATAGCAAAAGGAGAGATCTACCTTGGTGGTTTAGTGGGAGAGCCAGGTGAAGAAGTGGGGACAAGGCAGAGTAAGGAATCCTTGCTTGAAGCCTCAGTGATGGCAAGGCAGATTTGGACAACAGAAAGTAACTAGCTTGGGTGAACAGTGGTTCTCCACCCTGGCTACTCAGGGGTTGATTGAAATCCTACAGATGCCTTAGGGCCCACTCCCCAAATCTCTGGAGGTACATACAGTCTGAACCACAGTACTTTTAAAAAAAATCTCCCCAGGTGATGGTAAAATGTTGCCAGGATTGAGGACCATTGGTGTGCTGCCCAGAGTGCATCTGGGTTAGAGTGAGAGATAAGGCTGGAGAGTAAGGAAGGACACAAATATGAAAGGCCTCGGATGCCACTCTAAGCAATCGGAACTTCCCCTGTGGGCATGCAAGGTTTTCAAACAGGGAAGTGACCCTACTTATAGGAAATGAGTCAGCATAATGGTGAAGCCTTGGTAGGCTGAGTCTCCGGGGAAATTCTGGCTTCATCGTCTCTGAAAGACTGACAACCTGTGTTTAGGAAGATACAATTGGTTTAACTCTTTCTTTGGTGCACGTGACCAGAAGTCCTGTGTCATTCTGGGGAAACCAGTTGCCTGGCAGCCGGGCCCAGGTTCTGATCCCACTGCAGGTACAATACTAACTTACTTAGGAACCTCAGCCAGAGCCTCCCCTCTCTCTGGTCCTCAGCTCCCCACACCAAACACCAAGGAGATTAAACAAGTCAGTGCTTCTCTATGAGGTTGGTAGTATCTGGTCACTTGGATTTGTCTTTAGCCAAAATGCTACATGAATTTTTACATTTAACATGGCAATGAAGGAGATATCATGGTTCTGGTCGATCAATCAGGTCTAGGTTAGGAGAGGTTGGGGAAGGGTGAGTCAGGGAATTTCAACTGGTTAGTGCTTTCTTGTTTCCTTTGGTCTCTGACCGGGTGTCAGTTGAGTTCCTGCTATTGATATATTTAATCTGGAGGGTTATTGCTTAGGTCAATGTGCCCCCCAAATAATCTACTTCTCCCTCATCAGGGTCTCCATGAGTCAATGACTCAACCTAGTCTGTTAAGATGGAGAAGAACCCAGATTTAGAGATGCCCTGTTCATTCCTGTGGGCTTTGAGCCAAGAGTAGCACTAGCTTGGAGGAGGCCATCTCACCAGCCTCCCTACCCAGGGAAGATGCCCCAACCCACCCACAGCAAGCCCAGAAGAATCTTCCAGAAGTTGTTATCATGCACATTTAATGGTTCCTCGTTGCCACAAACCAAGCCCAAGTTCTCAGTCTTGAAGACTTTCTACAATGCTCCTCTATCTGATTTGCCAACCTCTTCTCTTAACAGGTCTTTACAGCGCCCTGCAGGTCAGGCACATAGAACCGCTTGTTTATTTCCAAGGACGGCCAGTCTCTTTCATGCATTCAGGTCTCAACCCATATAGTTCCCTCTGTTTGGAATGCTCTTCCCTTACCTTCTCTACCTGGGAAATGCTTACTCATACTATAGGCCCAGGTAACATGTCACTTCATTCATTTATTGAGGACCTAATCTGTATTCCAGGAAAAGTGCCAGATACTTGAAGGATGAACAAAACAGAATCCTTTGGTAATAACTCTGGTCTTTGTAACCCTCTTCCCTTTGCTCCTGACTTTGTCACTTTATGGTGATTATCTGCTTATATTTCTGGATCTCTCTCTAAATTATAATCTCCTTAAGAGTCAAAGTGTCTCTTACTTACCTCTGTATCCATAGCTCTGAGCTCAGGGCCTGGCACAGAGTAGGGGCTTAGTGGTATTTGCTGAATGAACGATTTATTTGATAAATGAATGAGAGAGAGAGAGACAGAGAATGTTCCAAGTAGAGTGAGGATTGCTTTAGCTCTTGGGACTGCCACAGGTTGTAACAATGAAGAGACCCTTTGCATCCCTTAGTCCGGATTAGGAGAGCTTGGAAGAGACCTTCCTTGATCACTGAGCCCTTACAGATGAGAAACTGAGACCAGACCAAGGAAGGCGCTTGTCTAGATGGCCAAATGACCAGCAGCTGGTCCTCTGCTTTTCCCACACCAGCTGAACTGGCAGCCCGACTGGCTGTAACTCTATCATCCTCCCTCCGTGGGACCCCTCAGTTCTGTCTAGCTCCACTCTCACAAGCAGCATGCAGCCCTGGCATCATTGCCTTGGAATATGATCACCGGTTTGGTTGCTTTCTTCCTCTGTCTATTTGATATGGGCGGCCAGGAAGACAGTGCTGACGAGGCAGTCTTAA
Organism: Hyperoodon ampullatus; assembly: GCF_949752795.1. Classification (NCBI taxonomy): domain Eukaryota; kingdom Metazoa; phylum Chordata; class Mammalia; order Artiodactyla; family Ziphiidae; genus Hyperoodon; species Hyperoodon ampullatus. The sequence continues at coordinate 32,012,186 of NC_136919.1, forward strand.
GCCCTGCACTGACAGAAATCAGGTGTCCTCGCTTCATAAAAGAAACATTAACCAAGCCGATGGGAGCTGGAAGCAGAAGTGCTGACAAAGATGTAAATCCCAAGGATTATATGGGGCAAGGAGAAAGCAGCGTTCTCTCCTTATTTAGAGGCATTCTGGGGCTTGCAGACAAGACAGAGAAGAATGAGAGATGCCAGGGATGAAGGCCACCAGGGAGGAAGTCTCAGCTGCTCAGCTGAGGGGATCAAGAGAGAAGGAACGATTAGGAAGGCCAGCATCCCCTCCTCTCTATCCCCACAGCACCTTCCAAGTCCTTACCAGCTCTCTCCTGGACCCAAGCCTCCCTGCTGGTTCCTTCCTGGCTTTGCTGTCTTCAGCCTCAATCTGTCCCCAGCCTGGTCCCCACATGGCCATCTGGTGGTCTTTCTAAATTACCTGGCCGTAATTTAGATATCCTTGATTAAAATCCTTCAGTGGCCCCCTGTTTCTCAGATGGCATAGAAGACCTCCCTAAACCCCTTCCTGATGCCCAAAGACAGCCATTTCCCCCAGAAGAGGGGTTCTGTTTTCACTCATCCTGTGGGTCAGAGAACCTCTGGCAAAGAAAAGATTCAGGAGACAAAGGTGGATGCTTTGCTGGCAGGAGTGAGCCCTCTTTCTAAAAGAACCACCTTCCTTCCTAACCTACACATGCACCTCCCATTCCTCTCAAGGGAAAGTCAATTCCAGGGAGCACTCAGTGACTGAGGCACTGTGCTCTCTGCCCAGACTCTTCTGAGGCTCCGGGAACTCAGACATGACCGGATGCAGTTCCCACCTTCAAGGAACTCAAAGTCTGGTGGAGGAAAAAGTAGTACAAACAAATAATTACGACAAGGAATTAAATGCTATTCTAGAAGTCTGTTCAAATTGGTCTGGAGGGGGAGGGGGAAGGGGGCCAGAGACCAACTCTATGAGGAGGAATTGGGAATATTTGGGCTTTGTGGAGGATTAGACATTTCCCAGGAAGAAAAGAAGAGAAGGAGCTGAAAAGGCTTTCCCCATATTATAAACCATGTGGTTCAAAGACTCACAGAAGGCAGCTGTGGAATGTTTGGGAAGGAAGGTCTAATTAAATAGAGAGTGGGTGGGGAGGGAGGGGGCCAGGCAAGAGATTTGAGTGGATGTAGGACCTCACATAGTGTCATCAGGACTCTCTTTCTCCCCTTCCCACTGCCCCTTCCCCTTTCCATCCCTATCTATTGCCCCTCTCTCATCTCTTCTTCCCTGACACTGGCCTCATCTTTTGTTTTAAATGTGGAGGAGCATCTTCCACATAAAGTGGTGGGAAGGAAGGTGGTGTGTATTGAGGTAGCTTCAGGCTTCCATCATCCCAGCTGAAGGAACTCTGAAGGAAGATCTTCTTTCTCACTGCTTTGTTAATCCCCAGGAAGAATTCAGACTGACCAGTTTGAGTCATGTGACCACCTCCAGGACCAAACCCTGGTCCCCACTATGGAGGATATATTTGAGCAAGCCTGGGTAGCGTAACTATGGCAAAAGTTAGGATTGCTGGTCTCTCCAAAATCACACAGAGTCAGGGAGGAGCAGTTCCCCAAAGGGAGGAGGGTTGCTGTAACCAGAAGAGGGGGAGAGGGTTTTCAACAGATAACGCTAAAGATTCCACTTCATTTGTGGATTCCCCTCCTCCAGGGATACTGTGGTGACTCTCTGGGAATACCAGGGATTTCCTGACCTCTTCATCCCGGGGGATTTGTACATAACATCTCCTCAATGAACGTTTACTGGTGGCTATTTTGGCATATCAAAGAAAGGAAAATAAAAAATCAAGATAGAGGTTAAAGGAAAAGATTAATAATGTGGCAAGCTGAAGTTCTGACACCGTGTCAGCTTTGAAACAACTCATTTGGAAGAAATGTCTTGCTGCCCTTGGTGAGTCTGAAGAAAGAATAAGAAGACACTCAAAGAACATGTGGAGCGTGTGCAGCTGCATCTACACCAGGAAGCAGAGCTCAGCTGAAGAGCTGCAGTCAGCATCTGAGATAGGAGGAGCCTGTCCTGGCTTTGATGCTGGAGGGATAATGGAGCCACAGTGCAAGCACAGGGCCTTTTATTGACAGGGTAAAAAGAAGCCAGCTGGGGTTTGTCTATAGCTGAGCTTCTGATTCTATCCCATCCTTCTGAAGAATACCCTCTTTGTTCCTTTGCTGCAGGTGGCACCTGTCATTACAGGACGTGGAAATAGGATAAACAGCCCTGAGCTCCTTAAGTGATGCCCCTTCCTCAAATGAGTTGCAAACAACTCTCCAAGTTATCTTTCTTTCTCTCTCTCTCCCTCTGTCTCTTTCTCTCAATCGGAGAATTCAGCTGAACAAGGAGGATGGTGATGGTCACAGAAGTCTGTGTTCTAATAAAGTGCCACTCATTTTGGTTACAAGATGACAGTCTCAACTTTGCTACCACCTCGCCTCCCATAACAGATCCCTAAAAATTATAGAAAAAGTATAAAAGAAAAAAATCAATTCAAAATGAGGCCCCAAACCAAGATGTGAAGCCCTCAGTGGGTCCAGAAGCAATGAAGGATCCTTTGAAAGCAGGAAGTAGGTGGGACTGGTGTAAAAATGGACACTATAATCCAAAAGGCACAAGTGAAGTCCTACTGACAGTTTTCTATTTGTGCAGACGGGGTAGAAACAAAGGAGAGGAGAAGACCAGGGTGATGGACCTGGTGTGTCCAGCACATCAGTCTGACGCCCATTCCCTCCCCCAGGGCAGCTGGCCACTACAGGGTTGTCTGCTTCCATGAAGAAGTGATGTTGTGGGAATTTGGATTGGAAAATTAGGCAGGACCACAGGTGGCTGACAGCACCCAGGAGGAAGAAGAGTTTCCACACCCAGAAGACAATCACACAAAGTGTTCCAGAGATGGGTCTCACCCCTCCCCAAACCTCACTGCAAAGGGCAAGATCAATCCAGGAAGCGTGTCCTACTCCTCCTTTCACAGACAGTCTGTGTGAACACACAGAGCAGAGCCAAACAGAGAAACTCAGCTGCAAAGAGGGATGCATGATCCACTCTCACCAATAATCGAGGAATGTCATCACCATGATAGAAAAACAGCAAACTTATTGTACAGCCATTACGGAAAACAGTATGGAGGTTCCTCAGAAAACTGAAAATAGAATTACCATATGATCCAGCAAAACCACTCCTGAGAGTATACCTGGACAAAACTATAATTCAAGAAGATACATGCACCCCTATGTTCATAGCAGCACTATTCACAATAACCAAAACATGGAAACAACCTAAATGTCCATCAACAGATGAATGGATAAAGAAGATGTGGTACAATATATACAATGGAATACTACTCAGCCATAAAAAAGAACAAAATAATGCCATTTGCAGCAACATGGATGCAACTAGAGATTATCATACTAAGTGAAGTAAGTCAGAAAGGGAAAGACAAATACCATATGATATCACTTACATGTGGAATCTAAAATATGGCACAAATGAAGCTATCTACAAAACAGAAATAGACTCATAGCCATAGAGAACAGACATTTGTTTGCCAAGGAAGGGGGGAGGGGGAGGAGGGACTGGGAGTTTGGGGTTGGTAGATGCAAACTATTACATGTAGAATGGATAAACAACAAGGTCCTAATGTATAGCACAGGAAACTATATTCACTATCCTGTGATAAACCATAATGGAAAAGAATACAAAAAAGAGTGTACATATGTGGATGACTGAGTCACTTTGCTGTACAGCAAATATTGGGATAACATTGTAAATCAACTATACATCAATTTTTTAAAAAAAGGAAAAAAACAGCAAATTTAAATCCAGAGCCTATACCCAGCAACTCGGAGGGATAGGAGTAAGCTAAACAGTACTATAGAATAAGGAAAATTTAAATTACAGTCAGAAGTGAAAGGACTTATATCCATAAAACACCAGCTAGAGATCATGAAAATAAGAAATTTAGACAGTGAACAAAAAGGAAAAAAACAGCATATCAGTTGAATGGTAGAATGGACACATTTGAAAAGGGAAGTAGTGAGCTGGAAGACTGAGCCCAGGAATTCTCTTAGAATGCAGCAAAAAGGAATAAGGAAGTGAAATAAGTGAGACAGAGAAAGACAAATGCTGTATGATCTCATTGATACGTGGAATTAAAAACAGAGATCAGATTGGTGATTGCCAGAGCAGGGGGTAAAAGGTGGGGGAAATGGGTGAAGGTGGTCAAAACCGGTACTTATTTCCAGTTATAAGATAAATTAAGTTCTGGGGATGTAATTTACAGCATGGTGACTAGTTAACAATAGGGTATTGTATATTTGAAAGTTGCTAACAGAGTAGATCTTAAAAGTTTTCATCACAAGAAAAAAAATTTGTGTCACTATGTGAGATGATGGATTTTAAAAAAATTTTATTGAAATACAGTTGATTTACAATGTTGTATTAGTTTCAGGTGTACAGTAAAGTGATTCAGATATATATATATATACACACACACACACACACACGATCTTTTTTACATTCCCTTCCATTATAGGTTATTACAAGATGTTGAGTATAGTTTCCTGTGCTATACAGTAGGTCCTTGTTGGATAGAGATGATGGATGTTAATGAAACTTATTGTGGTGATCAGTTTGCAATATATACATATATCAAATCATTATGTTGTATGCCTTAAACTAACAGAATCTTATATATCAATTATATCTTAATAAAACTGGAAAAAAAATGCAAAAAAAGGAATACAGAGTTTAGGATAGTTAGAGAAAGATTAAGAATCATGAGAAATAAATTTAAAAATTTCTAACATCCATTTAAAAGGTGTTCCAGAAGAAATGAATATTTAAAGAAATTACAGAAGACCCCAGAACTAAAGGTAAGACTCCACAGATTTAAAATGCTCAGTAAGAACCAAATAACATCATCCATACAAATTGTAGAACATCAAGGGGGAAAGAAAACCAGAAAAAAAATCCAGAAAAAGGACAGGAAATTCAGCTATAAAGGAAAAGAAGTCAAATTGCCATTAGCCATTGCTTTAGCTACAAAAAAGTAAAAAATTAGAAGTTCTAGTTGAAAATTACGTCAAGTCTAGAATTCTATGGCCAGCCAAAATTTCACTCTAGAGTCAAGGCAAAATGATACTTTCATTGATATAGGGCCTCAGAAAAACTTATGGTCCACATTCTCAAAAAAAAAAAAAAAAAGAAAAAGGGTTACTACAGGCTGTTTTACAAGAAGGAGAAAAACTAATTCAGGAGGGAGAGGTGAGCTGCATGATGAAGCAATGATGAGTAAAAGAAAGAAATAAAACTTCCTGCTAAACCTAATGTGTTGATTATTTCAATGTAGATTGTAGACTGGCACATGGGTTAAGAGAGCACAGGAAGAAAAATCACATTAATACTCTTGTTTTCAAAAGGGCAGGATATAAATGTTCATATATATAGTTTATAGAAAATATATTGAAATATGTGTAAAAATATCTTAAAATATTTTAATGCCTAACACCAAAACTAGCTAGAGACATCACCAAAAATCTACAGACCAATATCCCTCATGAATATACATGCAAAATTTCCCTCTCTCTCTCTCTATATATATATATATACACACACACACACACACACTAGCACACTTACTACAGCACCATTTAAAAAGGATTATACACCTTGACCAAGTGAGATTTATCCCAACAATGCAAGACTGTTTTAACATGCCCAAATCAATGGAATACACTATATTAATAAAATAAAGGACACACATTTTGTAACAATATCCAAAAGTGCAGAAAAAAAGCATTTGTAAAAAATCTAACACCCTTTCATGATGAAAATGCTCAAAAAAACTAAGAATAGAAAAGAACCTCCTCAATCTAATAGAGTATCTGTGAAAAGCCAGCAGCTAACACCATACTTAATGATAAGAGACTCCATCCTTTATCCCTAAGATCAGGAATGAGACAAGGGTGGCCACTCTTGTCATTTCTATTCAACATTATACTGGATATTTATTATATTAAATACTCAGAGTAGGCAAATCTACAGAGAAAGAAAAGGTAGATTAATGGTTGCCTAGGGCTAGGAAAGGGGAGAGACTGATTGCTATTGGGAACAAGGTTTCTTTCTGTGGTAGTAAAAATATTCTACAATTAAATTATCAGGTGATGGTTGCATAACTTTACAAATATAGTAAAAACCATTGAATTGTACACATTAAATGGATAAAATTTAGGGTATGTAAATTTATATCAATAATGCTATTAGGAATCTAACGTTAACTACCAGAAGACAAGTAAATGAACATATTCAAACAAATAGAACATATTTTTTAAAAAACAGGAGTAAAGAACACTTGATAAAGATAAAGGAAGGCAAGAATTGGAGAGGGAAAAGCAGTTAGAAATAATGGTGAATTGAGAGCATAAAGTACAAAACAGAAACAAATCCATGCTTAATAAGCACCACGGATACAAATGGGTTGAACTCATCTATAAGAGACAGACTCTTATGTTGTATTTGGAAAATCTAGCCACTTGTTTTCAAGAAACAGACAAAACAAAATTTCCCCTGAAAATAAAGCGGTGGAAAATACTAGTTTAGAAATGGTTACCAAACACAAAGCGGATATAATTGCATTCATATCATATAAAATAAAACTCAAGGTAAAAATCATTGAAAGAAACAGATGTTCACTTCATACTGATAAATTCAGCCAAGAAAAAATAATTGTTATGCACCTAAAATGTAGCTACAAAACAGTTGAGGCCCAAATTGGAAGAATTATGAGGCAACTGAAAGATAAAAAATTGCTATTGAAAACTTGAACAAACCCCTCCAGAAACTAAATCAAGTAGACAAAAAAACTACAGATATGATGAATTTTAGTAGTAATACATCAAAATAGGCTTGATATAATATTTAGAAAACTTTGTAACTTATAAAGAGATACTCTGCATTATTTTGAAACACACGTGCTACAGTCATAAAATTCGTCCATCAACAAAGCCACAAATGAAATTTCAATGAATTCCAAAAAGTTAACTTTATAAGCAAAATTCACTATTATGCAATAAAATTAGAAGTTAACAATTAAGAGGTAGATGTACAAAAATAAACAAAAACAAAAGTGTCCAAATATAAATATACATGTGCACACTCATATTTCTATATAATTTTTGTTTAAAGAGAAATCAAAATGGAAACTTAAATTTAAGCAGTGTGGAAAAAGCAATAAAACATTCAAATAAAAAAGTTTTCAAATATGTGTAATAAATGAATTAAAAAGGATAAAAGCAGAAATTAATAAAATAGAAAACTCATTTAATGCCACTGGTAGTTTCTCTGGCTGGTTTTCCCAAGTGGAGTCTGAGTCTAAGAATCTGGGTACCTTTGTGGTTTCATGTTGGGAAAATGGCATCTTTTACATGAACACTGCCCTTGATCAGCTCAACCAGAGGCCCCAGACTTCTAAGGGGATCTCAAACAGGTCAGACTTTGGCCATAATCCCTAAAGTACAGGAAGTGTCTCTCATTTTTGGCAATTCTGTAGACTGTCTTCTGACCTTGAGATGACCTTCTCCTCACAATAGACATCAGAATCTCTCTCATTTGGAATGTACTATCTGGCTTTTCTTTCGTTTAAATTGCCTTTGTGGAATGAGATAGTTCATGACTTTCTCCACCACTAGTGATAGATGAAAATGATTTGAAATTATTAGAAATGGGATACGTTCAAAGAAGTGCCCCCTCCCTTTTTTTAAGCATACTGGGAGTTTAAACAGGTTTTCAGAATAGAGTTATGTGCAGTGTATTAGAATGTGTAGATTGTTTAAGTACATTTTGCTCATATTAGTTATAAAAGGAGGATAAGCCAATTCTTCCTGGGAGGCCATGTTAAAATCACTGGGAGTGCATGAAATTATATGACAAATATTGAGTACCCACTACTTGTCTGGCACTGTGCTAGGTCTGTAAGACAGACGCAGTCTCTATCTTCTGGAGCTTCCAGTCCTGCTTTCTGGAGCACACTTACCACAGAAAAGTATTGTTTCATTGTGGATTGGAGAGCTTAGAGATTCCACTAGGATTAAGGCATGGCCTATTGAAGTATAAATGCAATGAGGGGCATAGCATGTGATGAAGCAGAAGCAATGGTCCCAAGGCAAGGCTGGCAATGAACCCCCAGAGGAGCATCATTTTCACAAATTCATCATAGTCTAGGGTCTTGGAAGTCCAGAAAATGATCTTATCAGAACACCTAGAGAGGGGAGATTTTCAGTGGCATGCTGATACTAATTTTACACAAAATTGATTTTAAAATGCCAATTTACCACTTTCCAGTGGCCAGAGTCCTGTTCTCCATCATACCACTCTCCCAATACTAAGGTACATGGAAATTTGAATTAGTCCTAGGAAGATGGCTTGGAGGATATAGAAACTCAGTGAAGGGAGATGGCTAGTTTTGACATTTTCATCTGTGGAGAAATTGCCACACCACAATGAATTCTCTTAGGCAGAAGAAAGCTTAGTTTGTATCTGATATGAGCTATATAATTTTTTCCGTATTATCAGTGTACAAATGTTTGATTTTCACTCCTATTTCTACATCTTCTTTTACTAGTACTACTATACCACTATAGCTAGCAGATATAGGAGTTACTACCATGCAGGTACTTTACTAATATCTTTCCATGTATGAACTCACTTAATCCTCAAAACCTCCTTGTGAGGAGTATACTTTGATTGTCTCCTTTGGTTTTCAGTTGAGGAAAACAAGGCAGGAAAAGTTCACGTAAATGCTCAAAGCCACTAAGCTGTTAAGTGACAGAACCAGAATTCAAACCCGGGTTTCCTGACTCCAGATTTTGATGCCTCTGTCTCAGGTCATGGTTGCTCTCATAGTCATCGGTCAGAGCCAATTTAATCAATAATTATTTATATGAGCTATTAGATTTATTAGATAAGAACCAACTAGGAACAGCTAGTTGATGAAAAAAGTCCAACTTTCTTTAAGCGGCTGTTCTTTCCTCTTTAATTCCTAGAACCTCAAATGGGGGAGGGGAAAAGTAAAACAATTTTTGAACCAAAATCAAAAGTGGAACTGAAACACTTTCTGAAGGTCAGTGTCTAATATAAAAGGTGATTCATGGTATGTACAGGTTTAGTACAAAGGGAAAGTTTAGGGCTCAGAAAAGATCTGAAGAACTTTCCAAAAGCTTGGCTACTTGTGAATAAGGGAAGTCAGGAACCTAAGCATCTACTAGTGCCAGGAGAAGGCACCACAGGTACAAAGCCCCTGAAGAACTCCCAGAAGCAGGGGTTCTACCGAGGCTTGATAAATGCTTGTTGAATGAATGACACTAAGTCATCAAGCCCCTTGGGTACCCTTATGTTCAGTGACCTTCTCTAGGTGATTGTTCAAAAGTTCAAAGGGCTTCTGCTTCAGACAACTGTACATGTATTCTATGTTTGCGGATTTAGGAAGCAAAGAAGAATGTTGAAGACATGAAGATGATAAAGTCAATCTGTGCCAGTGGCACTCAGCATATTTCAACTCTGTAGCAAGTCAGACTGACTTACCATCATGCATTTACTTTATTCAAAATTAACTACTGAGCTTCCAATGCCTTTGGAATTCAAAGTTCTAAACTGAAATACAAAGAGAGGTGGGAGTTCTAATACCTGATAGAGGAGAAGAGAATGAAGTGCAGAACCACCTATGAAAGGGCAAGGCCCCTGGGAGGCTAGTGTGGTTGCCTATTAATGGAGTGACAGGAGGAGCCATGGTGAAAAGATATAATAGCTCCATTCAGATGGGCAGACATTGAGCTCCTGCTATGTGGCAGGTCAACGGTAGATGCTGAAGATGCAAATGAAACCCATGTTTCACTCACCTCTAGTTGCCAAAGATTCTGCCATGATTCCTTCTGGACAACTCAGATAGGGTCTCACAGGGGCTCATGAATGTGTCTTATTTTGGCCCAGATCAGTGAAATGCCTTGACAAGGCCTCCTCCACCTGCTACCTTGTGAAAGAAGTATCTTTTCTTCTAGTGGCAACCACTGAGTGACCCCACAAGACTTGGACATAACCACTCCTGAATAGCACCATCTCCTTTGTGATGTGCAAATGTCTCTTGAATTACATAAGGGGCCAGTGTTCTCTGCAGCCTTCAGCATGTCAAAGCCACTGCTTTCCACATAAAAGTGAGGACAAGTCCCCCACTTCACAGGCATCTTTGGCCACATCTTGTAACCTAGGACCAACAGGAGTCCCATGAAATTCTAACTGAAAATAGCTCTTTCATCTTCTGCTTGCGGTGGGCTCTAGCAATCGTCCATGAGGAAGTGTTGGAGGGCCAACCTCTGGGACAGAATTTATGCTCTCCTAATAGCCTTTCTCATCCACGCTTATTTTTCTCTGTCCTTCCTTCAAAGTGCTTGTGCAAATTGTTACCAGCCCATTACAAATGCCTTGACCCACCCAAATTCTTCTGGTAGAGACCACTGGGGTCCCACTAGAATTCCACAATACAAAGATAAATAAGACCTGGTCCCATCTCTCAAGGCATGAATTTCTAGATGAATTTCTGTCTTGTCACAATTTGTCTAAGTGTTGGGGCTGCTGACCAAAAAGAGGCAGTTTTCAGTGCAATCACACCAGGCATCCCTTCTGCATTCCTTGGATCTGCTCATCACCAGCCTCATGGACTTCAGGAAGTCACTTTTTTTTTCATGTGCAAGGAAACTTAGGAGAGGAAACTAACAAAACCTCTTCTCTACCTGATCAAGAGATGATGCATGTGAAAGGGTTTTGTAAACAGTGGACTCTACCTGCTTCTCACCCAGCCAGTCAGTTGCTCCTCCTCCCCTCCCAAAGCACTTGGAGCTTCCCTCTAATATAACATTTATCACACTGCAGGGTATTTGTTCATATGACCAATCCCCACATTATACTGTTAGCCACTAGAAGGCAAGGGTCTCTTCCTATTCTTTTTTGGATTATCTGCCCCTGGCATGGTGCCAGTCATATAACAGACACTCCCAAAATACATGTTGACTGATCACATGAACGAGTGAATTGCGTGCAGAAATTTAAATTATCCTCCCTCCAGTGTTCTGAATAATTTTGGAAAAGTCACACCACTTTCAGAACTCTTGTTTTCCTAATCACTAGTAGGAATAACACATTAGAGTAGTAAACATACAGTGAGGGTTAGATATATGACTTTACACATGATGTAATTTCAACCCAGAGAGTCCCTATACTGTTTGAGTCCAAATTCTTCCCCTGTACAGATGAGATTAAGTCCAGGAGAATATGTGTGACGTGTCTGAGGGGAAGTGGGTGGCCATCTGAACCAGAATCCAGATCTTTTGACCTCCGGTTCAGTGTTCTTTATGCCACATTATCAGATCCTCAAATTAAATTGACACAGTTAACACAGGATGATTTTATCATCTAGAGCACACTGTGGTGTTCCAGATAATAGATCTGCTCCTGGCAGAAAATAGACACTGTGGTCAATGGGGAGATAATCCCTGGTGAGAAGGAGCCATGAATCAAGAACAAAACTGCACAGTATTGGTCAAGATGGAGATTAGTTACTCTGAATGAATCAAACGCAAATAACAACCAATGGATTCCCATGTGCCCCAGCCTCACACTGAAATTAAATGGCTTTGCTCAGCAAGACAAACACTTAGGAAACTTAGCAAAGCTGGGTGGCCTGTAAACATGGCATTGCAAAGAGAAGGGGTTGGATGAATTAAAGAAATGCCCTGATGTAGGTGTTGATTTCATAACCAGTCATCCACTCAGGCTCTTACTGTGAGCCCTGATTGGTCCTAGACTGTCCAGGGGGTAAGGTGCGGCTCCTGTACCCTGCCCTCCCCAACCTGGGATGCACCATCTGGTTAAGAAGAGGTAAGATGCTTGAACAGAAGAGCACACCGAAGGGGTTGACTGGCTGATAGACTGTGGGCAGAAGGCCGTGAAGGATATGGAGGAAGGTGTGGCTGGTCATACCTGTGGGGTGTGTGGGGAGAGAGTAAGAAGTCAGTCAGGAAAAGAACAGACTTTTAAGAGGGGTCTGCAAAAATGAAAAAGCTATTTGCCTGGCAGGCCATGAGAGTGGAGGGGGAGAACTATTCTAGCAGATGAACAACATGGAAGCCAAAATCGGCTTGGCACATTTGGGCAACTAAAAGGAGTTTGATGTGGCAGAGGGCATGATGGGTGTTAAGAAGGATACTATGAAGAGGTAGGCAAAATCCTTATCATTTCAGATGAAGGAATTTATATATACCTTTGTGACCAAAATGTCTTACACGAGAGTCCACAGACGAGCTTCAAGGCGTCCACAAGTCTGTTAATTACATGTAAGTTTCTGCGTGTCTATGCACATACAAACGTTACTGAGACAGGTATCTTCATATTTACATATTCTTCGATGCATCCCTGACACCATGCCCTCCCTAAATACAGAAAACATTAAAAACCAGCAGTCCAGAAGATGATACATTAGTGAAGGATTTAAAGAAGGTTGTGGTGAGATCAGAAACATGTTCAAGGCTGATCTTTCTGGTACCGGTGTGGACAGTACACACGGGGGTGAGGCTGGAGGAAGGAGATGGGGGCTGGGGAGAAGAGTGCTGTAATCGTCCAGGTGAGAGAGAGTGAAGCCAAAACTATGACAGTGCCAGTGAGTTGGAGGACAGGTTCCAAAAAGAACTGACTTTTAAAATAGCTGATTCATTATGACTTCCAGGCTTGAAGATGGTACATGAGTTTTCTATTGTGGCTGTAACAAATTATCACAAACTTAGTGGTTTAAAACAATACAAATTTATTCAGAAGTCCAACATGAGTGTCAATGGGCTAATATAAAGACGTTGACAGGGCTGCATTCCTTACCAGAGGCTCTAGAGAATTATCTACTTGTGTTTTCCAGCTTCTAGAGGCCATTCACCTTTCTTGGCCTGTGGCTCCCTTCCTCTTTCAAAGCCAGCAATACCGCATCTCTTTGACCGTTCTTCCATAGTCACAGATCCCTCTTACCACAGCCAGGAAAGGTTCTCTGGTTTTTTGTTTGCTTATTTTTGTTTTGTTTTTTAAAACTGAAGTATAGTTGATTTACAATATTGTGTTAGTTTCAGGTGTACAACACAGTGATTCAGTTATATATATATATTTCAGATTATTTTCCATTATTGGTTAATACAAGATATTGGGTTTAGTCCCCTGTGCTATACAGTAAATCCTTGTTGCTTATCTATTTTTTGTATAATAGTTTGTATCTGTTAATCCCATGCTCCTAATTTATCCCTCCCCCACTTTCCCCTTTGGTAACTATAAGTTTGTTTTCTATGTCTGTGGGTCTATTTCTGTTTTGTATATAGATTCATTTGTGTCATTTTTTAGGTTCCACATATAAGTGATATCATATGATATTTGTCTTTCTCTGACTTACTTCACTTAGTATGATATTCTCTAGGTTCATCCATGTTGCTGCAAATGGCCTTATTTCATTCATTTTTATGGCTGAGTAATATTCCATCGTATATATACCACATCTTCTTAAGCCAATTATCTGTTAATGGGCACTTGGGTTGTTTCCATGTCTTGGCTATTGTAAATAGTGCTGCTATGAACATTGGGGTGCATATATCTTTTTGAATTAGAGTTTTCAGCTTTTCAGGATATATGCCCAGGAGTGGGATTGCAGGATCATATGGTACCTCTATTTTTAGTTTAAGGAAACTCCATACTGCTTTTCATAGTGGCTGCACCAACTGACATTCCCACCAACAGTGTATGTGGGTTCCCTTTCCTCCACACCCTCTCCAGCATTTATTACTTGTAGACTTTTTGATGATGGTCATTCTGAAGGTTCTCTGTTTTCAAGGGCCCATATGCTTATACCAGGTCCAGCTGTATATCTCCAATCACTTAATCACATCGGCAGAATTCTTTTTGTTGGATAACTATTCACAGGTTCTGGTGATTAGGATGTGGACACCTTGTGGGGGGGGGCGGTGGGTGGGCAGTGGGCATTATTCTGCCTACATCAGATGGAGACTCTGAGAACCCAAAAAGAGAAGTGTATTGCCTGAGGCCTCAAAGCATGTAAGTAGCAGAATTGAGATGAGGACTCGGGACTCTTGAGCCTCAGTCCTGGGCAGATTCCAACTCTTGGAATCTTGGACCATGCATAGATTAGTTATCATCACATGCTGTCAAGCATGTGACCGAATGGATGGAACTTGCCTATGTCCTCTCCACTGTATGGTGCCTAAGGGATGTGTTGATCCCCATTCGTTGGCCAGGGTGGCTGTGATATGGCTCATACACGTGAAGTAGGCACCAGTTCTGTGCTGGCTGGTCTTAGCTAGCACTGACCAGATCTGCCAACCTCCATCTCGGGGCGTCTTAGCTTTGCCATATATGCTTCACATTTCGGGGATAAGAACTCATCAGGGTGAGGCTGTTAGGTACATATCATGGTGCAATGGAAGAGTTCCAGAGGTGGAGTTTGGAGCCCAGGGTGCTGTCCCCCTTCCATTTTCATATCAGGTGACCTGAAATATGTCATTTCCCCTCATTTGAGAGTCATTATCCCCTTTGTGAAAAGAGATGGTTGGGTTAGATATAGAGGTTCCTCTAACATCTCATAAGTGTAGAATATGGAGATGATTTCTGCACTGATTGGCAAGTAAAGTGGCACAGATGTGTGGCAATCCTAGTAGAAAACCCTTCCTTCTTTGATTCTCAGTCCTTGATGCAGTCTTGGAGCTTGGTATTCAATAGTCCAACTGCACTGCACTGAAGCAGCCAGAAATACCAGATTTCTGTAGAGAAGAAGGTCTGTGCAAGCTCTTTAGAAGCATAGCAACCAGAGGGTGTGATGGATTCTACATGTCATGCATGTCAGCTCACCAAAGACTTTCTGGATAAGCTAAGAGTTTTCTAGAGCCCCTACACTACTAGCACAGATCCACTCAGGTCTCTGTGTCTATATATGGGTGGCAACCATAAACACAATTTCAAAAATCTAAAAATAGCTGTTGTAGCTTCTCAAACAGTAGCTCATCAATCTCAAGAACTAACCAAAAGGGAAGTGGAAGGAACAGGAAGGGACTGGAATACACTCTCTGGGCTTACTTTGGCCTTGAACTAGCAGACAGGACAATCAAGAAGCTGGAAAAGTAGAGAGTAGCAGAAGGGAGAAAAGGATTAAAGAGAGAGAACTTTAAATGTTTGTCAAAAACCTATAGTTCCAAGATGAGTGAGACCCAAACAAGATAAAACCAGAGATGCATCCCAACATTCATCACCATCATCAAATTTCTGAAAACTAAAGTCAAAGAAAAAAATCTTTCAAGCAACAAGAGAAAAATAGCACCTTAACTTTAAGTAAAAAAAAAAAAATTGCATAAGGGCAGATTTATGATCAGAAATCATGGTGGCCAGAGGAAATGGTACGTGGACTGAGAGATAGGGACTTTCAATCCAGGATCCTATACCTAAAGAAAGTATCTTCCAGGAATGAAGAGAAATCAAGACATTCTCAGATAAAGGAAAACTAGGGGAATTTGAACATTATTCTCTTAATAAGAAGAAACTAAAGTCCAAAGAGTTATTTTTTATGAAGGACACACAGCTAGAAAGCAGTGAAGTTTGAACGCAAACTTGTTTGATATCAGAATTCACATTCTTTTCAAGACACTGTTTTTCATAAAGTCCATATGTGAAAATAGTCTTTGTTAAATTTGAAGGTTAGCCTCTAGTTTTAACACTGATCATATATGAGTTTATTTTTATTATTTGTTTCCTGACAAAATGTAGAAGATTCATTCATTCATTCTTAGGGACTGTCTCTGTGCTTTTCATTTGCTAGAGGTGAATCAGACAAAGGATAGAGCCATGATGTATATGGTACATGTCCTATCACCTTCCCAATACACACTAGTGGCAGACAACACTAATCAGTCCAACACTCATCCTTCTCAACCTTGATCCCTAAGCAGAAAATTACAATCGGTCAGAGTTGTTGTGTCAGGTGATATTATTTGCCATTCCTGACATAATCCCGCCTTCTAGGAGCCTATAGTCCAGGAAAAGGGACAAATACATAATGTTCCTACCTTTCAATTCCAGGATTCTTTATAATAGAGCACAAGCAAAAGGTATGAAGGTAAACGTTGAATAATAGAGAAATAATAAAAGTTTACTGCATATTCACTCTTTATCAATACTATGTTAGGTACTTTACATTCATTACCTTATTTAATTGTCACAACTACTACCCTATGATGTAAACTATTTTTAACAGCTAAGGACACTGAGAAGTTCAGAGAAGTGCCATAAAGACAGTCCATGGCAGAAAAGCAATTCGGATCAAGATCCGCATGAATTTAAAAATGTATGTTTTTTCTTTTATATGCTGCTTCTCTTTGAAAGCATCGAATTCATAAACTAGTTATATTTAAACTATTTCCATACTATTAAGAATGTATCAAATTATAAATCTAGAAACCTCAAGAACATATCCTGAAACACTAAGTGAAAAAGAGAGTTTAGAATCAAGATAATTATTCAAAATCAACAGCTTTTTTTCCTGACAGCCAGTGAAAAGTTATAATAGATAAAAAGATGATATGCATAAGAACATCATAAAATATAAAATGCTTAGAAGTTATCTTAAGGAGAAATTTGTAGTGTCTCCATAATGAAAAATGACAAAATCTTACCAAGAGATAGTATCTATATCAATATCATCTATCTATCTATCTATCTATCTATGTATCTATCTATCCATCCATCCATCCAGGGAAGAGGGTACGTGTTCCCAATACTGTTAAGATTTTAATTCTTGCACATTAAGTTATAAGGTTAATACCATCCTTCTCAAAGTCCCAAAGATGATGAGTGTATATGTATATATATGTGTGTGTGTGTGTGTGTGTGTGTGTTATATCAAGATTGACAAGAAAATTCTAAACTTACAGAAATATTTAACAGAGAGAAAGTTATAAGGGGACATTTTGATCATTAAACAACCAGAAAAACTATAAAGGAAGAGAAGTGATACCAGAGAACTTAAATTTTTTTTCTGTATATAACACCTCAAGTTCA
Organism: Hyperoodon ampullatus; assembly: GCF_949752795.1. Classification (NCBI taxonomy): domain Eukaryota; kingdom Metazoa; phylum Chordata; class Mammalia; order Artiodactyla; family Ziphiidae; genus Hyperoodon; species Hyperoodon ampullatus. The sequence continues at coordinate 32,029,352 of NC_136919.1, forward strand.
AACTCACAAATAAGAAAAATAAATCCCATCTATTTAGCAACTAATATCCTTAATGTATAAAGAGTATTACAAATGGAAATAAGTTTTCTACACTTCAAAGTGATAAAATGATACCAGCAGTTTTTGATAATTTATGTACGTAAATTCCAATTCCAATACCTACATGAGAAAATATTACAATGATATATTCAAATTATATGAATAAATCAAGATAGAATCATAAAAAAATGTTTAAGTAACCCACAGAAACAAGGGAACCAGAAAGAAGAAACAAACAGAAAATACACAATAAAATGGCATACTTAAGCCCTAATATACCAATAGTTACCTTAAATATATATGGTCTAAATACACAAATTAAAATACAGACATTGGTGCAGTGAATTAAAACAAAAACACAAACCAAAAAGAAAGAAAAAGAACCATGATCCAACCGTGTGGTTTCTAAAAGAAACTCACTTCAAATACAATGACATAAGTTGAATGAAAATAGAAGGGTAGAAAACATTATATCATGCAAACATTAATTTTAAAAAACACATGAAGTGCCATATTAACATCAGGTAGAGTAAACTTTAGAGCAAAAACATTGCTAGAGACAAATAGGGACATTATACAGTGATAAAAGAGTCAGTTCACTAGGAAGAAAACAATCCTAAACCTGTGCGCATCAAGCAACTGAGCCTCAAATATGTGAAGCAAAATCTGATGGAGCCAAAGAAGAAATCCTCAGTTAAAGTTGGGGACTTCAACCCCACTCTCAGAAATTGATAAAACTAACAGTAAATCAGCAAGGATATAGAAATGAACAACACAATCAACAACAGGGTCTAACTGACATACATAAAACATTCAATTGACAACAGTACAGAACATATTTTCTTCAAGCACACATGGAACATTCACCAAGATAGCCCATGTCCTGGGGCATAAAACAAACCCCAACAAATCTTAAAGAATTGAAATTGTACAGAGTGTGTTCCCTGAATACATTGGAATCCAATAAGAAATCAATAGAAACTTAAGAGAAAATATCCAAGCACTTGAAAACTAAACAACACATTTCTAAATAACCCATGGGTCAAAGAGGAAGTCTCAAGGAAAATAAAATACATTGAACTGCATGAAAATGAAACTATGACGTTTTAAAATTTATGTAACACAGATAAAGCAGTGCTGAGAGGAAAATTTACACCACTAAACACTTACATTAGGAAAGAAAAAATGTCTTAAGCCAATTATTTAAGCTCCTACTTCAATAACCAAGGAAAAGAAGAACAAAATAAACACAGAGCAAGCAGAAGGAAGGAAATAATAAAGATAAGAGCAGATATGAATGAAAACAAAAAAATAGAAAAAACAGTGAAACAAATAGCTGATTTTTTTTAAAAAAGACCAATAAAATCGACAAACCTCTAACAAGATTAAACAAAGGAAAAAAGAAGACACAAATTATCAATATAGGAAATCCAATCATACCAAAAAAGAAAAGTACAGACCAATATCCCTCCTGAATGTAGATGTAAAAATCTTTAGAAAGTATTAGTAATTAGAATTCAGCAATATAAATGTTTCCTTGATACCTAATTGCTATTTTATATTTGATTATTTCTGGTGGATCAGAATGAGATTTTTTAATATTGATCTTTTATCCAGATACATTTGCTAAATCTTTTATTAGTTCTAAAACTTTATATGTAGATTCCTTGTATTTTCTAAAGATGAGAATATCATTTTCAAGTAATGAACATTTTTTGTTCTTCTCCCTCTCCCTGTTTTATGTTACTCATAGTTCAACCTAATCCTGACATAGCAGTCAATCCATAAATCTAAAAGGAAAGGCAGATTTGTGTTGTATATTCTGTCATGAACAGTGTTAGGGATCATTACAGACAGAATAGACAGGGAAAAGACCTAGAATTTGATTCAGGGACCTGGGTTTGAATCCCGTTCCTGCCACTTACTAAATGGGTGTATTCATTTGCTAGGGCTGCCATAACAAAAACCACAGACTAGGTGACAAACAAGAGAAATTTATTTTCCCACAGTTCTGGAGGCTAGAGAGTCCAAAGTCAAGATGTCAACAGGTTTGGTTTCTCCTGAAGCCTCTCTTCTTGCAGTGTCCCCACATGGTCTTTCCTTCGTAAGGACCACCAGTCAGATTGGATTAGGGCCCATCCTCAAGACTGCATTTTAACTTAATTACCTCTTGAAAGACCTTATCTCCAAATATAACCATATTCAGGCTGTATCTGGAGGTAAGGTCTTGCTGTTAGTTCGTGAACACATGAACTGTGGGAGGACACTATTCAGCCCTAACACTGGGGGATCATTAACATTCTGCCCAGCTCTCTGGGTCCCTCTGTGCTCTCATTTAAAGTGAGTGGGTAGGTTATATGACCTCTCTGCTTCCTTTCAAGTTCCATCTTTCCAAGGTTTCAGCATTTTCAGCTGGCTTATAATACCCTCTGCACAAACCTCTTCATTTTCCCATGGATTAACATATATAATACCACGTGGTATATAGGTAAGTGAACAGCTACATTTTCCTGGCTCAAAGGTAGAAATCAGTTTATAGACACGAAGCTACTTTTCTGGAAATTCTGGGACTAGAACTGGTTAATTTGACTGAAACTCCTCACTGAGAGACAATAAGAAATAGATGTTGCAGAGAAAGTAAAACCAAAGGGATGGGGGAATTTGTTAGAGAGGGACTTGAAGGCAAAAAGGGAGACAGGTGTAGAAGCACCTCGAAGGCAAAAAAGAAGAAAAACCTGCTCCAAGGTGCCCACAACCACTGCCCAGTGAGTGATGTAAGTCAGTTCTCCTCTTTCACACATTTCTTTTTTATGCAAAAGATATGGTCTTGGTGTTCAGGGACCATCCTGATTCCATGTAACCTGATTCTTTTCAATAAAGAAGGTGATTCATTAAATGTGTAACTAAATGTGATTTCTTTTTTATAACCTTGCTAGGCTTCTCGTGTAAAAATAGTCACAGCTCAGAAAAAAAAATCTTATCAGCTCGAGTGTATAAATTCTTGGTTCATAAACCATAATCAGCTGTAGAAAGGTCTATGGAGAGACATCTGAGGACAGCAGAAAGAGTGGAGAATTTGCTCCTAGGAGCCTAGGTTTATGTCTCTGCTCTGATATTTCCTAGCAAGCAGCTGAACCTTTATAAACATCACCTGAAATGAGTTTAAAAGGACCTCAACGTGACCAGTGGGGCATCCTTCCTTATGGAACTGCACTAGAAGGGAATTTCAAAATAAAAACTCAGCTCATTCTTCTAGAAACAAAATTGGGGTAGTTGGGAAGGTGACCAGTGGCCAGAGCATACAGTAATAGAGACCAACTTGTGGTGTAAAGCTACCACTCTCCCTCCCTCACAACCAGTGCTCACAGCAGACATCATTCATCAAGCCACACACGCTCTACCTCTCCATGTGACTGTGCCTCACAGTCCTGCTGCCATCATGCTCCAGGCAGCCGCTATCAACTGACTGGAGAGAACATCAGAAGTAAAAACAGTTTGCTATCATTGGCCTAGAGCTTAGTCTGAATAATGGAATGAGATGAACTAAATTTTATTGAAATAAATGTCATAAAAATTAACAGGACTGACTCAGAAAAGATAACAGTCTATTGAAAAGCAGGGAAAGGTCAGGTCGTATGTAAAGATTGCTGGCAACATAGCCCCATAGTAGGAGGAAACAACGGATGGAAGTGGGATGAGGTAAAGCTCCAGGGACCAAGAAACCTCATAAAGAACCTGGACCAAGAGTCGGAGGGTGGGGGAGCTTGGAATTATGACCCAGTCCCAGGAACTTACGTTTGACTCTTGTTGCCTAAAAGAGGAAGCTCTTGGACCTGCCAGCTGGGCACGTGCAATGTCCGTGAGACCCAGGTGCCACTGCACTGTCACTAAGGCAGCACTGCCCGTGGTACACATAAGGCCAGCTAGAAACTAACAAAAGGTTGCTGACACAATGAACGCACACAGGCTCTATTGACACAAATGAGTCACATCTGATTTCTATCATTTACTAGTTCTGTGACCTTGGGCAAGTTACTTAACTCTGAGACTCAGTTTTCTTAATAGATAATTGGGACGATAATGTTATCTCTTTCACAGCGTAGGAGTAAGAATGATACATAGCAAGTGCTTAATAAACGGTAGGTATCACTGTGGTTATTTTTCTCACCACACTTCTGCCTCTGGAGAAAGCAGAGCTGCAGGGATCCAGGAAAAGGAATAATAAGCGTCTAAACTAATGTTAGGTAGGCTACTGGGAATGCACTTTATTGCAATCAGACATTAAGCTGGTTCGATGCTGGTTTCAGTCACTGAGAGGGTGGATTTCTTTCTGGTTTACTCTTATGCCTCTAGCCCTTCAGCAGTCCCAGCTGAAAATCCACATTGTTTGCAAGGCCCCAAACTTACACCGTCTGTCTCCTCAGCCTGAGAGACTATGGAAAGTTCTGATCGGCTTCTCACTCTCAGACCTGCCACCTGTGAATTGGTATGTCCCTCAAGGGGAAAATCATCACAGAATGTCTCCATGTTCTTCTTTTCTTTAGGATCCTGGACCTTCCAGGGCTGATTTTGAAATATTTTTATCCAGGTTACTAGTTATTTTCAACAGGAGAATCAGTCCATAAAAGCTAGTTTGTCATAATCTAAAATAGAGACAATCTCTTACTTATTTAATGTGTATTTGAAAAAATACCTAGCACCTAAAAATTTTGATGGACAATCCCATTTGAAAAGGAAACTAAAGAAAACAGTATTGAGTAAAATGTTACAGATGATATGAGAATAACTGATGCTTTCAGATCACTGGTTTAGTACATAGTAGGATGTCAGTGTGTGGGTTCAGCTCTCTGTTACTTTCACTGATTCTTACAAGCTTCCTTACTGGTCTCCCTGTCCCCTGCCTCTCACTCTCACATTCAAAACACACTTTATACCTTAGCCTGGTCATTTTCACCTTTTGATTGAAATCCTTCAATAGATCTTATATCAGTAAAGCTTCTTTCAGAATAGAAGTGGCTTAAAGAATAAATATATTTTCACACAAACAATAGATCCAGAGTGTGGAGCTCAGTGATTTTCATAAAGTGAACAGCAGTAAAAAGATCAGGAACCAGAACAGCAGAAGTACCCCAGAAACCCCTCTCAAACTCCTTGCCAGTCGTTAAATACTATCCTGGTTCCTACAGCCTGGATTCATTTTTCCTACTTTTCAACCTTTGAAATCATACAATATGTATTCTTCCTTATGTAGCTTCTGTTGCTTAAGCTTACGATCATAAGATGTGTCCGTATCGTCGCCTATAGTTGTAGTTTCTTCATTCTCATTGCTCTGTATTATTCCATTGTGCTCACATTCCAGAATGTATTGATCCACTGTCATAGTGACAGTAGTTTCCACTTTGGGGCTATTATTAATAGTGCTATTTTGCACATTCTTGAACATATAGAATTTTGGTGGGCATCTGTACTCATTTGATTTGTGTGTGCACTCAACGAGTTGAAATGCTGGGTCAAAGAATGCGTGTGTTTTCCAAAGAGTTTATACAATTTACATTCCCACCAGCCACTTATGAGAATTTCAATTTCCCCCCATCCTTGACATTTTTCTATTTTTCTTTTTCATTTTAACCTCTCTGGTGGCCATACAGTCAGCCTAATGACTTTTAACAAATAGACTTTGATGTCTTCAGAATAGGCCCTCTTCAGGGTTCATAGTCCCCGTCAATCCTGATAATCTTACATGAGGCCACCTCACATATTTATGCCACCTGCCATGTTCCTAAAGGCATCTGAGTTTGAAAGACCTAACATGCACTGTCTCTCCAAATTCTAAAAGGACATATGTTATTATGCCCATTTTACTGAAGCAGAAACTTGAATAACTGGCCCAAGGTCACACAGCAAGAAAGTAACAAGACCATATGCGGTCAAAGACTGTACTTGTGCTTCTGCGTGCCTCTCCTAAGCATGATAATTAACTGGAGGCAAAGCAGGGTGGTAAAAAAGCATCCCACTTTATTAGAAAAAGTGGGCTCTACTTCCTACTGGGTTCAGTTCTAAATAGCTGTACAAACAAATTAACATGCCCTTCTGAACCTCACTTTACTTTCCTGCAAAATGGGGTTGATGATAAAACACTTTAAAGGGATATCTGGTGGATTAAATAAGACCATGTAAGTGAGAAAGTACCTGGCAGAATCCTGCCCCCCAGAAAATAAATATTAAAGATGTCAGTGGAAGATGGTGATTTGGGCACAGGTCTCTGAAAGGCCCTTTCCAAACCCCACTGCCATGACCAAAGGAATACAAAAATACCAACAATTCTGCACTGGCATTGAGAACTTAGTAAAGTTATTGGCTATATTCCTCAATCTTCGAGGGATTTCTCATAGGAAGAGTAGAGCTGGGCCAGAGCAAGGGAAGTTACGAGGCTCAATGGGAAACTCTGGCTGAAGCTCTCTTTTTTTTTGTTTTTTTGTTTTTTTTGCAGTACGCAGGCCTCTCACTGTTGTGGCCTCTCCCATTGCGGAGCACAGGCTCCGGACGCGCAGGCTCAGCGGCCATGGCTCACGGGCCCAGCTGCTCCGCGGCATGTGGGATCTTCCCGGACCGGGGCACGAACCCGTGTCCCCTGCATCGGCAGGCGGACTCTCAACCACTGCGCCACCAAGGAAGCCCCGAAGCTCTCTTGATTAGAGGGAGGAGGCTTGAGGGCACAGTCAGGCGATAGCATAGCGAGGAAACACTGCACCAGGAGCCCCATCTACAGCTGCAGATTGACTGCATTCCAAAGTGGGTTTGCAGAGGTGCTACCAAGGAGAACAGTAAGATAGTGAGGCTTCCTCATGGTCATGGGCAATGGCACAAAGCAGGAGGCAGGACCAGCACATGTGCCTCTGTAACGGCTGAGAGAGGGAAAGAGGGAGACAAACACTGAGTTGTGGGTGTGGCAGAAGCATCAAACACGAGACAAGTCCCCTAAGGGGCGGCCCAGGCCAACATCCCCACCTCCCCTGCTCAGGAAGCCATACAGAGAACTAGAAAAATAGCCAGCCCTCTAGTCAAGGATCTGAGGCAGGGTTTCTAAAAGTCAAGCGATGAAGGGAAAAATAGATGAGGGAAAATCAAGAAGGACCCACCCATCCTGTTTATGAGAAAACATCAGTCTTGTGTACAATGTGTCCTCTTTCTACCTGAGTGGACAGAGAGAGAACCAAAATGAAAGCAGTGAAAAGATGCTGCAAAATAAAAGGAGGAAAACATACCACTCAAGCTTCAGGAGAAGAACTTACTTTTGGAAAAACATTACTAAAGCATACAGAAAAAAAGTTAGTTAGGGAGAACCTGCTTGGAATTTAAAATGGTGACTAACATAGCTTCTGCCAATATACTCATAAAGATGAAAAACAAAAATGAAACTCCAAACAGCCTTAAAAGCTGAAGCTGAGGAATAATGTCTCAAAACATGAAAGATATTGAATGTGTAAGACACAAAGGGATGGATTAAGGAAAATATATCCAGGTTTAAGTGTATGGCACAGACCAGATTGCTTTTAGCAAAAAAAAAAAAAAAGAAAAAAAAAGTCTAAAAATAGGAAGATACTTTGTGTCTCCTCCATAGTCTTATTTGGAATGAGAAAGTCAGAATCTCCATCAAAACAGGAAATAGCCTCTCTTTCCTCTGTACTAAGAATCAGGCAACGTTATATTTCTTCCTCTGTGTTCCTTCAACCTCCAGTCTTGGCCATCTCTGTCCATCCAAGGAAGCAGGAGTGTGTCAGGAACAGGGCAGGAAAGGAGAGGTGGGCAGGAGTGATAGCAGCAGTGTGTGCTGGGAAATGCAATCCCTACAAGTAAAGCACTAAAGTCAGAAGTGGGAACAGGAAGAGCCCAACAATGCAGGTGGGAACCATGGTCTAGGTGTGAGGCAGGTAGAGAGGGAACTCAATGTGGTGCTTAGGAGAGTGGCCTCAAACTAAATCACCCATGTTCGAATCCTGAATCCACCACAAACTGAGTCCCTCTGTGCCTTAATTCTTCCATCTGTAAAATGGGGATAATAATAGTACCTACCTACTTAGCAGAGGTATTACATAGATTAAAGAAGTTCATATACATCAAGTGTTTAGATAGTAATAATAATAATATGCCAGGACCTATTATATCTACCTATGTATCTATCTATCTGTCTTTGCAAGGAGAAAGATGGTTGGGGAAGGAAGAGATAACACTGCTAGAACAGAGTGTACTGTGTCTGGACTTCTGGATTTCATACATTAATAAAATTTCAAATAAAATTTTTTGAATCATATTGGGTTGCTTTATTTGCATATCATATTTGCTTTATTTTATAAGTAAAACCATTAAAAAAATAAGAACAAAAGGAGTTTAATTCCCAAAGCATAGAAAAATAATTTCAAATAAAGAATTGTCCCTTAAGTAACTTTATTCTCAATACAATGCTGGCATTTTTCTCCATTCACAGTAGGCCAGTGAACACTTCATCTCAAGTGTGCATTGGTCTAATGGCTATAGTTGGGAATCATTGCAATAGGTGAAAAACTATTAATAACTGAGAAATACACAGGGAATCATGCCCATCAACTTGCCCACCAGTGACAGACATAGGGAAGGACTGTACCCATACAAAAGGCAGAAGGGGAACCAAAGGCAAGCCATTATCCCTGATCTCTAGACCCATCCATGCCAAAGACTCCTAATAGCTGGGAAAAGTAAACATATGCCCTAGGGAAAAGATGGACACAACCAAAGTGAGATGATTAGTCTGAGTGTACATGTAAAGTGAAAGAAGAGAAACATTAAAAAAAAAAAAACCCACAGAATAAAAAAACTGAGATGAGTCAGAGAAGAATATTTCTGAAAATAAACCCTCAAAAAGAGCCAAGAATTATTTTAACGTGACAAGACCAGCCTACCAATAGTTTACATATATGTATATATATATATCATACATATACAGACACACACAGTCAACCCTCATTATTTGCAGATCCTCTATTTACAAATTCCCCAGCTCACTAAAATTATTAGTAACCCCCAAATTAATACTCACAGTGCTTTTCACAGTCACTCAGAGGGTGGCAAAAAATTTGAGTCGTCTGACGTGCATGTCCCCAGCTGAGGTCAAACAAGGCAATGCTCTGCCTTCTTTTTTCAGTTCTCATACTGTAAACGTGTCCTTTTGCAGTACACTTAGTGCCACATTTTCATTTTTCTGTGTGCTTTTTGTTGGTGATTTCACTGTTTAAAATGGCCCCCAAGTGTAGTGTTGAGGTGCTGTCTGGTGTTCCCCAGCACAAGGTAAGTTTAATGTTAATGAATCGTGTGTGTGTGTGTGAAAAGTGTGTGTGTATGCCTTTAAACAGAAATACACATAAAGCAAGGTTATGTATTGATCAGCTGATGAAAATGTGACCAGAGGCTCACAGGAACCTAGTTTTAGTTTTAGTATAATTTAGTATTATTTAGTTAACTTTACTGTGATATAGTGCAATATAATATTTAGGCAAAGGAAAGCACATATAAAATATACATGATAAAGGTCGTGACCCAAATTGATCAATGTTATATAAACTAACTAAATGGGAAAACATTTAAATTTGATTCCTATCTCACACCAGTATGATAAAATTATTACCCCTTCTTTATATTTTTAAATAATAGAAAGTTAAGGATGTTTATCTGTATTGTCTAACTTTAACCATAAAGGTACCATAAAGTGTTTGCAGAGTAAATAAGAATTAGAAACGTTGAATAATTGTTAAAAATCATATCTGAATTGGAATAATAATCTGGGTCAAAAATTCTAGGTTATATCAACTAAACTGAAAAAAATATGGCAGGGGGGAGGGAGAAGTTAAAGTGTGTTAATTTCCCTTTTTGAGAGAGTAGAAATTTAAGAAATACTATTTTATTTTTGACTTTGAAAATTAGATAATATAGCTTCAGTCATCAAAAGTAATTTTAAAAAATGGACACAGATGTTCAAGTGTTTCTACATAAATATGCCTAACATTAGAGAAAAGTGAACTTACACCCCAGCAATCTGTGAACATAACCCAGAATGGTCCAATCCCAGACAGAAATTTCAGAAGTGTCGTGTGAATTTTGCTCTAAAACTTCTAAATTATTAGATAAAAATAGAGTAAAAGATATTCTACATATATGCATAGTATAGAAAAAAATTACTAGAATATAAAATATAAATCAAGATAACAGTAGTAAGACAAAACAGGACAATTATGAATATAACTGTAAATGGGATAATTTCCTTAGCAAGAGAAAACTCTTCAACATGGGCAGGAAAACCAATTCCAACTAAATCCATTGGATATGCATAAAGAAAAGTATTTTTTAACCAGTTGGGGAGAGGGGGGAGATAAATTGGGAGATTGGGATTGACATATACACACTGCTATATATAAAACAGGTAACTAATAAGAACCTGCTGTGTAGCACAGGGAACTCTACTCAAAACCTTGTAATGACCTATATAGGAAAAGTATCTAAAAAAAAAAAGAGAGAGTGGATATATGTATATATATGGATATATGGATATCAGTATATAACTGATTCACTTTGCCGTACACCTGAAACTAACACAACATTGTAAATCAACTATATTCCAATAAATTAAAAAAAACTGAATAGCCTATACATCTATTAAAAAATTGAATGTGTAAAAAAGTCCTTCCTGTAGGGACTTCTCCAGACCCAAGTGACTTCATCTGTGTATTTTTACAAATATTTAAGGAAGAACACAATCTTATATTTTAAAAATTCAGAGACTAGAAAATAGAGGAAATACTTCCAAGTCATTATGAGTCCAGCATAATTCTGACACAAAATCTGATAAAAACATTATAAGAAAGTAAAATTACAGGCCTATTTCTCTTATGAGCATATATGCAAAAACACCAAACAAAAGATTAGCAAATTTATATAAAGACTAGTGCATCATGATCAAACTGGGTTTGATGAATGGAATGGAAGGTCGGTATAATTTTCAAACACCAATATGTACAGTTCACTGTCAGGATAATAACCCTATCATTATCTCAATATTATGCAGAAGAAACATTTGCTAAAATTCAAAACGTGCTCATAAGTTTTAAAACAAAAAACAAAAACAAATTAGTTTTTAGTGAAGTCCCAGCAAGTCTTGAAGAAATTGACAAAATCAATCTAAAGTTTCATTGGAAATGGAGATAGCTGGGACTAGCAAAAATAATCTTGAAGAAAAACTTTAAAGGATTTATTCTACTAGATATCAAGACTTCTTTATAGAGCTATAAGACAATATATTATTAGTATTAAGGGTAGAAAAATAGATGAAGGGAATAGAGTAAAAAGTTTAGAAACAGTACCACACATATACAATCTCTTGATTTATGACACAAAGGTGCCATAGCCAAGGAAAAATATGGTCTGCTCCATAAATGGTGCTGGATCAACTGGACATTCATAAGGATAACGAAACTTGACTTCTACCTTGTACCATAATGATCAATTCTAGACAGATCATAGGCTTAATATGAAAGCTGAAGCAATAAAACTTTTAGACAATAATGTGGACTATTTTCATGGGATAGGTAAATTCTTAAAACTGGACACATAAAAGAAAAAATTGATGAACTGGACTATAGTACAATTTATAACTTCTGCTCATGAAAAGACAAGTTTCAGAATGGGAAACATATTTACAATCAATCTCTGTAGATATAAAAGATATATACAAGATATATGATATGTAAATCTTGTCATATACCTATGATAAAGGACGCATATCTAGAATATATAAAGAATTTTTACCAAATAATAAGAAAAAGAAAGCACCCTATTTAAAAAAAAAAAAAACTAGGCAAAAGACAATCAGGAACTTCTCAAAAGAAGATTTCAAATGGTGAAAAAGCATATGAAAAACTCACCATCATAAATCATAAGGGAAATGGAAACTAAAAATCCGATTTTGTACCACTAATCAACCAGCATGGTGAAGTTAACTGACATTATCAACTATTAGTGAGGATGTGGAATAACCTGAACCCTCATATACTGTTGGTAAGAGTGTAAAGTGGTACAACAGCTGTGGAAAACTCTTTGACAGGGATTTCCCAACCCTGAACATACAAACTTTATGACCAGCAATGCCACGCCTAGATGTGTACTCAACACAAGGAGAAAAACTCAGGTGGGCTTATCCTACCAGATACAGATGTGTCAGTATGTGGTGTACACACGAGCACAAAAGACAAAAACAAGAATGTTTCTGGCAAGAATCCTATAATATCCCAAATGCCCATCAATCATAAGATCAGTTAATGATCTGTGGTGTATTTATACAATAGGAGGAAAATGAAAGCACAAGTATTTCACATAACTACATAGATCAACTTCACGGAATGTGAGGAAAAAATGCCAAAAAAGGAAAAACAACATAAAATGATTCTCTTTATGGAAAGCTCAAAAATAGGCCACACCTAGTAATTATTACCTTTGGTAGGAGAGGCATGGGAGAGGGTTCTAGGGTACTGGAAATGTTACACATCATGATCTGGATGGTGGATACATGGGTAGGTTCACTTTCTAAAATTACATCACTTGTGCACTTTTGTTTGTATTTGTTTTTCTTTGATAAAAACATAGGTATGTCAAAATGTTTACAGTATTTATCACTGAGTTGTAACATCACAAGTGATATTTAGTTGTCTTTATACTTTCCTATACTTTCAAATATGTAATACTTAAGCTTCGGGGAATGATTTGCATTTTCTGATCACTTTGATCAATCTTCTCTCCGTTCGCACTGTCCTTTCCCTAGTCCATGCCTTAAAACTGTCTTGCCTCAGCTATTTCAGTGATCTCTTGACCAGTCTTCTTGCCTCTAGCTTTATAAAAAGGAAGCAAGATTATCTGCCAAACATCGGTCAGTTTTGTGGACGCCAAGAGAATCCCTGAACTTTGGAGCAGTTGTTCTTGGTAGCTTTTTAGATCACTGGTTCTCATTTTTTTTAAAACCAGAATACATATGAGTAATGATATTCCTGTGAGCGCCCCACTCCCATGGAAATGAGAACGTTACCCTGAGTGAAAGAAGCCAGACACAAAAGGTCACATATTGTATGATTTCATTTATATGAAATATCCAGAATATGTTAAATTTGAGAGACAGAATGCAGATTATTGGTTGCCAGGGCCCGGGGTTGGGAGGGGCAGGGCATGGTACAGAGAGAAACTGCTTAATGGGCATAGAGTTGTTATGGGGTGAATTGTGACCCCCTCAAATTCATATATTGAAGTCTGAGCCTCCAGTAGGGCAGAATGTAACTGTATTTGGAGAGAGGGTCTATAAAGAGGTAATTAAGTTAAAATGAGGTTATTAAGGTGGACCCTCATCCGATATGCCAGGTGTCATTATGGATGGGAAAAGGAAATTTGGACACAGATACGGACAGAGGGAAAGAGCATGAGAAGACACAGGAAGAACGTGGTCGTCTACAGCTAAGGAGAGAGGCCTGGAGCAGACTCTTCCCTCACAGCCCTCAGCAGAGACCAATCCTGCTGACACCCTCTTCTCAGACTTCTAACTTCCAGAACCTTGAGAAAGTAACTTTTTGTCATTTAAGACACCCGGACTCCTGATACTTTGTGATGGCAGCCCAAGGAAACAAATACGAGGGTTTTATTTTGACTGAAATGTTTTGGGACTAGATAGAGGTCGTGGTTGCGCAACCTTGGGAATGTACTAAATGCCACTGAATCGTTCACTTTAAAATGGCTCATTTTATGTTACGTGAATTTTACCTCAATAAATTAAAAAATCCGACCCCCAGATCCCCTACAATTCACCAATCAGCCAGGCAATTTTTCTTCTCAAATGAAAGCATGAGACTGGAGAGTTATTCTCCAGAGAAGGTAAAACAGAGAAGCTCTTTTTAAAAAAAAAAAAAAAAATCAGGAATTTTGTGAGCCCGTTGTTAAACTGAGCCATTATTAAAAATTAAATTATATAAAATTATAAGGAAATAAATTACATTAAGAACAAAGATAGTAAGTACTCCAAATTCCTCACTTCCTGATTACTATTTCTCTCTGCTTTTGAGGTTATTTGTATCTCATGTATCAATGGTGAAAATACCATATAATGATGAGCTACCGAGCATCTTTTTTCAACTTTACCTTCAGCGGGATCCTGTTGATACCTTAACACTTCCTGTGGTGGAAGGTTTTATACCTTGGAAAAGAGCTTTCCTTTTCTTCCCTCCCTCCCTCCTTGCCTCTCTCTTGCCCCCTCTCCCCCTTCCTCCCTCCCTCCCTCCCTCTCTCCTTTCTACCTCCAGAGAGCTGACTGTTCAACCTCTACTAGCACCCAACTGCTAACAAATGCTAATGATCACAGAGGTGAGTCTCAGTCCTGGACACACAAGAACCCCCAGGAGGATCTGCCTTTGGAAATATTCTGCCATGCTTCCTCACTCCGTCGCAGCTTCCCCCTGGTTCACAGGGGCACTGTCACCCCTGGAAGCCACCTGACATCAGCCAGGAAGAGCCAGGAACCGAGAGACAGTCCCGCTCCTTCAAGACTTCAGTTGAACTCCCCGGAGAAGCTGCAGCCACAGCTGAGAGGCTGACAGCGGAGGAGACTCCCCGCAGCTAGAAGCAACCCTCACTCTTGCTCGGGGCCTCTGCAGCTCCTGCCTGCCACGCTGGCAGCATATGCTCTTTGCTACCACTCGCAGGCCCGGCTCTCAGTTTCCTGTGTGTCAGAGCAGAAGCAACAGGCACTGAGCCACTGTAAATGTTTGCTGGAGATGGAGCGACCTGCAGCCCCGTTCACTGCCAGAGCCTCACAGAGGCTCTGGAGTCAGTGGGTTCACTGGGGACATGGGAAGAGCAGCCCGCGAAAGGGCCTCCCACGCTGAGCCTGGCTCTGCCAGCCAAGCAAGGAATACCTGTGCTCCTCACCTGGGAAGGTGAACATAGAGGTCCAAGGGTGGGCTGAGTCAAAGCCACATCGTTATTCCCTGCTGGGAGCCACCAAATCTGCCTCTATTCCTGGGATAACATATCCACCTCTTTCTGCGTAGAAGTCATGCACCAAAGCCACTGCAGCCTCTCTACCACAGATATGATCACTGCCAACCCCTGATGCTAGCCAGTGCCACGTGTTCACTACATCATCTTTAATTTTCTCATCCCTCCTCAAAGGTAAATGGCATGATCTTGTTTTATAGATGAAAAGAATGAGGCTGAGGAAGTTACTTGGAGAAATTCTGAATGAGAGTTCACAATATAGCCTGGATTCAAGTCCAAGTTCCTTGGGCTCCAAAGACAGAGCTCTTCTTGCTACGCTGCATGGTCCTCATGTTCACGCCTTCCCATCCGGACTAGTGCAGGGCCTTCTCACTTGAATGTCTGATGCTTACTCACCACCCCCATCTCACCTCCTCTGCTTCAAACCATTCTACACACCACCATCGGGTTAATCTCTCCATAGCTGTAGATCTGGATACAGACGCAGACTGAGATGGATGGAGATATAGTCACAGGTGTAATAGCAGGTATAGACATACATAGATATAGTTTAATGGGAGATTCAAGAGGTCAGGAAACATGCCTGATTCATGTTGTGTCTTTAGATCCTATCAAAATACCTGGTTCAGAGCAAAAGCTCAGAAAATATTGGTGGAATTAAACTGAATGGGCTTTCATCTCCCCAAATCAAAGTTTTGGTGACTCCTCTCATCAACACTGGGCGCTCTCGGGCTTCCCTGGTGGGGCAGTGGTTGAGAGTCCGCCTGCCGATGCAGGGGACATGGGTTCGTGCCGCGGCCCGGGAAGATCCCACATGCCGCGGAGCGGCTGGGCCCGTGAGCCATGGCCGCTGAGCCTGCGCGTCCGGAGCCTGTGCTCCACAACGGGAGAAGCCACAACAGTGAGAGGCCCGCGTACCGCAAAAACAAAAAAAACAAACAAAAAAACAAAACACTGGGCGCTCTCCATCATCCAACTGTACCTGACCTTTCCAGTCTTAACTACACCCAGCCTACATTCTAAGCATACTTGAGCTCTCCATGTTTCCTAAACGCCCCTGTGAACTTTCCCACTTCCACACCCTTGTTCATGCTATTCCCGCAATTGGAAATGCTTTCGGTAGCCCCCTCCGTGCCTTCTGCAACGTCATGGCCCATTTTAAATACTGCTTCTTCCTTGAAGTGTCTCTTTTGTCCCCTTTATGAAATGCTATGTTTCCCTTCTCTGAACCCCTTAGAGCTTTATACCTTTCTATGGCCTGACCTTCCTCTGAAGTAATAATTCGTCTGCCTGGAAGGCCCTTCATCTCTTTTCTTTCTCATGTTTGTGGTTCAGTCTAACATCACCTCCTCTGTGAGGCCTTCCCAGCTCTCCCAGCAGGCTGAATTGGTCATTCCGCCTCAATGCTTCTGGAGCAACTGAACTTCTTCATTACAAAATTGGCTATTGGTGTCATTAACCACCGTCCCCACAACTGGCAAGTCCCTTGAAGGTACATATGATCTCTCTGAGCTTTCTTTTGGCTCCTACACAGCACCAGCCACCTAGCAGGTACTTGGTGATTGTTGAATGAATAATTGGGAGATGAGAAAGATGCTGTCCTCGCTCTCTGTGTTTCTCACAGGAAGTCTCTACCGTTCTACCTGCTTTGACTTCTGTAATCAGTGTGCCATTTGTAGGATCGCAGATGTAGTCATGAGAGA
The DNA here is from genome assembly GCF_949752795.1 of Hyperoodon ampullatus. Lineage (NCBI taxonomy): Eukaryota > Metazoa > Chordata > Mammalia > Artiodactyla > Ziphiidae > Hyperoodon > Hyperoodon ampullatus. The sequence continues at coordinate 32,046,148 of NC_136919.1, forward strand.
CCAGAGAAGAAAAACTAACCAGCACTCCAAAATGTAGGAAAACACAGCAATAAATTGTCTGATCTAAGAACCCAGATCTCACCAATTAGGATGAGAAAATTGTTTCCACCAAATGAGTCAGTGATGAGATTGACTGAAGGAATAGTTTCAATGTTGCTCTTAAAAAAAAAAAAAAAAAAAACCCTGGGCAGCAACTGGTAAGAAACAGTCAGATAAATAGAGAACATCAGTCAGAAGAGAAACACAAAGGCTTTCCTTGCAGACAACATTTCTGCATCTTCCCTCCCACCACTGGGGGCAGCATGTTTTCTTGACCCGTTTTAGAGATAAGCAATTAAAAATCCAGACAGTTAAGTCACCAATTCAAGGTCACTAAACAGACAAACGGCAAATTTGCAGTTACTGCCTCTAGTTCTCTACAGAAGAACCCCAAGTTTTAGGCAAACTGGCCTTACCACCAGTCTCCAAATATGTCTTTCTTCCTCCTGCTTCTGTGCCTTCTTTGCCCTAGATCATCTCCTCTACTAGGATTCCCTGCTTACTATAACTTAATAAGCACTTGGCAAACATAAGCTAAATCCTCCCCAAAATCTTTGAGGTTGGTGTCCCCATCCCCATTTTACAGATGAGGCTAATCATTAAGACCTCAGTCATAACTGTTGAGCCAAGACTGAAAGCTTTGGAGGAGCCCTCTTCCAAAGCTGTCTTCACCACCTTCTTTGTGAAACCCATTCCCACGCCACAACTCAAGAACCTCCTGAAAACATCTCCATCACCCCCGAAAGGAAGAGACCCCTCTCTCCTCAAAATGTCCCTGGCCTGTGGTTACAGTGCTCTAATCACAAGGATTAATCAGTGGCTTATTGTTCTTTGTCCCACATGTCTAGGAGATAGCAGCTTCTTGAGCACAGGGCTAGAGTATCTTTCTATCCTTTACCCACTAATTCAATGATATTTCTCCCTGAGAACCTTATTTCAAGTATTCAAGGAAGGCAGAGAAACCTAGGGTCATCTTCAGCATTTAAATCCCTGGTCATAATTTGATTACTTAAAACTACATGAAAGCAAAAGAAGACACTAAAAGTACTTTATCTATGTAATGCACTAATTATTGCCTCCCCCCCAAAAAATCTAGCTTTCATACAAAGTTACAGTTGATATTAAACTCATGGAGGAAATTTAAAGACCCCAAGCTAAGTAAATTTGTGGCCCACATTAGCCTGGAAGCCCAAGTCAAAAGGTTTTTCTACTCCTATAATTTAACTTAGCTCAGGCCCTGATGCAGAGTCATGCTTAATAAACATGAACTTGATGGGTGGATGGGTTGATAAATGGAGATATTCACACATGAAGAATAGATAAATGAGCACATGAACAAGTGAAACAATAATGCTTTTTAGTAATGACTTTTGAGGAATATTAGTAATAAATTGCCCAACCAAACAAAATAATCCAAACAACATCATCCCTGGTAAACTGTCTACAAAGAAAGCATAACTCTCATGATCTCTATAATTCTGTTTTGACAGTATGGCTGCTGTGTCTGACATATCTACGATCCTTTTGTTTGTAACAGTACCTTAACTGGATGACTTAAATGAGAGGAGATTGCTTGAAATTTTTTCTACAATTATTTAAATGCACATTTCAATTTTCCTGAATTGTGCAAAAGTAATTTGGAAGATTAATTTCTGAGAATACCTAGTGGAATCTGCATATACCAAGCATAATTATTATTGATATTTGCATAGTTCTCCCTGCCCACATGCATGCACTATTACCAACTGCTATATACAACGTATGAAATTATTGAAGAAGTTGCCGTCAGTACAATATGGATTCATCAATAAATGTTCAGCCTCATGCTCGCTTCAGCAGCACATATACTAAAATTGGAACGATACAGAGAAGATTAGTATGGCCCCTGCACAAGGATGACATGCAAATTCGTGAAGCGTTCCATATTTTAAAAAATAATAATAATAAATAAATAAATGTTCAGCCTCACAAAAGAAAAACAAACTTCCATGTTCAGTTCCAGAAGTGTGGTGTTCCGTTTTATTTATTTATCTGGGGCAAAATCCGCAAAGATAAATCCATACCAAAAGAATGTGGCAGTCTTTTGCAATGAAGATTAATGTTATTGCAAAGAATCCCCGAGATTCAAGAGAGATGGAAAGCACCATTGCAAAAGCTAGAAAAGTGAGAGGGACTGGAGAATGTTGGTGGGGAAAAGGAAGTAAATACATCTATGCTACAGACGGGTGGGGTATTAGAATGTACTCAGAGGGCTCCACCACACATGGTTAGGAAGAAAATCAGCAGAAACTTGGACAGTGGGGATCACAAATGCTTGATGAATGTGTGAGAAGTTAACTAAGTGCTTAGAGGAGGTTTTATGAAGTAATGTGAAGCCATGTTTCTTTCCTTTGGTCTACTTGGATGACAAAACCAATTAGAAAGAAACATTGAAAGAAATTACACAGGAGAAAAATAGTAGTAGCAAATACTTACATAACACCAATTATGGTTTGGGCACTCTTTAAGGGCTTTATACATTTTAACTTATGTAATTTTGACAATAAATAATCATTCATTCATTTAGCTCACCAACACCTGTTGAAGCCTTTCTTGTATTTGGTATATTATAAGGGATGGTGAGAGACTACACAGCTATACAAATCAAGTCCTTACCCTTAAGGAGCTCACAGTCTATGGCATGAAACAGACACATCAAATGTATTTTTAAATTTTTACTGGAGTATAGTTGATTTACGATGTTGTGTTAGTTTCAGGTGTACAGCAAAGTGAATCAGTTATATACACATATCCATTTTTTTTAGATTCTTTTCCCATATAGGCCATTACAGAGTATTGAGTAGAGTTCCTTGTGCTATACAACAGGTTCTTATTAGTTACCTATTTTATATATAGTAGTGTGTATATGTCAGATCCCAATCTCCCAGTTTATCCCTCCCCCCCTTATTCCCTGGTAACCCATAAGTTTATTACAGTGTTAAGCAGGTATGTATTTGGTATATTGTAGACATAGGGGAAATAACACCTCTGCTGGTGTCTGGAGGGGAGTTCTTAGAGGAGACAAGAACAAGGTTTGGATGGATAAATAGGTGGTTTCTAGATCAATAAGAAAGAAAGAATATGGGTATATTGGGATTGAAAAACACAGCACTGGAAAGTGGCAGGGCTTGCTTGTATCTCCATAAATATCTCATTGTAGCTGACACTGAGAGAAAAGGAAAAGACACAGGTGACCAAGACTTTGAGTGCCATACAGGCAATATGGAGCCACTGACGGATTTTAAACAATGAAATGACATTGTCCAGAGACTCTACAGAGAATAGTTTTGCAGGGTTAATTCTAAAACAAGATAAATTAAAATGAATAAAATGTGACCAGGGATTGAAATAACATATTAGGAGTGAGGACTAAGAGGGTGGAATAGATTCACCAGTGTTGAATATATGTAACTAATAAATATGCTAACAAATAATAGAACACAGACTTTTTATAAGTGGGACCCGGTGGTCAAGAAAACCATACATCACAAAAATATTGTCTGCATGTTTTAGGCAATGCTTTGGTATTGAATATACTTTTAATCTTGATTTCTATGAATCTATTATAAAATTAGTAGTTTCCAAACTTCTTTAGGTTTTTTAAAAATTTTAATTGCAGTATAGTTGATTTACAGTATTTTATTAGTTTCAGGTGTACAGCAAAGTGATTTGGTTATACATATATGTGTGTATATATCTATATTCTTTTTTAAAATTATTTTCCATTGTAGTTTATTACATGATATCAAATATAGTTCCCTGTGTTATACAGTAAATCCTTGTTGTTCATCTATTTTATGTATGGTAGTATGCATCTGTTAATCCCATACACCCAATTCCCAAACATTTTTATCATTCATCTATATCAGTAAAAAAAATTGAATGCACCTCCAATAACTATATACTTACTAATTTATTTGTATATTACATATGTGTGCAACTGTCACTGGCATCTCAAGGAAAGATTCATCACTAATGATAATGACATAAATTCATATTTCAAAAGATATCTTTGATCAACATTTGATTTCTATGGGCTTTACAACCCATCCAGAAAAGAGCCCACCATCTTTTTCCTCCACCCTCCTATGCTTCTCCTCTGAGTAGAAGTCATAGCCAAACACACAGTCCTCCAAACTAGACACCAAAGACTCTTCACTGGCACCTCATTCTCCTTTCTTACCTAGAAAATCTAGTCAGTATCATTTTCAGTTATTTCCACCTTCTAAATATCTTGGGTATCAGTCAGCTTTTTCTTCCTAAATGGCAGCCCTAATTTCAGGGGCCATTTCTTCCTTGGGCTGTGAACTAAGACAGCTCTGATTAAGATGATAGCCACACCCTTAGTGCAATGTGACCTTATACAAGTTATTTAACCTCAGTTTCCCCATCTGTAAAATGGGATAATACATTTTTCACAGAGTTGTTATGGAAACTGAATGAGTAATGCATGTAAAGTTTTTGTACAGTGCAGTCACATAGCAAGCAGTTAATTTATGTAAGCTATTATTATGCTTTAGTCTCCCTACTGCTAGCCTCAGATCTCACCTTCCAACTCACCTCAGGTGGTGTAAAAGTGATTTTCTAAAACACAAATTTGACCAGGTCACTGTCATGCTTAAAACAGATTTTCCATGCCTCTCCACCAACTACAAGACCAATAGAAACATTTTGTTAGATAAGGCTCTTCAGTGAGATAGCCTGGATCTATATTTCCAATCCTATTTCTGCCACTCCTTAATACGTCTCTTATGCTATAGATTTGCACCACTTCACATAGACCACATTCTCTCCATCCTCTGAGCCTTTGTTCTTATGCACAAAATACCTTTGCCCTCTGTTGTCACCATGCTTCCAATTATCATGTTGTAGCTCAGCCTTCAGCATTCAATTCCAGTGATGATTCTGATACGAATCCTTTCCTGGTCCTCATGCTAAAGGATGGAGTCGATTATTCTCATCATCTGTGCTCCTAAGACCCTCTCTGTATTCCCTAGTCACAACACCCTGCACACTGTTCTGTAGTTACCTCCTCTGCCCCAGCTCACAGTGCCCTGTACCATGATTACCCTAGAAGGTGTTTCCCCAACTAGATGGTGTGCTCCCTGAAGGAAGGGCCTTAGGATCTAGAACAGCAATGTCACACCTAGTAAGGGTTCAAGGCAGGCTTGGAACGTTTCCTGGGTGACTATATTTTCACTGTGTGGGTGGGAGGGGGAGACATTTTCCCAGAAAACCTGCCAACATCCCAATTCCCCACATTTATGGAAAGTCTTTGCTTTACATTGTGAAGCCTTCTGTAATTAGCTGTGCACTGGCAGTGGGGGAATCCTAAGTTTTCCTCTAAGCACGACTATGTGGTTAGAAGACAAGCTGTCTAGTGGAAAGAGCATGGACATGGGACCCTGACCCCTTCATTGGACTCCCTGCTCTGCTCATTTTCAGTTGGTTGATTTTGAGCAAGTTACATAACTTTTCTGAGTTTCCGTTTGCCCTTCTGTAAAATAGAAATAACAGCAAACCACACAGGATTGTCTTGAAGATTCAGTGAGATGATTTGTGTTAAATATTTAGTACATAGTATGAATTTAATAAATGATCAACATGGCAGTTCTTGTTTTTATCATCCGCAAAGTTCAATGAACATACACCACACACCCAGTAGGATAGCTACTATAAAAAACAAGACAGGAAGTAATGGTACAGCCGCTGTGGAAAACCTCATGGCAACTCCTCAAAAAATTAAGCAGAAAATTACCATATGCTCCAGCAATTCCACTTCTAGGTATATACCCAAAAGAACGGAAAGTAGTTGACCTGAACAGATATTTGTACACAAATGGTCTTTGCAACATTATTCACAATAGCCAAAAGGTGAAAACAACCCAAATGTCTATCAATGGGTGACTGGATAAACAATATGTGCATACCTGTACAATGGAATAGTATTCAACAAATGCTGTATGATTCCACTTATATAACTCAAGTAATCAAATTCATAGGACAGAAGGTAGAATTGTGATTTTCTGGGGCTGGAGGAGTGGGGAATGGGGAGTTAGTGCTTAATGGGTACAGAGTTTCCCTTTGGGAAGACGGAAAAGTTCTGGAGACAGATGGAGGTGATGACTACACAATGTGAAGGTACTTAATGACATTGAACTGTCCACTTAAAAATGACTACAATGGTATATTTTACTACAATAAAAATTCCATCAACAAGACTTACTCAGATCTGCAAGAATAATTAAACAGCTCTAGCAAAGCTGTTAAAGTGAAGCCAAGAAGACTCCATGTTCCTTCAACTCTAATCTGATTCCTTTATCCCAGAACAATCCTGAGATCTGAAAGTCCTTATTTTCCATGACCAAGTGAGCGTGTGTGCGCACGCGCATGCACACACACACACACAGAGTCTCTGGGGCCCATGGAGACACAACCTGGAAACGGGGCTTGCCAGGATTAGGAAGCCAGGGCCAGCCCACGTATCACTCACCCAGAAGACAGCCCTCCCTGGAGAGAAAGAACCTCATAGTCCCCTCACAAAGAGGATAATAAATTCCGATTAGCCAAGGAAGCTCGGAGTCTAAATACCAGCAAAGCTCAGCCCCTGCAAGTGGGGACGAATCATCTGAAAGGTCATCCCAGAGACACTGAACAAAGGGCCTCGAGCAGCTGGGTCTCTTAATTTGAGGAAACACTGAAGCTTTTAAAGACACCAGAGGCAAAGCTGGAGAGATGGGCAGGTGGAGCGGCCTTCTGAGCACAGAGAGGATTTAATAGGAAGGGAAACACAAGCCCCACAGGAGGCTCCAGGGCCCTGCAGCCACCACTTCTCTAGGCCAGGCTGAGGGCCTCTGGAAGGAGCCGCCATCACCTGCACTAGGCTGGGATGGCCCTTCTTGGCAGTGCATTAAAACAGAGTGGCTCTGATCTCAGCAATTAAAGCTTTAAAACCACAAGCCTCAGGGAGGGAGAAGGCTCAAAGGAACAGCCTGCCATATACCTCTGTCCACTCTGTTCCAGGCTGTGGGCTGCTGACACAGCCCAGTCTGTCTCCAGAAAATTCCAGAGGCCTCTCAGGAATCTAAGGCCAGGCCTAAGCCAGTGGCCTTTTGCCTGGGCCCAGAGGTTGTAAGATAGAAAGCTCTGTGGGAGGGCCAGGTGGTCGGCAGGAAGTGGCCTACTGGCCTGCAGCCATTCCCAGCTTCCAATAACCCTCTGGAAAAAAACTGAAGCAAGGAGAATGAAAGGGGCATCTTAACTTGAGCGAAAAACTGAACAAGTGGCCTCCTCCCGCATAGAGGGCACTGTAAGCGTAGAACTGAGTCGAATCGCTCAGCCCCTCAGTCTGGAGCAAGGGACCAGAACTGGTATGTACCGAGCCAAGGACTGTCTAACCAAAGAAAGGAACTCACATCATGGACCAACTGCTTAACAGAGATTTTCTCATTGACTTTAATCGTTACAACAACTTTGTGCAGGAGGTACTGTGGTCCCCATTTTAGACAAAAGAAAATGGCAGAGGCCAAATCTGAACCTACACCTGGATGGTTCTAAGATCTTCTCTACAATATTATGCTGCCCCTAAATTGGACCTTCCACAAATATTAGCTGCCTATGCCTTGCAAATTGATTCTAAGAGGCTTAGTAGCTTGTCAAGTATCACACCGTTCATGAGTTACAGAACTGGGACTGGAATTCATTTCTGACTGATTCCGAAGCTGACGTGCTTTCCTCCATGCCTCATATATCTTTAGTTAAAATAAAATAATCCTGTGGCTTCTTGCCAATCAGGAAACATTTTGCTCCTTCACTCTTGAAGCCTAAGCCCTTTAAAGAGTAGCTCAGTAATTGCGCTGCCCCTGTGCCCCAGAAGTCACAATTTACTGCAGAATGAGGTGATGTGAAACAAAACAGACACATCTCCCAGGCCAAAGAGAGGCTGTCTGGATTGTACAGACCTGATGACTTTTATTGAGAAGATCTGAAGCTCATTTCGGTATAAAAAGTGGTGGAGGAAGGTGGCAGTGTGTATTTGAACTGATATGTGTTTACTTCCCACTCAGGCAAATTATTCCCATTTTTTAGTTTGGGTGAGGTAAGACCTAGTGGGCTTGAGCTATGGAGATGACCAATCGTTTCTTGAAGGGAAATTAGTTGTCGTTACCCAAAGCAGTAAGAGTGGGTCTCCCTTCCACGGTTCATGTGGCCCAGAAAATGCAGGTCTCTCTCTGCTCTTCAGATTTCAATACTGTAAAGGTTTCATAGGAAATACATGCATATATAATCAGATACTTCTCTTATTCTCTTGGGGGAAATGTTGCCAAGAGCAGAAACATACAAATTGAGAGGAATGGAAATCATCTAGGATATTGCTTAATACCTTACAGTTTCAGTCAAAATGACAAAGACCACTTTAAAGATTACTCATGCCTAATGGGCAGGAAATAGTTAACCCACAGAGGCTTGAAAGAGACCCCTCAAGTTGTTAAAAAACAATCCCAGGGCCAGGCAGCTCCCATGAGCACCAGCTTTGTAGTAGAGACATTCACAGTAAAGAAAGCATTAAGGATGGGATGTCTCGAACAATGGGAGAAATTCTTCCATTACAAGACTTGTGGTTCCAACATTATGCACACTAGATATTCTGAAAAAATTCCTTCCACAAATGTTTATAAATGCTAGATAAAATGAACAAACATTCATTTAGATGCATGATTTGAGATCATAAGAAAGAGAAATCCTCAGAGGTCAGAAATGAAGAAGAAACTCAAAAGCAAGGATGTAGGCATGTGTGCTGATACTGCAGCTACCCTGAAGTGACCAGGGTCAGGCACGGTCACTCTCAGTAATCTCAGGGCTTTAGTTTTAATGCCCATGCTGTAATAAGACATGAGATCTTGTGCTTATGCAAGGTGGGGAGAGTCAGAACTTAGTCACTTGCAGAACAACAGGATCTATGAAGAATAACACATACAATAAAAGGATAAACCAGAAATAATCAGCCTACCCCCAAAGAGATGACAAGAAACCTTGTCTCCCTCAAACAGTTGGCAGTTAGGAAAAGTCTGTAACCACCAACTTGCACCACATGTGTATCTAAAGCCCTAACTGATTTCACTCATATGATCCTGAAACCACCGAGGTAGAATATTACACAAAATAGGTTCTAGACTTCCAATACCCCTGAAGCATCTATAAGAAGAAAATATCACCACTCTTATGGGCAAATATCTGCAATCAAAAATGAACATGATTTCCACAAATAAAGACCTCCTCAAGATAACTCTCAATCCAAAGTAGAAACATATCCAAAAATTGATCTATCGTGAGTGTCGGCACAAACAAAAATGGTAGAATTAAGCCCTAAAGAACTCAGATAATCCATTGCATAGATACTATAAAGTATATTAAATAGTCTAAAGGTATACCAAATAGCTCCCCCCAAAATGAGACACCCAGAAAAAATAGCTACTTTTAAAAGAATGAACTAGAACTTCTAGAAATGAAAAATATAGTCATTGAAATAAAAAATCCAGTACACAGTCTGTAACTGAAGAGAGATCTTGTGAACCAACTGATAGGTCTGAGGGCATAAACTGAAGCCACTTGATACAGTAGAAAGAGTATGGACCAGTATGGTCAGATGGGCTGGGCTGCGCTGAATTGTGCAAAAGGGGTGCCACGTAAAATTACAAAATAGAAACTAGTACTTATGAAGTGTTTATTATGCACAAGGCACTATGATAAACACATTATACATTATTTCATGGAATACAATTACCCTATGAGATAGGCATTACTGTCTCCATTTTACAGATGATAAAACTGAGACTTAGGAAGACAATATCTTGCCCCCACATTATGCCAATAATTCAAAGAGCTAGGATGCAAACCCAGGTCTGTCTCATTCCAAAGTCCATTGTCCTAACCACTAGGTTTACTGCCTGCCCCATCAGCTTCCAATTCAATTTAAATCAGCTGTGTAGGCTTCTGTTGCCTGAGCATAGGAAAAATATTTTATTACAAACTTTCCTCCTCTTGAAGACCTAGTAGAGCCTTTCAAGAATATAGTTCACAGCTCTCTCCTCACTGCTAACAGCAGAATTTGATTTACAGCTCACACTGTAGGCCAGAGGATTGTGGGAGACTTGAGGGTTAGGCAGGTATCTGGTGTCAGCACAGGCAAAGGGCAAGTCCAGAAGTCTGCCAAGTCTGCAAGGCTCAGGCAGATAAAAGTGATCAGAGCCTGTTATGGAAGTGTCTGAGAAGTCTGTAAAATGCTGGAAGACTGGGATGACTTTGAAAGTCAAGGCTAGCAAAAGGCTCCAAAATGTGGTAGTTCCAATGATTACAGAGATCAGTATTATCGAGGTGCAATTGTGATCTGGATCAGGAATGAAAGTTATTTTTCCTGTTGTTTTATTCTCTCATATTTCCAACTAAGGGCTGGCAGCTGAGCCCCCAGAAGAAGCTTGAAAAGCAGAAATCACCCCTGACTATGCCAGAGACAGAGGCCACATAAAATCAGACTCTTTGCCTGGTGTGCCCCAGCCCAGGGTTGTATCTCCAGAAGGTGATGACCCCCTAGTAACACTTTGCACAGGTGACCGTATTACTGAAGTTTTATGCAAATACTAAAGCTCACTAGAAGCACTTCTAGGGATAGGTATTTTAGATTGCATTGCTAGTTTCTCAGTAAACAATTACTAAACATTTCTAAGAAATAAAAGCAAATTGCTGGAGACCCTGCAGAAAATGGTTCCATTAGTAACATTAACGTAATGCATATGAACAAAAGTCAAAGCTAAGAAAGTGTACGTTGTCATAATTTGTTTTCCCGACTTTCAGATAGGCTCTTGGATAGTTAACAAGGCTTGAAATGAGATAGGCTGGGGCCTGGGATCTTCTACCAGAGTGTTTGCACCTGGACAGACTTCTCCTCCAGCAACAGAATACAAAGAAACTATGAGGGACCGAAAATAACTACATGCATGAGCAGTCAGGGCAATTATGAACAATAAGTACAAAAGGGCCACAAACAAACTGCCATTTTGGAGGTTCTGGGTTTAAAAAGGTACTGCGCGTGATCCCTGCACACAGCACCACCAAGGGAGTGGTCAGACCACCCAAGCCTTCCCTCCAGCCCAACCCATCAACCTACAGATCCACCCCTACCTTCCCCTTTAAGAAACCAGCCCCGTCCTCCCTCGGGGAGCAAGCAAAGTCACCTGTTTCTTGTTCTCACTCCCTCAAGCTGCAGCACCTGTCCCAGTAAAGCCTTGCCTAAATTTCTCTCCTGGCCTCATCAATTTCTATTGATTAAAGAGTCCAAGAACCTGGGCTGGTAACATACTTTGCCTAGTTAAGAGGTAGGATATCTGGTGTAGTTATACCTCCGGAAGGGGGGTGGGGGGTGATCCCAGGGCATGTGAAGCAAGTGCTGTTTTGTGCAGTTTAGTTTAGTGTACCCCACGCCTCGGGCCCACCTGTATGGGAAATTCAGGTTGAAGCACTGGAAAAGCCCTCTGGAAGGCACAAGGGCCACTCGCAGAGGCTGAGCAGGTGGTGAGAGTCCCTGACCTAGATTATTAATCAACACAGGGATGATCCTAGATTAGAAATTTCTCCTCAAATGCCCATCTGAAATTCCTTTAAGGGAGTAGCCTCTTTCCTCAGTGTGGTATAAGACATGTGTCTAATAAACCCAAACATCTTCAGTTTCTCATAAGACAAAAGTAGGTAAACTTAAAGCTGTTTGGCAATTAATGTTCCAGTATTTTATCTTACTTGAAATGACCTGAATAGTCAATAAATTCCTATCATTTCATTTAATTTAGCAAAACTAAAAGTTTCAAGTAACCAAAATCTGGAGAGACTACTTTGATAGACATTCCCCAAACATAATTATTCCTATAGTGTTTACCTGAAAGCTCTTATCTCTGTTACATTTACTTAAAAGTTTCATGTCATTTTCCTTGTTGATAAATAACAGAAACAATATGCACTTACTGACTTGCAGTAACCCTAGGTACAATAAGAGTATGATATCTAATACTGATGACTCTAAAGCATGTCTGTATTAATCCAACTCACAAGTTCAAGCTAGCTTTAATAGCAGATATTAATTTAATAAATTCATTTGGCCAATTTCTTCTATATTTCTGAGAATTTATACAAGTGCTTAATTTCCTTTAAGCCAGTTAAATAGAGCTCGCTTGCAAATTAACTTTTTACATAAAGACAGAGCCAGAGAGCTCTTCGTTTTCCTGCTGTAGTTTAAAAAGGCCTCCTCTTTTCTCCCTCAGCTGCAGGGACTACAGTGATCAGATAAGTTCCTGAGAGCCCACGCAGAACAGTTACATTTTAAAGGCACAGGGAGAGAAATGCAAGCTCCTCTTCTTTTCTCTCTCTTCTTTAAAGTCCTAGTAAGTAACCCAAGGCCAGAGTCTCAGGCAGTGTGGGCTGTGTTTGCATTTCAAGGCTTCCGTGCTCGACCCATGCCCACGATTGCAGCAGAGACTTGCAGGAGAAGTTGGATAGACAAAACCACATAAAACATAGATCCTTTTAAATTCACTGACCGAGACTCAACATGTACCAACTACAGAAACTCAAACTAAAGTCACAAACGAGAAACAAAGAGATGGTCTTACCGTGAGGCGGTCTCTGGGGGGGACTTGGTTCAGCCCAGCTCCTCTCTCAACTGGCCCTTCTACCAGCCGGAGTTGGGAACTCAAAACAGAAAAGTACTGGGGGGTCACGAAAAGGTGACCCAACGGGGAGTCTCCAGGATGAAAGGGGACAAGAGCAAAAGCAGGGTACTACGCATGGCTCCTGCACACGGCACCGAGGGGATGAGCAGACTACCTCAGGCACCCCTCCGTCTCATCCACCAATCAGCCCCTACTCTCACCCTATTTAAGGAACCAGCCCCACCCTCCTCGTAGAGCAAGCAAGGGCACCTGTTTCTTGTTCTTGCTTCCCTCATGCTGTAGCCTGAGTCCCAATAAAGACTTGCCTGAATCTCTCATCTGGCCTCTAATCAGTTTCTACTGATTAAAGAGTCCAAGGAGGCAGGTCGGTAACAGAAATATTTATGAACGTCATGATAATAGGAATAGTTTTAAAAGTCCTTCTCTCAATGAGTTTCCCAGTTCTCTAGAGTCAATACCATTAGCTCTAATTTACAGATGGGAAAACTGAGGCAAGAGTAGTTAATGGGAATTACACAAGGTCAAATAACTCGTAAGTGACAAGCTAGACTCTGATTTCAAGGTTCTCTGATTCTAAATCCTATACCCTTGCAAAATCTCTTGGTGCCAAACTGGTAGCTGACTTGAAGAAAGCACTTGCAAAAATGGGTTAAACGAATCTTATAGCGTGAAATTTATCAAGGATAAATTTAAGGCACTTCCTGAACTTCTTCCCAAATTATCCATCAAAGAAGCATAGGAGACTGTGCCAGCAGCTCACTGCAAGAAAGATTCAGGAGGTATCTAGTAGGAAGAATAGCATAAATAGCATAAATTAATATATGTGACATGGCCACAAAAACTGACCCATTAGGGAATTATGCTACAGCAGATGCCTCCTAGGATACCTTACTCCGTTTGGGGTTTCTTGCTGTTAAGAGGAAGACCGATGAAGTGGAGGATGTTCCCCAAAGAGCAAACGAGATGGTAAACTGTCAATAGGATGGCAGCATGTCAAAGAATGAAACAACTCAACATGTTTAATTTAGAGAATCCATGATAAGAATTCAAGATATTCTCACCCCCAGGCAAATGTGGAAACTCCAGGACTTTTAGAAAGAAGAAAAGTACCTCTGGGATACAATACTAGACTCTGCAATGATGCCTGTCTGGATTTAAATTCTAATTCTACTATTTACCAGCTATATGACCTTGAGTAAGTTACCTAACCTCTCTGTGTCTCAGTGTTCTCATCAATAGAATAATAGTACGAATAATAGTACCTTCCACGTAGGATTACTCTGAAGATAAATTTAACACAAGTTATTACCATAGCAGAGCATAAATCTCACTATATATTAAATATTTGCTGCTTCTTCTCCAATATGAGACTCATGAACTTCCTAAGAAGAGCATCAATCTCTCCAGCCAGGAGGGCAGCTTGGAGAGTGCTTCCCACTTCCTGAGCTTTGGGGGAGCCCACGTTTACCTCAGGTGAGTCTTCCATTTGTATGGAGCGCTCTCAATGCCTGCAACGTTTGGACCACAATCCAAACCAGCCCAGAGAACAGAAATGCCTTTAAAACACAGGCCCCTAGATTTGCCATCTCCTACTTACTAGCTGTGTAGTCTAGTCTCTCAGAGCCTGAATTGTGTTCCCTGCAAAAATGCCTTTTTGGAGTAAAGATGATGGAGAAAATGTATGTGGCTATTTCCAGCATCATGCCTGGTACAAGACAAAATGCTCAGAACCTCTTATTTCTTTCCGTAATTCAAGAAGAAAAGCTATGACAATGTGATAGTTCTGGAATAAGCTCCTTGAGTCAAACAGGTCCTGAGCACCATGATGCTATGAACACAGAGATGAATAAAGTATGACACCCCCCAATTCTGAAAGTGCTCATGGTCTGGAAGAAGAGATAGTAAAGAAACAAACAAGACCTTAATAGCATGGCAGGTGCTAGTGACCTCAGCCAGGATGGGATCACAGATGGGGGTGAAAGGTACTCACACTCCATGACTTGAGGAGTAAGTGGGGGGTGGAGTTGGAGAGAGAGGAAGTAGACAGCAGTCTTAAGACACTTAGAAGAGAGAAAGGGAAGGAAACAGAGAGGGAGATCCAGAGTCATCGGAGGAGTGTGTGTGTGTGTGTGTTTGGCCAAGGCCATATTTATAAATTCAAAGAAACAAACAAACAGTGAAGACGTAGTAATTTAATATCAGTATGAAAAGGGCAACCATCAAGTAAGCCCAGTTGAAACTCCTGGGGTGTGTCGTCAGAGTTGACTGATTGGAGTACAGATAAGCTGGCCCTGTCTCTTGCATCTGGGTGGAAAGTCACAGCGGATACAGGGACAAAGGGACAGTTCCAGAAGCTCCTATTCTAGAGATGTGGCCAGACCCTTAGCACCCCCAGAGGGATGAATCATTTACTGAGCCCTCGGAGCCCCGTGGTCACCCATGAAGACAGCAGGAATTTCCCGAACTCTTCCCCTTTGGGGTAGAGGGTCTGGGTGGCAAACTGACAAATCACCACATTTGTTCCTCACTTTGTTTTTTGTTTTTCCTTGGGAATCAGCACATTTTGCATTGAGGTTTGCACAAAGCAAAACAGCTCCAGTGTCAAATGGAAATCCAGCAGGCTCTTCCCAAGATGTGCTGTTCCCTTTGTACACACTGCCGACTTGGGAGCGGGGGACTGGGACATAAAGCCTGTGCCTCTTGGGAAGCACATCCAGACAATGGTCTGTGTATGAAAAGGGGAACAGATTAACCAGGACTAGGGTGTCTCCAAATTGCTTTTCTTAAAGAAAGACTCTTTTGCCAGGAAGCAAAGCACACACAAAAACAATATTAAAGCATACTGGCTTTAATATATGTAGTAATAACAGAACATGGGCAGGCTACAACTTTCCAAATCCCCTCAAAAATCCTTTGCGAGCATAGATGGTTTGTCAAATCTATACTCTTTGTCTAATACATTTGTTCTTTTGTTTGATCAAGGTGGGGGAGGGAGCCGTCTAACTCATTATATTGGGGGAGCTGCATTCATTCCTTTGTGCTTCTTTTTCTTCTTCTAATCTTTATTAAAATCAAAAGAAGAACCACTCCAATCCTTCAAATGATAATTTATTTCTCAACCTACAAAGTCAGAGTCTTCATTATTATTTTAAAAACAAATCAATGCAACGATTTTAATTAAAAATGAAACAGGATGAACCGAAAAAAATAAATAGGCATTTGTTAGATCAACACACAAACTTGTTTACAATTAATGGGCAACTGAGCTCCTGGTGGTAAAGAATGTTTCACTGTAGTTGGTAAATTCTCTGGACTCTCATTGAAGTCTTTAGAGGGAAAAACACATCCAGAAGTCTCCTAATGAAATGCTCTAATCCTGGGAAATTTTATGCTTCAAAATGTGCTCACCTCCCCAACTCTGCCAGCTGGCCGCCTCCTTGGCTGGAAGACTCAGTGGGTTCTATATTAGCAGGGGTTATTCATCTCAGATAGCAGAGGAGGTTTGGTTTTCTCACAAGGAGAAAAAAGGGCTCTGTGTTACACAGGAGACAAGCTTTGGCCTGCCTGCTGGTGGGTGGGGCTGGTAAAGTCGACTACGATCTTCAGGAAGGCTCAGGTTTCTTGGGCAGGAGAGAAAACCACATGGAATAGGAGGTGGACATCCCCGCAAAGACCACTGGGAAAAAAATAGTGATTTCCTGAAGGGAGACCTAATGGAAATGGAACAGGAATATTTAAATGTCTTCAGTGTGTATTTATTTATTGAGAAGCTACTGAGTTCCAGCAGTGGAGCTTAGGGTTTGCATTTCAAGAAGTGATCTTTCAATGAGTTCATCATGGCTCAGCGGTCACCCAGCACCCCCTGAGTCAGGCCCTGAGCTCAGCAAGGCAACGCTAAGAGTCACACAGAGTCCAAATTCACAGTTCAGTGGAAGAGCAAAACATGTCATGAAAGTCACGGCTGTCGTTATGCTAAGTTTTGTGGGACGTTACACGGAGCAAGAGAAAGCTTCCTTTGGGGTTACCTCCGCCTCTAGACTGGGACAGGGAAGCTAGAGAGAAGTGAATTTCACGTGTGCTTTGAAGAATAAGGAAGACTTGAGCAAGCGGATAGGGATGAAGAGCTTCCAAGGCAGGGAACAGTCTGAGCAAACTCTGGGCATAGAAGCGTGAGCAGCTCGGTGTGACTCAAGTATTGGGAGAAGGTGCAGAGGTGGAGAGACCAGGGGAGATGGTGATAACGGCAGAGGGGAGGACTTTTTCCTTTCTGTTGACCTGATACACTCTTATTCATCCTTCCAATGTCAGCCTAAGCTTTATCTCTGGGTCCTGGGAACTCCCCTGCCCCATACCCCATACTGTGCGTCCCTTGTTGGTCTCCCCCACTGATCTGTGTACCCCTACCCTGCTCCTTTCTTCCCTTAGTGCCCAGCATAGTGCTTGGAGAGTGGACTGAGAGCAGGACGCCAGGGTAAGATGATCAGATTTCCAGGGCCAGGGTGGAATGAGAAGTAAGGCTCCTCAGGACATCCAGTGCTGACCTGTCACAGTCATGCTTAGGATTCTCAACTTAGGTTTGGCTGTAAAAACAGGCCATCTTGAGGGGAAACACAAAGAGTTAATAAGCCTTGGACCCATGGCTATGTGCACAAGCCATCAGGCAAAGAATTAGCAAATTAAAAATACATAAATAACATCCAAGCCTGGCAGTTCTGTAAGTATATGTTCTAAGGGCAATAAATTAGTACAGGCCTTCTGGAGAGAAATATGGTAATACGTATCAAGAATGGGCAATCTAAAAAATAAAACAAACTAGTGAATATAACAAAAGAAGAAACAGACTAGGACCTCCCTGGCAGTCCAGTGGTTAAGACTTCGCCTTCCCATGCAGGGGGTACGGGTTCGATCCCTGGTCAGGGAGCTAACATCCCACATGCCTGGTGGCCGAAAAACCAAAACATAAAACAGAAGCAATACTGTAACAAACTCAATAAAGACTTTAAAAAATGGTCCGCATCAAAAAAAAAAAAATCTTAAAAAAAAGAAAAGAAAAGAAACAGACTCACAGATCTAGAGAACGAACTAGTGGTTACCAGTGGGGAGAGGGAAGGGGGGAGGAGCGAGATGGGGCAGGGAATTAAGAGATATAAACTTCTATGCATAAAATAAATAAGCTGCAAGGATATATTGTACACACAGAGAATATAGCCAACATGTTATAATAACTGTAAATGGAATATAACCTTTAAAAATTGTGAATCACTATGTTGTGCATGTGAAACTTATATAATATTGCACACCAACTATACCTCAATTAAAAAATTAATAAAGAAAAAAAGACCTATGAATCACTCCAAACTAGGTAGGAATTTATCTCCCAAAAATCATTTAAAAGAATAAAATGCATGGATAGAGGATACTACTCTTTGCAGCACTGACCTGAATGAGAAAAAAAAGTGAAACAACCTAACGGTCAAACAAGAGGGGACAGGAATACTATGGAGCAGTCTACGGTGATAGCCATGAAGGCTATGAGAAGATACAAAAGACATGATAAAATTGTAGGTGAAAGAAGCAAACATTTTAAAAGTCCATAATGATCATGACTCATTTTCTTTTTCCAAATCTTATTTAGTATCATTATATTTTTCCTTTTTAAAAAATGTAAGTAACAGGTAATTTGGTACTAGGTCCCCCTGCAGGAGCAAAACGGAATTATTATGAAAAAGCAGAAAAGCAGACCTCAATAACATTGGCCTAGAACATGATGTGACCTTCCCCTGTCTGCAACCTGCTGAGACAGATCAGTGTTTTCAAGTGGATGGGTATCATTTGATAGCTTGCTCTTTGAGCCTTACTTCAAGAAAAGAATGAGGTCATAAGGCTCAAGGGGCATCGTGGTTTATGAAAAGAAGCTCTTGTTCCCAGTCTCTTAGGGCTAAAGCAAACCATCCTGTCATACACCATCTCCTGAAAGCAAGACCCAGTCCATTTCCTTTGTGGTAGAAGCCTTCTCAAGAGGATCCCCTTAGGAATCCCTTCATGCCATGCCTCCTGGGCTCCTGACTCCCCCTTGTTTCATGGTACCAGGCCTATATGGTCGTATGTTTCTTGAGCTTTCCCTTGGCTTTGACGCCCCCGGTAACAATACGCAACATCACCATAGCTCCCAGTTACTGGATGTTTCTCTATGCCAGACACCATGCTAAGCTTCTTATCCACATTTTCTCATTCCATCCTTATAACAACCCTAAGACTAGGTATTATTATTCCCACTTGAAAGATGAGGAAGCCAAGGCTCAGAGAAGTTTAAAAATCAGCTCAAGTTCAGAAGACGAGGAAAATGTAAGACCAAGATTCAAACCAGGTTAGAAACTATACAAACTATGTTCTTACCACCACTCCACCAGGCTGTGCCGATTCAGGGAAAAGTTGACATTCTTCGCTTCCCAGTGAAGAGCATTTTGGGAAATTCCCTTCTCTTGTTTGCCTGAAAAACTCCATAATTCTTGAGAGACATAGCTACTGCTTTGCAAGGCATTCATGTTAAATATGCATTACACCGCTTAGCTGGTCCTGGAGATGAGCAATTCACCTTTCTTTCCCTTCTCCACTCTGCATCTTTTTATACAAGGAAATTGGTGACCCTGGCATATGTATGACAGAGGGCAGGGGAGAGGACAAGCTGAGAAAGGAAAGAAATATGAGGGGATGAACTTAGCTCATGTCCAGGGACCCAAAGGGGAAAGCCCTGTGGAAATGAACTGTGAAGGCCAAGCCAACAGGGCTGTCTGTCTAGTCCCTTCTGCCCACCGAATAGCTTCAGAAGATAATTATTATAGGTTAATCAGGTCAACAAATTTGCTGGGCACTCTGACAAGCTGGGCAGCCTCAGGTGTTCACCTCAGGGTGAAACCAAAAGGGCTCTCTGGCTGCTCAGGAAAGATAATCAACTGGGAAAACTGGTCTGCTGAGAAATCTAACAGCCGCCCCACATAGGGATCCAAGTCACTAGGATCTCTGGGTGAAGGCTGCTGGCCGTTCCAATGGTCTAACCCACTGTGATCAGTCTGCTCTAGTCCCTACATCTCAAGACTGTTATCACAAATCTGGAACTTGTTTCTATTCTAAAGCCCTGGCAATTAAAACATGCTCGATGGGCTTTGTTATAACAGAAGACACAGTACAGGATGGTTAACAGAGTAAGTGTTATAATTACAAAAATTCCAGTGCTCTTCGGAATGGTTGCATAGGGGTCTTTTCCCAAGGTAAGTTGTGTGTGTGTGTGTGTGTGTGTCATTTCCATCTACTGCATGTAATGTAGAGGAAAGAGCCCAGGACTTGAAGTGAGGACAGGAATTTAACCCCCTGGTGGCCACTGAGCAGCTGTGTGACCATGGGCAAGGAACTTAACCCCCGTGAGGCAGTTCTGTGCAATGGGAATAATTATCTCCAACTCTGGCGGGGGGTGGGGGGTGGGGGGCGGCAGGTCGTGAGAATAAATTAAAATAAAGCATGTAAAAGCACCCAGCGTTGGTGCACTCGGTCAGTATTCATTCCTCTTTCATTATTATCATGACTATCATTGTCACCCCTCACCTTTTTTTCATCATTGTCAGTAACAACAGCATCCGCAGTGCCCCTGACTTTCAAGGCAACCATGAAAACACCCCAAGTGCTGCTAAATTACTGGCAACAAGGAACTGGTGAGTAAGTTATTTTGGGAAGTCAGGTCTTGTCAGCATGCGCCGAGCTTCTTGCAGACCTCTCTGTCAGTCATTCTCAAGCCCCTCAGATACCCAGAACCTCTCTGTCTACTGAAAAGAACTGAACTATTAATGTCCCTCATAAGAGAAGAAGAAAGGGGAACCAGCTCCTGTGAATGTGGGTCAGGAATCACCAGGGTGGTAATGACTTGGTCTGTTCTGTGTTCTCTGGCCCTCCTTGGTCCTTCTATAAAAGCTCTCTGTCAGGAGCCCTGCTTGGCCATGGCGTGATCGCCCTTTTGTTCTACAAATTCCTGGATATGACTCACAGAAGCGTTTAAGCACGTCTCTCTTCATGTTCCTAGGAATTTTCCTGACAAGAGCAGCCCCTATCCTGAGGCAATCATATTTCTCCTCAACTTCTTTCCAGTATCAGCTTGTTGCCTGACACCCTTGCGTAGCGTAGCCAATTTCATAACATTGGTGAGCCTGGCTGCGTTTTCCTCAGATGCAAGCCTGGCTGCCCAGGACTGAGGCAGCATCATGCCCACAGTGAATCATTTATCCTCCATGCCTTCATCTTCAGCCCTCACTGAGGCAGAGTCCTTGGAAATATCACCTCCATCCAGTGGAAATCAGTGCAAAAATTTGGGGGCTGTTATACGTAGAACGAGAATAAGAGGTACTCTTTCCTGTGTCTCTGTAATTCTATTTCTGAGAATCTGTTCTAAGGAAATAATCTGGAAGAATTTGGTTATAGAGGCTGGTAGTTATCGAGCACTTACTATGTGCCAACACTGTTCTAATTGTTGCATGTATATTGACTTATTAACCACCATCACAACTCCACAAGGATGTATTAATATTACCTTCATTTTGCAGATGAGGAAACCAAGGAACAGAGAGGTAATCGTGTTCACGTTCATGCTCCTTGAGTGTATAAAAGCTGAACTGAGCCCAGGCAGTCTGATTCCACAGGCCCTACTCTTGACTTCTATATTAATGCTACCTCAGTGTGCAAAACTTGCTAATAAAAGAAAGAAGAAGAAGAAAGAAGAGGAGGAAGAGAAACACATGGAAAAGGAAGAAACGGAGATGGAGGAAGTTTTAGAAAAAAACGTTAAATGTATCGTCATCTGTGATAGTGAACATCAGGCCCAGGGTCATTCTGGCAGGGACTCTGGCATCCCAGGTGCCCAGATTTGATCCAGGAGAGGGTTATGGGCTCCATGCCCAGCAGATTCCTCACCCTGTAGGGAAGGGCACAGCACTATAGTAGGACAAAAGTTTACAAAGTTCGTATGGAAATTATTGGCCCCTACATTCCTAGAAGTCAATGAACAGAGAGAGTGAGGGTTATTTGTTTGATTATTAGAATAGGGAAGGAAAAAAAATTCCAGTCTTAATAACTTGAATTTTAAATGACTCTAATCCTCTCTTCCTCCTAGACCCTCTTATTTATCTATATTACTATGTGGACTTTCTGGTGCTCTCAAATGAGTTACTTGCCATGTGGATTTTTTAAAACTTGTGTTGTATATTAAAAAAATTTTTTTAATAAAAAGATGTCATTTAACACTCTTGTCACCTAGAGTCAACCTTCTAGAAAGCAATCAGGGACTTTTATCCTGTACCAAAAATTCTTCAGAATAGTTGACCAAGGAAGTCTCTTCCTGAAAATTTCCTATACTGAATTTATTGAAGAGAAGCAAACAATTTTACTCAGGAAGATTAATCCAGTGTTACTTGTAACAACAAATATTAGAAACAACTCTAATGTCCAACAGAGAAATAGTTAAGTATCTTAAGGTATATCCCCTCCTTGGTATAATAAGTACCAATAAAAGTGATAATTTCAAAGATAAGGTAGCAAACTGGGAAAATACTTATTTATTTATTTATTTTTTTCGGTACACGGGCCTCTCACTGTTGTGGCCTCTCCCGTTGTGGTGCACAGGCTCCGGACGTGCAGGCTCAGCGGCCATGGCTCACGGGCCCAGCCGCTCCGCAGCATGTGGGATCTTCCCGGACCAGGGCACGAACCCACGTCCCCTGCATTGGCAGGCGGACTCTCAACCATTGCGCCACCAGGGAGGCCCAATATTTATCATTTAATGAAGTGCGGAAAATAAAACACAAAAATTATATATATATATATATATATATATATAATGATTACCCTCAAGTGAAATGCACTTTTGCACATGGACAGAGGCTAGAAGGGCATACAAAAATTGTCAGGTTTTATGATGATAGGATAAGGGATAGTTTTATTTTCACTTGCTCCTTTCCACACTAAATATTAAACATTCAGTGATAAAAGGGCAAGGCTTTGTAACAGTTGCAGCACAGAAGGAAGTCTGCAGACAAGCAAGAAGACACAGGCTTTCCCCACTATCCGAAAATACGGCATTCCTATGAAACGATTCGTAAGCTGAAATGGTGTAAAGCAAAAAAACAATTACCATGGACCACATCTTGGTCACGGATGCACAAAATGAATCCAGATAAAGCACAGATGCTCGCGCAGTTCAAAGCTCTGGAGGCTGGATGCTGAGATGCTGAGCGTAGTTCCCGGGGAAGGCGCTTGGCGGCGCCACCCGCCCTGAGCGGGCGTGCACTGCATCTATAAAGGCTCACTGCAAGACAAACGCTGAAGGCAATTTCCAATTTTCACCTTTTTGGTTAGCGAAAACAGGTGCTAGTGTAGGTCTTCAGTAAAAGTGAAGTGGTGTAAAGTGAACTTTTAGAAAGCAATGAATACCTGTAGGTAGAAGGCTTTTGCCAATCAGATGTGAGATCCTAGTAGTGAACTTGGACAGTGGCAGTTGGGGGAATCCTAGAGATAAGATACAGTGAGTGAGGGGCTTCCCTGGTGGCGCAGTTGTTAAGAATCCACCTGCCAATGCAGGGGACACGGGTTTGAGCCCTGGTCCGGGCAGATCCCACATGCTGCGGAGCAACTAAACCCGTGCAGCACAACTACTGAGCCTGCGCTCTAGAGCCCACGAGTCACAACTACTGACGCTTTCGTGCCTATAGCCCGTGTTCCACAACAAGAGAAGCCACCGCAATGAGAAGCCCGTGCACCACAACGAAGAGCGCTAGCCCCAACTAGAGGGAGCCCAGCAACGGAGAACCAACACTGCCAAAAAAAAAAAAAAAAAAAAAAAGATACAGTGAGTAAGGGCAAAGGGGGAATCACTGATGATCCTAAAATTTAGGGCTTGAACAGAAAATAGGGAACAGTAGAGGAGAATTTCAGAGATGTTATATAGGAGGTGCCAGTGGTACATCCTTTTGACAATATCCAGTAGAAAGTTGGAATACAAGTTTGGAGCTAGGATAAAGTGTGACCCTGGTCCCCAAGTGTCTATATGTGCAGAGGATGTTTCTGTGGCCATATCGAGATCTGAGCCCATGGTTCTTACTGTACAGAATGTGAAACTTGGACCTGCATGCTACTCATGAAGGCTGACCTTTGTGATTGCCAGACTTAGAATTCTGTATTAGTTATCTATTGCAACATAATATATTGCCCGAAAACTTTGCAGCTTAAAGCAACGGTTATTATCTCACAGTTTCTGTGGGTCAAGAATCCAGGCTCAGCTTATCTAGGTGTCTTTGCCTTAGGATCTCCCAAAATGCTACAAAATCAAGGTGTCTGCTGAAGCTGCAGTCATCTCAAGACTCATCTCAGAAAAACAAAAAAAGACTCATCTCAGGAAGGATCCATTTCCAAGCTCACTGATGGCCCTTGGCAGATTCAGGTCCACCTTGGTTGTTTGCTGGAGACATGAGTTCCCTGCCACAGGGACCTCTTCTTTGAGTGGCTCACAACATGACAGCTGGTTTCTGAGATAGAGAGAGGGGTGGTGGGGGGCGGGGAGAGAAGGAGAGAATGAATGACTCAAGGGAGAAGCACAGTCTTTTTATAACTTAATCTCAGAAATGGCATCACACCACTTCTACTCTATTTGTTAGAAGCAACTCAAGTCTAACCCACACTCAAGGGGAGGTAATGACCTACCAGGGGGTGGGGATCACTGGGTGCCATCTTGGAAGCTGAATACCAAAAGTTCCACAGAGATAAACTGAAGCGGTTCCACACCATCACCAGCATCACCAGCATCTTTGCCACTCACTACTTACTGTTAAGAAAAATATGGAGTTGGCTTTTGCCGAACCATAGAAGGCCAGACCTTGAAGTTCTCTTCAAAGTAATCCAGCTCAAAACCTCTCAGTGCAGTGTGGCCAGCTGTTTCCATTCTCCCCTCTCACACCCATGTCCATGTAAATAGTCGTCTGATTCCCTTCCCATACCTGTGCTAGACAGCACTCATCACTCAGGCACATTCTCACTTACATTCCCACTCAAGCAGGATCTGCCCTCAGAAGCCTTCTCACCAAAGCCCTCCAGTAACGTATGCTCAATCAGGGAAATGTATTTTCTGTCACTGATCCAGTCCAATCCTCTCATTTTACAGAGGAAAACTGAATCTCAGAGGGGTGAAGTTTTACTTCTGATCTGATGCTATTGTCTATCCTCTTCCCATCACTCACTGTCTACTTTACAGCTCCACTCCCGGCAAGTTATTTTCCCATGAAGTATGGCTCTCCACTTCTCACATTTGAGGGGTTGTGTGTGGGTGAGTGTACATAGACCCCAGACATATTCCATTGATTAGAAACAAAACAGTAAGTCCAGCCCACACTCACATGTACACACACATATGTCTATTTACAGGTGTATGTGTTTATATTTTTCTTTTTCTTCTTCCACCCAATCTGGTCACCCCACGTCAATGTGGATATTAACAAATTGTTCTCAGCATCCAGAAGGGGAATATGCAGTGTCCAGGAAGAGTTTAAAATTTAAAGGACACGGGGACGAAGATCAAAACCACTCACCATCTATATACCCCTTACACAGGACAGGGCCTGGCAAATGATGTGCCATAAACATCTGATGTTTGAATACACAGATGAATGCTTAAATGAATAAAACACATTAGTCATTCAGGCACCACTTCACTATTTTTGCCATATGTCAGTTTATATACATTTTAATATTTCTCTTTAAATCGATTCACTTTTTAAACCTAAATAATTTTTTAAACAGAAACAGTGTAGTTTGTTTTCATAAATGTAAAAGGAGTTCCTCCTAAATCATATATAAATAAATTCACAGCATCCACAGACAACCTAGAAATCATCTTGCAGACCACTAGCAGTGAGTGCCCTGCAATCAACAAATGAATGTGAAATCCCATAGCATGTGTTCACATTTGGGACCTCATAGATGGCTCAAGAGGCCCTTTAGAGAGCCAGGGGCAGTGCCTGCCAGAAGGAGCCTTGCAAGAGTAATTGGTCTCTCTAACTCTGGGGAGAGATTATCGTAAAGTCTGTGAAACATAAGTGGGATTGAAAGAGGCGTGGTCAAGGAGGCGGCAGATAAGAATCCATTAAAATATTCTTTGGGGAGGCTGTTCTCACTCCTTGCCAGCATGCTAGACACTTTCACTCGTTCACTCATTCATCCAGCATGCTCTCAGTTACTATCCTACCACCACACACTGATAAATGCTAGGGTCAAGCATACGATACTCAAGATCCTGGAGAAGCAAATGACACTGCCTAAGAAAGGCCTCACAGGATGCTCAGAAGTGGAAACACCTGCTTCCTTTAACAAACAACAGGTATATAAGGTTGTGCAGAGCAGAGACGGCATGGGCAAAGGCTTGGAGAGGTGAAAGATGGTGAGCATGACACATGTGGCTGAAGCATGCAGAGCCGCTGGGCGATAGCAGTGGGTCTATGAAAGGGAGTGAAAGGGGATGCGGTTAATGATGAAAGCATGGGCTGTGAAGGGCTGGGGAGCCCGGTTACAGAGACTGGAATTTACCCTAAGGGCAAAGGGGGCCATGCAAAGATTTTAAGCAGATGAATGAAACAGTCAGTTTTATATTTTAGAAAAGTAACTCTGATGTGAGTAATACACACAGGAGATAACATACACAGTTTTCTCATCTGTGCACTGGTTTCCGTAAGTTGCTTCAGAAGGCTAGCAGGAGCACTGAATTAACACCTGGGTGAGGCACTTTGATCTCACAGAGAAATGCTAAATATTGGGTTGGCCCAAAAGTTCGTTCGGGTTTTTCCATAACATATTATGGAAAAACCCAAACGAACTTTTGGGCCAACCCAATACTTCTAAGTAATTAAAATATCATCACCCCTGCATTCCCATCCTCTTTTCTCTACCCCAGCTCACCCAGTGGAGCCAACTGCCCCAGGAAAGAATACGTCAAAAGAAGTCAGAAGCATGTTATTCTGGTGGACAAACTGCATTGTGGTTTAAAACTAATCACAGTTGATTTGAAGCCAAAAAAATGAGAATGCCATACACCGAGTAATTAGCTCATCCAACAAAATTTAAAGGAAAGCATTGGTCAAGAGAGGTGGTCTCAGCTTGGTCACTTACTGTGTGGATTTGAGCAGCTCTCAATCTTCCTAGGCTTCACTTTTCTCAGCTGGAAAATGCAGGGATGGGTTTTGAAAATCCCTTAGACTCTCCTAACTCTGATATTCTGTGCTTTTAAGATGCTCTATGCTTCACAATGGCAGGAGTTCTGCAAATATCTGGACCGAGAGCATTCTCAGTTCAGGGATTAAGAAGTGCAAAGGCCCTGGGGCAGTAATGAGTTTAGTGTGTTAAAGGAAAGCCAGCATAAATATAGCACAATTGATCAACGGAAAAAGTGGTAGAAAATAAGGTCAGAAACGTAAGCAGTGGCTAGATCAAGTAATGCCTGATAAGCCATTAAGTAGCCTGAATTTTATTCTCAGTAAAATGAAAAGTAATTGAAGTACTTTTAGGAGTACAAAACACAACTGATTTAAAAAAAAAGAACACTTACTGCTGGGGAGAGAACAGGCAATGAGATTGATTTGTAGGCTTCTGTAGTCTAAGCAAGAGATAATAGTGAGTTAGACTAGGTGGCATTGGAAGGAAGTGATAATATTAAGGTAAAGCCAGCAAAATTTGCTGATGTTTTGGATATAGGAAGCGAGGGGAAAGGAGAAATCAAGAATGATTTCTAAATTTTGATAAAGACTTAGAAGGATCAGATTATTTCAAGGGGGAAAGAGAGAATCAAGAGTTTTGATTTGGTCATGTTAATTATAACATCCATCTTAGACACTCTAAATATTCAATGCGTAGTTTGCTATCTCAGATCTCATGGAAGAGGTTAGGACAAGAGATCGAAATTTGGGAGTTATCAGATTATAAGGGTATCAGATTATAAGGGATCATTCAGAAGTAAATGCAGGTGGAGAAGAGAAAACAACAGAGCACCACCCCAAATCTTTGGATTAGAGGTTAGAGCAGGGATGGAGAAGTCAGAAAAATACTAAGAAGGGGTGACCAGTGAAGGAAAAGAAAATCCAGAACACACTACCCTAGAAGCCAAGAGAACAGAGTGTTTGAAGAAGGAAGAAGTAAACCACTTTGTCAGAGCTCCTAAGAGTTTAAAAGTAGTGCTGAGAATTCATCATTGAATTTGACAACATGTTGTTTTTTGGTGACATTGACAAGTGTGGTTTTTCGAAATTGCTTTTGAAGGACTGGGAGCCAAAGCCTGATTCGCACAGGTTAAAAAGGGAATTAGAGGCGAGGAAGTGGAGAGAGCAAGTATGGATGGACAGTCCTTTGCAGGAGTTTTGCTTTAAAAGAGACAGGAAAACACATGGCGAGAGTTGGCAGGGAATGTGGGTGGAGGGCGAGATTTGTTTTTATAAGATAGGCAATGGTGGAGCATGTTTGCCTGCTCATGGCAATGATCAGTAGTGAGGGGAAAAAGTGGTCATGGGAACAGAGGAAAGACCACTTCAGGAACAAGGTAGGAGGGGAGGAAAGGGATGAGGTCCTGTACACAAGTGGAGGTGTTGGTCTTAGTAGGAGCATGAACAATTCTTATGAGTAAATATATAAATAGGAGGAAAGCAGAGTCTCTAAGTTAAGACGCAGATACATTGGTTAAATTTGGTCACAAGAATAGGTATATTCATCTTCAGATTGTGACTACTGCTTCAGTCGAACAAGAAGCAAAGTCTTCATCAGAAGGTAAGGAGAAGGGGACAAGGGTAGGAAATCTGAGAAATGGGAAGACTCGAGACCATGGTTGTCTTGAATAAATGAAAGAGCAATTGACTAAACAACTGTGGCAAGGTTGCCAGACAAGGTCACAGATTGAAGGTAAGAGCAGTCAGCATGGTTGAGTGTTTTTCTCCAGCCCATCATCACTGACTCTGGTATAAGAACAAACTGGGCAGACTGGGATTTCTGGGCTGCGTTTTGCTGGTTGAGGATGATGGGAGGTATGGCGGGCTAGGAATGTGAGAGTATGCAAGAACCTGATTAGAGCTGCAAATTCTGGAATCGAAGCTGAGTGCAGAGTGAAAGGAAGAGGCATACAGGGGATATGGGGACACTGGGAAAGAATGGGATCACTGGGTCCAGATGTGGTCCAATAACGTTTGGAGTGGGGATTGGGAGGCTTCTGCCACTTCCTACTTTGACAAACTTGGGGAAGTTTCTTAGTTTCTCACTCTCATTTTCCTCATTTCTGAAACAAGGATAATAATATCTACCTATAGGGTTGATACCATAAGAATATGTTGTTAAATTGTTAATATTTACAATGAGATAAAGTCCTGGCACATGATCTTCTTCTAAGATTTCACCCTTTGTATGGTCAAGGCGTTTATATGACTTTCACTGTATCTACCCAATGCCAAATACCTTTATAAAAAGGGGAAATTCAGGCAATAACTAGAGTTTTCCTATACCCAGTTTGGAAGAGATCTGGATTATGCCAATACTTACAAATTTATGGAAGCATCTAGCATTGTATAAACATACCCTAGATCATTGTGAATTCCTATCTTTGTCTCTGAGACTATGGAGGGGTGGGAGGGCTGGAAATAGGAGATGAGGTCATGCCCCTCAATTTTAGGTATACGTCCAAGCTTTATTAAAAACAATCCTTTATGTGTTTGAAGTACAAATCTCAAATCAGCATGTTCTCCCTGACTTGCCTGGTATGTCAATGAGTTAAATTACACTTCCTGATGCAAGTTCTAAGCTTCATAGAGAAAATAGCAATATGATAATTGCAAAACAAAGAGCAAACAATACCAATACCAATACTAAATGTATTACTCCCTAACCCCCTCCCCACCAAGCATATACCCTCACTTATATTTCCTCTCTTGGTGAATTAATCTTTCCTCTCTATCACCATCCATCTGATTGATTGTCAATTCCAGTTACCATTCCTAGCTGCTAACCAGCCGTTATATCGGCTGGATTCATCCCCATGGCCACTACCTCAGCTCATCCTCATCTCTTGACTATCTTCTTCACCAACTTTCACATATTTTCCTCTAATTTTTCTTCCTCTGAGTCAACTCAAATGGTATTTGATCTTACTGTGTCACTTACTCTTTGAGAATAAAGCTATGGACACTCTCCTCAGGAAAAAACTCATATGCACATAAAACACAACTTTCAGCTGCAAGTTTAGGGTATTCATCTCATCACATCTATGAACATCTTGGCATCACCAAGTGACAAACTTTAGCAACATCACTGGTCCAAAGTGAGTTTTAGAAATTGCAGCACTTACAGCATTCCCCTCCTAAATAACTCCATGTGTAAGGGTGTTGCCCAAGTCAAGATTTCTCAGTGTAGATTCAAAGCTCATCCAAATCTTGCCTCAGATCATCTTGCCACATCCAATGTATTGCACCTATAATTCAAACATATCAAATATAAAAATTTTCCCTGAATGTTGAGTGGGGCCAGGTCTCGGTGACATGGACCCAAAATATCTGTCTCTGCCTCCAGCCAGAGTTGATATAGGTCCCTGCTTCCGCCACCAGCTTTTATGACCCCAAGAGAGCCACAGTCGCCCCCACCCCCTGGCCTCTCCAGGAGACCCTCCAAGACCAGCAGGCAATGTGAGAAAATTGAAAAAAATTCAATAACTTGCGGTAAATAAGATTTGGTAACTAATTCCCAACTCAGAGGCAGGCCTGCACAGCTTGCAGTTTGCTTGTGAGCCATGTGGCTGACAGGGCCTTGGTGCTCCAGCCTGGTGTCAGGCCTGAGCCTCTGAGGTGGGAGAGCTGAGTTCAGGACGTGGAACCACCAGAGACCTCCCAGCCCAACATAAGATCAATGGGTGAGAGCTCTGCCAGAGATCTCCATCTCAATGCTAACACCCAGCTCCAGTCGACGAACAGCAAGCTACAGTGCTGGACACCCCATGCCAAACAACTAGCAAGACAGGAACACAACCCCACCCATTAGCAGAAGGGCTGCCTAAAATCATAACTCCACAGACACCCCAAAATGCACCAATGGACGCAGCCCTGTCCACCAGAAAGTCAAGATCCAGCCCCAACCACCAGAACACAGGTACCAGTTCCCTCCACCAGGAAACTTACACAACACACTGAATCAACCTTAGCCACTGGGGGCAGACACCAAAAACAATGGGAACTACGAACCTGCAGCCTGCGAAAAGGAGACCCCAAACACAGTAAGTTAAACAAAATGAGAAGACAGAGAAATACACAGCAGATGAAGGAGCAAGGTAAAAACCCACCAGACCAAACAAATGAAGAGGAAACAGGCAGTCTACCCAAAAAACAATTCACAGTAATGAGAGTAAAGATGATTCAAAATCTTGGAAATAGAAAGGAGGAAATACAAGAAACATTTAACAAGGACCTAGAAGAGCTAAAGAGCAAACAAACAATGATGAACAGCACAATAAATGAAATTTAAAATTCCCTAGAAGGAATCAATAGCAGAATAACGGAGGTAGAAGAACAGATAAGTGACATGGAAGATAAAACAGTGGAAATAACTACCACAGAGCAGAATAAAGAAAAAAGAATGAAAAGATTTGAGGACATTCTCAGAGACTTCTTGGACATTAAATGCACCAACATTTGAATTTTAGAGGTCCCAGAAAAAGAGGTGAAAAACGAAGGGTCTGAGAAAATATTTGAGGAGATTAGAGTTGAAAACTTCCCTAACATGGGAAAGGAACTAGTCAATCAACTCCAGGAAGCGCAGAGAATCCCATACAGGATAAATCCAAGGGGAAACATGCCAAGACACATATTAATCAAACTATCAAAAATTAAGTACAAAAAAAAATATTAAAAGCAGCAAAGGAAAAGTAACAAATAACATACAGGGAAATCCCCATAAGGCTAAGAGCTGATCTCTCAGCAGAAACTCTGCAAGCCAGAACGGAGTGACAGGACATATTTAAAGTGATGAAAGGGGAAAACATACAACCAAGATTATTCTAACTGGCAAGGATCTCATTCAGATTCGATGGAGAAATTAAAACCTTTACAGACAAACAAAAGTTAAGAGAATTCAGCACCACCAAACCAGCTTTACGAGAAATGCTAAAGGAACTTCTCTACACGGGGAACACAAGAGAAGGAAAAGACCTATAAAAACAAACCCAAAACAATTAAGAAAATGGTAATAGGAACATACATATCGATAATTACCTTAAACGTAAATGGATTAAATGCTCCAACCAAAAGACATAGACTGGCTGAATGGTTACAGAAACAAGACCCGTATATATGCTGTCTACAAGAGACCCACTTCAGACCTAGGGACACATACAGACTGAAAGTGAGGGGATGGAAAAAGATATTCCAAGCAAACGGAAATCAAAAGAAAGCTGGAGTAGCAATTTTTATATCAGACAAAATAGACTTTAAAATAAAGTCTATTACAAGAGACAAAGAAGGACACTACATAATGATCAAGGGATCAATCCAAGAAGAAGATTAAAAAATTGTAAATATTTATGCACCCAACATAGGAGCACCTCAACGCATAAGGCAAATGCTAACAGCCATAAAAGGGGAAATCGACAGTAACACAATCATAATAGGGGACTTTAACACCCCACTTTCACCAATGGACAGATCATCCAAAATGAAAATAAATAAGGAAACACAAGCTTTAAATCACACATTAAACAAGAAGGACTTAATTGATATTTATAGGACATTCCATCCAAAACAACAGAATACAATTTCTTTTAAAGTGCTCATGGAACAGTCTCCAGGATAGATCATGTCTTGGGTCACAAATCAAGTCTTGGTAAATTTAAGAAAACTGAAATCGTATCAAGTATCTTTTCCGACCACACTGCTATGAGGCTAGATATCAATTACAGGAAAAAAACTGTAAAAAATACAAACACATGGAGCCTAAACAATATACTACTAAGTAACGAAGAGATCACTGAGGAAATCAAAAAATACCTAGAAACAAATGACGATGAAAACACAATGACCCAAAACCTATGGGATGCAGCAAAAGCAGTTCTAAGAGGGAAGTTTGTAGCAAAACAATCCTACCTCAAGAAACAAGAAAAATCTCAAATACACAACCTACTCTTATACCTAAAGCAATTAGAGAAAGAAGAACAAAAAAAACCCCCAAAGTTAGCAGAAGGAAAGAAATCATAAAGATCAGATCAGAGGGCTTCCCTGGTGGCGCAGTGGTTGAGAGTCCGCCTGTCGATGGAGGGGACACGGGTTTGTGCCCCGGTCCGGGAAGATCCCACATGCTGCAGAGCGGCTGGGCCCGTGAGCCATGGCCGCTGAGTCTGCGCGTCCGGAGCCTGTACTCCACAACGGGAGAGGCCACAACAGTGAGAGGCCCCCGTACCGCAAAAAAAAAAAAAAAAAAAGATAAGATCAGAAATAAATGAAAAAGAAATGAAGGAAACAGTAGCAAAGATCAATAAAACTATAAGTTGGTTCTTTGAGAAGATAAACAAAATTGAAAAACCATTAGACTCATCAAGAAAGAAAGGGGGAAGACTCAAATCAACAGAATTAGAAATGAAAAAGGAGAAGTAACAACTGACACTGCAGAAATACAAAGAATCATGAGGGATTACTACAAGCAACTATATGCCAATGAAATGGACAACCTGGAAGAAATGGGCAAATTCCTAGAAAAGCACAACCTTCCGAGACTGAACCAGGAAGAAATAGAAAATATGAACAGACCAATCACAAGCACTGAACTTGAAACTGGGATTAAAAATCTTCCAACAAACAAAAGCCCAGGACCAGAAGGCTGCACAGGCGAATTCTATCAAACATTTAGAAAAGAGCTAACACCTATCCTTCTCAAACTCTTCCAAAATGTAGCAGAGGGAGGAACACTCCCAAACTCATTCTACAAGGCCACCATCACCCTGATACCAAACCAGACAAAGATGTCACAAAGAAAGAAAATTACAGGCCAATATCACTGATGAACATAGATGCAAAAATCATCAACAAAATACTAGCAAACAGAATCCAACAGCACATTAAAAGGAGCACACACCACAATCAAGTGGGGTTTATCCCAGGAATGCAAGGTTTCTTCAGTATACACAAATCAATCAATGTGATAAACCATAGTAACAAACTGAAGTATAAAAACCATATGATAATCTCAATTGATGCAGAGAAAGCTTTTGACAAATTTCAATACCGATTTATGATAAAAACTCTCCAGAAAGTAGGGATAGAGGGAACTTACCTCAACATAATAAAGGCCATATATGACAAACCCACAGCCAACATCGTTCTCAATGGTGAAACACTGAAAACATTTCCTCTAAAATCAGGAACAAGACAAGGATGCCCACTCTCACCATTGTTATTCAACATAGTTTTGGAAGTTTTAGCCACAGCAATCAGAGAAGAAAAAGAAATAAAAGGCATACAAATCAGAGAAGAAATAAAGCTGTCACTGTTTGTAGATGACATGATACTATACATAGAGAATCCTAAAGGTGCTACCAGAAAACTACTAGAGCTAATCAGTGAATTTGGTAAAGTAGCAGGATACAAAATTAATGCACAGAAATCTCTTGCATTCCTATACACTAATGATGAAAAATCTGAAAGAGAAATTAAGGAAACACTTCCAGTTATCATTGCAAAAAAAAGAATAAAATACCTAGGATTAAACCTACCGAAGGAGACAAAAGACCTGTATGCAGAAAATTAAAAGACACTGCTGAAAGAAATTAAAGATGATACAAACAGATGGAGAGATATACCATGTTCTTGGATTGGAAAAATCAATATTGTGAAAATGACTATACTACCCAAAGCAATCTACAGATTCAATGCAATCCCTATCAAACTACCAATGGCATTTTTCACAGAACTAGAACAAAAATTTCCACAATTTGTATGTAAAAACAAAAGACCCTGAATAGCCAAAGCAAACTTGAGAAAGAAAAACGGAGCTGGAGGAATCAGGCTCCCTGACTTCAGACTATAGTACAAAGCTACAGTAATCAAGACAGTATGGTACTGGCACAAAAACAGAAATATAGATCAATGGAACAGGACAGAAAGCCCAGAGATAAACCCATGCACATATGGTCACCTTACCTTTGATAAAGGAGGCAAGAATATACAATGGAGAACACACAGCCTCTTCAATAAGTGGTGCTGGGAAAACAGGTCAGCTACATGTAGAAGAATGAAATTAGAACACTTGTTAACATCATACAAACTCAAAATGGATTAAAGACCTAAATGTAAGGCCAGACACTATAAAACTCTTAGAGGTAAACATAGGCAGAACACTCTTTGACATAAATCACAGCTAGATCCTTTATGACACACCTCCTAGAGAAATGGAAATAAAAACAAAAATAAATAATTGGGACCTAATGAAACTTAAAAGCTTTTGCACAGCAAAGGAAACTATACACAAGATAAAAAGACAACCCTCAAAATGGGAGAAAATATTTGCAAACGAAGCAGCTGACAAAGGATTAATCTCCAAAATATACAAGCAGCAGCACATGTAGCTCAATATCAAAAAAGCAAACAATCCAATACAAAAATGGGCAGAAGACCTAAATAGACATTTCTCCAAAGAAGATATACAGATTGCCAACAAACACATGAAAGGATGCTCAACATCACTAATTATTAGAGAAATGCAAACCAAAACTACAGTGAGGTATCACCTCACACCAGTCAGAATGGCCATCATCAAAAAAATCTACAAACAAACAGACAAACAAAAATCTACAAACAATAAATGCTGAAGAGGGTGTGGAGAAAAGGGAACTCTCTTACACTGTTGGTGGGAATGTAAATTGATACAGCCACTATGGAGAACAGTATGGAGGTTCCTCCAAAACTAAAAATAGGGCTTCCCTGGTGGCACAGTGGTTCAGAGTCTGACTGCCAATGCAGGGGACACGGGTTCGAGCCCTGGTCTGGGAAGATCCCACATGCAGCTGAGCAACTAGGCCCGTGAGCCACAACTACTGAGCCTGCATGTCTGGAGCTTGTGCTCCACAACAAGAGAGGCCGTGACAGTGAGTGGCCCGCACTCCGCGATGAAGAGTGGCTCCCACTTGCCGCAACTACGGAAAGCCCTCGCACAGAAACAAAGACCCGACACAGCCAAAAATAAATTAATTAATTAGAAAAAAAACAACTAAAAATAGAACTAACATATGACTCAGCAATCCCATTACTGGGCATATACCCTGAGAAAACCATAATTCAAAAAGAGTCATGTACCACAGTGTTCATTGCAGCACTATTTACAATAGCCAGGACATCGAAGCAACCTAAGTGTCCGTCAACAGGTGAATGGATAAAGAAGATGTGGCACATATATACAATGGAATATTACTCAGTCATAAAAAGAAACGAAACTGAGTTATTTGTAGTGAGGTGGATGGACCTAGAGTCTGTCATACAGAATGGATAAGTCAGAAAGAGAAAAACACATACCATATTATAACACATATATATGAAAAAAAAAGGTTCTAATCAACCTAGTGGCAGGATAGGAATAAAGATTCATAAGTAGAGAATGGACTTGAGGACATGGGGAGGGGAAAGGGTAAGCTGGGATGAAGTGAGAGAGTAGCATTGACATATATACACTACCAAATGTAAAATAGATAGCTAGTGTGAGACAGCCGCTTAGCACAGGGAGATCAGCTTAGTGCTCTGTGACCACCTAGAGGGGTGGGATAGGGAGGGTGGGAGGGAGACGCAAGAGGGAGGAGATATGGGGATATATGTATATGTATAGCTGATTCACTTTGTTATACAGCGGAAACTAACACACCACTGTAAAGCAATTTTACTCCAATAAAGATGTTAAAAGAAAAAATCTTGCCCCATTTTCCATATCTCTGTACTCTCAGTACCTAATATGGCACCCAATGCTGAAAAGATTGAATAAGAAGGAAAGAAGAATGGGTTTTTTTTTTGTGATCTTGTTTTCCAGAAATATATTCAAAAGGCAACATTTCCAAGAAGAACATGGGAGATGGCAAACATCTTTGGCAAATACTAATAACAACTTTACAAATCCTACTAATTTCCTTCTCCTTAGCCCAGCTCACTAGATCGATACCGGAATCTATTATTTTAGTGCTTTTCCACCTCTACTCTCCAGCCTCTATTTCCCCAGGGACTCTACAGTTCACTGGATTTTTTTTTTCTTTTTTAGCTTATTAAAGTCATACCTTTGATTTCTCATTCTAAAATGTCCTTACAACAAAGTGATTGAGAGAATGGGTTCTGGACTGAGAAAGTCTAAGATGTGAATCTTGGTTTTATTAGTGATTAGCTGTATAATGTAAGGAAAGTTATTTAATCCCTCTGAGCCTGACTTTCCTTATTTGAAAAATAAGTATAAAACTTGTATCTAGGTAAATAAAATATTACTTTCAAATTGCTTGTCACATTACCTGGCATATAGTTAGTGGTTGATAAATGTTAGCTATTTTATCCTAAGAGTGAAACTGCATTCCAATGACTAGATTTCTTATGGACCCTTAGGGAAAAAACACATGTTTATTGAGTATTTACTATGTGCTAAGCTATTTACAATCCACTGTCTCTTTAATCTTCAAAGCAACTCCAAATTAATTTTTTAGTAATCCCTTTGAAACATGAGTCTACTGTGGCCCACAAAATTTATGTCTTGTACCTAAGTTACAGAGAGAGTGACTGGCAGAGTTGGGACAAGCAATATCCCTTTGCTAGAATCTGACCTCCACAGAAGCCTTGGGCTGTCCTTACTCAGTCTCCACACTGATTATGAGTAAACTCTAGCATAATGTTTTTTGTTAGAGATACCACTTCTCTGTTGCTTCTCCCGATGCCAAGATGGTATTTCATACGGCTGCTCAAACCAGGATTAGAGACTAAATGTCAATACAGAGCCCACAAAAGCCAAAACAAAAGTACATTCTGAAGGCACATCTCTCCTTGGTACTCTGTCACTTTTCCATTTCTAGTAATCAATATGGAAATGTTTCTAGAAAAATGTAAATATTCCACCGAGTCTTGGACCAATGATTTGGCTTTAGTTATCTAAACTCATGGGATTAGAAGGGACCTTAGCATCCTATCCAGAATCTCCTGAAATGATTAAAGACCAAACATCTGGAAAGGCTTGATTTTGTAGAAGGTTTCATTTCTTAGAAGATAAAGGACTAACATGGGGAGTTAGACATTTTGGAATAATTTCTCACCAGCAAACAAGAATTGGTTGATAAAATTGAAATAATCAGAACCCTCAAAGGAAGATTTCAACTCTTTTAATCATCAGGGAAGACAAGGCTGGCCTAGACGTATGGGAGACAGACCCCAAACATTCAGAACACAGGTCTGGAAAGAAAGAGGGTGCAGAAAGTCTAGGGTGATTTCAATCATGCTGTGAGTTTTTAACGATTAATGATTCCAAGGTGGATCATGGAGGGGAGGAAGCTAGGGAGAAGAGCGAGGATGCATGGGAAGCTGTCTGAAGTGCTCAGCTTTAAAGATCATGAAGGTGGGATGGAAGGACATGTAACCACAGGATCAAGTAGGAAAACACTAGAGAGCTGCTTAGGGACTTAATAGGGCAAAGACCTAAGGGGATCACTCTTGCCTGGTTTAGTTCTTCATCCCACTGTTAAGCAACATTGATTGAGTATCTGGCCTTGCCAGTCAATTAACAAAGACTTTCCCTCAAGTTGGAGCTTGAGCATTACATGCTTCAGTTCTTTCTGATTCCTTTGGATCCAGCCCATGCTTATCGTCTTCATTTTTGAGTCATGCATCTATGGTCTCCTTTCCTCTCTGATAGCAAGGCCACTTGAGTTGTTCTTTCCTGAATGAAGTCAATGTCTGTGCCAGTCAATGCACAATTGTCGTTTGTGACCTTCCTGAGGTTTCCTGTTTCCTCCTAATGCATTAGAAGAACAAATCAATAAAGTCTGTGTCCCAGTACCTTGGGTAACTGCCATGCTCGTGGTTACATCACTACCCAGGGAGACTGTGGAACACGGTGGGGTGATTAACCCCAGGAGGAGTGGGAGGACTGGATGGGGCTCATCACAGCCTTACACAGAGACAGTGAAGTTGCTCCAGGCTCCCATGGAGGCACAAAGCCTCCCCACCACGTGGTGATTTGTATTCAGTGGCAGCGCCCTCCCTTGGCACTGGGTGGATGGGGCCCCAGGAGAGAACTAAGGAAGAAGGAAGGGGCTGTTGTCCTTGACAAGGAAACGATTGATGTCTCTGCTTTCTCACCCTCTTTAAATTGAGATGGGGACAAGATTAAAAGTTCAGGCAGGAAGCCAGCTGGTGACTTACAACACTGAACAACCAGCCTAGTGCCTGAAGAAACCTGTGGACCATCTCTCAGTAAATGAGCTGCCTGAATATTTAAAAATTTCTCCATTCTTGCCAGAATTTAGGCATTAGGACCTTATCATGGCTATAATAAAAATAATAATAATAAACCCTACTTATTAAATACCATATGCAACATTCTGTATTTTATGTACACTACCTCTTTTATTTCTCACAATGACAGTATAAAGTAGGTATTCCCATTTTATAGATGAAAACACTGAGGCTTGGAGAAGTTAAGATGCTGAATTGAGATGACACAGTGAGCAAAGAGTAGAATTGGGATTCAAACCCAAGTCTGCCTGACTCCAAAACACTTGATATTCTATTATATCACTTTGGGTGATGCACAATGACATAGTTGGTTTTTCTCAAGACACAGACACATTGAGGTACAGTCTGAAATGGGTGCAACTACCTCTTTAGTTAAGAGTTCTCTGGATATATGAAACTGCACTACCCCCTTTGTGGCTTGGGTGTCAAGGATGATGGAGTATGTTCCCTCAGGCTTACAACACTTCAGACTTCATCTGTGGGAGCCTTTTCGGTCCCCTGTCCTGCCTTTGGCTTTGCACCATGGAGTGAGATGTCTGGGAGTTACCGGTGTTTTCACAAAAAGAGCAAAGCCAAAAATGGGGCAGGGGACGGAATCAAGAAGAGATACTGACAAATGTGGCTGATGCCAACACCCACCTCTAGTACAAGTAGGGAAAGTGGAGTCAGGGTAAGTCAAGGTCAGGTATCAAATCGACAAGACTGGGTGTCATTTCCAGGATGAGAGGGTGAATATAATAAAAATAAATGGAAGGCAGATCTGAGATCAGAGTTGTCAAGATGAGACAGGTGGTGATGAGACAAGGGAAGGGAACTAGAAAGTAGCTAGTACCAGAAACATGATAACTTACATGAATAGTTTATGATCATGCAGGGCTTCTCTTTAGAAGGTCCCACACCCAGCTTTGAAAGCAAACCTCCACTCATCCTAAAGGTACAGTGCCTGAAACCTGATATCTGAGAATGCCATCTTCCCCTTTATGGACTGGCTGAGACTTATTTGTAAGGGGAGACACACCCAGTTAACTGAAATGCTTAGAACACTGTAGCGAAAAATCAGGCATGAGATTGATCCCCATAAGAGCCAGTTAGGTTAGCTCTGTCTCAATGTCATATCTCTGCCTTCAGCCTCAGGCAGCTCTCTGGGGAATAAATGCCATTAATCAGCAGGGGCACCAGGCAAGTTCATGTGGACTGTGCAACAAAAACCCATTCTTTCTCTTGGAAAAGATCTCAAAGCTCATGGTGAATCAGCAGCATGCTCCTTTTATGAGGACAGCACAGATTTTGGGGGTTTATCAAAGAGCATAACTATCTCATTCCTCTCCAAAGAGCTAGCAGACTTAAGATATAGCATGATTATTTAATTGATATTTATTCAATTCATAATATATTTAATGATGGGTTGGTCTTTGCAATCCCCTAATTAAATAACTTTGAGTTGCTCTTCTTACACTCAAGTACAAATAACTAGACATTAACACAGGCAGCTTATTCTACATTGCCCAATCAATCTCATTCTATTAAAAAAGAAAGAAAGAAAGGAAGGAAGGAAGGAAGAAAGAAAGAAAAAAAGAAAGCAAGGAAGGAAGGAAGAAAGAATAAAGCTCTAACTCTTTTCTGTGCTAACACAAAGCATGCTTTGGCAAAAGTATAACCTCTGGGATCCCAAATGAACTTGCCTTCATTTAACCTGGAGAGACTACATCTTGGGCATTTTCACTGTCACCATGTCTTTCTTCTTTCCATTTGCTCACCCATGTTTACTGAAGTGAGCTTCATCTGGTATTTTATGATTCCAGTGGGTAACTCTTCTGATTCTGAACAAAGGACCATACTTCATTCTGACAATTTGTCCCCTCCAGGCTTTCCTCATGAGTGGTTCCTTCCCAACCTCTTTGGAGAATGATGGCGAAAGTCTATTTATTCAGTACTCCTCACGGGTGAAGTCTCTTCCAACCTATAAATAAAACAAATTTAACTTTTACAGGGTTACTAACGCCATGGAGAGATAAACAAGTGGGCTGGCTGACTGCTGGCTGCAGGGATCGGCCCAAGGATTTTCACAAAATAGCCCATTGTGATAAGAACTTAACCAAATAAAAATAATAATAATTCTCTCTTTGTTTTAGACATCCTTACTAAAAATAAAGAAAGCTGAAATTGGCCATACCCTGAGAATATGATGGTTGAAGGATTTTTGGTCATTTACCACATTTGAAATTGGGGAAAAACCTCCCAAGAGTAAGAACTCTAGTGAAAGTTCTATATGCTCATTGAAGGATATTTAATTGAATACTTACCACATCCTTAATGGTATGTTTAAATTGTTAAACCAGAACATTTAAGGTGATATAAGAAAAAATAAAATACTATCCCTATCCTTTAATATAATTCATTAATGGAACCAATCATTTTTTTTTAATATTTCATAAATGTCAAAATGTAATTATCACTATTATTGTGTAGAAAATGGAAGGTAAGGCAGAGTGAAATGAAAAGGACATCTGGAATCAGATGGATGTGGGTTTGAATTTTTGCTCTGGTCCTCACTAGCTGAATGACCTTGGGAAAGTTCTGCTGAAAAATGAAGATAATAACTACTTTATAAGGTTGTAAAAAATATATGATGCAAGTATCAGCACTCACTAGAGTGCTCCAAAATGCAGTTCCCTTTCCCCTTCCCATCAAATAAAGTCTTATAGTAATGCAGGGGAAGTAAAAATTTAAATTTGGGGGATTCTGGAAGGGTTACGGGAAGAGGTAGCATTTTATCTGGGGAATGGGTAGGTCCAAGAAATCAGATACATTTCTTACAAAGAAAAACATACGACAATGGATCATTTGATGAGAAGAGTTTCCATGATCAAAGACGCAGAGACAAATAGTGGTGAATCTCAATAGTAAGTTAGGAATTAAGGATACAGTTTTAGAAAGCAGTATGGCTTCAGCAAAGGCCGGGATGTTAGGTAACAATTGGTTGCATTTATGAAGAAGATATCTGAAAAAAGGTAGAAGGTAGTGGCAGAAACAGGGAGAAGGGGGTAAAATAACACTTACTGTGTACCTCTTATGTGCCTGGTATTCTATGACCTACTACATACACCTTATCTCAATGAACACTCACAACAACCCTGAGATATGAATAGTAACAGACTTAGTTTCAATTATGTGCTTAAGGTTGTACAGTTAGTAAAGGACAGACACCAATTCAAATCTAAGTCTATGTTGCTCTACATCCTATTCATTGACTCAGCCTTTCAGGAAAATAAATATACTGGATCTTGTAATCATGTAAGCAAAAGATGATAGAAGACTGAAATGGGATTGTAGCCAAAAAAGAAAAGGAGATGAATGGATGGACAAATAAATGCAAAGTCAGATGGAAGGATGGACGTATGGGTAGAGAATGGATGAGTGGATGGTGGCCAGAAGTACTGTGGAGGTAATGTCAATATAGTGAAAGAACTGGAAAGAATAAGGCATGAAATATAACTCTTGGTTCCAGAACACCTAGTAAAATCTGACAGTATTAATGAAGAAAAAACCCAGGAAGAAAGAACAAGTTACTAAAAAAGGGGGAAACATTCAGTGCTGTGACTCAAAATAGAGCTTTATGGGAATTGTCTGCTAAAACGATGCTAAATGTGAATACTCTCATTAGATGCCCAGAGCTACATGGACAGATCAGCCACCTTGTCCCAGGAGTGGGTTTGCCTGCTGGGGATGGACAGGCAGGCTGATCCTCATTCTGCAAGGGATGCGGGAGTTGGGGGTGTGGACTTGAGTCAAGTCTGCGAGCATTTACTGCTCACATCTGGATTCTGATGGAAATGGTTAATTAGTGAAAAATTAGGAAAATAAATTTTTCAAATGTTTAGCAGGCAAAA
Organism: Hyperoodon ampullatus; assembly: GCF_949752795.1. Lineage (NCBI taxonomy): Eukaryota > Metazoa > Chordata > Mammalia > Artiodactyla > Ziphiidae > Hyperoodon > Hyperoodon ampullatus. The sequence continues at coordinate 32,089,384 of NC_136919.1, forward strand.
AACAGGTTGTTTCTTTTTCCTCTTGAGCTCCGTATTGGGGTCACTTGAAAACAGATCACTCACAAAATGCACTGTCTGAGGATTCTACAGATGCCCTCCACCTGGAAAATCCTCACCCACGCTTAACATCCGGTTTCAGTGTTAACTCTTCTGAAATGTTCTCATCTGTGTGGACTTGATTGAATCACTTAGCTAGATAAGAATGAATTTCGTGGAATTTCCTTCCCTACATTGTTCCAAGTTAGAGTGGGTCCTAAGTGTCATTTTGCATGAGTTTTGGATGGTTGAATTGAAGCAGAAGCCATATGCATTTTACACTCAGAAGGTCAACCAACTTAAAAGCACCAGGCACTATTGTTATTTACCTGCTGACTTACCTTGTTGTCATGGGGCAGCAGCCAAACCAGCAGCAACTCCAGTTCCCAATGAACCTTCTATCAGTTTTTCCAATTCCTGGGTCACATGTAGGTTTAGCTCCAGAATGAAAGGCACCACTTCTCCTGCAAGACACATACATCACTGATGAGAGACTGACACAAGTCCCAGGTCAATGGGCTCCAGTTTGCCCTGCTCTCCTCCCCTTCACATCCATCTTCCTTCCCCAGTGTCCATCCTACTGACTCTGGCCTCCACATCTAGTCTCAAAGACCAGGGGTTGGCAAACTATGGCCCACAGGACAAATCCAGCCCCTGTCTTGTTTTTGCATGTAAAGTTTTATTGGAACATAGCTATGCCTGTTTATTTATGAATTGTTAAGGGCTACTTCTGTGTTACACTGGCAGAGCTGAGTAGTTGCTACAGAGACCATGTATCTTGCAAAGCCTAAAATATTTACTACCTGGCAGAAAAAGTTTCCCAAACCCTGGTACAGACAACAGCCATGTATAGACTGTTAAACCAACTACCACAATCGTATAAGGCCAAATCTCTTAGAATATAGGCATATGTATAATGCATATGTGTGTATGTCTGTAGAGATGTGTGTATAGACATTTATTTATCAGCTGTTTTATTTCTATGATCCAACCCTGATTATTACACAACCTCTACTTCCACTAGTGTTTGTAAAGCAGGAAAACTGAACGCCTCCCTCTCCTGTGCGGCCACAGTATTTCGCTATTACAACACTCGCCATATTGTATTGTAATTGGTTTGTATCTCTATCCATGTAACCTCTTTCACTAAATAATGAAACCGTAGAAGCCCTGTTTCAATAAAGAATGAATAAGAAAATGAGTAAGCAAGTGAGCAAATGAATAGGTGCAGAACAAATGGATGTTTCTCTTCCCCTGATTTGGCCTCTCTAGCTTTTGGAAATGCCCATGGTCACATACCAGCACACAGAGCCAGAGTCTGGCAGACCAATATTTGACTCTCCGTCTTGGTACTGGCCCAGGCTGCTCAGCGTGCTGGGCCACGGATATCCTTCCCAAGGCTGTGCTGTCTTCCATGGCCCATAACTTGACAGGGACAAAATCCAGTTCTGGGCAGGCAGTGCTCTGTTGGACAGTGGTGCCATTGGTGGCAGACAGCTCTGCAGTCACTGCAGTGATGATGGCCTTCTGCCAGGGCTGCGGTAGGAAAGCTGGCAGGTGCTGGGGAAGGGGGCACTGGCAGGTGGAAAGCACCTGGTTGCTGCCAAGCATTTTCATGCTCGGGGCCTCCGTTAAACTTTATGATGGTGAAGGACATAGGGGAGGACTCCGTGAGAACTGTTTCCTCTATGACCTTGGTGAAGTCATGTAATCTCTTTGTGTTTCAGTTTCTCACCTGCCAAACTCTGAAGTGCTACGATTTTGTGATCAAGAACTCAGCATCATACTGATGGCTCTTGACCCCTACTTATACAGATTTTCTCTGCACCAAGTTGCCTCTTAAGAAGAGGCGTTTTCAGAGAAGAGAATGGGAAAGGGGTACATGATAACGGGAACTCACACCAAAAGATACTGTTGTAAATAAAAATAAATGTAATTAGCACTTACTGAGCACTTATTTGCCAGAATCTCGAATAAGCATTTGAAATAAGTATTGGTTGCTACTGCCTTTATAAACTGAATTTCATATGTGTGTATTCATGTGTGCACACATGTGGTATGTTGTGCGTGTCTATATACGTGTCTAGATTCTCCACACGGAGCAAGAAAAATCAATTCAAAAAAAGTGTTAATTTTTGACTATATTAAGTCATACGCGCCATTTCTGCATATCTGCATGAATGTCTCCATTATTAATTTTAATAGCAATAATAAAAATAACACGAATATTTGCTGAGTACCTACCATGCATCAGGCACATATGTTTCATATATTTCAGTTAATCTTGTAACAACCTTTCATAGTGAGTACCATCCCAGTATTACTGTGGAAGCAACTCAGGATCAGAGAACCTAAGTGACTCGCCTGAGGTCACACAGCCAGGAAGTGACAGAGCCGAAATTCAAACTCAAGTCTAGCTGATTCCAAAGGCAATGTTATTTCTGCTGTGTTGAGCTGCCCCATTGCAGTGCGTCTGGAAGGAATCACGCTGCCTCACTGCTGCATGACCAAGCCCATATTCCTTGCTGCTAGTCTATGAGCATCATAGGTCTTTGTTAGCATCTCAGTAGGTAGATCTGGGGCTACAACCACAGCCAAACATTTCCAGATGACGTCTATTGCTTATAACACATGAGAAAGATCATTTACTGAGTGAGCATCAAAGCTGCGAGGGATGGAGGGATCGGTACCCACATTTTCCAGATATGGACCCTGAGCCCAGAGGAGAGAGCTACTGGTCCAAGTTCACACATAGGTGGAGCTTAAACTAGTTCTCCTTTTCTATCAGGTCATCTTTTTATTTCACTGTAACTGCCTCCGCTGCACTTCCGTCCTCCTCAGAAATTTTAACTGAGTGTGAGTGTAAGCATGTATCCATGTGAGCACTCGCTTGTGTGTGTGTGTGTGTGTGTGTGTGTGTGCATCTCTGTGAAATCGAAAGAAAGAGATCACAGGACAGTGCTGGCAGGGAGGAGACCAAGTTGGGGAAGCATGGCAGAAAGACTAGTGCCTTTTTAAGGCAGAGAAAGCATTGTAAATGACAGGACCAGAGAGGCAACATCTTCATGGTGCCTTTCCATCCTTGACTGGAGCAGAAGCAGACCTTTGAGGGCTTTTCCGAGGCTTTCTGCCACCGCTGTGCAAACCCTAGAATTGAGAAAAACCCCGAATGAATGCCCTGGTGCTTTGGAGGTTGCAAAGACAAAGCAATTGTGTCATGGGGAGCTGGAGCTGGGGCCGCCACTTCCTTTCCTTTCCCATGGGAAATGGGAGCGTCACCAGCTTTGAGCAGCCTCTGTGATCCTCCGTGTCTGTCTCTCTGCCCCTCTCTTCTAAATGCATTCAGAACCTAATGATTCTTCTCCTGCCATGAATTGAAGTCATCCCTCCACACACCCCCAGTCCAACCAGCAAAGATCTGTCAGTGTGAACCCTGCAAAGGGTAGGCAGAAAAAGCATCTGAAACAGGAAGATCCCAGGGTGCTCCAGAATCTCACCCTCCAATATAATAAATAACGTGTGCGATGGGGCTGGGGGTGGGCAGGGAAAAGATGCATCATTCACTTTCATGGAGGTCACACTGCCCTTCTCTGCTCTTTTCAGAGAAAAGCTTTTTTTTTTTTTTTTTTAATACGTGCATGCCGCACTCACTCACGCATGCACGCTCCCTGCAAGAAGCCGACAAAGCATTTTGGTCATCTATAGGCCACTCAGCTTCTTCAAAGTTGAGTAAGATTTTAAAAAGCCTGACATCTCCAATATTCCTCAGCAAAGGTTTATGTACCTGCACAGAGAGATGAAAAAGAGGCTTGGGATGTATTAAAAAACATGTATGTATATGATGCATAGGAGAGAGACAGAGAGAGAGAATATGATACAGATGATTGTCTCTCTGTCTTTTCCAAGTCTTTTTGTTTCAGGCCAGAGTGGTGGTGCATTGGAAGGGTTCTGGAATTTCAGAACACAAAGTAGCAGTTTTAAATAATGAGAGAAGATTCCACATGGAACGCTCATCTGGCTGTGGCAGCCTGTGACTGAGTGAGAGAAAAGTGCCCTAGAAGCTATTCATTACGAATTCACTGGAAGCTCTCAAACGAGGCTGGCAGAAGCTGAAATTGAAGTGGTCTCTGACCTAATTTTCTTCTGCATGAAACATCTGCATCAAGGCTCTCTTTGATGTATTCCACTTGGCTCTGTCTACGGGATTGTATCACATGGCCTCCGTGTTGCCTCCTTATTGAAAGACATTTCCAGCCTGTGCAAGGTAATGCGATGTTACTGTTACCCAAGCTAATCACTCAATGTGCTCCTAAAATAGAAACAATAGCAGTTCAGAGACAATGTTGTCTGCTGGCTGTTCTGCAGCCGGGGCTCCTGGTTTTCCAACTCAGATCTGTGGCATTCGCCTCCTGTGATTCCAAAACAAAGGAAAGGGAGACGACAGGTGAAGCCAAGCAAGATAATGTTGAAGGACCAGCAGCTTTCTGTGTGAGAAGCTCCATCTTATTTGGTCCTTAGAACCACTGGCTAGGATTCTGGCACCATTTAAAACCAGGCAGAGCAGTACTGAGAGGTGTCTGTCTGAAGAAAGGAAGGGTCTCTTGATGCGGGTGTTGGATTTTTTTCTAAAAGCAGATTGACATCCTCAACTCTGAGAGGAGAATGGGGTGTGGGGGGGAGATGTGCACTGAATGTTGAGTGTTTTGTGACTCTTTAGTGATCTATCACTACTTTTAAAAAATGGCTTTTCCCCTCTTAAGCTCTCCCAACCTAGGTAGGATGCAGGAGCGCATTTTAAAAAGCAATAGTGATAATAATCTTTTCTTAAAGCAACTGTAATGAGGCATCTTCTTTATCCTGGCAGAATAGCTCTTGCCTTTCTCCATAAAGGTTTGCCGCACAGACTTCGTTAATGGTGTGTGGCTCTTCCCCAACATCCCAGCATTATGTGAATAATGGTGGTGTCTTTTGTGGCCCACCCCCTGAAGAATAAACCTTTGAAATTCTAAATGACTGTGCTGCAGGTTTTAACGTCTGCTTCAGAGAAAGAATTGAGAAATGCGCACTCACCGAGCAAGATGCAGCATGCCTCGGAAAAGCCTTTCCGCCTGACTCCACTGTCCCACGTATTTAGATGAATATACATTCTTGAAGATGCCCTCGAGTTCTCTTGATGCCAGCAAAGAATGACAGATGTGATCAACAGCCTTTTTTGCCCAAATATTGATACTCCCGTGGACAAAAATGTAGTCACTCCTTCCCCTTCTAGGACTTCCTAATCAAACAAAGCAATAGGAATGGAGCATCTGGGAGCTGGTGGCATCTCTGAGGTCAGGTGGTGATCTGGTCTTCTGATGGGGAAGGCACAGTGGAAAACAGTCGGCCACGTGGGTGCACATCATTCTACCTGTTAATGAAATCTCTGCAGAGAGCCCAGAAAGACACTGGAGTTGAGGCAGCAAGGTAGACATCTTTAGTCAGCTTCAAGAATTAAAGCCAAATATATCTAGACAAAACTATAATTCAAAAAGATACATGCACCCCTATGTTCATAGCAGCACTATTCACAATAGCTGAGACATGGAAACAACATAAATGTCCAACAGCAGATGAATGGATAAAGAAAATGTGGTACATATATACAATGGAATACTACTCAGCCATAAAAAAGAATGAGATAATGCCATTGGTAGTAACATGGATGCAACTAGAGATTATCATACTAAGTGAAGTAAGTCAGAAAGAGAAAGACAAATAACATATGATATCACTTATATGTGGAATCTAAAATATGGAACAAATGGACCTATCTACAAAACAGAAACAGACTCATGGACATAGAGAACAGACTGGTGGTTGCCAAAGGGGAGGGGGTTGGGGGAGGGATGCACTGGGAGGTTGGGGTGAGCAGATGTAAGCTATTACATATAGAATGGATAAACAACAAGGTCCTACTGTATACCACAGGTAACTATATTCAGTATCCTATGATAAACCATGATGGAAAAGAATTTTTTAAAAAGAATGTATATATATGTATAACTGAATCATTTTGCTGTACAGCAAAAATTAACACAACATTGTAAATCAGTTACACTTCAATTTAAAAAAAGAGAGGGGAAAAAAAAAGAATTAAAGCCAAGGTCCTCCCTCACTGCCCTCACTGCACTGAGGCCTTGCAAGTGTACGACTTGCCAAAGCACCTGTGTTCTTTTCCATCAAAGCACTCAGAGCTCTGTATTGTCTGTTTTCTCTCCCAGGCTGTGACATCTTGAAGGCAGGCACTGTGTTTTTGTTTTTGAATTTTATTTTATTTATTTTTTATACAGCAGGTTCTTATTAGTTATCCATTTTATACATATTAGTGTATATATGGCACTGTGTTTTTATAGTCACAATGTCCACCCCAAGTAGACCACGATTGACCTGGGACTTTGCTGGTTTTAGCATGAAAAGTGCGGTGCCTGGGAAACCCCTCATTCCTGGGCAAACCACTGGTTACACAGTACATGCTCAATAAAGGAGTTAGATGCATTAAGAAGAAAACTGGTGTAGCACCTTGATTTGGTGAATAGTAAAGTCTAGGACTCGCGTGGATTACCCTGATGACTACTGTTTATTACCCACAGTATCTCTCTGCCAGAAGGTGAAAATGTCAACCAAGCATGACTCTCCCAGTTGTTATTCTTACAAAGACATTAGTTGTTATAAGTCACAGAGGTGTGCAGGGAGAAAGAGAATGAGGGCAAGTCTGAGAGGAAAAGAGGAAAGGGAAGGTAAAGACAAATCTCCAAATCACTGGCACTCAGCCCTCAAGGAGATCCGAGGTCTATAATGACTTGCAAGACCCTGTGTGATCTGGTCCAGCGTTCCATTCTAATTTCATCTCCAATCATTCCTCATGCACCCACTCCCACCAGACAGGCCTCACAAACATCCTACCTGTTGGCCAGTGTACTAAAGCACTTCCCTACTTGGAATGTTCTACCCCCCAGCTGCCCATGGGGTCTGATTCATCTCCATTCAGGCCCTTGTTCAGAGATCTTCCCTTCCTACACCGTATAAATGAGCACTTCCTTGCCCATCTCTGTTTGTCTTCTAACGCTGCTTTAATCAGCTCCACAGCCCTCACCACCACCAGACACATTACTGTATGTATTGATATCTGTTTATTGTCTGTCTGTTGTCCCTTAGATAGTGGCACTATCTAATAGAACTTTCTGCAGCATTCTATAACTGTGCCTTCCCATACCTGAGCCCCTAGTCATATGTAGCAACTAATACTTGACTTAAAACTCAAGTATTTGAGAACTTGAAATTTGCTAGTGAAAATGATGAACTGAATTTTTAATTTTTTAAACATGTATTAATTTAATTCAAATACCACATATGGCTAGTGACTATCATTTTGGACAGTGAGTTACCAGAGAAGTCTTTGAGAGCACGAATTTTTTTCTATTTTGCTTCCTTTCAGATTTCCCAGTTCCCAGAGCAATGCCAGCCACATAAAAGGACTTCAATAAGTATTTTTAAAAATAAATTATTAAATCTGGGTGTGAAACAGGCATCTCTGATCAGGAAACAACCTAACCAGTGAGGCTAATTCTAAGTTTGAATTATCTCGGTTCAAGATTCAAAATGACAACATGCCTGAGACGACCCTTCAGAGGCAGAAGTTGTCAAAGGGACTTTCTCTGGACTAATTACATCACTGCCCTAAACCTCAGTTTCCTTATCTGTTCAATGGACTATTGTACTTGCTTCTTAGTATTTAAAGGAACTGTCACTGAATAGATGCCCGAGTTCTCTGGTGATGCTAAAAGCCTATGTGTAAATATATGTGTATGTAGGTAGCAAAGCACTTTGAAGAATGCTAATCTGTGATGTTCTTGCTAGTGATTACTATTTTGGAGGAGGGGGAAGATTTATTTTCATTACAAAACGTGTCTTTGCTTAACAAAAGACTCCACAACTGAATTCTCTTAAAATAACTAACTCCTTGATGCTTTTTAAATAAGATTATATCCTGAAAAATCCAGGGGCCATGAAATTTATCACACAAAACAAGGTTTACCTGTACTTTCGAGGATGCATTAGGATATTCCTTTGACTTGGTCACATCCTTATAACATCTTTCTTTTTTTCTAGGACTTTGCTTTGATTGTTAGTTGTTGCAATCTTGGAAGAGTCTAGCATTCCTTCCTTCTACTGGTTCGAGAAGTATTGATTAAATTCCAAATGTGCCAACCACTCTTCTCGACACTGGGAATACAGTTTCATAAAATGAAAAGTTGAATAAGATAATACACGGGAAGCTTTTAAAATAGTACCTGACACACACTAAACATTCCATAAATATTCATCATTGTTGTTGCTGTCTTTACATTGGAATTTAGAGTCCAGTGGGAGAAAGAGACAAGAAACAAACATATGTATGATCAGAATTATTTTCAATGCAAAGTGCAATGGGAAATATAAAACAGGGTATATATAACCTGTTACTTTAGGGGCAGCACCTGAGGCTCGACCCAAAGTGTTCCAGTGTCCAGCCATTAGGTAGTAGGATTTCTGATGTCAATTATAGAGGTAATAAGATCCTGCTTCTGGAATATTGTTGAGTCTGCCTCAAGCGGATTATGAAAAGTGTGGTCAGACCACTTAAAAGGACAGAGAGCTATGATTTCATTTTGTTAGATGAACTTCTTTTTGCCTGCTGGCCAATAAATGTTGTTTAGTAAATGTCTACAGACATGCCCCGCCCCCAGTGAAAAACTCCAGCAGAACGAAGTGATAAAGAATTTCTGGGACAGGAGCCTCTTCACATTAGATAGTCAATGGAGCTGCTGCTGGGAGGAGATATTCTGTGAATGACAAGGAAGAACCTGATCCAAAGATCTGGGGGCACAGAGTTAATGCCATTTAGTAGACATTCACTGGGAACCTGCTTGGAGCCAATATAAGAGTGAAGGCACTGGAAAGGCAAGAAGGAGGATAAGGCAAGGGTCTCCCTTCAAGGACTTTACAGTTTGTAGGGAGGCTGCCGTGTTTCCAGTCAAGCTGAGGATGGTGAAGGCTGATGGAGCAAACCTAAAAGACCTGACCTGGAATGGACACGGGATCGCACTTCACCTCCCTCAGCTGCCTCCTCTTTTTCATCCTGCTGCTCCTCCCCGCTCCCCTCTCCTCCCTCCCACACCACCCGCCTTCACCCGAGCCTCCCCAAGGACAATAGGGAAGCAGCCCTTGATGAGGCTGGGGGGGATTCTCCTGTCTGCCTCCCAGCCACATTTGCCTGGCTATGACTTTACTCGATGGAAAATAAATCACAGCCACTACGTTCCCAGTCACTGTCCCCAGGGAGCTGAGACCTCCTCACCTCCTCCCTTGGAGCCTGCCTGCAACATGGGATTGTCAGGTACAAAGAGAAAAACCTTCAGAGACCCACACCCCCTTTGGAGAGCGAAGAGGGTCAGTGGGAAGAATTGCTAGCAGTTGAATGTGAGTGGTTGGAGAGGGATTGGAAGGAAAAGGTTTCAGGAGGGGAAGAAAGAAAATCAGGGAAAAAAGCCCTTACTCCCCAGCCCCGCCTCCAACCTCCATAGTCTGTGGACAGAGAACCGCATGGTGGTCTGGGTCCTTGTAGAACATTTGTGTGCCGGACAATAGCACAGCCTGGCTTCAGATCATCAGCTGCTGTTTTCTGGTTAGCTCTGCCTTTATGTGAGTGCACAATGCAAGCCTTCCGTCACAGTGACTCTTGAGGAATACATCTGGTTTTTTCTTTCAGGCGCTCTGAAAAGGTCAGCCTGTTCGTTTCTTAGACGCGAGACACCACATCTTTTTTTCTCCCTCTGAACTGGAAAGACAGACCTACACCTTTTCTTGCCTCCTGGTACATAATTAGACATGGTGCAGTTCTAGAAACCAGCCAGCCAGACAGTGCATCCTCTGCACTCTCTCAGAAACGTACAGCCCAAACTTCCCGCTCCCAAACTCCCGGGCTACTCACAAAGCTCTGGAGGGTCCTCCTTCCCCAGCCCCACACCCTGGGGTTCTCTGCTTCCTGTTTTGTACATTATGACAAGGATCCTCCCCTCAGTCTGTTCCCTCGACAGGCTACGACTGATGCTGTCTCTGGCAGAGGGAAGGTTTGAAAATTTCTGCAAAAAAAAAAAATTTTTAATAATTTTCACTCGAGAGATGGTAAAGATTCTTCATGCGCGTTGTAACATCATAATAAATGTGCCCATGAGGAAAGCATGATCAGCAGCTGGTGTCTGACAAATTATCTCATTCCAGACAGGCAAACAGTCCACTGTGGGGAGAGACCAGAGCCTGAAGAGGCAACTTGGCAGACGATTGGGGTTTCACCTCTCAGATGATGGAGGTCCAAATGGCCCACCACGTCTGCGCCTGGGTCTGGGACGTTTTCTCCGGCTCTTCTGTCCTCTCATCACCTTCCGGAGCTCCTGACAGCCATGGAAAAGGGGATTACTCTCTGGGCTCAGCCAGCCCATCTCTCGCCCCTCCTCCAGGGCACTCGTATTCCAACCATAAGAAGCAATTACAGTCTACCCTCCACCACAAGCCATGCTATTTCATGTGTGGGGCGTGCTACTTCCTCATGTCATCACACCCAGGTCCCATATGACGCTCCTATTTCATGTTCGAAACTCATCTAGGCTCCTGTGCACTCTGCTACAGTCAATCTCTCTTCTGGAAGCGACTAGCACCTTTGCCTAGGAATTTTAGGACACCATTATGTGATTATTCATCTTCTAGGTACTTTTTGACAGCAGCCACCGGGTGGTTTTTTGTTTTTTGGTTTTTTTAATAAGCCTGTTCAAGTTCTACATTTCTTTTTTTTTTGACATCTGTATTGGAGTATAATTGCTTTACAATGGTGTGTCAGTTTCTGCTTTACAACAAAGTGAATCATCTATAAATATACATACATCCCCATATCCCCTCCCTCTTGCATCTCCTATTCCACCCCTCTAGGTGGTAACAAAGCATGGAGCTAATCTCCCTGTGCTATGCAGCTGCTTCCCACTAGCTATCTATTTTACGTTAGATAGTGTATATATGTCCATGGCACTCTCTCACTTTGTCACAGCTTACCCTTCTCCCTCCCCATATCCTCAAGTCCATTCTCTAGTAGGTCTGTGTCTTTATTCCCGTCTTGCCCCTAGGTTCTTCATGACCTTTTTTTTTTTTAGATTCCATATATATGTGTTACCATACGGTATTTGTTTGACTCTTTCTGACTTACTACACTGTGTGACAGATTCTAGGTCCATCCACCTCACTACAAATAACTCAATTTCGTTTCTTTTTATGGCTGAGTAATATCCCATTGTATACAAGTGCCACATCTTCTTTATCCATTCATCTGTCGATGGACACTTATGTTGCTTCCGTGTCCTGGTTATTGTAAATAGAGCTGCAATGAACAATTTAGTACATGACTCTTTTTCTATTATGATTTTCCCAGGGTATATGCCCAGTAGTGAGATTGCTGGGTTATATGGTAGTTCTACTTTTAGTTTTTTGAGGAACGTCCATACTGTTCTCCATACTGGCTGTATCAATTTACATTCCCACCAACAGTGAAAGAGGGTTCCCTTTTCTCCACACCCTCTCCAGCATTTATTGTTTGTAGATTTTTTAATGATGGCCATTCTGACTGGTGTGAGGTGATATCTCATTGCAGTTTTCATTTCCATTTCTTTAATAATTAGTGCTGTTGAGCATCCTTTGATGTGTTTGTTGGCAATCTGTATATCTTCATTTTTTTCCTTTTTTTTTTTTTTGTTTTTTTTGCATTATGCGGGCCTCTCACCGCTGTGGCCTCTCCCGTTGCGGAGCACAGGCTCAGGGCGCGCAGGCTCAGCAGCCATGGCTCACGGGCCCAGCCGCTCCACGGCATGTGGGATCTTCCTGGACCGGGGCATGAACCCGTGTCTCCTGCATCGGCAGGCGGACTCTCAACCACTGCGCCACCAGGGAAGCCCTGTATATCTTCTTTAGAGAAACGTCTATTTAGGTCTTCTGCCCATTTTTGGATTGGGTTGTTTGTTTTCTTGATATTGAGCTGCTTGTAAAGTTTGGAGATTAATCCTTTGTCAGTTGCTTCATTTGCAAATATTTTCTCCCATTCTGAGGGTTGTCTTTTGGTCTTATGTTTGCCTTTGCTGTGCAAAAGCTTTTAAGTTTCATTAGGTCCCAATTGTTTATTTTTGTTTTTATTTCCATTTCTCTAGGAGGTGGGTCAAAAAGGATCTTGCCGTGGTTTATGTCACGGAGTGTTCTGCCTATGTTTTCCTCTAAGAGTTTTAGAGTGTCTGGCCTTACATTTAGGTCTCTAATCCATTTTGAGTTTATTTTTGTGTATGGTGTTAGGGAGTGTTCTAATTTCATTCTTTTACATGTAGCTGTGACGTTTTCCCAGCACCACTTATTGAAGAGGCTGTCTTTTCTCCACTGTATATTCTTGCCTCCTTTATCAAAGATAAGGTGACCATATGTGCGTGGGTTTATCTCTGGGCTTTTTATCCTGTTCCATTGATCTATATTTCTGATTTTGTGCCAGTACCATACTGTCTTGATTATTGTAGCTTTGTAGTATAGTCTGAAGTCCAGGAGCTTGATTCCTCCAGCTCCATTTTTCTTTCTCAAGATTGTTTGGCTATTCGGGGTCTTTTGTGTTTCCATACAAATTGTGAAATGTTTTGTTCTAGTTCTGTGAAAAATGCCATTGGTAGTTTGATAGGGATTGCCTTGAATCTGTAGATTGCTTTGGGTAGTATAGTCATTTTCACAATATTGATTCTTCCAATGAAAGAAATGGTATATCCCTCCATCTGTCTGTATGACTTTTAATTTCTTTCATCAGTGTCTTATAGTTTTCTGCATACAGGTCTTTTGTCTCCTTAGTAGGTTTATTCCTAGGTATGTTATTCTTTTTGTTTCAACGGTAAATAGGAGTGTTTCCTTAATTTCTCTTTCAGTTTTTTCATCATTAGTGTATAGGAATGCAAGAGATTTATGTGCATTAATTTTGTGTCTTGCTACTTTACCAAATTCATTGATTACCTCTAGTAGTTTTCTGGTGGCATCTTTAGGATTCTCTATGTATAGTGCAATGTCATCTGCAAAGAGTGACAGCTTTACTTCTTCTTTTCTGGTTTGGATTCTTTTTATATCCTTTTCTTCTCTGATTGCTGTGGCTAAAACTTCCAAAACTATGTTGAATAATAGTGGAGAGAGTGGACACCCTTGTCTTGTTCCTGATCTTAGTGGAAATGGCTTCAGTTTTTCACCATTGAGAATGATGTTGGCTGTGGGTTTGTCATATATGGCCTTTATTATGTTGAGGTAAGTCCCCTCTATGCCTAATTTTTGGAGGGTTTTCATCATAGATGTTGAATTTTGTCAAAAGCTTTTCCTGCATCTATTGAGATGATCATATGGTTTTTCTACTTCAGTTTGTTAATATGGTGTATCACGCTGATTGATTTGCATATACTGAGGAATCCTTGCATTCCTGGGATAAACCCCACTTGATCATGGTGTATGATCCTTTTAATGTGCTGTTGGATTCTGTTTGCTACTATTTTGCTGAGGATTTTTGCATCTACATTCATCAGTGATATTGGTTAGTAGTTTTCATTTTTTGTGACATCTTTGTCTGGTTTTGGTATCAGGGTGATGGTGACCTCGTAGAATGAGCTTGGGGATGTTCCTCCCTCTGCTATATTTTGGAAGAGTTTGAGAAGGATAGGTGTTACCTGGTCTCTAAATGTTTGATAGAATTCACCTGTGAAGGCATCTGGTCCTGGGCTTTTGTTTGTTGGAAGATTTTTAATCACAGTCTCAATTTCAGTGCCTGTGATTGGTCTGTTTATATTTTCTGTTTTTTCCTGGTTCAGTCTCAGAAGGTTGGGCTTTTCTAAGAATTTGTCCATTTCTTCCAGGTTGTCCATTTTATTGGCACAGAGTTGTTTGTAGTAGTCTCTTATGATGCTTTGTATTTCTGCAGTGTCAGTTGTTACTTCTCCTTTTTCATTTCTAATTCTGTTAAGTCTTCTCCCTTTTTTTCTTGATGAGTCTGGCTAATGGTTTATCAATTTTGTTTATCTTCTCAAAGAAGCAGCTTTTAGTTTTATTGATCTTTGTTACTGTTTCTTTCATTTCTTTTTCATTTATTTCTGATCTGAACTTATGATATTTTCCTTCTGCTAACTTTGTGGGTTTTATTGTTCTTCTTTCTCTAATTGTTTTAGGTGTAAGTTTAGGTTGTTTATTTGAGATTTTTCTTGTTTCTTGAGGTAGGATTGTTTTGTTATAAACTTCCCTCTTAGAACTACTTTTGCTGCGTCCCATAGGTTTTGGGTCATAGTGTCTTAACTGTCATTTGTTTCTAGGTATTTTTTGATTTCCTCAGTGACCTCTTGGTTATTTAGTAGTGTATTGTTTAGGCTCCATGTGTTTGTATCTTTACAGTTTTTTCCCTGTAATTGACATCTAGTCTCATAACGTTGTGGTCGGAAAAGATACTTGATGTGATTTCAATTTTCTTAAATTTACCAAGGCTTGATTTGTGACCCAAGGTATAATCTATCCTGGAGAATGTTCCACGAGCACTTGAGAATAAAGGGTATTCTCTTGTTTTTGGATGGAATGTCCTATAAATATCAATTAAGTCCATCTTGTTTAATGTGTCATTTAAAGCTTGTGTTTCCTTATTTATTTTCATTTTGGATGATCTGTCCATTGGTGAAAGTGAGGTGTTAAAGTCCCTTACTATGATTGTGTTACTGTCAATTTCCCCTTTTATGGCTGTTAGCATTTGCCTTATGCATTGAGGTGCTCCTATGTTGGTTGCATAAATATTTACAATTGTTATATCTTCTTCTTGGATTGATCCCTTGATCATTATGTAGTGTCCTTCTTTGTCTCTCATAATAGACTTTATTTTAAAGTCTATTTTGTATGATATGAGAATTGCTACTCCAGCTTTCTTTTGATTTCCATTTGCTTGGAATATCTTTTTCCATCCCCTCACTTTCAGTCTGTATGTGTCCCTAGGTCTGAAGTGGGTCTCTTGTAGACAGCATATATATGGGTCTTGTTTTTGTATCCATGCAGCCAGTCTATGTCTTTTGGTTGGAGCATTTAAGTTTAAGGTAATTATCAATATGTATGTTCCTATTACCATTTTCTTAATTGTTTTGGGTTTGTTTTTATAGGTCTTTTCCTTCTCTTGTGTTTCCCGCGTAGAGAAGTTCCTTTAGCATTTCTCGTAAAGCTGGTTTGGTGGTGCTGAATTCTCTTAACTTTTGTTTGTCTGTAATGATTGCAATTTCTCCAACAAATTTGAATGAGATCGTTGCTGGGTAGAGTAATCTTGATTGTTGCTTTTTCTCTTTCATCACTTTAAATATGTCCTGTCACTCCCTTCTGGCTTGCAGTTTCTGCTGAAAGATCAGCTGTCAACCTTATGGGGATTCCCTTGTATGTTATTTGTTGCTTTTCCCTTGCTGCTTTAATATTTTTTCTTTGTATTTAATTTTTGATAGTTTGATTAATATGTCTTGGCATGTTTCTCCTTGGATTTATCCTGTATGGGACTCTCTGTGCTTGCTGGACTTGATTGACTATTTCCTTTCCCATATTAGGGAAGTTTTCAACTCTAATCTCTTCAAATATTTTCTCAGTCCCTTTCTTTTTCTCTTCTTCTTCTGGGACCCTTATAATTCAAATGTTGGTGTGTTTAATGTTGTCCCAGAGGTCTCTGAGACTGTCCTCAATATAGTTATTTCCACTATATTATCTTCCAGGTCACTTATCTGTCTTCTGCCTCAGTTATTCTGCTGTTGGTTCCTTCTAGAGAATTTTTAATATCATTTATTGTGCTGTTGATCATTTTTTGTTTGTTCTCTAGTTCTTTTAGGTCTTTGTTAAACGTTTCTTTTATTTTCTCCATTCTATATCCAAGATTTTGGATCATCTTTACTATCATTACTCTGAATTCTTTTTCAGGTAGACTGCCTATTTCCTCTTCATTTGTTTGGTCTGATGGGCTTTTACCTTGCTCCTTCATCTGCTGTATGTTTCTCTGTCTTCTCATTTTGCTTAACTTACTGTGTTTGGGGTCTCCTTTTCGCAGGCTGCAGGTTCGTAGTTCCCATTGTTTTTGGTTGCTGTCCCCAGTGTCTAAGCTTGGGTCAGTGGGTTGTGTAGGCTTCCTGGTGGAGGGGACTACTGCCTGTGTTCTGGTGGATGAGGCTGGATCTTGTCTTTTTGGTGAGCAGGGCCACGTTCAGTGGCGTGTTTTGGGGTGTCTGTGACCTTATTAAGATTTTTTGGCAGCCTCTCTGCTTATGGGTGGGGTTGTGTTCTGGTCTTGCTAGTTGTTTGGCATAGGGTGTCCAGAACTGTAGTCTGCTGGTCGTTGAGTGGAGCTGGGTCTTAGTGTTGAGATGGAGATCTCTGGGAGAGCTTTTGCCATTTGATATTATGTGGAGTCAGGAGGTCTCTGGTGGACCAATGTCTTGAACTCGGCTCTCCTACCTCAGAGGCACAGGCCTGACATCTGGCCGGAGCAACAAGACCCTGTCAACCATACAGCTCAGAAGAAAAGGGAGAAAAAAAGAAAGAAAGAAAGAAAGAAAAATAAATGAAATAAATTTATTAAAATAAAATATAAAAATTATTTAAAAATTAAAAAGTAATAAAAAAAGAAAGAAAGAAGAGAGCAACCAAACCAAAAAACCAATCCATCAATGATAACAAGCGCTAAAATCTATACTAAGAAAACCAAACAAACAAACAAAAAAAACGGACAGACAGAACCCTAGGAGAAATTGTAAAAGCAAAGCTATACAGACAAAATCACACAAAGAAGCATACACATACACACTCACAAAAAGAGAAAAAGGAAAACAATATATATATCTATATATGAAAAAAAAGGAAGAGAGCAATCAAATCAATAAACAAATATACCAATGACAATAAACTCTAAATACTAAACTAAGATAAACATAAAACCAGAAACAAATTAGATGCAGAAAGCAAACCCCAAGTCCACAGTTGCTCCCAAAGTCCACCACCTCAATTTTGGGATGATTCATTGTCTATTTAGGTATTCCAGAGATGCAGTGTACATCAAGTTGATTGTGGAGCTTTAATCTGCTGCTCCTGAGGCTGCTGGGAGAGATTTCCCTTTCTCTTCTTTGTTCTCACAACTCCTGGGGTTCAGCTTTGGACTTGGAACCGCCTCTGCGTGTAGGTTGCCTGAGGGTGTCTGTTCTTCACTCAGACAGGACAGGGTTCGGGAGCTGATTCGGGAGCTCTGGCTCACTCAGGCCGGGGGGAGGGAGGGGTATGGAATGAGGCACGAGCCTGTGGTGGCAGAGGCCGACATGACGTTGCAACAGCCTGAGGTGCGTCGTGTGTTCTCCCGGGGAAGTTGTCCCTGGATCACGGGACCCTGGCAGTGGTGGGTTGCACAGGCTCTTGGGAGGGGAGGTGTGGAGAGTGACCTGTGCTCACACACAGGCTTCTTGGTGGCTGCAGCAGCAGCTGTAGCATCTCATGCGCGTCTCTGGTGTCTGCGCTGATAGCCGCAGCTCGCGCCTGTCTCTGGAGCTCGTTTAGGCAGTGCTCTTAATCCCTTCTCCTCACGCACCCTGAAACAATGGTCTCTTGCCTCTTAGGCAGTTCCAGACTTTTTCCCGGACCCCCTCCTGGCTAGCCATGGCACACTAGCCCCCTCAGGCTGTGTTCACGCAGCCAACCCCAGGCCTCTCCCTGGGATCTGACCTCCAAAGCTGGAGCCTCAGCTCCCAGCCCCCGCCCGTCTCAGCGGGTGAGCACACAAGCCTCTCAGGCTTGTGAGTGCTGGTCGGCACTGACCGTCTGTGCAGGAATCTCTCCACTTTGCCCTCTGCACCCCTGTTGCTGAGCTCTCCTCCGGGGCTCCAAATCTTCCCCCCAGCCCACCCCTCGTCTCCGCCCGCGAAGGGGCTTCCTAGTGTGTGGAACTTTTCCTCCTTCACAGCTCCCTCCCAGAGGTGCAGGTCCCGCCCCTATTCTTTTGTCTCTGTTTTTTCTTTTTTCTTTTGCCCTACCCAGGTACGTGGGGAGTTTCTTGCCTTTTGGGAGGTCTGGGGTCTTCTGCCAGCGTTCAGTAGGTGTTCTGTAGGAGTTGTTCCACATGTAGATGTATTTGTGGGGAGGACGCTGATCTCCACGTCTTACTCCTCTGCCATCTTGAAGGTCGCTACCGTGTGTTTTTAAATGAACCCTGAGTGTCAGGTATTGTTCTAAGCACTTTTCTTCTATAGCTGCTTTAATTCTCACCATCCCAAGAGTGAAGAATCGTCCCGTTTTTACAATGAGGAAACTGAAGATTTATTTATTTTGCATCCTCGGCCCCAGCATGCTCCCTGTAGTGGGTGGTGGAGCCAGAAAAGCCCAGTCTCACCTCTGCTCCTGGCTCCCTGGGGCCTTATGGGCTCATTTCCATATAACATGATGTGATCTGTGCTGCCATGGTGGGTTACTGTTATGAAGTTCCAAGGCAATATGCTTTCTGTGTTGTTCTTAACATAGATCCTCTCTGTGAATTTATTTTTGGTGATTTTTTAAAATGCCAGTTTCCTTCCAGAGTGGACGCTCTGTGGGGGCCAGGACACTGCCTACTTGGCTTACACCTGTATTTCCAATAACTAGAACAGTACTTGTCACCTGTTAGGAGCACAATACATTTTTTGATGAGTGGATGAGGAATGAATTGAGCAATATCAAGATATGGTAACATTATCTGCGTTTAACCTAGATCACAATAGTAGCCAACATCTTGTGAAATGAGGTTCTGGGGTAAGACCACACCCATTGAGAACTGGGAACTTTTCAACAATTATTCTTTGATTATTAACTTAAATGGAAGAGCCCCAAACCTTCTTCAGCTTGTTTCCCTGCCCCAAGTGTTTCCATCTCTTCCTGCTGTAATGATTGGCAGTAACAGAATTGCATTGTTGATCACCACACATCATTGTGGGAGAAAGTTGAGGTTGCTTGCAGCTGTCTCTTAAAATAGCCTTTTAGAACCACGTTTAAGAAGCAGCTATTCAGCAACCATGATTTGCCTCCTTACTATGTGACACAGAGAGCATAGCTGTTGTAGATCACATCTCACTCAATCTCCAGATGAGGGAAAAATCATTATCCTTATTTTATAGATGAGGAAAACTCAGTCTCAGACTGATTATATAACCTGCCCAAGATCTTAAAACTTTTAAGGAACAGAATGGGAGCTTGATTGTCCATGATACAATTAGAATCTTGAATACTAAGGTCAGAACATGATATTGATTCTGTGAAAAACTACTAAATGGAAAAATTTATAAAGCTTGGCAACCTATGCTGATGAGAGTAATCAAGAACTACATATATTGGTACCTGTACTGTTGAAAAACAGAACAAAGAAGAGAAACAGTAAGTTGCAGATGTCCTTAATGGTCAACCCAGGAGGCAAGGCTGTTGATAAGCCTGAAGCAGGCAGCTGTAAGACACGTGCTTACCGTGAGTGTTTAAAGATGGGACTAGCTTCTCCCTGGAGTATTTCTAAACCTAGAAGGAATAGAGAAGACTTCTTGACTTGGGTGTCTCTAAAGAGAATGCAAAAAACTTCAGTCTTTTTTGTTGTATCTCCCGCTAGAGGGTTAAAATCTGGCTTTTGGGTTTCATCCTGCAGCGGCTTCCCTTTCGTTTGTGTTTATGTTAGACAAGCAAAGACTCTCAGTTACCTATTATCTCTCAGGTTTAAAAACAGCCACCTCTTCTATTCTTATGTTGCAATTTAGAGCCAAAGAAGACTAAAGACAAAGGGAAAAAAAATAGTTTCTGGTATTAGATTTCTTGATTGTTTCAGAAACCAATATTATATTTTTAACAGAAAACCCAAAGGGACCCGGCTTGGTCCACAGCCACAGTCGCTGGGAAGAGTGGCCTTAGGATACAGAAGGAACAGTTGAAATTGTCATTAAATTCCCCCTGTGGAAGTGACCCACACATACATGGTTACACTGATGGCTTGATGGGTGCATTTCCTCTTGGATCACTGGGTTTACAAAGATCTTAAGTTAGGACTCCTTTTTACAGTGGGTTTTGAAACACTGGATTTCAGTGAACAGGAATGTTAATAATAGGACTTGAAGCATCTCCTGCTAAGATGTGCCTGGTTGAAGTCACATTCATTATGAAGGATCACTTGCTTTTTTTTTTTGGATCCTCTGGTCCCTGGAATTTTGTCTGAGGTAGTTCCAAATTGAGATGGAAGGACTTCCCTGGCAGTCCAGTGGTTAAGAATCCACACTTCCACTGCAGGGGCCACAGGTTTGATCCCTGGTTGGGGAACTAAGATCCTGCATGCCAAAAAAAAAAAAAAAAAAGACTAAAAACAAATTGAGATGGAGAGCCACAAGAATACCTAAGGCAGTTCCTAAAATGGACCTTAACGAAGCCCACAAAAGGATTTATTGGGCATTACAAAATTCACGCTCTGTGCAGAACTAACTGCAATTTGCCATTAAGTGTAACCAGTTGTATGCAAATATGCACAATGTCTTATATAATAATATGTAGGTAACAATATGTTCCTCCTAAGAACTTTCCATTCTTCCTCACTAAAACCAAAAACAACTTCAGGGAAATATAGTGAAAATAAAAAGTCTCTGGCTGATCTGGCCTGGCTTCCCCTCCTGGAGGGATTCTAATTCCACTCGCTCCATGCATTGCCTTCTCCAAGAAGTTGTGTTTCTGTTACCACACGCTGCCAACATCGGCCTGTTTTCTCTAGCTCTACCCACAGTTGTTCAAAGTTCACTTGGAGTACCTAGATTTTATCAACAACACTCTTAAGACAATTTTCTGCCTCACATACTCTCCAGTGTTGCCTAGACTGGGCATACTGATCATTATTCTGGAAAGGATTTCCCTTTCTGTTTGCTCCTAATTGCAACTCTGGAACTCTAATCCAGGGCCGTCTTATAGAAATAGAATGAGACCGACAAATATGAATCATATATGTATTCTCAAATTTTCTAGTAGCCACATTAAAAGAGTAAAAAATTAATTTTACATATATATTAAAAATCATCAAACATTATTTCAGCATGTAATCAAGCTTCAAAAATCATTAATGAGATCTTTCACATTCTTTTTTATTTTTTTCTGTTATATACTATGTTTTGAAAATCTGGTGTGTGTTTCAGCCTTGCAGAACAATTGGATCTGGTCTCGTCAAATTGCATGTGTTCAAAGGGCACATGTGGCTAGTGGCTACCATATTGGACAGCCCAGCACAAATCTACTCTAGAGGCTTTGAGTTCTGGCCAGCTGGCTATGGTAAGAGAGATTTGCACCCTGCTCACATTTTGTTGGGATATATAACTTTCTGATTCAGATCAACCTGAAAATAACTTCCAACTCCCATTGAGGAGTTGTACCATGATAATCCCTCTGTATTAAACTCCACTGCCTCATCCACCCCAATCCCTTGTATTATTATTGTCGAATTCTTGCATTCATAGTTACCACGTTGAACACAATAACACAAAGAGTACTTCCATTCCATAGCCTTCACTTCATAATGTTTTCCTGGTGGTGGTTTTTTCCTAGGTAGGATGAGATTGTCAAGGTAAAAAGATTCTTTTACTTTACTCTTTCACTTGTTTGTTTTCTTTTCCTCCTCCTTTGTTTCCTGTGCCTTGAAGAGGTTGTCAAGTTCCTGCTTCTGTGGTTTATGGGGTTTCATGCCCCTCCTCTTCCTGGAGATCCTTGTGTGCAGAACATCTAATAGGTCACCTCTGAGTGACCTCTGTTCCAACTCCACTTGCACCAGCTTCATGTCTCCAAGTAGAGGAGAAGAAGAGAGAACAAACGGACTCAGGACTGAAGGCGGTGGGCGTGAGGGGTGCCAGGAGGTAGGAAGCAGGGGAAGGAAACATCTTAAGGATGAAATAGGAGGAGAAGAGAAAGAACTGAGAGCAGAGAAGCAGTTGAGTATGTGGGGAGCATAGACAATGGCTGGCAATTACAGGGGGAATGGTATTCTAAAGCTGGTGGGACCATCAAAATATACAAATTGTAAAGGTTAAGTGAAATGTTTATTTTATTCTTTTCTCCTTAGTCAGCCTGACTGAATACGATTAACAGGAACACGGCACTAGCTGCATACTAAAATTAGATGTTAGTTCGACTTCTCACTCACCGCATTAATGCACAGATGCCTCTTCCACATAAATTCCTTTCTCACCAGCCTCAGTCACCTTACACATCCTTCTCCAGAGCTGCATGTTAGAAAGGAAACACAGAACTTTCGTTCAGCTGGCTCGCCTCTGCAAGTCAGCACCTCATGGTGGAGGAGAAAACATCCCAGATTAGAACCGTCAGACCTGAAGTCAAGTCCAGGCTCCCCACCATCCTAGCACTACAACTTTGGGCAAGTCCGTTTACCTCACCTGGGTAATAGTTTCCTTGTCTACCAAGGGGATGTGCACTTCTCTTTCTTACCTATGTCTCAGGAATTGGGGAGAAAATAAATAAGATGATGAATAAGGAAGAACTTAAGCTGTCTAAAGTCTTACACACAAGGATTAATGTAACTATGTCTATGTTGGCCATTACGTCTGAACATTTGACAAGTTGCTCCCAGTTTACAGTTAGGGAATGGAAGGCCCAGACAGGTAACACTGGCTCATCCAGAATCTCCCAGAGACCAATGACTTGAGATGAGAACCTAGTCCACCTCTGCTCAACCCCAGCCTGTATCCCCCAACCATGCTGTCTTTCTGGAGAAAACATTCCCCACCCAAACCACACCAACATAAAGCCCATTCAGCTATCAAGAGAGAAAAAAACAAGGTACTTTTCAGAATTTTTAAAAAATCTGCCTTCAAACAGTAACTCTTTGAAAGAATGATACCAAAATAATTTTTTCCCAAAATTTCTTTTTCTTCCCCACTACTTAGATGTATTACTTGGTTACCACTTGTAAAAGCTGAGATACTTGGAATGTTTAGCCTGAAAAAAATGAATGAAACAGGTGTCCTTGGGTTTTTTTCCTTTATTAAGTACACTCATAGCAAGAATATATGGATTTTTCACTTGCTAAATACTTGCACAAATATTTCCTTAATGAACTGATCTTCAGTGAAACAATTCACTGAATGAAATAATTCGTTTTCAGTTCTCAGTTATGATTACATATACAAAGCCAGTGACCAAGTTTACGTGCACGTTCACTGTGTACAAATACTACTTAAATTTTGTTCCTTGACCCTACTTGATAATATACAATAATGACAACATTGCTGAGCTTCAGAGCTGGTTCAAGCCTCAGAAATGCTTCCAGCCCTGAGACACTGGGCATATTACATTCCTCCTTGAACCTTAGTTTCATCATTCGTAAAGTGGAAATAATAACATCCGTGTCACATCATTCTTGAGAGAAATTAGATAAACAATTTATTTATGTAAGAGCTTTAGGAAATTCAAAGTCTTATAGAAAATAATTTTTTTATTACAATTCTTTCAAGCTATAGCTGTATTAGGCAAGGATCATTTTTTCCTTGTGTCGATCACTGATAAGGCAGGAAAAAGGCCTATGACATTAAAAAGGGTTGGACTCTGAAAGGGTGGAACAGTCATCCTAAGAAATATAGCCTATAATTCTCAGAATTAAAGGACCTTGGGGATCATCTAGTCTATCTCTTCGTTTCTCAGCTAAGGAAACAGGGTGGGTGGTGTGGGGAAGGAGGGGCCTGGCTTTCAGCAGTGCAGGAATAAAAACCAAATCCAAACCAGAGAAAACGCACCATGTTCTGCCTCTAGATGTTTCACCACATTGTGCTGCCCTATTTTATGAGGATCAAATACACATCCTCTGGGTGACGGAAGGTCACCTGTGGACGTACAACATCAGAGAGTTCACTCGGGGATGCTCAGAGACAGAAGGTTTACAATGGGCTCTGTAATCAGACCTGCAATGTGGCTTCTCCTCTCCCAAATTCCCACCAGGTGTCAACTATTCTCTTCACAACCTCTGGTGATGGTACACGCAATGCCTGTCTATGCCATTCTGACCTACTTTTCAAACATATATTCTTCTCCTGAGTAGGATGTGCATCTACTATAAGCCTCTGTCTACCCTCTCTCCTTTGTGGCTGAGACCCAAGCTGCTGGGGTAGAGCCACATCCAGTCAATGTATTCATGACCATCAAACAAGTCATTACCAAATTAATTACATCATTGAAGTTGTAATAAGAGTTCTGGAAGAAAAGTACCAGACGCCATGAATGAGTGTAATAGGGTGACTGAACACAGGCTGGTGGTTACGATAGATTTCCTCAAGGCCATGGTGATAATCTGAGACCTGGAGGATGGGCAGATTTTGGACCAGTGAAGTTAGACAAATGTGAGGAGGAGGGTACCAGGCCAAGGCAATAGCTCTTGTGAAGGCCCTGAAGACAAAGGGCCCAGAGAAATCTGGAAAAGGAAGGAAGCCCATTGTGGGGGGAACAAAGTGTAGAAGAGTGAGGGGGGAGAGAGAGATCAGAAAGGCCACCCCACACCAATGCAAATACTTTACAAGGTCTTCATCCTGTGTCTTTCAAGTTTATCTACAACTGCCTTGAAGTGGGTTGCCCAAAGAGAACTCAGGGGTTATAAACTTTAATTCTATGTCAGACTGCTCAGGTATAAATTCTGGATCTTCAAGTTACTAGTTGTGAGATCTTAGAGTAGTTTATGTATTTTTCTGAGAATCCCCATCTATAAGTGATAATAATAGTAGTCCTCACTCACAGTGTCTTGAGGATTAAATGTATTATTTGTGTAAATAGACATAAAGGTTCTAGGACAGTGCCTGGCACATAATAAGAGCTATATAAAACTTTGTTATCAATATCATGGTCCAAGCCAGCAGCCTGACTCCTAGTTTCCCTCTACTTTTTTTTTTTTTTCTTTTTGTGGTACGCGGGTCTCTCACTGCTGTGGCCTCTCCCGTTGTGGAGCACAGCCTCCGGACGGGCAGGCTCAGTGGCCATGGCCCACGGGCCCAGCCGCTCTGTGGCATGTGGGATCTTCCTGGACCGGGGCACGAACCCGTGTTCCCTGCATCGGCAGGCGGACTCTCAACCACTGAGCCACCAGGGAAGCCCCCCTCTACTTTTTGCTTCTGTGTCAGTTCAGGTCTTCCAGGAAGCAGATGGATTGGGCAGGGACAGCTTTAGACTTCAATGCCCATCTGACAAAGTTTTAGAGAATCCACTGAGAGGATCCAGAGCAAAGAATGCCTGCTCGAGGAATCTCGCCCTGGGCAGAAGTGGTCAGGCCCTAGTATGGCTACTGTGTTTGGTAACCAGCCGGAGAAGAATGCCCAGGAAGAGTGTGGCTCCAAGGCTGTATACCTCACGGCTCACTGCCCAGCTTGTTCTTTAGGGGTGGTCCGAGGAGTGCACATATGGCTGCCACAGCTTTGGACTCACCGAATAGGTTCCCCCCACTCTCAGACTCATCTTTGCATCTTCCAGACGCTCGGTTGCATTCCTCTGCTAACCCCTGGCTTTCCAGGTCTATTTGCCTCACCTAACTTCCTCACTGATGGGGCTCCTAACTCCACTGTTTCCATTGATGCTGCTTCAACTGAACCCTTTCTACCCTCAGCTGCACGTGCTGCCTTAGTCTGTTATGGGAACCTAGGAACCTTATCTTTCTGACTCTTTTGACAGCCCTTTGGAGATCTGAAAATAATTATCTTGTGAAAATGTTGTTGTAGAAGAGCACCAACATCAAGTAAAATTAAGTTTGAAAGCTGGTTCTACCATTTATTAACTGTGCAAACAATTAAATCTTACCCAACCTCAATTTCTCCATCTGTAAAATGGAACTAATGTCTACCTTTCAGGGTTGTGGTAAGGATTGGATGAGATAATATATGTGACAGTTCCTAACACAGTGACTACCATATAACAAATGCTCAATAAATACTATTTTTCTTTCCTTTCTTCTTCTTGGCATCTTGTCTTCTCCAAATTAATCACCGCTACCTTCCTCCTGGCTTTCAGGGGCTCTTCTCATCTGCAACACTGTTTTTTAAAAGTTATAATCTATCTATAATAACATTAACTTTGCAAAATAGAATAAAGAGTCTACTCCACACTGTGGTGGTATAACCACCGTGAAAGAGATGATGTCTATCCACTAAAACCCAGCTTCAATGACTGCCCATTAAACCTATGATAATATTCAGCTCCTTAACCTGGCCTTTGTCATCTGGTTCCTTCTGCCTGGAATTCTCTTCCTCTCACACATCTCCTGGCTCTGCCCTTCAATTCTCATTCACTTCCCCAGAGAGGCTACTCTCACCTCCTAATCTAAATTAGCTTTCCATCATACCTGCACTCTGTTCTTCTCCCTTACAGAATTTATCACAATTTATAATTTTATACTCATTTCTATGGATACAATTGTTTAATGTATATTTTCTCTATAGACATTAAACTTCAAAAAGGCAGGAACTGTATCACATCTGGAACATCCAGCATAGACAATCAATAATATTGTTAGATGAATGTATGCTTTACCTCCCTCCATTCAAACCAAGATAGCATGCACATTTTTTTGACAAATTCATCTCACTATCGATTCATATTCAGCTTCTTGTTCACCATAACTTCAAAGGCTTTTACACACCTGTTAGAGCTAACTCATCATGATCCATGTCGCTGTATATGTGCATGCACGAGCACATGCATGCATGTTTAACATGAACAAAAGCACGCATTTGAGTAAATAATGGGTGTTCAGGTCAACTGAATGGTGCAATATGTGTGTTTATGTGTGTGTAAAGATAAATCGTTGGATATTGACAAAGTCACCTGTGTCAAATGACAGCAGTATGACTTGAGAACATTGGACAATATTTCATATGCAAAGATGGAGTGAAGGGGCAATGGTTTTATTCATAATCCAAGAAGTAGGGTCAAGCAACCAGGACCAGAGTAGGGAGATCATAAAGAAATTCCCAAAGCCAACCTCCACGATGGGGCCTGGAACCCTGGGAACCAAAAAACTTGGTCTAAAGACCCAGAAACAGAAATGAAGCCTGATAGTCAGGCTTGAACTTGTGAATGATGGGGAGTCATTAAACGTATTAGAGAGTGATGGAGAAAGATGTCACAGAGAATGTACCTAGTGAATGCAGAAGGGAGAAGCTGAGTGTGAGAGATTAGTTTGGCATTTATAGCAGCTATCTATGCTGGAGGAGGATGATAATTTTTTGAGAAAAATAATTAGTTCATTATTGGACAAATTATACAAAACACTTAGAGTGTGAGTGAACTGCAGGGCATGCTGATGACACAAACAGATGGAGAGATATACCATGCCCCTGGATTGGAAAAATCAATATTGTGAAAATAACTATACTACCCAAAGCAATCTACAGGTTCAGTGCAATCCTATCAAATTACCAATGGCATTTTTCACAGAATTAGAACAAAAAAATTACACAATTTGTATGGAAACATAAAAGACCCTGAATAGCCAAAGCAATCTTGAGAAAGAAAAACAGAGCTGGAGGAATCAGACTCCCTGACTTCAGACTATACTACAAAGTTACAGTAATCAAGACAGTATGGTACTGGCACAAAAACAGAAATATAGATCAATGGAACAGGACAGAAAGCCCAGAGATAAACCCACATACCTATGGTCACCTAATCTATGACAAAGGAGGCAAGAATATACAATGGAGACAAGACAGTCTCTTCAATAAATGGTGCTGGGGAAACTGGACAACTACATGTAAAAGAATGAAATTAGAACACTACCTAACACCATACACAAAAATAAACTCAAAATGGATTAAAGACCTAAATGTAAGACTGGACACTATAAAACTCTTAGAGGAAAACACAGGAAAGACACTCATTGACATAAATCACAGCAAGATCTTTTTGACTCACCTCCTAGAGTAATGAAAATAAAAACAAAAATAAGCAAATGGGACCTAGTTAAACTTAAAAGCTTTTGCACAGCAAAGGAAACCATAAACAAGACAAAAAGACAACCCACAGAATGGGAGAAAATATTTGCAAACAAAGTAATGGACAAAGGATTAATCTCCAAAATATACAAATAGCTCATGCAGGTCAATATCAAAAAAACAAACAACCCAATCAAAAAATGGGTGGGGACTTTCCTGGTGGCACAGTGGTTAAGAATCCGCCTGCCAATGCAGGCACCCCGGGTTCAATCTCTGGTCCAGGAAGATCACACATGCCGCGGAGCAACTAAGCCCATGCACCACAACTACTGAGCCTGCGCTCTAGAGCCTGCGAGCTACAACTACTGAGCCCATGTGCCACAACTACTGAAGCCCGTGCACCTAGAGCCTGTGCTCCACAACAAGAGAAGCCACCGCAGTGAGAAGCCCACGCACCGCAATGAAGATTAACCCCTGCTCGCCACAATTAGAGAAAGCTCACACACAGCAACGAAGACCCAACGTAGTCAAAAATTAATTAATTAATTATTTTTAAATGGGTGGAAGACCTAAATAGGCATTTCAGCAGAGAAGACAAACAGATGGCTAAGAGGCACATGAAAAGATGCTCAACAGCATTAATTATTAGAGAAATGCAAATCAAAACTACAGTGAGGTATCACGTCACACCCGTCAGAATGGCCATCATCAAAAATCTACAAACAATAAATGCTGGAGAGGGTGTGTAGAAAAGGGAACCCTCTTTCACTGTTGGTGGGAATGTAAATTGATACAGCCACTGTGGAGAACAGTATGGAGGTTCCTTAAAAAACTAAAAATAGAACTACCATATGACCCAGCAATCCCACTGCTAGGCATATACCCAGAGAAAACCATAATTCAAAAAGACACATTTACCCAGTGCTCCTGGCAGCACTATCTACAATAGCCAGGACATGGAAACAACCTAAATGTCCATTGACAGGTGAATGGATAAAGGAGATGTGGTACATATATATAATGGAATATTACTCAGCCATAAAGAGAAATGAAATTGGGTCATTTGTAGAGATATGGATGGACCAAGAGTATGTCATACAAAGTGAAGTAAGTGAGAAAGAGAAAAAGAAATATCATTTATTAATGCATATATGTGGAATCTAGAAAAATGGTACAGATGAACCTATTTGCAGGGCAGGAATAGAAAGGCAGATGTAGAGAGCAAACATGTGGACATGGCAGGGAAGGGGAGGGTGGGACGAATTGGGAGATTAAGTTTAACATAAATACAGTACCATGTGTAAAATAGATAGTTAGTGGGAACCTAGTGTATACCACAGGGAGCTCAGCTCAGTGCTCTGTGATGACCTAGATGGGTGGGATGGGGGTGGAGACAGGTCCAAGAGGGAGGGGATATATGTATACATATAGCTGATTCACTTCACTGTACAGCAGAAACTAACACATCATAAAGCAATTATACTCCAATAAAAAAAAAGATTGGTAGATGGAAATAAACTAGAAATTAGGAAAGGAGGAGGAGAGCGAAGGGCCAAGAGAGGAGAGAATATCAAAAAGGAAGAACTGGTTGAGCTCTTCAGTACTCTAGAGAAGATGATCAGAAGATGAAAAAGAAATAAAAGGAATACAAATTGGAAAAGAAGTAAAGCTGTCACTGTTTTCAGATGACATGATATTATACACACAGAATCCTAAAGATGCCACCAGAAAACTACTAGAGCTAATCAATTAATTTGGTAAAGTTTCAGGATATAAAATGAATGCACAGAAATCTCTTGCATTCCTATACATTAACAATGAAAGATCCAAAAGAGAAGTTAAGGAAACAATCCCATTCACCATTGCAACAAAAAGAATAAAATACCTAGGAATAAACCTACCTGTAAAAGACCTGTACTCAGAAAACTATAAGACACTGATGAAACAAATAAAAGATGATACAAACAGATGGAGAGATATACCATGTTCTTGAATTGGAAGAATCAATATTATGAAAATGTCTATACCACCCGAAGCAAGCTACAGATTCAGTGCAATCCCTATTAAACTACCAATGGCAATTTATTTTTACAGAAGTATAACAAAATATCTTAAAATTTGTATGGAGACACAAAAGACCTGGAATACCAAAAGGAAACCTGAGGGGAAAAAATGGAGCTGGAGGAATCAGACTCCCTGACTTCAGACTATACTACAAAGCTACAGTAATCAAGACAGTATGGTACTGGCACAAAAACAGAAATATAGATCAATGGAACAGGATAGAAAGTCAGAAATAAACACAAACACCTATGGTCAATTAATCTACAACAAAGGAGACAAGGAACATATGATGGAGAAAAGACAATCTCTTCAATAAATGGTGCTGGGAAAACAGGTCAGCTACATGTAAAAGAATGAAATTAGAACACTCCCTAACATCGTAAACAAAAATAAACTCAAAATGGATTAAGGACCTAAATGTAAGGCCAGACACTATAAAACTCTTAGAGGAAAACATAGGAAGAACACTCTTTGACATAAGTCACAGCAAGATTTTTTTTGACCCACCTCCTAGAGTAATGAAAATAAAAACAAAAATAAACAAATGAGACCTAATGAAATGTAAAAACTTTTGCAAAGCAAAGGAAACTATACACAAGACGAAAAGACAACTCTCAGAATGGGAGAAAATATTTGCAAATGAATCAATGGACAAAGGATTAATCTCCAAAATATATAAACAGCTCATCTAGCTCAATACCAAACAAACAAACAATCCAATCCAAAAATGGTCAGAAGACCTAAATAGACATTTCTCCACAGAAGACATCCAGATGGCCAAGAGGCACATGAAAAGATGCTCAACATTACTAATTATTAGAGAAATGCAAATCAAAACTACAATGAGGTGTCAGCTCACACTGGTTAGAATGGGCATCATCAGAAAATCTACAAGCAACAAATGTTGGAGAGGATGTGGAGAAAAGGGAATCCTCCTGCACTGTTGGTGGGAATGTAAATTGATTCAGCCACTATGGAAAACAGTATGGAGGTTCCTTAAAAAACTAAAATAGAATTAGCATATGACCCAGCAATCCCACTACTGGGCATATACCCAGAGAAAACCATAATTCAAAAAGACACATGCACCTCAATGTTCATTGCAGCACTCTTTACAATAGCCACGTCATGGAAGCAACCTAAATGCCTATAGACAGATGAATGGATAAAGAAGATGTGGTACATATATACAATGGAATGTTATTCAGCCATAAAAGGGAATGAAACTGGGTCATTTGTAGAGATGTGGATGGACCTAGAGACTGTCATACAGAGTGAACTAAGTCAGAAAGAGAAAAACAAGTATCGTATATTAATGCATATATGTGGAATCTCAAAAAATTGTACAGATGAACTGGTTTGCAAGGCAGAAATAGAGACCCAGATGTAGAGAACAAATGTATGGACACCAAGGGGGGAAAGCTGGCTGTGGGGGGTGGGTGTGGTGGTGTAATGAATTGGGAGATTGGGATTGACATGTATACACTGATGTGTATAAAATAGATAATAACAACCTGCTGTATAAAAATAAATAAAATTGAAATCAAAAAAATTTTTTTCACAGTAAAAAATAATGACAAAAAATTAAACAGAGATAAATATATCAATGAAATGAAAAGAATTGAAGTACTTATAAAAGGTACCAAATGAGAAATGCCAAGACTCATATTTTCTTTGACTAAAGGAGTTAGTATTTTTAGGTTTCCCCCATATTTAAAAATTACACATTTCTTTCAACAAAACTAATTTTTATAGGTTACTTGTATTGTATTGCATGTTTTTCAAAGTACTACTTAAATTAATTATATTTAAGAACTAGGTCTTTTACATAAGATGCAAAATATATTTCTTTTAGCACGTAAAGGTGCCCGATCATTAACCATAACCCTAACTCAAATGTAAATGTAAAAGTAGGTATCAAAGTCATGTTTTTGAGATGATCACTCTTGAGCAATATTCTTTACCATTGCTCTACTCTATTGAGGGAGAACTAGTTTTTCATATTATAGTACCTCTCCAGTAGTGTGTGACCAGAAAAGTAAAATTACACAAAGAATATGAAATAATTCTCATTCCTTTTATAATGTAGAATTATCTAAAAATGTTAATGTAGCAGTTTTATTTTTGGCAAAGATATTTCTTTTTGTTAAAATAAGAAATTATAATCTTACCTTCCTTAATCATCTTTTCAAGAATAAACTATGGCTGAAAAAAACCCAAAAAAACAAAGGATATGTTTGTTGCAATCATCATGCCAAATAAATATGTCAAATAAACATATAAAAACACGTAAAAAAAACAAAACAAAAAGCATTAGGTCTGTGAATTACATACGGATACTATGCCATCTGAGTCTGTGAATGCCCATATTGTCCACCCATGGATGCTGACGGAGAGAGAGAGGTTTCCTTCCTTCCTGTGTCCTTATTCAATGTCTCTGAAATGTGTACTGCTCCCAGATTTGCACGTACACCCCCCAAAAAAACTCCAAGCATTCTTTCTCATCAGAAACATTAGCTCTGTATATTGCTATCAGATCTCTAAGATCTTTGCCAATCTCTAGCCTGTAGCACACACCTAGTATTAGTAGAGAAGGATAGGAAAAACAACTGGACTCACATAATATTGCCATATTTTCTTTTGCTTATTACTCCTGGATTAATCATTTTTCCTCCAATCTTACAGCAACACACAATTATCAGGGTTATCTAGGTGCCTAGACTTCTTTTATTCCCTTGTCTAGAATAATGTGGTAGTTTTCTCTCAAGTCTCCACTGTGGATGTCTTGTATTGATCAAGAAGTGAAGTGAATTTTTGACAAAGGTTCAAAGACCATTCAATGGGGAGACAGTAGTCTTTTCAACAAATGATGTTGGGACATTTGGATATCCACAGGCAGAAAATGAAGTTGGCCTCTACCTCAGACCATATGCAAAAATCAACTCAAAATGGATCAGAGACCTAAATGTAGAAGCTTAAAACTATAAAACTCTTAGGAGAGAACATTAAAGTAAATCTTGGTGTCCTTGGGTTAAGCAAAGCCTTTTTTTTAGGTATGCCACCAAAAGCACACTGACTAAAGCAAAAAATAGAAAAACTGGACTTCACTGAAAGTAAAAACATTAGTGCTTCAAAGGACATCAAGAAAGTGAAAAGACAACACAAAGAATGGAAGAAAATATTTACAAATGATATATTTGATAAGAAACTTTTATCTGGAATATATTGAGAATTCTTACCACTCAATAATCAAAAGAGGGCAAAGAACTTTTCTCCAAATAAGATATACAAATGGCCTATAAGCTCATGAAAGATTACTCAGTATCATTAGCCATTAGGGAAATGCAAATAAAACCCACAATGAGATACCACGTCATACCCACTAGGGCGGCTATAATGTAAATGACAAACAAGAGCACACGTTGACCAAGATGAACAGAAATTATAACTTACGCATATGGCTGGTGGGAATGGAAAATGGTGTAGCTGTTTTGGGAAACAATCTGACAGTTCCTCAAAATGTTAAA
The DNA here is from genome assembly GCF_949752795.1 of Hyperoodon ampullatus. Lineage (NCBI taxonomy): Eukaryota > Metazoa > Chordata > Mammalia > Artiodactyla > Ziphiidae > Hyperoodon > Hyperoodon ampullatus. The sequence goes on from NC_136919.1 coordinate 32,123,072, forward strand.
CATAGACTTGCCGTATGACCTAGTAATTCCACTCTTATGTATATAACAAAGAGAAATAAAAACGTTATGTCCACAGGAAAACCTGTCTACAAATATTTATAGTAGCATTATTCATAATAACCTGAAGTGGAAACGACCCAAATGTCAATCAATTGATGAATGGATAACCAAAATGGTGGTATATTCATACAAAGGAATATTACTCAACCATCAAAGGATACGTGTTACGACATGGATGAACACTGAAAACATTATGCTAAATGAAAGGAGGCAGCATAAAAGACCACATATTGTACGATTCCATTTACATGAAATATCTGGAAAAGGCAAACCCATAGAGACAAATGTTTCTAGTGGTTGCTTAGGACTGGGGGTAGGGAAGCACAAAGAGGAGTTTGTGGGAGGCAAGGAAGTCATGGCTGAGAGTTATGGGGTTTCTTTTCAGAGGATGAAGGATTTAGATAGTGGTGATGGTTGTACAACTTTAAGAATATACTAAAAACCAGTGAGTTGTACACTTTAAATGGTGAATGGTGATATTTGAATTATATCTCAATTTAAAGATGTAAAGAAGGAGGAGGGGGAGAAAAAGGAAGAAGAGGAGAAGAAGAAAGAAAATAAAGAGGAGGGAACGGAGGAGGAGAGAGAGAAGTAAGGTAGCAAATGTTAAACATCGAGTAACCATATGGTAGTAAAGAAGGACAATGATGTCCAAGAATGCAGAAAAAATGACCCGAAGGTAAGCTGGCCACCTCTTCAATAAAGATTAGATTCATTGAAATGCCAGATTCACATGGTCCTTTCAACCCATCACTTAATGTTAGGGGTCATCTTAAACTGTAACTCACCAATTACAACTTCATCCCTAACATACTAAACATTGAGCTTTTGTACATCATGCTATGGGTGCCATACATTTGGTAGATAACTTGATGTGCCCTACAGCAGGTGATGTGTGTTGCCCAGATTTTTAAAACATTATGCTTTAAATCTGGAAAGGATTTTTAAAGATTATATAATAATAATATTAATAATAATAATAGAGTAATAATAATTAATTTTGATATAGTACAAAATAAATACCTTTTCAGCTGGGATGACCAATCTCTCCTCTGAACTTCTCTAACCTTGAATTTCATCTCTCTCTCTGTGGTCTTCATTACACCCTTTCTTCTATTATGCTACTTTCAGGTCTGGATTCTTTCTTTGATAGATGATAAGTCCTTCAGTGAAGAATCCTCTCTGTATCCTGGGGGCCTAGCACAGGACCAGCTAACAGTATCCTGGGTTCTGCTGATGTTTATTGGTGAACAAATCAATGAACCTCCAATTCCATTTGGAAATGGACAGAGTACACCTATAAAGAATTAAAAAAACAAACAAAACAATATAAGAATGTTGGTGATCTCAGAAGCAAAGGGAATTTGTAGCCTATGCTGCCTCTGCCCTTCCCCAAACCAGCCTGTTTCCCCAGTGGCACAGTCCCAATCCTCTGCTATGTTGGAGCGGCTTCGCTTGTTGTTTTTGAACAGCCATAGCATGATGCACAACTGAACACTGTTCCCTTTACAACACTAGGTAGATTTTGGAAATTGTAGAAAACTCTGACTGGCCTTCATGTTTAACTATCCGGAAGCAGTTGCTTTCCTCTGTAGATGTTCTTTGAAATACAGATGAATCCAGAATTCAGAATGCAGATGAGTCTTGTTCTTTCTGGATCTCCCATGGCCTCCTTGAGAGTACTTCTTACGAGGCCTCTACAAACCCCAGTGCCAGAGCTCTCCACGGCTCCTGCAGAGAGGCACGTTCAAGGGAGCCCTGTGGTGAGTGAGCTGTTCAAGGGGAAAGCTAAGCTTTGTACAAGATTTAAAGAGCCCCGGAAATCTCTGAAGCTCTTCTGCTGCTGTTGCCTATGTTCATAGACTTTGGTACTATCTGCTTTCTCACCTCATAGCAGATGGAAAATATTTTCAGAAATTTTGTTTCCACACAAAAATTTTATGTAGATTTTGTTTTTGGAGAGGTGAATTCATAATTCTGTGGAAGAATTAAAAGGCATCCAATACACTTTTAGGTATCTTTAGAAATCTAATGTCTATTAGGTTACAGGAAGATGCGTGGCTTTTCCAGGATTTTGTTTGCTCATAACTTATCACATTTGATATTTTTTCCTTCATTCCAATAACATGTGCAAACCACTCTTAAGCTTACAAGGTACTTTTGCAGACTGCCCTCAACTACTGCTCGCAAGATGACTATGGACTTCATTTTAGAGATGAAGAAAGGCTGAGAGAGGTGTCATGATCTCCTGAGTGCACACACAGGTAACAACAGAACTGGGACCCCAAAATCAGTAATCAGGCTTTGGATTTTATAATCTCTCCTTAGCATCTCACCTCATCCCATTATGCTTAGACATAGGAAGACCAGACCCCAGAGCAAGACAAACATAACAATTTGAGGACATATTTTCCAAAATTAACATTGAGAGGAAAAAATTTGCCTCAAGATGTGAAGAGGAGGCATATTGTGGGTTTTATTCTCTTTCTCTCTCTTTTTTTTTTTTTTGGTTCATAATCACATTTCCCTTCTTATCACAGAGCAGAGGCTACCTTTGTCCCAGACTGAATGTACAGATAATAGGAACCCTAGGTCTTGGGTCTAGGATTCAACAAACATTCTACCATGACAAAGGTTCACTGCTTTCCATGCTGGCATAAAATGGAAATGCTCTAACATTCCCATATGCAAACAACTTGCCAAAATAGTGTAGTGTTTCAAAAGCCATGTTCTGAACGGAGACAAGATCTCAGTACAAGCAGTGGGAGCAGGGTGAATTTATGGAGCAGAAAGTATGGGCTGAGGAAGAGATCAGCTCAGTAGCAGTTTACTGGCCTTGCTGTTCTCTTAAGGGGCACTAATGGTAGTGGACTGGTGCAATGGAAGTAAACCCAGCTTCATTTAAAGCAGTAGCATGAAATTGGCTGCAATAAAATTATGCATTAAGTGTGCATTATGTTTAATAAGACTGGATTGCACTTCCCATGTTTACTCTGACTATTGAGGCTGATCCAATTTTCTAAAGTTCTCCAATTGGTTCACGATCGAGTTTCTGGCCAGAAGGTCAAATTTCCCTTGATGTTATTATATGTCTCTATTACTTTACTATGGCATTTACACTTTATATTCATTACTTTTTTTTCTGTCTCTTGAACCTTCCCTATTCCAAAATGTTCCCTGTAGATGGCCCGTTTGACACAAATTAGAACAACCTTGATAACTGTCAACTGGAGACTATCTGAGAACAAAAGGACATTATTGCAAACCGGCACTGGCAGTAATTTCTCGTGCTCTCTCTGAAGGCTTCTTAATGGTCTTTGAGAAATGATACAATTCAGATCTGCAACCCGGAGACAAAAGAGTGAATGTTGGACAGCTTGGGAAGCATGTGACTTGGTCTTTAGATCCTACTGTCCAGGGGTTAGGAGTATTATCATTAGAAAGTAGCAACATCTATTTTCATTTCACCATATGTATATTTATTAATTCACCTAATTAGCAAACATTCATGGAGAATCTACTATGTTCCAGGTACTGCGAATGTGATGGGAATGTACACCAATTAATAAGACATGATCCGACTCTAATTTTATGGTCTAATGGGGATGGGATGTAGGGAGATGGATACATAAAGATATAATTTCAAGACACTGAGATAAATGACATATTAGAGGAAAGAATTTAAAGCTATGGCAGCAATAAGGAAGGATAATTAGTTTTTCCGGTGGAAAATAAACAGCCTTTGAAGAAAAGGTGAAACAGTTACCTTTAAAAAAAAAAAAAAAAAAAAGGAGAAATGAAGGACATACCAAGCAGAGACAATGGCATATGCAAGGCATGGAGGTGTGAAAGAGTATGATATATTTAGGAAATCACAGGTAGATTTCTAGGGGCCTTAAATGGTACAGGGGTTGGGATGGGATATGAAATAACAGGAAATGAGGCAGAGGGTGAGGAAGGCTTAACTACAATGCCACTGGGGGTTTAGATGTTATCCATAGTCCTGGACAAATTCTCCCAAATTGGTAAGTCGGTCTTTTATGTCTACAAACTGGTTTAAATTGAGTGAAGAATAAATAGGGCCCTTTTAAAACATCTTTCTGAAAGAATGCATTGAGGGAAATGTAAAATAACACATGGTATATACATATATTTTTGTATATATCACTCTATATAGATATTTATTGATATGCAGTGATAGTGACATGCATATAATATGTATGTATATATATTTTAGATATATACATATCTTCTCTGTACCTTATAACATGGGCTTGACAATACTCTCCTGTGACCTTTTAAATAGTCATGGAGTTCAACCATGATGAATTAATGGGTCTCATTCTCACTGTCCCACTCTAAGCAACTCTAAAATAGGACAAATACATGAAGCAACTGTTTTCAGGCATTGCACAGCAGAGTACAGAACTCTAATTCTGAGAGCAGGGAAACACATAAGGTGAGCTCCACATTCATCCTAGGTTTCTGCATGGGAGTATTTTTTAAACTTCTGCTCACAGAAGTGGAGCCAAACAGAAAGCATCAGTCTCCCTGGGCAACAGGAAATGTAGATCAGAATTCAGGGCTGCTATGGCAGCTAGAATTTGCAAGGCAAGGTACTAGAAAGAAGAGAGCTATATAGAGAAGGAGCTCTAGAAATTTTCACTAAGTCTTATGTTTTCTGTGAAATGGTGCAAGAACCAAAACTTTTTAATAGATATAAATTAAAAGTCTGTATATAAATTCAAATGGGGTTCTAAAATAGAAGTGCATTTGATTTGTCCCTTGCTTTCTCCTATTAACTAACTTTTCAAATTCAACTTTCTCAAACTTTCCTTGCCAGAGTTGGATATTCCCTTCCTTAATATCCTAAAGCACTTTTTATAGCCTTTCCTAATCCCCCTATAATGTTGCATTGTGATTATCCATGCAAATGCTTGTTTTTCACACTATGCTGTGGGCTTCTCCATCTCCATATCCCTAGAACTCAGTGACTAGAATAAATGAATGATGGATAAATGGATGGAGGGATAGATAAAAATTTTCTGCCCACCCTTGCTACAATGGTCAGAACCCAAAAGAGAAAAAAATAAAAGTGAGACAGATCTATATTCCTCTCCAAAAGAGGGAGCAATAGTTACTATCACCTGGTTAGTTCTCAGTATGAGCAAATTCAAGAAGTTCAAGTCAGTGCCAGATAAACCCTTAGCTTCCTGAATGTATTTTTATTTAAATAATTTATGAAATTGCTTAGAGTATATAATAAACTGTTTACATTTTATCTATATTTTATTTTTAGCATTCCATGTTCATATAAAAATATACAAAAACTTTTCTTCCGTGCTATGGATAGCGTGCTGAGATTCTGTTGCTAAATTTGCTGCTTTTGATTAAGTCAGTTTGGCTGTCATCGTCTTACTAGGTAATTTCTTTTCCATTTCTCTTCTGAATATTTATTATCAAATTTTCAAGCACACAGAGAAGTTGAAAGAATTGTATGAGCACTAATATATGTACCATCTAGACTCAATAATTAACATCTTGCTGTATTTATTTTATACCTCTATCTATACATATATGTGTTATTTTTTGCTGAAAATAATTCATAAACATTATGACTCTTTACCCCTAAATATTCCAACCTGCATCCCCTAAAAATAAAAGTATTAGTCTACATAACCTCAATATCACCATTTCATCCAGAAAATAATCTTCATCTAATGACTAGTCTATATTAAAAATTTTCCAAACTGATCCCAAATTATATGTTATGGATTTTTAAAAAATTAGGATCCATGAGGGCTCCTACATTTTGTTTGATTGTTAGGTCACTTTTGTCTCTTCTACTCAAAAAAGTCCCCACACAAACTTTGTATCATGACACACTTTTTGGAGATACCATATCAGTTGTCATTAAAATATCCACATTCTGAATTTGTCTCATGGTTTATTTGTGGTGTCATTTAACTGCTTCCTCAATTACCTGTGTTTCCTCTAACCTAGAAGCTAAGACAAGAAACCTGATTCGATTCAAGTTAAATATGGTATTTTGCAAGAATATTTCAATGGTGATGCTGAGTATTCCATATTCCTTCAGAAAGCACATAATGTCAGGCTGTTCTGTGATTAGTGATGCTAAATTTGATCACTCCATTATAAAGCTAAGATTTTCACTTTATTGTGAGCAATTAATCTCAACATGAGCATTTAGTAGAGCTGCCATCTATGAAACACCTATGTGTCGGGCACTGTGTTAATTTTCTAATTCTCATAACAATCTCATAAGGTAAAGATAATTCTCTCCATTTAAAGATGAAGAAACCAAGACTCTGGTAGGTTGACACTTTGCCCAAGAGGAGAATCTCTCCCTAAGCTACATTCCCTACAACACTGATGGATGTATAAGGATAGGGAGGGGGATGGGCAATTGTTTCTGGTTCTTAATCTATTTCTTTAGATTAGCCAAGGATAATCATGGTCAGAGAAAAAGAATAATAATCTTTTTCCAAAATCAATAGTTGAAGCTTCATAACTAAATAATCTTTAAAAGTAGCTTTAAATTTTTTATTTATTAAAGAACTTTCTTACAAATAGTTTTTCACTTCTTAAACATAAATATGATTGTTTTTGATAGAAGTAGAAGTCAACTTTTTATTTTACATAGTTACTAACATTAAATTATAACTTTGGAAACCTATTTTCCCACTAGAATTTGGTAGATGAGGAAGCAGGAACATGCGTGATAATATCTTTCCCTCATAGCTATGAGAATTGTTGGAATGACGGGTAAATCTACCTCAGGTTTTAATGACAGCAAACGTATTTCATTGCTACTATTATAGAAACAAGCTCCATTTTCTTCCATCTTGGGGGAGGGGAGCAGGAAACATTCAACCTTTTAGAGACAACCTTTCTTACACTTTCCCCCCACATGGACTCTTCCTTCAAAGAGCTCCCAGGAATTGAAGCCTCTGAGCTGGGAATATCTGGGGTCCTGGTGGAAGAGACAGAGAACTTGCAAGGGGCAAATGTTGGCTGAAAAAGGAATAGTTACTATCATGTGGGAATTTACATACTTATTTTATATTTAATAAATGTCCTCAGACTCAAGTTGGGGAATAGTCTACACTCCCTGTCTACACCTCATATTTAATTCCCTATCATCTGGCTTCTATCGTCATCAACTTCACTTAAAATTATTTAGTCCTTATACGACTTGCCTTCTCCGTAGCATCTAATTATGTTGCACATGCCTTCCTTGGCTCTCTCACTTCCCTTGCATTACATTACACTCCACTTCCGTGGCCTTTCTGCTCTTTCTCTGATCATTCTTCTATATCTAACTCGCCAGAATTCTCCTTCTCTGCCCATACTGCACACACTGATATTCCCCAGGGTCATGTCCTTGGCTATCTTCTCAATTTGCTTGCTCTTTCTGAATGATCTCACTACCCCTGTGGCTTCAACCATGGCTCATGCTTGGATGAGTCCCAACTCAATCCGGGGAATACAAATCCCACACCTCTCTCCTGGGCAACAGACTCATACGCATGACGTCCCATGGCATGTCTTCACTGGATGTCCCCAAGGAATCTCAGATTGGGGGATGTACCCCAGTCTAAACTTAGCACATCCCTTCTTCTAATTCCCAACCTGCTCCTCCTCCTTTATTCCTCATTTGCTTGAATGTACCACCCTCTCATACTCCCAGAAATAAGGGCTTCATCCTTGACTTCTATTCTCCCTCCCCACCCTACATCCTGTAAATCACCAAGTTCTATGGGACTATTACTTAAAGATTCTTTTGTCCTTTTCCTTCTTCCTTACCCATAACCTCCTGCCTTGCTCCGTTTGGGGGCTGGATTTCTACAAGTTTGCAACTGATCTTTCTGTCCCAGTCTCTGTCCCCCTCCTTTGCCTCCAACAATCTGTTTTCTATGGCCACGGTGTCTACCTAAACTACAGATCTGCTTATGGTATTCCTCTATTTAAAACACTTTGTGGGGCTTCCCTGGTGGCGCAGTGGTTGAGAGTCTGCCTGCCAATGCAGGGAACACGGGTTCGTGCCCCGGTCCAGGAAGATCCCACATGCCGCAGAGCAGCTGGGCCCGTGAGCCATGGCCACTGAGCCTGTGCGTCTGGAACCTGTGCTCCGCCATGGGAGAGGCCACAACAGTGAGAGGCCCGTGTACCGCAAAAAAATAAATAAATAAATACATAAATAAATACAACACTTCGTGGACTCTTCTCGCCCTTGGATAAGGTTGGAATTCTTTAGCATAGCATAAAAGGCCCTCCGTGATCTGGTTCCTGTCTCCTTTTCAGGGTCATATCTCAGTGCTACTTCTTTTAACCACACTGAAATACATATTCTTGGAACGGGGAGTACCTTCTTTTTGTTTCTCTGCCTTTGCATATACCGCTCACTTTTACTGAAGTGTCCTTCCCAACCTTTCACAGCTAACTCACATACGTCCTTCAAGACTAAGCTCAGATGTCACCATATCCAAGAAGCTTTAGCAGGTCATTTATTTTGGCCATTGTCCCATCTACAGAGTTGCAGTCCCAAGTAATTAAACATTCTGCCTATCTCTAGCAATGATTGACGGACTTTGAAATGTTGGGTCCTTATATTACATGTGTTTACTTAGTGTGTATGAAGACATTTTGATTCTCTTTCCTAACTAGCACTTTCTTACTTGTTGGTAGTGGAGTCCAGCTCTCAGCCCAGCAGGCCTGGCTGGGCGCCGGATTCCATGCTAACTCTTGCCTACACCCATCTATGGAAAGCTAAGTGCTGCCCACATTTCTAAACCTTTTGTCCAGGAAACAGTGCCATACACAGCTGTGCAAATTGTGTACAGCTTACATTCACAATAGAAATATGTTCCAACACCCTCCTCCGTGGCAAATGATCAGCTGCATCCAGAATGCTACCATATACTACCTATGCTCCAACCACAGCCAGTGGATTGTACCACCTTGCATGAAGGGGTTGCCCAGTTTTAGCCCTTGTTGGCATTTCTCTAGGGAATTACAATTTGGTTAAATCATTAGCTAGTCCTCTCAGGTATGAGCCCTATGGTTAGCAAGAGGCAGTAATGCATGTTTAAAAAAAAAAAAAAAAGCTTGCATTTGAGAGTCAGCCAGATCCGGGTTTGAATTTTTGCTCTGCCAATTGTGTATTCCTAAGAAAGCTCTTAAATCTCTTTGATCCTTGTTTCCCTTCCTCACTGGATAGTAACACTTAACTTGCAGGGATTGCATAGTATTAAATAAGTTAATATATGTAAGACCACCAAGTATTGATCCTGATCAGTTTATGTTTTCTCCTTCTTCCCATCAACCTATTGGGCTCTGTGGCATAAGGGGCCATAAATCAAGGTGTAGCAAGCACACACATCATCTAACGACTTGACAATTCTGTCTATATGTTCATTTTATCTAGATGTCTTTAACATCCAGGGCACAAAAGAGTAAAAAGGATATTGGTTCAAAACTCTCCAGTTATATACCCTGGGTTCAGAGAAGAGAAACTTCAGTCAAAAATCATCACCAGTTACATTTTTTGGTTTTGCTGAGATTCCTTCTTACTACTGCTTACCTGATTATTTACTATTTTTGTTGTGTGAATTCTTAATAAATATCTCATTTCTCTCTTTTAGCTGATACTGTTTCTCTCACTTCTGATGCCGCTATGAATGTTAGGGTTAAATTATTGGAGAAATGAGGGACTCTAGGATTCTCTTGTCTGCAGTAGTTCAAATTATTTGAAAAAACTCAACACATAGTAGTCTAGGCTAGAGATTCTTGAAGACACAGTGTCCACAGGATCAAAGATAACTTTTGGGAACAATAAGTAACAATGTTTCTGGGATTACTTCCTCTACTGTCTCCCCGCCAATAATTTTACATATTTGTATATTTATGTATTTATGAATTTTTACATATGTATGTATGTATTGAGAAGGCTGGTGGTAGAGCTGGAAGCATGTTTTAATGGTAGATGAAATGTGTTTCCTCTATGGAGAGAATAGCTATCATTCCTTTGGACTTGTGTTCCAGGTAAATCTTTGAACAATTCACTTAAGAAAACATAACAAGGTTTATAACAGTTAAATTTTCTCAGAGGAGCCTAGTCCAATGTCTCCCAGCCAGACCACACTGTCACATGGAAGGAGGAACCTGACATATGTTAACATCCAAAAGGCTGTGGTCTAGGGGAAAAAAAAGAAACTAAGAGACAAAACTGAGAAGCAAGGAAGTAATGTATTTTTCCAGCTAGTTTTCCAGCTAGGGCTGCTTATGTCAACCTCAGTCTTGATTCCACACTTAGCATGAAGAGGCAATGAGTTCAGAGAAAAGGAAATGGATTTGCTGGGATGGAGGAAATGAATTGGAATCCCACCCCTAGCATTTTGGCAGTCACTAGGGCCATTTACAAATGGTCTAGTTCCTCTCCCAGGCTGGACTGAATTTTCCACCCACTTAAAGTTAGCTGTGGTCTAAGTCTGACCAATGAAACATGAGCACAAGTCAGATGAGTCACTTCTCAATGGCAGATTTAAGGATTGGTGAATTCTCGTTTCTTGTTGTCATGGTGATGGCCAATGCACCAATTACAGCTGCCCTGTCAGTCTGCATCCCAGAGTGAGGACCATGATGATGTAGAGCAGGCCTCCTAGTGGACCCTCAGTTCCACACTTCACATGAGAGGGTATTAAACTTGTATTATTTGATGTCCCACAGATTTGGGGGGTTGCCTGTTACTGCCATGTAATCCAGTCTATTCAGACTGATGCAAGTTCCTTCTGTAGATGATTGAACAAAACTCTTGCTTCTGTGAGCATCAGGTTTCTCACCTCTAAAATAGAGATAACTATAATAATAGCTACTCTCATCAGCTCTTCCAAGGATCTAAAATTAGCACATAAACACTAAATCCTTTTAACAGCGTCTCTGCCAGATTATCCATTACTAAGGATGGAGGAATTTACCTTCTCAAAGTGACTTCACAACACATTTCTTTCAAGGTTTGGCTTTAGATTAAGAGCAGTCTCAGGGACAACAAAAATCTTCGATGAACTTTATCACCAGACTTTCATTAAGGATCAGAATCCACTGCTTAAACATTGCCTAATAGAATCCGAGACTTAAAACTAAAAAAATTTATAGTTGAAAGGTTCCAGATCCAAGTGATTTGCCTCCCATTGACCACTTGGCTAGGAGCTGATAGAGCAGCACAGTGTCGCACCAGTCAATTTTTCTGTTCCCAAACCTGAGAGGACATCCTTTTACCTACCAGAGCTCTGAGATGGCACGTTGAATAATGAAGTACCTACCACCAGTGATTCAGGATACAACCAGGAAGCCCGAACCTTCCGTGTTGCACAACTAACCATTTCTCTTCACCACCTCATTTCACCTCCCCAGTCTTGGGTTTACTTCTTCTACATTATATGCATACATTTGGTCCCTCAGGAAACTGAAAATTCTCAGCTCATCTTCTGGCCCTGGAAGCAGTATCTATACTGGATGGTCACTAGATCAAACTTGAAGCATTTCCTGTGAAAGGGAACCTTACTGTATCCCAAAACTCTTCTACAGTGAAAATACTCTTTTTGCTTATTTTTTACCAAAACAGACCTCTTCAGAACTCTTATACCCTGCTTCAACTCCCACCTCCCGAAATAAAACAGAATACTCCTGCACCCTCTCCTGTGGAGAGCAGAAAGACAATCACCGTGTTGACCTTTAATCTTCAACTGTCTATGGGCTCTAATGTCTAGATTCTTTATCATTTTTGTAAGGCCCAGACTCTAGTTTTCACTGTCCCTCTTAAAATATGGTGTCTAGACCTATTCTGTCAAGTAGAATATAATTCCCTTGGTGGTGGAAATAGCATCTATCATGGTAATGGTTGATTCTTCACTGCCTAACAAGGTTTCTAGGGGCTCAGTAAATATGACTGAATAAATGCATGAATATAAACAGTACCCCCCGGCATGGTCTCTACCAGCTCATCTGAGACTGCATCTTTTTATCATGACCACAGGTTTCCTCTGTCCCACCAGCTCTCACTGCCACTTCCTGTCCTGTGTGTGACCACACAGGAAGACATCTGACTGTTCTCTGTGTCTTATCAGAACCCTAGACTCTGTCTGTGGGGCTACACTCAGGCTCATCTTTCTGAGCACTTTGGGAAGCTGCTGCAATACCCCAGGAACTATCTCAGGACACACCATCTCCCTGGGCAACCAGGTGGAAAGTAGGGCCTTACCGCAGCCTACAAACTTCTATGAGGTCTGTTCCTGCTTCCTCCGGACTCATCTCATGTCACCCACCACCCACCTCCACCCTGCATCTGTACTCCAATCTCCTGGTTCCTTGAAGACACCATGTTTCTTCTTGCCTCAAGACCTTTGCACATGCTCTTTCCTCTGCCCCAAAGGTTCTTTCTCTATCCTTTTGCTCTCCTTCATCTAGTTAACCCTTCACTCTAATATCATTTCCTGAGAGGAGTCGTTCCTGACCCCAGAATAGAATCGGGTGTTGTTTGATTTTCCTAGCATTGTACCTCTTTCCTTCAGAGAAGGAATTATAGTTTATAATGACACATTCATTTATGTCTGTTTCTAAGTTTCATAAGGGCAGGGCAGGGACTTTATTTATTTTGATCACTGGTGTGTCCCAGTGTCTAACATAGCACCAAATATACAGTAGATACTCAAGAACTGTTTGTTGAAAGAATGAGTCAGCATCTCTCTTTCACAAAACTCGAAAGCTCCATGAGGACATATACTGTTATTTTTGCAGATCATTGTATGCCTAAGGACCCACACAGTAGCTGGCACAAAATACATACTCAACAATCATGTGAATACGTAAGGAAGCAAGACCAAGAGGAGGAAGAACAGGCAGAAGAGACATAACTAGCAATATCGTCCCCATTACTCTCCAAAGGGTCTCAGTTTGACCAATAAATTATATGGTCACCATAGCTATGTCTCATAGATATTTTTAGGTCAAAGAGCAAGGGATGTGAGAGAGATTAGGACCTGGAAATTTGCCATGTCTCTAGAGAAGTCACAAGGCAGTCAGAAAGCCAGATAGGACAATTCAAATTCTGGTAGTTCCAGAAGACTCTCAAGGAGCGTCAGGGGTGTCCTGAGTCTCTCATGGGCTGCATCTATCCAATGCTTGAGGGAGTCTCAGATCTGGACTTGGTTTTCTTTGTTACATTAGTGGAAAAAATCAAACTATCTCTTAAACATTTCCTACCCCATTATACACATGCTTACGTGCACGCACATACACACAAACACACACACACAGAGTTAGTTATACACAAACACACACACACATACACACAAACACACACACAGAGTTAGTTAGTGATGAGGAAAGCAGAGAAGTATGTGACTTTTTCTATTTTCTCTCCAAAAGTCAAGGCTTCTGACTTAAACTTCCCATCTTGTTCATATTCCCCAGGTTGAACATGATGGAAATCTTGAAAGAGAGAGATATGTTTGAGCCCAGATCTAAAGCAGTAAAAGCTGTTCTGCCTTGTTCCTCTAGCTCACCTTATGGTGAAGTTTTCAAAGTTGAAATTCTGTGTTAGTTATCAAGTTTAACAGAAGACAGAGCGAATGCGTAACCTTTAGGTTCTAAGAACTAACATAGTTCTCGTAGTCCAAAGTCTGTGTCCCAGTGTCCAGTAAGTTTCTTTTCCAAAACTTCTTAACACCCTGAACTTATCTCTCTATGGATTGTAATGACAGGTTCCTGTAGCTGGGCTCACAGAGAGCCATGAGATCCAACCCTTTCCACACCCTAATGTGAATTTTGCTGAGCACAGTTAGCAGGAGCAAATACTTTCAGTACACACACACACACACACACACGTGCACACACACACATACACATGTATTCAGATTATGCCACAATGCACACTTTTTATAGGGATGGATGTTGCCACTCTTGTTCTATGGATACGGTCCAGCAAGCATATATACATATATGTTGATTTACAAATATTTACATATTTATATATGAATATATCTATTCATTCATTCATTCATTCAACAAATATACCAAATGTCTCCTATGAATCAGGTTCTGTTCTAGATGCTTGGAATATGTCTGTGAACACACCAGAAAAATATCCCTGCCCCTTCTAGAAATTACATTCTGGGGTGGGGGGGGCACAATGTTAAAGAGTAAACATAATAAATAAATTCTATGATATCTTAGAAGGTAAGTGCTACTATGGACTGAGATGAGAAATGCGGCTGGAGCGGGTGGGTTACAATTTTAAACAGAGTGATAGAGTGTTATGTAGATTTCATTGAGAAGCTGCTGTTTGAACAGACTTATAGAAAGTGAGAAAATAGTCTACGTGATAGCTGCTGGCTAGGGTTTTCCAGTTGCCATCAGTGCAAAGACCCTGAGGTGAGAATGTAACCTGACATTACGGAACAGCAAGGAGTATCTTGGAATGTCAAGGATGGAGGGAGAGTATTATAGGGAATATAGTCAGAGAGATGCTGGGGACCAGATCATATAAAGCATATGGGTACGATACAGTGATGCTATGCATGTATGTGGAATACACACAGAGACATGTTTATGTTTTTAGTCTTAAATGCATTTAGCCTTATGTGTATTTTTATTGTCTAAATATGTTATATACATATAGACAAATAGAAATAGTATGTATATATTTGTGTGACGCAGTTCATTTGATTATGTCTAGATATGCTATACCTATGATAATGGTATAATGGTTCATTCATGTACCTATCGTGCAATTGAATGTACATGTGAGTTTATGGACTACAGGGGCACCCCATATGCATGAGTGTGTGTGTGTGTGTTTATGTACTACACTAGTGTACATGTCTACAGATAGCCATGTGTCACTGTAAATGATAGGAAAATCTCACAGTTATATGAACTGTCTGCAAATTCATGGGCTTTCTCTGCAGGCACCTGGCAGAAGGCAGGTACCCATGTCATGTCATTCCCCCTCACAAGAGAACCCCACCCTAAAGCAGAGAGCAGCCATGATGAAGGGACAAGCAGACAGGTCTTAAAGTCTATGAGTCTTGAGTCATAGACTGAAGAACACAGCAAAGCCATGAGCATCTGAGAAAAATGCAAGGTTCTCTGACATCAATAAATCATTGACCTGATTTTGGTACTCAGTCATTTATCGTGGGAATCAGAAGTGCCAGCCTGTTCGGTCAGATCCTACTAGAAAATTGCTTTTCTTTCCTTTCTTATTCTTTTTCTTCCACTTATTGCTGGCAAATAAATAGCTGATACACACGAATTTTAATTTGAGATTTTATTCTTAAAAAGCTTGGTGTATAGGGTGAGATGTAAGGTTGGGTTTTGTTTTTTTTTTCTATTTTCCATACTTGCCAGAGTTGTAAACCTAAGGCCAAGTTAATTAAAGTCAATGGAGAATGTATTTTTTTTATTAAACTTTCTCTTTCTATTGATTTTTCCCTCTCATACAAATAGTACAGACTTAGTCCTCAAAATCAAAAATACTGTAGAGCAAAGAAAAGGAATAATCAAGTTCCCAAGATGATTTACAAACTCCGACACAGGATTTCAGAGGTGGCTAGGATTTCAGAAGTGGCGGAACTGGCAAGATGTTGAGAAACTAGGTCAGCTAAGGACAGACAGACCCAGCTGTGCGCCAGCTAAAGTCTGTGAGGCCAAACTCCCAGGTACATTTGGCTCATAAAAGCTGTGGTTTCTTCATGGTACAAACATCTGGACCATTGCAACAGCCTCCTAATTTTTATTCCCACTTTCAATCTATTCCCTCTAATCCATTTTCCATCCAGGACCTGGATGCATCTTCCCAAGGCATAATTCTGATGATATCACTTGTACGCTCAAAACTTTAGATGGCTTTTCCTCTAATCACATATCTATAAACTACAGCCCACAGGCCAGATCCAGACCACCACCTATTTTTGGAAATAAAGTTTTACTAGAACACAGACATGCTCTTTTTGTATGTATTGTCTATGGCTGCTTTCACGCTACAACAGCAGAGATGAGTAGTTGTGGTAGAAACCATATCACCTTTGCAGTCTAAAACATTTTCCATCTGTTTTTTATAGAAAGAGCTTGCTAATCCCTGCTCTAACCCATCAAATAAGAACCATGGGGCTTCCCTGGTGGTGCAGTGGTTAAGAATCTGCCTGCCAATGCAGGGGACACGGGTTCGAGCCCTGGTCTGGGAAGATCCCACATGCTGTGGAGCAACTAAGCCCATGCGCCCCAACTACTGAAGCCTGCGCTCTAGAGTCCGTGAGCCACAACTACTGAGCCCGCATGCCACAACTACTGAAGCCCGTGCACCCTAGAGCCCATGCTCTGCAACAAGAGAAGCCACTGCAATGAGAAGCCCGTGCACTGCAACGAAGAGTAGCCCCCGCTCACCACAACCAGAGAAAAGCCCACATGCAGCAATGAAGACCCAACGCGCCAAAAAATAAAATAATAAAATAAATGTATTAAAAAAAAAAGAACCATGGTCTCAGTCTAGCATTTAAGACCTTCCAAACAATTGCTTCCCACTTTAATTACTATTCTTCTTTTAACATGGCCCATGTTAGTGTCAGTTTGGACCAGTCAGTGCTCCCCAAACACTCAACGGTGGAGTTAGATTGCTCCATGTCCATTTTTTCTTTTTCTGGTTACAGCACTTGAGTTTTCCTTTAGAAAACTGCTCCTCTTCAACTCTCAGTCTTGTGGTTCTTTGGGGCTAACCCCACCCCTAACCCCAGTAAAGAATAATGACAAGACCTGGCAATTAGAGTACTCCATTCTTTTTATCGTGATTGATTCTGAAATAGGCCTGAGACTGAAGCTACACCAACAGGGCATAATTGGTGTACAATTCTTTCCCAAACTCTTGGGAAAGAAAAACTCTTTTTTCCACCAAGATTCTTGTGCCTTTCCACTGCAACTAGTACTAGGGAGAGGTGACTTGAGAATTAGGTCAATACAGAGGGAAGCAGAGCCACTCTAGATGGAGAATCTGGTCCCAATGGCATATTGTAGGCACCTGGTTCAAACTATACCTGAAGCTAGACTACTTATATACTTTTCATTTGTAGGAAACAATAAGGTCTCTTTTTGTTCTTGAAAAGTTTGAATAGGTTTCTGCCCCTTATAATCCAAGTAGTACTGATGTCAACACTCCTCCTCTTTCCCTAACTATATGTCATTGCTCTGTCTCCTCCCTCTGCTTTGAATGCCTTCTTCCTGGTTCTCCCTGACTGCATTTTATCCTGCTTTAAAGACGTATCTCAAACCTCATTTCTATGAAATCTCGTCTGTCCTCCCAATGAAATACAATCTCTTACTTTTGAGCTCCATAGCTTAATTCTACCTTTCTTATCATCCACTACCATGCTTTGTACCTTGTACTAAGTACATGAAAATGTTTGTTGAATAAATAAACAAATTCTTGGTGTGGAGAGAATGATTCTTTTAATGATTATATTTGAGATTAGGGTGTGGGGACATGGGAAAGGCTTCAGACTGAAGCATACTTTCATCTGAACTCACAAAACTAGCTCTGATTGTTTAGTAGTATTAAATGTTTAGAAATGTTGCAAGAGCACACTGTGGAAAGCAGTATGGAGGTTTCTCAAAAAACGAAAATTAGAACTACCATATGATCCAACAATTCCGCTCCTGGGTATATATCCAAAAAAACCAAAAACATTAATTTGAAAAGATACATGCAGTCCAATGTTCATAGCAGCAGTTTTTATAATTGCCAAGATATGAAAGCAACCTAAGTGCCCATTAACAGATGAATGGATAAAGATGTGGTGTCTACATACAATGGAATACTACTCAGCCAATAAAAAGAATGAAACTTTGCTATTTGCAGCAACATGGATGGGCATGGAGGGCATTATGCTAAGTGAAATAAGTCAGACAGAAAAAGACAAATACTGTATGTCACTTGTATATGAAATCTAAAAAATACAGCAATCTACTGAATATAATTTTAAAAAGAAGCAGATGACAAATCTAAAGAACAAACTAGTAGTGACTACCAGTGGGGAGAGGAAGGGGGAGGGGAAATATAGGGGTAGAGGAGTAAGAGGTACAAATTATTAGGTATAAAATAAGCTACAAGCATATATTTTATAATAACTATAAATGGAATATAACCTTTAAAAGTTGTGAATCACTATATTGTACACCTGTAACTTATATAATACTATACAGTAACTATACTTCCATTTAAAAACTAAATAAAATAGATATGATAATAAATTTTAAAAAATTTTAAATTAAAAAGAAATGTTGTAAGAGCAGTACAAAAAGATCTTATATCCTCTTCACCTACATTTCTCAGTTGTCAACCTTGGGCTGTATTTTTGCTCCCCACCCTACACACACACATACACACACAGCACATTAAATATTCTTCTTCTTTTTTTAATCTGTTGAGATCAATATGTATATCCCCAAAACAGAGACAGACCCTTTCCAACAAAATCCAGTGTCCTCATTCAACTCAGGTAATCAACATCACTATGGCACCATCATCTACAGGCCCCATTCAGCTGTTTCTCTCTCTAAACAGTGTCCCTTTTTTACTTTATGGTCTAGAATCCAATTCAGTATCATGAATTGCACTTAGTTGCTATGTCTCTTGAGTTCCTCCATCTTTTCCAGTCTTTCTTGAACTTGACAGGATGATAAGCCTTTCATTCCATAGGAGGTCTCTCAATCTGGGTTCATCCAATGTCTCCTCATGAACAGACTCAGAGCATGTACTTTTGGCAAAAATAGCATAGACTTGCTGCTCTGTTCCTCATAATGCATTCCATGGGGAGGTACCTAAGGTCACTCTAACCAACCCCAATTGATGCCATACCTTGATCACCTGGTCAAATTTCTTTCTGCCAGGTTTCTCCACTCTGGAATCCCCACACTTATCTTTGTGACTAATAAATATTTTATAGCAAGATATCCCAAACTAACCAGTATCTTGTACTTCAACAAACCTCCACTCACCTGCTTTGGCATTCATTAATAATTCCTGCCTGAAACAGCCACCACCCTGATGAGCACTTTCTATTTTCCCCATTCTCACTACATTTATCATTGATTAGTTGGCGTTTTACTACGAGGAAGAGCTTTCTCTTCTCTCCCTCTCTTCCTCTTTCTCTCTCTCTTCACGACAGACCCAGTAATTCCTGTTTTCTGCAACAGGAGGCAATCTGCTACAACCATTTCTTTTCAATCTTAAATTGTCCTAGATTTGGTCAGCAGGAACCCCTGATTCCTTTTGACTTGTCCCCATATTCTTCGAGCACTTTCCTACTTTCTGTTGCCAAAAATTGGGAAGCTCATGTTACACTTTTCATGCCTCAACTCTGGAGTCAACCCTTTTTTCCAAGGGGCCTTGACTCCTTTTAGTGGAAAATTCTACTTGAAAAGCAAGATATGGGGGGCTGGTGTGCTCATTGCTATGGGAATGGCATTGCTTCTAGGCCCTTTTGGCAGACAGAGGTAAGAAACTTGTGCACACATATACATACATTAACACACATACATATACATACATGTATACACATCTATGTGTATTTCTATATCTAGATAGATAGATAGACATTTCAAAGTGAAGCTATGAATTTACTCCGTCTTCAATTACAAACTAACACCTCAGGTTTCTTTCTAGACTTCCCTTTTCCATATTTATAAATTTCTTCTCTGATTATGCTCAATATTGACTCTGATATTAAAAAAAAAAAAAAAAACTTGAGAGCAAGGACTTTCCTTGCCTTTGCATTTCACCAGAGAACAGGGACTCAATAAATAAGCACTGTCCTTTAGTGCTTGGGTCATGTAAAACCTTGACTTTAACAATGAAAAGACTCACTGGAGAACTTTTCAGGAAATCAGGAGGCTAGTTGTCTGCCTCACTGTCTAACTCTCTACC
This sequence comes from Hyperoodon ampullatus, assembly GCF_949752795.1. NCBI lineage: Eukaryota > Metazoa > Chordata > Mammalia > Artiodactyla > Ziphiidae > Hyperoodon > Hyperoodon ampullatus. The sequence goes on from NC_136919.1 coordinate 32,143,128, forward strand.
TGGCAAAAGACCAGCTTTAATCAGCCTCACAGTCTTCTTAAAATGAGAAATGAAAAAATATTCTCAAGGTCTCTCTGAGGCTCTCCAGAAATGGGTGCTGTTTAAATACAAAGAGTAATCATTGCTTCTATGTGGAAAAAATTGTTTTCCAGGATCCCTGCTCTTCTCAGGCTGCTAAAGAGGTAAAGCAGCTACAGATGGCATTAGTTGCAATGGCATAAATCAAAATGAATTATAAACAACCCTCAACTCTCATATATTTTTAATTTTTTTATTTTAATTAAAAAAATATAGCACAGCACAAGGAATACATGTGAACCTGTGTTGTTACTTAAAGGGGGTAAAGCTTTTGATTCTGGGGTCAAGTGAGGCATGCTGTCTGGGCTAAAACAAACAACAACCAGAAAAGGCCAGGTGGCCTCGACCCAAGATCTGCTCTGTCTTTTCTTCAGCTTTCCCATCACAGAAAATGATGCTCTCTCTTGCTAAGTCCCTTCGTTTGGAAGAAGGAAACTGATTGGGTCCTGGAAGTTTCCATAAATGGATCAAGAGATTTTCTCAGCATCACATGAGGTAATACATGTAGAATCAGATCTCAGCCAAAGAATGCTGTTCTCTCCATTTATCTAGCAGCTGCCTTGTGGCCCCCAGATGTAGGTTTCACAGACCATGATTATCCATTGCTGGTTATATTTTAGGCCATTAAACCTACAGACATACATGGACATGATCTCTATTTCTAGCCCTTCCTAGGCTCACACAGAATAGCCAAAATGGAAGAACCATCTAATTTCCTCATTTTACAGCTAAGGACACAAAGGTAAGGTTTGTCCAAAATGAGTTCTACTCTACTGTGCTTTACTTCCTCTTCCTTGTATTTGTTCTCCTGCATTTAAAAGCTATAGCTTGGTTAGGGGTCAGCTTTGGATTTAGTTCCTTTCCAGATATCACATTTCCTCCAAATTTTTATGATAAAAGGAAATGCTATCCTAACCCTTTCTTCTCAATCAGTCTCACACTGCATGCATAGTGCATGCATGCACCATGGCATAGTACAAAGCACACTAAAATGACTCTCATCCTGGCTCTGCCACTAACCAGCTGGGTGATGCTGGGGAGGTCCCTTGACCTCTCTGAGCCTCAGTTTCCTCATCTGTGAAATGAAGGTGTTGAATTAAAATATCTATTCATTCCACAAACAAATATAGAACAAAATAGAAATGCCTCTCTACCACCACCTAATTTATTTGAACTTAGGCAGGACCTTAGGAGAGTTACCAAATCTACCATGAACTCAGTTTTCTCAGCTGTATAGTGGGAATAACAGAAGTACCTACTTCATTGCTTTGTTGTGAAGATTAAGAGATGACCATGGGGGCTTCCCTGGTGGTGCAGTGGTTGAGAGTCCGCCTGCCGATGCAGGGGACGCGGGTTCGTGCCCCAGTCTGGGAGGATCCCACATGCCGCGGAGCGGCTGGGCCCGTGAGCCATGGCCGCTGAGCCTGTGCGTCCGGAGCCTGTGCTCCGCCACGGGAGAGGCCACAACAGTGAGAGGCCCGCGTACCGCAAAAAAAAAAAAAAAAAAAAGAGATGACCATGTAAAGCACTTATAAAAGTAACTGGTACATATGGCAAGCTCTCAAAAATTGCTTGCTGCTTTATTATTATAACTGTCATCATAATTATTGCTATTATCTCCCTGCTCCCAGGCTAATGCTTTTTCCTCTGTCTGACTTGAGCTTCCTCTCATCTGTTAATCCAAATCCTACCTGGCTTTCAGGACCCTGTTCAAATATTCTTCCACAAAGCTTTGCCTAATTCTCTCCAACTTCTTCCCCGGAACACTCACCCATGGTGCTCTGACATCCCAACCTCATTTGAACATGTGTGATCTCCCCCTCTAGACTCGTTGAGGGCAGGGTTTCCATCTGACTCATCTTTGAATCCAAGAGCCTAGCACAGAACCCAGCAACTTGTAGGAAAGTAGTAAATATTTGTTGAACGAGCGGGTTATAGCATTGCTTAAATAGCAGGTCTACATTGGTTGTATAAACAGTTGTGTTGATTTTACATCAATACACCTAACAGAGGTATTTTTCCTAAGTGTTGTTAATAAAATAACAGATGATGTAGACCAAAAAAATCTATATTAGTAATGCCAAATGCTAGTCCTTAGATCAGTTCAATCCAAAATTATCTTTGGAGATCTTTAAATATATAAAATCTGATGCCCACCTCCCAAACATTTTGACTCAGTAGATCTTGGTGGGAGTGGAGGAAACCCCAAAATCTTTCTTTTTGAAAAGTTTCACAAATGATTGTGATGTGTACCCAAAATGGAGGTGCTCAAATGAATATTGTGTCTTAACAACATTCCCAGTTTTTTCCCCCAAATGACTGTTTCATTTAAATACACAACCATATAGCCTGAAAAGTTTTTGCTCTTTTTATGTTCATCGCAATCAACACTTTATTTCCACATTGAGGATCCTCAATGAATGATACCAGCCATTAAGAGCAAGCATCTTGGAAAGATGCAATGTTCTAATTGGCAAAAGACATAGATTCTAGAATACACCTAGCCAAATATGTATGAATTTGAATAACCTACTTTTCCTCTCTGGGTTTTAATTTCCCCATCTTTAAAATCAAAGCAGTTATAACAGCAGCATGAAGCTAGTTTAGAGATCTTGAGGTCAGCTTAGCTATTCAGCATCATCCCATTGCAGTGCTGTTTGATTGTGCTGGATACAACCTTGTCATAAGTGAAAGAATTTTGAGGGCATCATGGAAGCAGGTAGGGAAAACACTGGTTTTGGCAGAGTCTTTAGAAGGTCAGGAGGTTTTCTTCACTGTTTGGAGGCAGAATCAGCAGCCCTGTGTATAAACTGTGCTCTGAGCCACAGAATTCCAAAAGCCCACTCTGGTGCCCCTTTATGGTTTAGGAGTTGGGGAAATGATAATGCTATTCAACTCAAACCATCTCTATTAACTCCAGCCCTTTTGAATGCAAGTGACAGAAACACAATTCAAAATATTTTAGGCTAAAAGGATTAAGCAGATGTGCAGCTGAGCTCTGAGAATAGCTGAAATTAAAAACTCACTTGTTACAAGAGCTATCTCATCTCTTGTCGCTGCTGTTCTCTGCATATTACCTGTATGTGCTCAGCCAGGCGTCGTCGACACAGCAGACAATATGGCTGATACTTATATTTGCTTCTTTGCCACCAGAGAGGGACTGCCTTTTTCCTTTTCCGATTTGGAAATTCCTGGGGAAGGACTCGGGCCTGGCTTGGATCATGTGTCCACACTCTGAAGCAATCACCCAAGACCGTGGAGGACAAGTTCTCTGATTGCTAACTCCTATTCACATTACAAAGTTTAAGAGGGGGAGTAATTTTGCCCCCAAAGGGGGTGCTACTTCCAGAAAAAGGATGAGTGCTGAGAAAGCCAGTGTCCTCTGCACTGTCCTATAGGCATTTAGGTAGACATGTGTAAGAAAGAGTTGTCAGCTAGGCAACTACATGGAATATAGCATGATGAAATACATCTTGGCTCTGCTACCAACTAGCTGTGTGACCTTGGGCCATATTCATCATTCATTTCTCTACATTATGATTGCTTACATGAATGACTATCTCCTCCACATGATTAGGGTTTTTGAGATCAAATATTACTCATATTAACATCTGCAGGATACGGTACAAAGTCTGGCCCTTAATAATTACTTAATCTTGTGTTGTTATTTTTTTAAATCATATAAAAGCTAAGTTTTTGATATGGCTTACTGAGATACCTATAACAATTTGATTTTTTTTAATAAACAAAAGAAGGTGAAGGGAACATAAACAAATGGGAAGGAAAGATAAAGTTAAGTGCATACCATAAAGTCCTATTAGGAGGCAATGGTGATACATGAACTGAAACTATGATTAGGGTTGCTAAAAAAATAATAATAATATGATGCCAAGTTAAATTTGAATGTTTTTAATAAATGAATAACTTTAGTGTAAGTTGTCCCATATGATATTTGAGACATATTTATACAAAATAAATATTTATTGTTCACCAGAAATTCAACTTTATCTGGGCTTCCTGTATCTTACCTGGTAATACTAATGGTAATTATGTTTTCCAAGCCCAAAAGATAAGGAACAAACCAATTGCTCAGGCGAAATAAGCTTTTTTCCAACACAAGGTTTCCACTAATAAAGTTTCTAATAAAGGGGATTAAAGAGGTGCTTAATGATGCTTGATTAGCTGAGCCCCCCTAGAATCTCCCAGTCCTGGTTTCCCCTTGGTGCAATGTGGGAATTTGACTCAATGATCTACAAGGTTACTTCTTGTACTGGTGCCCTGTGATTCTTCTAGTCTGTGATTTTCCATGCCTGGGTGTGCCTTTTGAGTAGAATGGCCCTGTTGGAGCCAAAGGCTACTGACTGGAGAACTCTGATTTGCTAAATCCTTTACTTCACCCAGGAAGCTGGTGGTAGCCGTGCTCTAATTCCCCCAAAGCTTTTTCATTGCAACTCCGGCTGGTGGCTCTGGCATCCACCCCTGAAGAGATTGGAGTCCACTCTCTTTCCCTCTCATTGTATGTGTGCTTTTACTGTGGAACCCCTGAGTCCACAGTGGCTGCAGCTTTTCCAAGAAAAGGTTAATTGAAGGCTAGAGTATGAGGACTTCTAAGGAAGCAAAGAGGGCTGAGAGAAACACAGCAACTTAACAGGATGCAAGGCTGGTGCGTCACTGGGCAACAACTAATATATAAATTCTACAGCTTTTCCACCATGTAATGCTGTCTTACACAAAAGTTAACAGCAGAGCCTTTAAGAAGGTTGCTCAGATCTTGAGAAAGACAAATGGAGCTGGAGGAATCAGACTTCCTGACTTCAGACTATACTACAAAGCTACAGTAATCAAGACAGTATGGTACTGGCACAAAAACAGAAATATAGATCAATGGAACACGATAGAAAGCCCAGAGATAAGCCCATGCACACACTGTCACCTTATCTTTGATAAAGGAGGCAAGAGTATACAATAGAGAAAAGACAGCCTCTTCAATAAGTGGTGCTGGGAAAACGTCACAGCTACATGTAAAAGAATGAAATTAGAACACTCCTTAACACCATACACAAAAATAAACTCAAAATGGATTAGAGACCTAAATGTAAGGTCAGGCACTCTAAAACTCTTAGAGGAAAACATAGGCAGAACACTCCATGACATAAACCACAGCAAGATCCTTTTTGACCCACCTCCTAGAGAAATGGAAATAAAAGCAAAAACAAACAAATGGGACCTAATGAGACTTAAAAGCTTCTGCACAGCAAAGGAAACCATAAACAAGATGAAAAGACAACCCTCAGAATGGGAGAAAATATTTGCCAATGAAGCAACTGACAAAGGATTAACCTCCAAAATATACAAGTAGCTCATGCAGCTCAATATCAAAAACACAAACAACCCAATCCAAAAATGGGCAGAAGACCTAAATAGACATTTCTCCAAAGAAGATATACAGATTGCCAACAAACACATGAAAGGATGCTCAACATCACTAATCATTAGAGAAATGCAAATCAAAACTACAATGAGGTATCACCTCACACTGGTCAGAATGGCCATCATCAAAAAATCTACAAACAGGGCTTCCCTGGTGGCGCAGTGATTGAGAGTCCACCTACCAATGCAGGGGACACAGGTTCGCGCCCGGTCCGGGAAGATCCCACATGCCACGAAGCAGCTAGGCCGGTGAGCCACAGCCTCTGAGCCTGCGCGTCCGGAGCCTGTGCTCTGCAATGGGAGAGGCCACAACAGTGAGAGGCCCGTGTACCGCAAAATAAAATAAAATTAAATTAAAAAATCTACAAACAATAAATGCTAGAGAGGGTGTGGAGAAAAAGGAACCCTCTTGCACAGTTAGTGGGAATGTAAATTGATACAGCCACTATAGAGAACAGTATGGAGGTTCCTTAAAAAACTAAAAATAGAACTACCATACGACCCAGCAATCCCACTTATACCCTGAGAAAACCATAATTCAAAAAGAGTCATGTACCACAATGTTCACTGCAGCTCTATTTACAATAGCCAGGACATGGAAGCAACCTAAGTGTCCATCGACAGATGAATGGATAAAGAAGATGTGGCACATATATACAATGGAATATTACTCAGCCATAAAAAGAAACGAAATTGAGTTATTTGTAGTGAGGTGGATGGACCTAGACTCTGTCATACGGAGTGAAGTAAATCAGAAAGAGAAAAACAAATACCATATGCTAACACATATATATGGAATCTTAAAAAAAAAAAAAAAGGTTCTGATGAGCCTAGGGGCAGGACAGGAATAAAGACTCAGACATAGAGAATGGACTTGAGGACATGGGGAGGGGGAAGGGTAAGCTGGGACGAAGTGAGAGAGTAACACTGACATATATACACTACCAAATGTAAAATAGATAGCTAGTGGGAAGCAACTGCATAGTACAGGGAGATCAACTCAGTGCTTTGGGACCACCTAGAGAGGTGGGATTAGGAGGGTGGGAGGGAGACGCAAGAAGGAGGGGATATGGGGCTATATGTATGCATATAGCTGATTCACTTTGTTATACAGCAGAAACTAACACAACATCGTAAAGCAATTATATTCCAATAAAGATGTTAACAACAAAAAAAAGTTTTCTGGTTTCAGCTATCCCACTCCTGCGCAAATATCCAGAGAAAACTCTAATTCAGGAAGATACACGCACCCCAAGGTTCAGAGCAGCACTATTCACAATAGCTAAGACATGGAAACAACCTAAATGTCCACTGACAGATGAATGGATAAAGTAGATGTGGTACCTATATACAATGGAATATTACTCAGCCATAAAAAAGAATGAAATAATGCCATTTGCAGCAACATGGATACACCTAGGGATTATCATACTAAGTGAAGTAAGTCCGACAGAGAAAGACAAATATCATATGATATCACTTATACGTGGACTCTAAAACATGATACAAATGAACTTATTTACGAACCTGACCTATAGACATAGACAACAAACTTCTGATTACCAAAGGGGGAAGGGAGGGGTATAAATTAGGAGTTTAGGATTAGCAGATACAAACTACTGTGTATAAAATAAACAAAAAGGACCTACTGTATAGCACAGGGAACTATATTCAGTATCTTGTGCTAAACTATAATGGAAAAGAATATGAAAAGGAATATATATATATACATATATATGTGCATAAGTGAATCACTTTGCTGTACATCAGAAACTAACACAACATTATAAATCAACTTATACTCCAATCAAAAAAAAAAAGTTTTCTGGTGCCATGGTGCTGTCCACACTGGTGATTTCAGTGGCAAAATGTTAGGCTTGCAAGCTCAGACCTCTAGGCTGTCCTTCCAGCCACTTCACATGGCTTCTGTCTGCCCTGAGATGGCCTAAATCAGCAGTCACACAACTGTGCACATTTCCTTGAAGATACCACACTCTCCCACACTTTGAGCCCTTCCCTATTGCCTTCAAGATCTAGCTCGAGTCACCACTTCTGGGAAGTCTTTCCTAGTTCCTTCAATCACAGTAGGCATTGCCAAGCAGCTCACAGTGCTTACAGCTCTTACTATTACTAGACTGTGATTTTGGGTTTATACATCTCTCCTCCAGTAAATCATAAGCTCCTCTGACAAAGCTTTGTTTGTTCTCTATGTACCGCAGCATTTAATGTAGCACCTCGCATGAAGTTGGAGCTCAGGAATTATTTGTTGAAAGGAAGAAAGAGGAAAAGAAGGAAAGGATGAATGAAGGGAGAAAACGAAGAAGAATGTTCTTTGCTGTCTCCAGAAGGAAGTCCAATGACGTTTTCTTTATTCTCTCGGTAGCTTCGTTTAACAGTTTCATCTGTTTGTAGGCTTTATACATAATCAATTTTAATAAGTTCCAATTGTTCTTTAATACTGAAGCATTAGGATTATGACTTCCAAGTGTCTGGAGTGTGCCATGATGTCTGAATCAGGGCTAGAGACTCTTCGGGAGGAAGTGTATGATTGTCTGTATCAGCTTCTTCTTTCACTTGTCTTGTTTATTTGTACTTTCAGGCATAGGCTTCTTTAGTCCCAAATAATATTAATTTAAAGACAAATGCAATTAAAGCGATTTGGCAGTGCCACTCACTCACACATCTGGTCAAGTCCCTGAGTCCCGCCAAGGTTCCCTCCTAAATTTTTTCATACTGTTTCATCTTCTCCAACCTTCAGCCACTGCCTTGGGCCAAGCTCTCAGCCCTCCCAGCTGAACTACTGCTACAGCTGTTTTGTAGTCAATCATTCCCCATGTTTCTCCACCCCTGACCTCTCCCCTGCCCAGCCACCAGAATGGGTTTTCTCTAACTCAGTCTTAAATTGCTTAATTGTCTTCACTGCTCTCATCACTGACAAAATAAATTTCCAAACTTTAATTGGAAAAGGAAACCTCAGTGTGTCACATGAGACTTCCCATAACTTGTTCTTAACTCTGCCCATTCTCACCATCTTCAAACCCAAAGAAATTACCATCTGTATTAGTTTACTAAAGCCTCTGTAACAAGGGACCACAGACTGCATGGCTAAACAACAGAAATGTATTGGCTTACAAATTCTGCAGGCTAGAAGTTGGAGATCAAGGTACTGATTCCTTCTGAGGGCCATGAGGGATGAATCTGTTCCAGGCCTCTCTCCTTGGTTTGTAGATGATTGTTTTCTCCCTGTGTCTACATGTCTGTGTCCAAATGTCCTCTTCTTAGAAGGACACCAGTCAATATGGATTAGGGTCTACTCTAGTGACCTCAGTTTAACTTGGTCACCTCTGTAAAGATCCTGTTTCCAAATAAGGTCACATTCTGAGGTGCTGGGGATTTGGACCTCAACATATGAATTTTGGGGGATTCACAATTCAACCCATAACATCACCCCTCTTGTCCCTTTCAAGTTTTTGCATAACTGTTTCAAAATAAAATCATTTTTTTAAAAAGAAAAAAAAAGTTTTTGCACATATTGGTCCATTTGTTTGGAATTTTTTTACCACCAAGCCCTCAATTTCTACAGAGTTGATAAACTAAATGTTGTGTTTCTCCTTTTTCCTGTTCACCATTTCCTTGCATTCTTCATAGTTCTTCTTTCAATGAATGAATGATGCTTGTTTGTTTCCATGTCTGTCTCCTCACTTGTCTGTTCCCTCCTCTCTTGAGGGCAGAGATGATCTAATCTGCCATTTTGTTCCCAGTGCCTAACACAGTTCCTGGCACACAGTAGGATAATTAAGTGTTTGAGGAAAACTGAATTATAAATGGTGAGCCACAGGAAGTGACACATAAGCTGAGTCCCAAAGGAAGTCTAAAAGTTATCCAAATGACGAAAATGAGGAAGAGCTTTCCAGGCCTGTCCAGAGAAGTGAAGCAATATGGTGTATTTGTGAAACTACTAGTATGTAAAGTAGTGGGTTAGAGATTACAGGAAATATGGCTAGAAATGGAGGCAGAGGCAGTTCATGAAGGGTCCTGTAAGTTAAGGAGTTCTGTCAGTATCTTATACTCATTCACTCCTTTACACACACACGTGCATGTTATGTACTGATTTCCTAGCATTATATGTTAAATCATTGAAAAAGTTTAAGCAAGGAAGTGACACGGTCACCTTTGTTTATTACAATATTAATTTCAGCAGCAAAGCAAAGATACATTGAAAGGAGTCAAGGCTTGGAAACAGGGAGGTCACTGAAGAAGCTGTTGACCTGGCCCAGGCCAGAGACAGTAAGGGAATAACCCAGAGCAGACATTACAGAGGTTGAGAGGAGGGGGTGAATCACAGGGATACTCGGCAGTTAAAAGTGGGTAAATTGATGATGGCTTGAACATAAGAGGGAGGAAGGAGAGAAGGATAAATCCCTGGTCTGGCTGGGTGACTGGGTGGATGACAAAGCCATTCATGGAAACTTCAAAGATAAAGAAGCACTTGGAATGAACTTAAGGGTATGATGGGGCAGCAGATGAGATATGAAGGAGGAGAAAAAGTTTAGTTGAATTACAGGTGCTCAAGGATATCCAGTTGGAGAAGAGGGTACATGGGCATCCCTACCAGTCTGGAACTTGAGAGAGGTCTTAGCTGGAGATGGGGACACTGGAGTCCCTTATATAGAGAGTATAACTGAAGTCATGGCAGTAGATTTCATAATCCAGGGAAAATGTACACTCCCTTCTCTGTAGGGACTAAGGATGGACCCCCGGGCCTGGTAGCAGCAATTCAGCAGATATGGCTCTATCTTATTTCTTTGTAACCATATACTTGGAGGACTACCCACTTTCTAGCTTTGTACTGAATACTGCCATCAGGGAAAACTTTAGTTTATAAAGACAAATGTAATCAAAGGCAAAAAACCCCACAAAAAACCTAGCTTTTAGTGATCTCATTCTATTCTCTTCATTTATTCTGCTAATTTTATCCTGTTTATTATTTGCTATTCCAAAATATTAAAACTTTAGTCATTATTCATAAACCAAAAATTCCCTAGGAACTCATGCATAATTATAATTGCAATAATTAAGTTAAATAAAATCCAACAGGTGAAGGTTAAAATCTGTCCCCCATCTCTGCCTCCTTGAAAGGAACAATGGACGTCAATCTTTACCTAGCAGAAATCCCACACAACCATCACATGAAATGGGAGCACTGGGATCCTCCACTTTTACAGATAAAAACCTGGGGATCATTAATGGACATGCCACAATTAATCTTCATTAAGAGTCAGCCAGTTACAAATTCTATTCCATCAAGCCACCACCTGTGTTCCCTCCTCTCTCACACCTTGGTCCCTCCTCCACTGCTATGGCATAGCCGTCCAGCTCAGAACACGCAAGAATACTGTTGACCAACCTATTTGTCCTCAACAACATCATAGTAGGTGAAGGCCATTACTCTATTTCTTGACTGTTTTATGTGTCTATTCTTAAATATCCTCTCCAAATTTTCAGGGTTTTTTCACCTATAAAATGGAAACTGTACTGATTTTCTATCTAATACTCTTGCATTGCAAACTAACTTTGGCTTTGACTGTTATTCCCCTAATAAGACTATTGTTATGGTTTCCCTGCCAGGTTAAGCCTTTCTACTTCCAGTGCCTATGGCATCACAATACCTTTGACCCCAAAACCCTACTTCACATTATACTGAGAAAATAATCCAAAAGGAAGAACAATCCTTGTGGCAGAGACATTGACTGAAATATCTATCATAGAAAGATAATATCTCACAACAGGAGATGAATTAAATAAATACCCTTTTAACAGAATTTTATGCAGCTCTTTCAATGGCATATTTATGAAGAAAGAACTAGGGGGAAAAATTAAAGGAGATACCAGTGATATTTCTGTAATAATCATAGCTGTATAAAAATGATATAGTTATATGGATAAAAACTTTAAGAGAACTCACATAAATAATTTCTAAAGGGAAATTCTGTACTTATTTGTTGAGTTCCATCTATCTATTTCTTCTTATTCTTTTATATATATATATATATATATATGTGTGTGTTTAAATTCCTCGAAAAAGCCCTATGTGGAAGATGTTGTCATCACTGCCATCTCCGTTTAACAGAAGAGGAAACTGGGCCCAAGAATTACCCAAGACCAGTCTTAATATGTTGCAATAAAAAGATTATGAATGGATTGTCTTCTTTGTACTGTGTTTTTCATAAATGATATTGAATCATTTAATGCAATTTTTGTTTCAATATTTGCTAGAAAGAAGAATAGAATAATGAGCTCCATCTTGCAATAAATGACAGAACCAGTTCATTTTCAATTCTGTGGTTAGAAATGTAACCTTTAGAAATGGGCAGATTCCTTCCTTCTTCCTTTGCCATTGCAGAAAAATGCCTTCCAACTCATTTTGGAGGTGAACATCTCCACTCTCTGCCCCAGGATCAGACAGACTGGTCCAGTCACCTCCTCGCTCATCACTTTTCCCATAGTCACTCATGACAGTGGCTGAGAATCTCTGTGGATCGTTAACTGGATACAAGAAATTGGGTGGAGCCATCTCTGACCGAAAAGGTACCACTATGGGTTATAAAGTGCAAGAAGAAAGGAGCTCCGCAGCCCTCTCTGTCTTGGTTGGCCCCAGTCCATTTAAGACTGCTAATGCAAGCTAGCTCAGTGCATCATCCAGAGAAAAACTTGGAAGACTCACTTAAATGACTGACCTATTTCTGGGCTCTCTGTTGTTGCAAATTACAAGAATATACTGTGTGCATTTTCAGGTAATTTGATACTATTACCTTAAAATTCACTGGTTCCGCCTCCCCTTTCCTTCCCCTGTTCAAATGGAATATCTGACCATTTCCCTTGGCAGCGTGCTTCTTTTCCAGGTAACTGATGATGATTTTATACCCTGGATGATAATCAATATATAGAAACTGTCTTTATTGATTTGGATAAAACCACCAATCATAGCTACTTTGAGCAGAGCTCAATGAGATTAGATGTGATTATACTGCAATGGGGTGTGAGCCCGCTGGCAACCAGGCTGCTGTGAAGCTATTTAATTGTTACACGTGAAAGGCAAATGGGGACCTATAACATAGTGCCCACTCGGTGGGCACTATGTCCACCCTTTATAGAGCAGAACCTTCGGGGTGGACCACCTGGCCATGCCTGCTTCAGACAACAAACACTTAGGACCACCATGAACCTGGCTCAGAGACAGTAAAGATAGAATGGTTCAAAGAGAAGCAATGGCCTTCATGAAATCTGTCTACTCTAGTATCCACTGTGTCATTTACCCAGAAATCAGAGGCAGCAACATTTCTGAGAATATATGGATTTCAGGCAGATCAGTAAGAAAGTCAGGAGGCAGGAAGGAAGAACACAGCAGGCTATAGTGCAGACAGATATCCTTGGTTTGGAAGGCCTTTCCCACAGTCCCCTCACATTGTGATAGTCCTAGATTAGCTGTCTCCTCCTTGTAAGAGTCTTTTTTTTTTTTTCAACAACTGATACATTTTTTTGAATTTTATTTCTTTTTTTATACAGCAGGTCCTTATTACTTATCTATTTTATACATATTAGTGTATATATGTCAATCCCAATCTCCCAATTAATCCCACCACCACCACCACCACCCCCAGCTTTTCCCCCTTGGTGCCCATATGTTTGTTCTCTACATCTGTGTCTCTATTTCTGCTTTGCAAACCGGTTCATCTGTACCATTTTTCAAGATTCCGCATACATGATACGATATTTGTTTTTCTCTTTCTGACTTACTTCTCTCTGTAGGACAGTTTCTAGGTCCATCCACGTCTCTACAAAAGACCCAATTTTGTTCCTATTTTTGGCTCAATAATATTCCATTGTATATATTACCACATCTTCTTTATCCATTCTTCTGTCAATGGGCATTTAGGTTGCTTCCATGACCTGGCTATTGTAAATAGTGCTGCAATGAACATTGGGATGCATGTGTCTTTTGGAATTACAGTTTTCTCTAGGTATATGCCCAGTAGTGGGATTGCTGGGTCATATGGTAATTCTATTTTTGTTTTTTTAAGGAGCCTCCATACTGTTCTCCATAGTGGCTGTATCAATTTACTTTCCCACCAACAGTGCAAGAGGGTTCCCTTTTTTCCACACCCTCTTCAGCATTTGTTGTTTGTAGATTTTCTGATGATGCCCATTCTAACCAGTGTAAGGAGATACCTCATTGTAGTTTTGATTTGCATTTCTCTAATAATTAGTGATGTTGAGGATTTTGCATGTGCCTCTTGGCCATCTGGATGTCTTCTGTGGAGAAATGTCTATTTAGGTCTTCTGCCCATTTTTGGATTGCATTATTTGTTTTTTTAATATTGAGCTGCATGTGTTGTTTATATATTTTAGAGATTAATCCTTTGTCCATTGATTCATTTGCAAATATTTTCTCCCATTCTGAGGGTTGTCTTTTCGTCTTGTGTATAGTTTCCTTTGCTTTGCAAAAGCTTTTACATTTCATTAGGTCCCATTTGTTTATTTTTGTTTTTATTTTCACTACTCTAGGAGGTGGGTCAAAAAAGATCTTGCTGTGATTCATGTCAAAAAGTGTTCTTCCGGGCTTCCCTGGTGGCGCAGTGGTTGAGAGTCCGCCTGCCGATGCAGGGGACACGGGTTTGTGCCCCAGTCTGGGAAGATCCCACATGCCACGGAGCTGCTGGGCCCGTGAGCCATGGCCGCTGAGCCTACGCGTCCAGAGCCTGTGCTCCGCAACGGGAGAGGCCACAACAGTGAGAGGCCCACATACTGCAAAAAAAAAAAAAAAAAAAAAAAAGTGTTCTTCCTATGTTTTCCTCTAAGAGTTTTATAGTATCTGGTCTTACATTTAGGTCTTTAATCCATTTTGAGTTTATTTTTGTGTATGGTGTTAGGGAGTGTTCTAATTTCATTCTTTTACATGTAGCTGTCCAGTTTTCCCAGCACCACTTATTGAAGAGACTGTCTTTTCTCCATCATATGTTCTTGTCTCCATTGTTGTAGATTAATTGACCATAGGTGTTTGTGTTTATTTCTGAGCTTTCTATCCTGTTCCATGGATCTATATTTCTATATTTGTGCCAGTACCATATTTTCTTGATTACTGTAGCTTTGTAGTATAGTCTGAAGTCAGGAAGTCTGATTCCTCCAGCTCCATTTTGTTCCCCTCAGGATTGCTTTGGGTATTCGGGGTCTTTTGTGTCCCCTTACAAATTTTAAGATTTTTTCGTTCTAGTTCTGCAATAAAAATGCCATTGGTAATTTGATAGGGATTGCACTGAATCTGTAGCTTGCTTTGGGTAATATAGTAATTTTCACAATATTGATCCTTCCAATCCAAGAACATGGTATATTTCTCCATCTGTTTGTGTCATCTTTGATTTCTTTCATCAGTGTCTTATAGTTTTCTGAGTACAGGTGTTTTACCTCCTTAGGTAGGTTTATTCCCCAGTCTTTTATTCTTTTTGTTGCAATGGTAAATGGGAGTGTTTCCTTAATTTCTCTTTCAGACATTTTGTTGTTAGTGTATAGGAATGAAAGTGATTTCTATGCATTAATTTTGTATCCTGCTACTTTACAAGATACACTGATTAGCTCTAGCAGTTTTCTGGTAGTATCTTTAGGATTCTCTATGTATAGTGTCATGTCATCTGCAAACAGTGACAGTTTTACTCATCTTTTCCAATTTGTATTCCTTTTATTTCTTTTTCTTCTCTGATTGCCATGGCGAGGACTTCCAGAACTACATTAAATAATAGTGGCAAGAGTGGACATCCTTGTTTTGTTCCCTATCTTAGAGGAAATGCTTTCCGGTTTTCACCATTGAGAGTGATGTTTGCTGTGGGTTTGTCGTATATGGCCTTTATTATGTTGAAGTAGGTTCCCTCTATGCCCACTTTCTGGAGAGTTTTTATCATAAATGTGTGTTGAACTTTGTCAAAATCTTTTTCTGCATCTATTGAGATGATCACATGGTTTTTATTCTTCAATTTGTTAATATGGTGTATCACATTGATTCATTTGCGTATGCTGAAGAATCCTTGCATCCCTGGGATAAATCCCACTTGATTATGTTGTATGATCCTTTTAATGTGTTGGTGGATTCTGTTTGCTAGTATTTTGTTGAGGATTTTTGCATCTATATTCATCAGTGATATTGGTCTGTAATATTTTTTTTTTTTGTAGTATCTCTGTCTGGTTTTGGTATCAGGGTGATGGTGGCCTCATAAAATGAGTTTGGGAGTGCTCCTTCCTCTGCAATTTTTTTGGAAGAGTTTGAGAAGGATGGGTGTTAGCTCTTTTCTAAATGTTTGATAGAATTCACCTGTGAAGCCATCTGGTCCTGGACTTCTTTGTTGGAAGATTTTTAATCACAGTTTCAATTTCATTACTTGTGACTGGTCTGTTCATGTTTTCTATTTCTTCCTGGTTCAGTCTTGGAAGGTTATACCTTTCTAAGAACTTGTCCATTTCTTCCAGGTTGTCCATTTTATTGGCATAGAGTTGCTTGTAGTAGTCTCTTATGATGCCTTGTATTTCTGCACTGTCGCTGTAACTTCTCCTTTTTCATTTCTAACTTTATTGATTTGAGTCCTCTCCCTCTTTTTCTTGATGAGTCTGGCTAAAGGTTTATCAATTTTGTTTATCTTCTCAAAGAACCAACTTTTAGTTTTATTTATCTTTGTTTCTAATTCATTTATTTCTGCTCTGATCTTTATGATTTCTTTCCTTCTATTGACTCTGGATTTTGTTTGTTCTCTGGATTTTGTTTGTTCTTCTTTCTCTAGTTCCTTTAGGTGTAAGTTTAGATTGTTTATTTGAGATTTTTCTTGTTTCTTGAGGTAGGATTGTATTGCTATAAACTTCCCTCTTAGAACCACTTTTGCTGCGTCCCATAGGTTTTGGAATTTCATATATTCGTTGTCATCTGTCTCTAGGTATTTTTTTATTTCCTCTTTGATTTCTTCAGTGATCTCTTGGTTATTTAGTAACATATTGTTTAGCCTCCATGTGTTTGTCTTTTTTACGTTTTTCTCCCTGTAAGTGACTTCTAATCTCACAGCGTTGTGGTAGGAAAAGACGCTTGATATGATTCCAATTTTCTTAAATTTACTGAGGCTTGATTTGTGACCCAAGATGTAATCTATCCTGGAGAAAGTTCCACATGTAGTTGAGAAGAAAGTGTAATCTGCTGTTTTCAGATGGAATGTCCTATAAATATCAGTAAATCTATCTGGCCTATTTTGTCATTTAAAGCTTATGTTTCATTAATAATTTTCTTTCTGGTTGATCTGTCCATTTGTAGAAGTGAGGTGTTAAAGTCTCCCACTATTATTGTGTTACTGTCGATATTCTATTTTATAGCTGTTAGCATTTCCCTTATGTATTGAGGTGCTCCTATGTTGGGTCCATATATATTTATAATTGTTATATTTTCTTCTTGGATTGATCCCTTGATCATTATGTAGTGTTCTTCCTTGTCTCTTGTAACATTCTTTATTTTAAAGTCTATTTTATCTGATATGAGTATTGCTACTCCAGCTTTCTTCTGATTTCCATTTGCATGGAATACCTTTTTCCATCCCCTCACTTTCAGTCTGTTATGTGTCCCTAGGTCTGAAGTGGGTCTCTTGTAGACAGCATATAGATGGGTCTTGTTTTAGTATCCATTCAGCGAGCCTGTGGCCTTTGGTTGGAGCATTTAATCCACTCACATTTAAGATAATTATCAATATGTATGTTCCTATTACCATTTTCTTAATTGTTTTGGGTTTGTTTTTGCAGGTCCTTTTCTTCTCTTCTATTTCCCACTTAGAGAAGTTCCTTTAGCATTTGTTGTAGAGCTGGTTTTGTGGTGCTGAATTCTCTTAGCTTTTACTTGTCTGTAAAGCTTTTGATTTCTCAGTTGAATCTGAATGAGATCCTTGCCAGGTAGAGTAATCTTGGTTGTAGGTTCTTCCTTTTCATCACTTTAAATATATCATGCCACTCCCTTATGGCTTGTAGATTTTCTGCTGAGAAATCAGCTTTTAACCTTATGGGAGTTCCCTTGTATGTTATTTGGCATTTTTCCCTTGTTGCTTTTAATAATTTTTCTTTGTCTTTAATTTTTGTCAGTTTAATTATTATGTGTCTTGGTGTGTTTCTCCTTGGATTTACCCTGCCTGGGACTCTCTGAGCTTCCTGGACTTGGGTGGCTATTTCCTTTCTCATGTTAGGGAAGTTTTTGACTATAATCTCTTCAAATTTTTTCTCAGGTCCTTTCTCTCTCTCTTCTCCTTCTGGGACCCCTGTAATGCAAATGTTGGTGTGTTTAATGTTGTCCCAGAGGTCTCTTAGGCTGTCTTCATTTCTTTTCATTCTTTTTTGTTTATTCTGTTCCATGGCAGTGAATTCCACTATTCTGTCTTCCAGGTCACTTATCCGTTCCTCTGCCTCAGTTTTTCTGCTATTGAGTCCTTTTAGTGTATTTTTCATTTCAGTTATTTTATTGTTCATCTCTGCTTGTTTGTTCTTTAATTATTCCAGGTGTTTTTTCTTTAATTCTTCTAGGTCTTTGTTAAACATTTCTTGCATCTTCTCGATCTTTGCCTCCATTCTTTTCCCAAGGTCCTGCAACATCTTCACTATCATTATTCTGAATTCTTTTTCTGGAAGGTTGCCTATCTCCACTTCATTTAGTTGTTTTTCTGGGGGTTTATCTTGTTCCTTCATCTGGTACATAGTCCTCTGCCTTTTCGTTTTGTCTGTCTTTTTGTGAATGTGGTTTTCGTTCCACAGGCTGCAGGATTGTAGTTCTTCTTGCTTCTCCTGTCTGCCCTCTGGTGGATGAGGCTATCTAAGAGGCTTGTGCAAGCTTCCTGATGGGAGGGACCGGTGGTGGGTAGAGCTGGGTGTTGCTCTGGTTGCCAGAACTCAGTAAAACTTTAATCTGCTTCTCTGCTGATGGGTGAGGCTGAGTTCCCTCCCTGTTGGTTGTTTGGCCTGAGGCAACCCAGCACTGGTGCCTACAGGCTCTTTGGTGGGGCTAATGGTGGACTCCAGGAGGGCTCACACCAAGGAGTACTCCCCAGAACTTCTGCTGCCAGTGTCCTGGTCCCCGCAGTGAGCCGCAGCCGCCCCCTGCCTCTGCAGGAGACCCTCCAACACTAGCAGGTAGGTCTGGTTCAGTCTTCCCTGGGGTCACTGCTCCTTCCCCCTGGGTCCTGATGTGCACACTACTTTGTGTGTGCCCTCCAAGAGTGGAGTCTCTGTTTCCCCCAGTCCTGTTGAAGTCCTGCAGTCAAATTCCACTAGCCTTCAAAGTCTGATTCTCTGGGAATTCCTCCTCCTGTTGCCAGACCCCCAGGTTGGGAAGCCTGATGTGGGGCTCAGAACCTTCACTCCAGTGAGTTGACTTCTGTGTTACAATTGTTCTCCAGTTTGTGAGTCACCTACCCAGCAGTTATGGGATTTGATTTTATTGTGATTGCACTCCTGTTACCAGCTCACTGAGGCTTCTCCTTTGTCTCTGGATGTGGGGTATCTTTTTTGGTGAGTTCCAGTGTCTTCCTGTTGATGACTGTTCAGCAGCTAGTTGTGATTTCAATGCTCTCACAAAAGGGAGTCAGAAGAAGACTCTTCTTCATCTGATCTGGAAGATGTCGTTATATTCCACTGATTAGGAGCATGGGTTTTGGAGCTAACTTCTACTTTTTAGCTAAATGACTTTATGCCAATTACCAAATCTTTCTGTGCCCAATTTGCAAAATAAGGTCAATAACAGAATACTTAGAACTCTACTTGGCCCCATTGTTTGCATGGAAAAGCATTGGAACCAGAGACCTGAGTAAATACCTCTGCTCTCTACACTTACTGCCTATGTAGCCTATGCCTACATTTCTTCACCTGCAGCAGCTACATGACTTAGCATGTGTGATGACATTAGCCCATGAAAGATGCCGTACCTGATTATTCTTTTCTTCCTCTCAATCAGTTTCTGAGTAGATCGTCTGGGCCTTAGCCATCTGGGAACACACATTTCCTCCCACCATCAAGGGCTTAGTAGCACAAAAAAGTTATAATCATGATAATGACACAGCTATTTTCTACTCATTGATTGATTGATTCATTCATTCATTAATTCAAGAGGTAGTTCTTGAGAATTCACTAAATGAGTCACGGTTCTGTGTGCTAGAGTACAGCCTTGAGTGAAGGAGATGAGGTCTTTGAAAGAGTGGAGCTTACATTCCAAGGAAGGGGGAGAGATACTTAACATATGTAAACAGACAAATGGAACAAGATGATTTAGGTATTGTGTGAAGAGAAATCAGGGTTATGTGGCTGAGAGTGACAAGTACATGGGCTTTGGGAAAAGGCTGCTGATTTGATGACACAGTGCCACCCTAAAGAGAAGACCTCAAAACTAAGATGGGAAGACCAAGAAGGAGCTCTCCAGGTGGAGTTCTGGGCAAAGCTGAAGCATGTTCATGAGGTAGGAACAGGCTGGTAGGTTTAAGGAACACAAAAGCCAAAATGGAGAGTCTGTGCTAAGCAAGGGCAAGGAGTTTCCTGGAGCAAAATCACCAGTATCCCAGCCCCCACTCAAGTCATTACCTCCTATTTTGGGGTTCCTTCAGTGACTCAGAACAGTCATGACTCACTTCTGTCTCTTTTATGGTGAGTCTCTCCAGAGTCACGCTGAATGTGGAGCCAACCTTATTGTTCCTGCAGCTCCTGCTACACTGTACGATATCACCTGTGCTGGCAGAGTTCTAGCTACTTTCCTTTCTTGTTCATAGTCACCAAGACAAAAAGCAAGAGCAGGGATGCATGTCTGGGTGGCAGAATATCCCCCTCTCTGTGTTGCACTCAACTGTCAGCCTAGAGAGTTGTCTTGGTTGTCAGTTTCACTGTCAGCCTATCTATCTGATGACATCTTCAGCACAACAGGCTATCTCAGGAGCAGCACCTAGAACTCTCTCACCAAGCCTGGACCCCAGACTGTTTTCAAAGGGTGCAATCAGAGAGCAGCCAAGATGGTGGAGAAGAAAGACCCTGAGCTCACCTCCCCTCACAAACACACCAAAACCACAACTATCTCAGAACAACCATCGATGAAGAAGACCAGGAACTACCAGAAAAGATCTCCTACAACTAAAGACATAAAGAAGGAACCACAAGGAGATATATAGGAGGGGAAGTTTCATGATATAATCAAATCCCATACCCCCCCAGGTGAGCAACCCACAAACTGGAGAATAATTATATTGCAGAGGTTCATCCACAGGAGTGAGAGTTCTGAGCCCCAAGTCAAGCCTCCAGCCCAGTGGTGTGGGACTGGGAAGATGAGCCTCCAGAGCATTCGGCTTTGAAGGCCAGCAGTGTTTAATTTCAGGAGCCCCAAAGGACTGGGGGAAATAAAGACTTCACTCTTAAAGGGCGCACATAAAATCTCACATGCACTGGGACCCAGGGAAAAGCAATAATATGATAGGAGCCTGGGCCAGACCTACCTACTGGTCTTGAAGGGTCTCCTGGAGAGGCAGTAGGTGGCTGCTGCTCACCCTGGGGACATGGACATTGGTGGCAGCCATATCTTAAATGCTCCTCTACCATGGATGCCAATGCTGGAGGTACCACTGGCTCATTAGTGCCAAGACGTGACCCCATCCAACAACCTGTAGGCACCAGTACTGGGATGCCTCAGGCCAAACAACAAACTGCGTAGGGACATGGCCCCATCTATCAGCAAACAGGCTGCCTAAAACCTTCCTGAGCCCACAGCCACCTCTAGACAGGCCCCTCTACAGGGCCCTGCCCACCAGAAGGCCAAGACCTAGCTCCACCCACCAGTGGGGAGGCAATGGCCATGCCCTCCAGGAAGCCTGCACTACCCTCTAGACCAGCATCACCCACCAGGGGGCAGACACCAAACACAAGAAAACTACAATCCCACAGCATGTGGACCCAGCCCACTTACAGAAAGCCAGACCCTACCCTGTGACTAGCTGGTCCCTGATCCTGCTCACTATCAGGCCAACACAAGTTTCAGGACACCCCAGATCTCATACCTAATTGTGTCAGGAACCCCCCCACCCCACCCAGCAATCTAACACCAGCTCGGGATCCCTGGGCCCTGCAGACAGACTCCAGGACCTGGCTCTGCCTGCCATTAATCTGGCACTAACTGCAGGATCTGGCTTCATCCACCAGTGGGTGGGCAACAGCCCTGGAGTCTTCTGGACCCTGACTCCTACATCAGTGAGCCAGCACTAACCTTGGGGCTCCCTAAGGTTCTGCAGCCGGATGCCTCATGACCAGGCCCTGCTAATCAGTAGCTAGCAGCATCTGCACAAGCCAGGACCTGGCAACCAACTGGACTAGGGGCCAACCAAGCCTACCAGACTGCCCACACAGTCAGCCCACCATAAAAGAAGGACCCATGCAGCCCTCTTAGGGGCACACCTAGAGCATAAAATTTGGGTGACAAGAGGGGAGTGTGCTGCTGGAACATATTGGACGTCTCCTACAGAAGGCCACTTCTCCAAGGTCAAGAAACGTTAACTAACCTATCACACATATAAAAATACAAATAGCAACCTAGACAAAATGAAGCGACAGAAGAACAGGTTCCAGACGAGGGAAGAAGATAAAACCCCAGGACAAGAACTAAGTGAACTCGAGATAGGCAATCTACCCGAGAAAGAGCTCAGAGTAATGATCGTAATGATGATCAAAGAACTCAAGAGAAGAATGAATGTACAGAGTGAGAAGTTAGAAGTTTTTAACAAGTTATAAAATATAAAGAAAACCAAACAGAGATGAAGAATACAATAACTGAAATAAAAAATAAACTAGGAGGAATCAACAACAGGCAAAATGATACAGAAGAATAGATCAGTGAGCTAGAAGACAGAGTATTGGAAACCATTGCCACTGAATGGAAAAAAAAAAAGAAAGAAGAATGAAAAGAAATGAGGACAGTTTAAGAGACCTCAGGGACAAAATCAAGCACACTAATATTTGCATTATAGGGGTCCCAGAAGGAGAAGAGAGAGAGAAAGGGCCTGAAGACATACTGAAGACATAATAGCTGAAAACTTCCCTAACCTGGGAAAGGAAACAGTTACCCAAGTCCAGGACAGAAAGTCCCACACAGGATTAGCTCAAAGAGGAACACACCAAGACACATCATAATTAAAATGACAAATATTAAAGAGAGAATATTAAAAGCAGCAAGGAAAAGGCAATAAATAATATACAAGGGAACTCTCATGAGGCTATCAGCTGACTTTTCAGCAGAAACTCTGCAGACCAGAAGGGAGTGGCATGATATTTAAAGTGATGAAAGGGAAAAACCTACAACCAAGAATACTCTACCCAGCAAGGTTCTCCTTCGAACTTTATGGACAAATCAAAAGCTTTACAGACAAGCAAAAGCCAAAAGAGTTCAGCACCATCAAACCAACTTTACAACAAATGTTAAAGGGGCTTCTCTAGCCAAAAAAAAAGAATAGGCCACAAGGAGAAATAAGAAAATTACAAAATTAAAGAGCTCACTGGTAAAGGCAAACATACAGTAAAGGTAGAAATTATCCACACACAAAGCTAGTAGGGAGGTTA
Organism: Hyperoodon ampullatus; assembly: GCF_949752795.1. Classification (NCBI taxonomy): domain Eukaryota; kingdom Metazoa; phylum Chordata; class Mammalia; order Artiodactyla; family Ziphiidae; genus Hyperoodon; species Hyperoodon ampullatus. The sequence goes on from NC_136919.1 coordinate 32,166,276, forward strand.
AAAGACAAAAGTAGTAAAATCATCTATATGCACAATAAGCAGTTAAGGGATACACAAAACAATTAGATGCAAAATATGATATCAAAAACAGTAATAATAAATAATACGTGGTGTATACTTATACAATGGAGTGTTACTCAGCCATTAAAAAAATGAAGTAATGCCATTTGCAGCAACATGGATGGACCTAGAGATTATCATATTAAGTGAAGTAAGTCACACAAGACAAGTATCATATGATATCACTTATATGTGGAATCTTAAAAAATGATACAGGGATTCCCTGGTGGCTCAGTGGTTAAGAATCTGTCTGCCAATGCAGGGGACACGGGTTTGAGCCCTGGTCCAGGAAGATCCCAAATGCTGCGGAGCAACTAAGCCCATGTGCCACAACTACTGAGCCCACGTGACACAACTACTGAAGCCCACACACCTAGAGCCCATGCTCCATAACAAGAGAAGCCACCGCAATGAGAAGCCTGTGTACCGCAACGAAGAGTAGCCCCCGCTCGCCACAACTAGAGAACGCCCACACGCAGCAACAAAGACCCAAAGCAGCCAAGAAATTAATTAATTAATTTTTTAAAATGATACAAATGAACTTACTTACAAAACAGAAATACACTCACAGACATAGAAAACAAATTTATGGTTACCAAAGGGCCTAGTGGGTGGTGGTGGGGGTGGCTGTGGGAGAGATAAATTAGGAGTTTCGGACTAACATATACACACTACTATATATAAAATAGGTAAACAGTAAGGACCTACTGTATAGCACAAGAACTATACTCAATATCTTGTTTTTTTAATTAATTATTTACTAGAGTATAGTTGATTTAAAATGTTGTGTTAGTTTCTTCTGTACAGCAAAATGAATCAGTTTTACATATACATATATCACCCCTTTTCAGATTATTTTCCCATACAGGTAATTACAGAGTACTGAGTAGAGTTCCCTGTACTGTACACTAGGCCATTATTAGTTGTCTATTTTATGTGTAGTCGTGTGTATATGTCAATCCTACTCTCCCAATTTATCCCTCCCCCCCCACCCCCCTGGTAACCATAAGTTTGTTTTTTACATCTGTGACTCTACTTCTGTTTTGTAAATAAGTTCATTTGTATCATTTTTTTTAGATTCCACATATAAATGATATCATATATTTGTCTTTCTCTGTCTGACTTACTTCACTCAGCCATATGAAGCCATATGACAATCTCTAGGTCCATCCTTGTTGCTGCAAATGGCGGTATTTCATTCTTTTCTATGGCTGAGTAATATTCCATTGTATATATGTACCACATCTTCTTTATCTATTCCTCTGGATGGGCACTTAGGTTGCTTCCATGCCCTGGCTATTGTAAACAGTGCTGCAGTGAACACTGGGGTGCATGTACCTTTTTACTCAATATCTTGTAATAATCTATAATGGAAAAGAATCTGAAAAAGAATATGTGTGTGTGTGTGTGTGTGTGTGTGTATAACTAAATCACTTTGCTGTACACTTAAAACTAACACAACATTGTAAATTAACTATAATTCAATAAAAAAGAGGAAAATAACAGTAATTATGAAGGGAGGAGAGTACAAATGCAGGGTTTTTTTAATGAATTTCAAATTAAGATACCAGCAACTTAAAACAATCATGTATTTCTATAGACTGCTATAAAAAAACAAAACCTATAATAGATATACACACAAACCAAAAATCTATAATAGATATACACACACACAAAAAAAGGACTCCAAACATAACACTAAAGACAGTCATCAAATCACAGGAGAAGAGGACAAAAGAAGAAGAAAGGGAGAAAAAAAGATCTACAAAAACAAATCCAAAACAATTAACATAATGGCAATAAGAACATACATATCGACAATTACTTTAAATGTATCTGGACTAAATGCTCAAATCAAAAGACATAGAGTGTCTTGAGAATGGACTTGAGGATATGGGGAGGGGGAAGGGTAAGATGTGACAAAGCGAGAGAGAGGCATGGACATATATACACTACCAAACGTAAGGTAGATAGCTAGTGGGAAGCAGCCGCATAGCACAGGGAGATCAGCTCGGTGCTTTGTGACCACCTGGAGGGGTGGGATAGGGAGGGTGGGAGGGAGGGAGATGCAAGAGGGAAGGGATATGGGAACAGATGTATATGTATAACTGATTCACTTTGTTATAAAGCAGAAACTAAAAAAAAAAAAAAAAAAAAAAAAAGACATAGAGTGGCTGAATGGGTACAAAAACAAGTCCTGTATATATACTGCCTCCAAGAGACTCACCTCAGATCTACAGACACACACAGACGGAAAGGGAGGGGATGGAAAAATGCATTCCATGCACATGGAAATCAAAAGAAAGCCAGAGTAGCAATACTTATATCAGGGTAAAATCATGCTCTGTTCTGCATCACCCTTCTCTTTTCTAGTATAAGATGAGGGTAGGACAACAGGCTATGGAGTCAGGTGGACCTGGGTTTAAGTCCCTTCCTGTCCACTGATTAGATGTGAACTTGAGCAAGTGACATAATCTCCCTGTGCCTCATCTTCCTCATCTGTAAAATTGGAAGAATAATAATACCCGCATCATAGTTTATAAAGCACCAGCCCAGAGCCTATAATATAAAGAGACACAATTTTTCATCATTATTTTTACTTCTGGACCAAGATGTACACCTTGACTTTCTTCTCTTAATGATAGTTCCCTCCTCACCTCCTGTGATTAAGATGGAGTTTTTATTCCTCATGGTTTGGATGAGACTCGGCCTGGGAACTGGCCATCAGCTCAATTTTTGGGTTACTGGTTTCTCCGGTGAAGATCCCCAGACCTCTCAAGTTCTCAGGTAGAACTCTGAGCACCTGCCCAGCAGTGCCTGAGATACACAGCCTCGTTCCTTTCTCTGAGCCCCTTGCTACTGCAGAAAAGTTAGAGCTTAAACTATGCTAGCCACTCTGATTTGTGCACACACCTGGATAAGCATTAAATTCATGGTGTCAGAAAACAAGCATGAAACACCCACTGAAGCCTCCTTACTTTTTTATACTCTTGCATTTCATGTGCTTTGAGTTGCCAAAGGACATTTTTGTTAAGTAAAAAAAAAAAAGTAATGCTAGCATAGTTTGCTCTTGGAAAGAGCTTCTTATGAAAGCTGCAAGCTTTCTGGGGGCTGAAAGACAGAACAATTGGAAACTCCAAGTGTGACTTCTGGCCCCATCATTTAAGGCTGAATTCTCCTCTCTGAAACACACTGATGGTCTCCATTGCATAATTTAGCCTCCTGGCATGCACTTAAGTCCTATTCATGTGAAGAGTAGCTCAGCTTACAGCAAAGATAGAATATGCAATAGGTTCTGTGGTGTTGTTAGAACAGGGTTGATGAGAGAGAATTTTTCTGCAAATCCTCTATCCATTATGACACCAGCCTGGCACTTGGGAGTGGGAGGACGACCGTGATTAGGACTACATAGGGTGAGCAGAGATGTGTAACAGTCTATGCAAGTCTCATTTCCCAGATATACGACTGAGAAATGGATCACGTCTTACACTAAAATTTTTTACTGATTTTGAGCAACTTGCCAGGAACTATTCAAAAGACAGTGAATGTATTAGGATTAAGGGTCTCCAAGACTGAGAAGAATGGGCCCAGCCACGGATTACGTCAGCAATTCTGAGAAAATGATTTTCACTTTTTGTGGCCATGTTTGTGTTTATGTCATCGCTGAGGCAGGAAACCAACCTTCTCTCTCTCTCTCTCTCTCTCTCTCTGTCTCTGTCTCTCTCTCTCTTTTAAACTAGTTTTGGTTGTTTGCCCATCAGATTATACACTCACTGAGACTCTACATGCTACAACTGAACTTGGCTGCAAAGATAGCAAAATACAGCATCTTTAAAAATCTGCTGATTTTGAATTGCATAATGTCTGCGGCTTCCCAAAGTCTTTTCCCATCTTCAGCCTGACACAACCAGACCATTGAGTCTTCGGTAGGTGAAATATATATATGGTCACTGAGAAAGAAAACAAGCCCCATCCCATGGCTAGTTCTCTCTTCCCTCTGCTTGCTCCATAGATGACTTCCTTCCTTTATTTATTTATTCAGTTGTTTCAAATTTCATTTCAACAAATAAATTCATTCCAATATTCCCATGGTTTCAACCATGCTAATGGCAGCCTGGCTCCCTCTTCTGACCTCCAAAAGTCTATCACTATCTGCTGAACGCACATCTCTACTTGGTTGTCTTACAAGCACCCCAAGGTTAATATTTAACTCATCCTCTTCCCTCCTCCTCTTCCTGAATTTCTAACTGATGGAATGCTATCAGCACATTTTGCCCAAGCCAGAAAACCAGAGGTAATGATAGATTCTCCAGCTCCATCACTCAACTTATACAATTGCTTAATACACCTTACTCATGCTGCCTGTTAATATCTCTTAATCCTCTTTTTTTTCCTATTGTCACCTTAGCTCAAGCCAGTATCGTGTCTTAACCTGGATCACTGTATCAGCCTCCGATCAGTTCTCCCTGCCTTGATTCTTGTCCACTTCCAATGATTTCATGCAAGTAAGAGTCATCTTTCTGAAATGTGATTGTGTCTGACTGTGTCACTCACTGCCAAAATCCTTCAGTGGCTCTCCATGGCCCTCAGTCCAAGCTCCTTTGTTTGGCTTAAAAAGCTTTCCATAATCTGACCCTTTCATACGTATGTAGCTCCATCTTTCATCACCGTCTGCCTACTTTCACCCTCTAACTCACTCTCTCGCTCCATGTATACGTGCACGGCACTCTCACTTCTGAAACTGCCCTCCTCTTCTCCACCTATTTCTTTCTCTTTATCCAGCACTGAGCTGGTGGAATATCCTCCAGGGAGACTTCTAGGATTACTCTCCTCCCTGATTAGACTGTGGCCTCCTTAAAGACAGGGCTCATGTCTTCCTCATTTTGGAATCTGCAGTTCCTAGCAGAGGGCCTCTCACGTGGTTCTCAATCAAAGTTCAAAGACTGAATGAGAAACTTGATCTCAATGTACTACAGTTGGAAGGGCTGCTCACCAACCTGCTCAAAGTCTTCATGAAAAAATAACTGCTTGTGTCCTCCTGGGTTCTCCCAGCATCCAGAAGAGGGTATGCAATTAGATCCCTATCAATTATAGGCTATGAGCCAAGCAAACCTCCTTCACCCTTCTGAAAACTCTCAATAGCTCTGTTTCACTTTGCAGGTGGGATAATCGAGGCAAGAAGGTTGGTAGCAAGACAAAACTACCACTGAGTCCTGAGCAAGTCTGTCTTCATATGTTATCAGCTGAAACCTAATGGGAATACAGGAACCAGCACTTGATTTATTTTGAAAGAGAAAATGCCAGTATATTTTTATCAGAATTTGGGAAGGACAGACAAACAAAATGCAGAAAGCTAACGCCAGTCCCAAATGAGAATAGAAATTAAAAGAATCATAATAAAGTTACTATTAATAAAAACATCTCACATTTATCTCATTTAATACTCACACTAACCCTATCAGGTAAGTACTCCTTTGATCTCCATTTGTCATAGGAAGAAACTGAAGCTCAGAGATGCTCAGCACCTTGCCCAGGGCCACACACACGAGTGAGCAGCAGGGTCAACATTTGAACAAAGGTCTTCCTGATTTCACAGTCTGTATTCTCCATCATTGACCTCTGTTGCCGCTCCAAAAAAATATTTTATATGCTCATTATTCTGTGATAAACCATAATGGAAAAGAATATTAAAAAGAATATATATAATATATATATATAACTGAATCACTTTGCTATACACCTGAAACTAATACAACATTGTAAATCAACTATATACGTCAATAAAATATTTTTTAATTCAGAATGATTTTTCCTTTACATGTAGCCAGTGCAATACATAACTATCTAATGAATGAAAATGAGTGAGTAAAAAATCCATCTAGAATTCTCTGCTGATTCATGTTCAGATTTCTTTTGTTCACAGAACAGATTCCCCAGGGATCCTCGGGCCAAACTGAACAGCATCTCTTGAAACTTTTTAAAGAAAAATCTAACCTTTGCCCATATTGGACACGAACATGATGCAAATACGTTGTATTTCTTGGTTCTGCAAACCTCTGAGGCAGTGCAGTTCAACAGAACTTTCTGTGATTATGGAAAAGCTATATAACTGCACCGTCCAGTACGGAATAGCCACATGTGGTTGTCCAGGACATGAAATGTCACTAGTGTGATTGAGGAACTTAATTCTAAATTTTATTTAATTTTAATTAATTTACATTTAAACAGCCATATGGGACCATTAGATAGCAAAGAAGTTTCATTCAACAGTTATTTATTGAGCATCCACTACATGTCAGGCACTGAGTTAGATGTTAGTGATAAAGCAAGATGAAAAACAAAGCAATCCCTTGTTTTCATGGAGCTTATAGTCTAATAAAGATGATATCAATCATAAAGAAGATGTGGTACATATACACAATGGAATACTACTCAGCCATAAAAAAGAATGAGATAATGCCATTTGTAGCAACATGGATGCAGCTAGAGATTATCATACTAAGTGAAGTAAGTCAGAAAGAGAAAGACAAATAACATATGATATCACTTATATGTGGAATCTAAAATATGGCACAAATGAACCTATCTACAAAACAGAAACAGACTCATGGACATGGAGAACAGACTGGTGGTTGCCAAGGGGGAGGGGGTTGGGGGAGGGATGGAGTTTGAGGTTGGGGTGAGCAGATGTAAGCTATTACATATAGAATGGATAAACAACAAGGTCCTACTGTATAGAACAGTGAGCTGTATTTAATATCCTATTATAAACCATAATGGAAAAGAATATAAAAAAAGAATGTATATATATGTATAACTGAATCACTTTGCTATACAGCAGAAATTAACACAACATTGTAAATCAACTATACTTCTATAAAAAACTTTTTTAAAAGATAGATATCAAACAAATAATTATACCAATAAAGATAAAATGACATTGGTGGTTATAAAGCCAAGTGTTATAGAGCAAAGCTACAGAGTCTATTGAGACCTGGTCTGAGTGGCTTATGGAAGTTTCCTGAAGGAGGAATGTTCAGGTTGAGATCTGAGGGATGGGTACATGTTAACCAGGTGAGACCCTTCCAGGTAGAGGGAATTTTGTGGCAGAAGTTCTGAGACAGGTGGCAGCATGAGCCATCAGGGGAACTGAGAGGGGGCAGCGGCCTGGAGTGCCAGAGCCTGGTGGCTGGGTGCAGGGAGTAGTGGTGGGGTGGTCCAGGTCACACCCCACCAGGTCTTATGAAGCTGCACTGAAGCTTTTGGTCTTTGTACCAAGAACCATGTGAATATATGGAATTATCTTTGACTGGGAGTGGGGAGAGGTGGGAGGAGATGACATCATCAGGTAACATAATACTGGCTGAGGTGTGGCGATGTGGGAAAGGCTATGCGGATGCAGGGAGGCCAGGAAGGAGTCGGTAGATCAGGGGTGGACTCAGTGAACACAGGAGCTCAAGATCCAATGCAAGGGCGTCTATGTCTCTGGATTCACCATGTCACTGCATTCACTGCCTTCTGTATTTTGCAGCCAGGATGAGGCTGAGAGCCCACAGAGTGGACTCCCAGGGTCAATCCTGCCCCTACTTACTAGCTCTGTGATTTTTCCAAGCTGCTAACCCTCTCTGAGAATGTAGTTCCCTCATGTATAAAGTATATCCTGGTGAAGTTGCTGAGAACTGAGGCATAGGGTGTGCGGAAAGTACTATACAAATTCTCATCCTCACACCTGTCAGTGTGATTTTTATATCACTCGCCTAGGGATAGGTTCATGGGATATTATGGATGATGGGTTGTCCTTTTCTAGAAAGCCTAGAAGTATCTGAAATGCAAGATAAGCTCTCTCCTATCCAAATTACCATAAGAACTTAATTAGCTGAAGATACAATGGAATGTAAATCAAACATTGAGCATGAGCTATGTAGCATCACTGAGAACTTGTGGGTTACCTTGGACTTTGGATGCCACTCACCTTGGCCTCAATCACCAACTCTGTTCCTTCCACCCTCCTGCCCACTCCCAGTGAATCTATTTGTGTGTGTGTGTGTGTTCTTGTGCACAAGCATGCACACTCAAGCACATGATTCAGACCACCAGCTGCCCACTCATCTTTAACATGTGTTATTAATGTGATATATGTATATATATCCTTCACTATTAGTTAAAAACAATGATTTTTTAAAAATCAATGCAGCCTATAAACATCCAATGTTTTGTGCCTACTTTCATGAGGAATATGGTTTTACCTTAAGTGAAACTAAAACCATGAAATAATGCTTTTACATTGGGAAATAATGCTTTACAATGGGAAACAAAACAGAACAAAATAAAACAAGCAAACAAAAAACCTCTGTGGAAGGGGCTGCCTCCAGTCTTGGGCGAACATATAACTTACCACCCTTCCCAAGATACTTTGGAGAGTGAAGGGGGGATACTGTTAATAACTAAGATGGTCCCCCTTCTCATGCTTCACCCAGGGCCAGCCTTCCTGCAGCTACGTGCATGTTGGATCACAGGCCTGGGCAGGAACCCGCCACTGCTTGACCATGCTGAACCACTTTTATCCTCTGCCACAGCTGGCACATCTTACCAGTTCTCACTTGGACATCCCCTCTGCAATCAACTAAAGGTTTGTGTCCCCCCCAAATTCATATCTTAAAATCCTAACCCTAATGTGATGGTATTGGGAGGCAGGGCCTTTGGGAGATAATTAGATCATGATAGTGAAGCCCTCATGCTTGGGATTAGTGTCCTTATAAAAGGGACCCCAGGGCTTCCCTGGTGGTGCAGTGGCTGAGAGTCCACCTGCCGATGCAGGGGACATGGGTTCGTGCCCCGGTCTGGGAATATCCCACATGCCGCGGAGCGGCTGGGCCCGTGAGCCATGGCCGCTGAGCCTGCGTGTCCGGAGCCTGTGCTCCACAACGGGAGAGGCCACAACAGTGAGAGGCCCGCGTACTGCAAAAAAAAAAAAAAAAAAAAAGGGACCCCAGAGAGCTTTGTAGCCCTCTTTCTGCCATTTGAAGACACAATAAGAAGTCTGCAACCTCACCAGAACCCAACCATGCCAGTATCCTGATCTTGGGCTTCCAGCCTCCACAATTGTGAGAAACAAATTTCTGTTGTTTATAAGCCATCCAGTCTATGATGCTTTGTTAGAGCAATCCAAACCAAGACACCCTCCTTTACCCTATGCTAAGAATCCACCTGCTATGCAAGGGGTGCTGCTTGGCTAAACTGCTTATGGACCACAACTCCTTGGGGTGAACCTTTCATTTCTGTATTATTTTTTAAAATTAATTAATTATTTATTTATTTTTGGCTGCGTTGGGTCTTCATTGCTGCACGCGGGCTTTCTCTAGATGCAGTGAACGGGGCTACTCTTTGTTGCGGCACGCAGGCTTCTCATTGTGGAGCACAGGCTCTAGGTGCACAGGCTTCAGTAGTTGTGCCACGTGGGCTCAGTAGTTGTGGCTCACGGGCTCTAGAGTGCAGGCTCAGTAGTTGTGGTGCATGGGCTTAGTTGCTCTGCAGCATGTTGGATCTTCCCAGGCCAGGGCTCAAACCCATGTCCCCTGAATTGGCAGGAGGATTCTTAACCACTGCACCACCAGGGAAGTCCCTGGGGTGAACCTTTTAAAGGTTGCAAGAAAAGTTAATAGGCTTACTGAGCCTCTTCTTTTTGCTTTCCTCTCCCTTCCCAAATATCCTTACCCTCTCACTTTTCCTTTCCCTTGGGAGAGTCATTTCCAGTTTCCCTTCGTGGCTACTCTTTCCAGCCAGCCTCTGACAACTCTCCTTTATGATGCTCTCCACCCAGGGGCAGTCACAGCCTCAGAGGTGGTGGGAAACAAGCTGCACACACACAACATAATTCAAGATGGTGGGTGTTCAGTACCATCTTCATGAAATAAACAATAATAAGCATAGAGGCAAAAATAAATCTAGGAAGACTTCATGAAGGAGGTGAGACTGAACCAGACCTTTAAGGATCTGTACAAATGGGAGTGGGGAGGACTCTCCAAGACATATAAATGTACAGGCAAAGGCCAGGAGTAGGAAAAGGCAAGAATCACAACGAGAATTATTTGGTTAGAACCTCTGAGGGAGGTGAGTCCAAACCCCAGCATCAGCTTCAGAGCCTATGTTTTCACTCACTCAATATCTTACACCTCCTTTCAGGGGTTGTCCACTGATTTCTGGACTTTAACCTTCCACCTCTGCTTCATGTCCAGAATAACAAGAGAGGCTGAGACACTTTGCAAGTCAAGGTTCCTCCAGACAAACCCACATAAGAATTTCTAGACGAGGAGGCTTCCCTCCATACCATCTCTGTGACACATGTGGTCATTGTTGGCAAAGAGAGGCCATCCAGAGATGCTCTGTGATATGTGAGATGACAGGAAGGGGCTCTGGGAAGAGAAGTATCAATAGAAGAAATGCAGGTGGCAAGGGAAGGTAGCGGGAACCTAAAACTAAGTCATGGGGCTACCCCGTGCCAGGCAGGAGAAAAGGAATTTTAGATTCTCTCAGCCTTCACAACCTGTGCAGTAGGTATTGTTAGTCTCATGTGATTTGTGAGAAAGTCTCAGAGAAGACAAAAAAAATTGCTCTGAGTCTCACGGTTGAGATGAGGCAGGGGAGGTTTGTGTGAACCTTTTGCATCTTACCCATCTGCTTCTATAATGATGGGTGAAGCTCGGCATGGGGACGGTGTGGAGATCTGGAAGAGGGAGGGCAAGAGGCATCTGTGCCCCTCACCAACTAATGAGAAAGCAGACGGTTGGAGAAGAATCATTTACTCAGACGGGCATCATCTTTAGGTTCTGTCGGGAAGTAAAGGTTGTTTTGCTTTTGTTCTGCTTTTTTTGTTTGTTTTTTGTCTTTTTGGAATGAAAACCAAAAGCACCACATATTTTATCAAAATCATACAGCTATTCCTTGTGATAAGAAAACCTATCACACAAAACATTGCTCTATCAAAATGCATTAAAGTAGCAAATGATTTTTATTTTGCCTGAGCATATAAATTACTAGATGTTTCTAGTTTCTCTAGCAAGTGTCATGTGAATGCTATTATCTTGCCCCAGTTCCCTGAGCCTTATATTAGATATTATCTAGCATTCATAGTGGAAAATCTAAAACAAAAATCTGGGGGTCAAACAATATTGTGCTGAAAACCAGCACCTGGCCTGAATGCCCACAATCTCAGGGTTGTTCAGTGATTCTCTTGATGTCTACATTTTTAAAAACAGTTTTGTGGATTTTTATTTGAATTCTGAAACAGCAATAGCAGAGAGGTAAATCTCAAAGGTCTGATGTTGTCTTGGATCCATAGTTTTTCATATTTTCCTTCAACTCTTCAGGTGGATAAAACAATAACAAACATCTTTTTAAAATCTCACTAAGAGGTAATCCCATTGAGGTGGCCACTTAGGTGGCTACGGGCAGCGTACACACAAGTCATGCAGCGGTGCTCTCTCTTAATAGAGATCAACAACTACCAGCCTTCATGATGAATCTCAAGCCCTCCTCTTCTGATTCCAAGTGGAGGCATCACATTTCGACCATCCAACCCCTGTCTCACTCCTTCTTATAACTAGAAGAGCCTGCAGAGACCATTGTTGGGCCTCCTTCGGAGGTATGGGCTGATGCCCAAGGAGGCAGAGACTATGGATTCTTTCCAGAAGCCACTGGACTTGGTGGACCAAGCTGTGGACTCATGATTCAAGGGCTTATCCTTGAATCTGTGCAAAATAAAGAGCTGTGCAAAATAATGAGAGGTCCAGTTCATCCAAAGCTGCCTTAAAGAGCCTACAAAATATAAAAATGAAGTCCTCCTGGCCCCCAGGGAGGAGGATAGAAACTGTGTTTGGGGAACAGGGGGCTCTCGATAGGGTACAAGAGCATCTCCTGGGGGCGGAGTGATTTTTACTTGATTCAGACTGGAAATAACAGTTCCTGGCATCATGCAAATGAAAGTACCAAGGAGTCTCTTACATGAAAATGTGGCAAGTTGGCTTCTTTTCAGAGTAGCTAAGTAGGAAAATATACAAATTAGGTTAGAGAATGATTGGCTAAATAGAAGAAAAACTATTTGGGTTTCCAAAATTACATGTTTTGAAAAATATTCAGTGTGTCTAAAAAATAATAGAGGACCAAAAGTAATGATTTAGCCCTAAATCACCTTAGAGATAAAAGTAAGTAAAGATACTTCTGGCTAGTGAATTTGCATGCGAATATAAGTGTGTGTATCCATGTGAACATGTATAAACTTTGTCTCCCAACTAGATGGTAAATCTTCTGAAGACAGAGGCTCTTATATCTGGGCTGAGTTGGAATCAAATAAATTTTTATTGATTCATTAAGATCTACTCCTCTCCCAGCCTTTCTTTTCTTTAAAATGGTACTAGTTTCCCCGTCTACATATTAGAAACTCTGATGAAATACAAACTACTGGAGTACAGAGACCACTTACTTATTCATCTCTTTTGGTTCCCTAATTCCATAACACTAAGCACACCCTCAAATAATCCAGACCTCTCTGTTCTCTCTCTCTCTCTCTCTGTCTCTTTCTCTGGTACACACATACACATACATTCAAATCTTTTATAAGGAAGGCTTAGCACAGCTAATCAACACATATTTAAAGAAACACTTTTGAATACAGACTACATCCATGAAAGTAATGAGAGCTCAAAGAATTCCCACCAAGAAATGGAATGGTTTGAGTTTCTGATTGTGGATTCCTACATCACGGAAAGTAGTCACGAAAATTGTAATGCAACTGGTCCATTGGAATAAAAAGGGAAATATCATCCATGTTGGCTGTTTTTCTACCTCTAAGTGTATCTATATATTTTCTTTCTTCCTTTCATATAAACAAACATGCATTGAGCACTTATATATATAAGACACTACTATGTAACAGTGGCTAACAGAAAAGATTTATACAGGTGTCTACACATAACACGTCCAGGAGGAGAAGAATAAAGTAACATGGCTGGCAGAAACGGCTGGGAGTGTCAAGACTTTAGAACATGTCCAGGTTCTGCCACTTTCGTGCTGTGTGACCTCAGGTAAATCACTTAACAACAATGCTGAGCTTCAGTTTCCTTCTGTGTAAAATAAGAATAACAGGACCCTACAGCGTTTTCACAAGACTCATAGAAAATCATGAAAGTGACTTGCAACCATTAAAGCACATAAAATGTTAACTAAAATATGATTTTGCAGACAATGGCATATCTACTGCATTCACGGAATGGTTAATATTGGAACACTGGCCATCCTGGGCTCAAATTGGCCTGCACCATGTCTTTAGAACTTTGAAAGCGTCACCAAGATTTAAAACTCAAATTCAGTTTCCATTAAAAAAAAATTGGAAAATCTAATGGACTAAAATTGAGCAGCTGTGCCACTATCAGATGGAAGAGCTACCAGGTAGTTAACCACAGTCCCCACTATTCCCTTTTGCTTACACAAGTTACAAATCAGTATAAGAAAAGAGAGACAGAGGTAAACACAACAAAAGAGGGGGTGCTAGTGGCAGATGCTGGGTATTAAGGAGAGAACATTTGCAGCGGAGAGGGCTAGGAGAGCTGCCTGGAAGAAGTGGTATTTGAGCCATACTTTGAAGATCATGTAGAAATGAGGGAAGAAAACATGAATTCCAGGCAGAGGAAATGGTGTGAAAGAAAGTATGGTGGCAAGCAACCATGGCAGGGGAATTGGGAAATGGGAACCACCATCTGAATCAAGAGAAAGGTTTGTGCAGAATATCCATTTATCTATCAAATATTTATTGAGAATCTATGTGTCAAGTTCTGGAGATACAGAAATGAGTAAGACAGACACTTGAACCTGCCTTCTCAGAGCTTACCATCTAGTGAGGGAGACAAAGAAGTGGGGAAAATGTAGTTGGACTGATTCCTGCCGCATTCTGGAAGGCCTTTGATATCAACCAGGAAAGTCACAGAACCCCTTAACCTCTGCAGAATGGATTTGCTACTCAGGAGTTAGGATCATGAGTTGTAGCTGTGAGTCCCGTTTTGCTACAAATCCCCTGTGTGTCCATCAACTGTTGACCATACTCATTCACATAAATAGAGATAAGATCAATGTTAGCTACTTCCCAGCATCTTCGGGATGATGACAGTAGAAAAGTGAAGTAAAAGTGTGTTGAAATGCAAAATAACTTATGCAAATGCACGTTAGTGTTACTACTTTTCTGGTCTCCAGGGATCATGTTATAGGCTGTACTGATAACCTCACATCAGAGAGACAGCAGAAATGATGGCTCAGAACTATTTGTGGATAATGGAAGATGGGGTAGAACTAGTGTGAGCATGGGCCTTGTAACAACAGAGACCTAAATTCCAATTTCATCTTCACCGTTTGCTACCTGTATAACTTTGGATATGACATAACCTCTTTAGGCTTTTCTCACCTATAAATTATATCTATAATATCTTTTTCCTAAGGCTGTCATGAGACTAAAATGTAAGAATTTATGACAGTGCCTGGTACACAGTAACTATTCAATAAATGGTAATAAAGGTTATTTTCATTACAGCTCACGTAACTTTCCTAAGATGATAGGAGTTGATTGTAGAATCAGGGAATCACAGAACTAGAAGTGACCTCAAAAAGTGTTTTTCTCTTCCTGAGAGTATGGTCTTGCATCTTGTTCCAGTATTTCTCACTCCAAAGCTGTGATACTACTTATATATTACCGAGTTTCCTCTTAAATTTAAACCCATTTTATCTTTTTTAATTTCTCTGTAGACTAACAAGACTAGAGAAAGAATAAGTTGGACAAGACTAAGGTCTAGCGTGACCAATTTTCCTAGTTTGCCTGACACTGAGGGGTGTCCCAGGACACTGGAGGTTCAGGACTAAAACGGGGACAGTCCTGGGTAAACAGGGTCAATTGGTCTCTCTACTTCACCTAATGTAGAATTTTTATCTCTGGTTAAGTTGGAAAAGCCAACAGCTGTACAACACACTGCATTCTATTTCTTACTATAAAAAATAGACAACCAAGAGTCATAAGCAACTATAGGCAAATATCCCTTATAGACTAGTATGCACACTACCACCTTTCCCCCTTAAATAAACATGGTTTCTTGGTCAATCAGCGAGGACCCTGATGGCATAGATGTGCACTGCCAGGACCCTACCCTCTGTTTTGGTGGTGCTTGTGACCTTGGAAGAAAGGTAGTCTTCCCTTCCTTATATCTCTGATGCTATTTAAGATGGTGAATCTGACAGCTCCATGCCAGATGGTTTTCAAATGAACAGCCCATCCTCGAAGTCCATAGTGAGGGGTTTGTTTTTGTGTCTTGTCTTATCAAATCTGGATCAGAATAAAATCGTGCACCTCTCTTACCTCGGTGACTGTGTATGATCTTTGTCTCCACTGGTTCAGGCTGAAGTCAAGTTCTTCTATTGATATTTCTGCCTGGTTAATGGAAGTCCTCTCTTCTTTGGCTGGGATATTCTAAGCACTTCACTGTGTGGCCTGCAAACCAAATCATGATGGTTGAAGGCATTGAGCTTCTCCAATAAGTCTTCTGGATCTTCCTTCCAAAATTCCTGCTTCCATTGATGAACAATTTTTTATAAACTCAAAATAACTTGGGCAACTTCTCTTGCATTGGGATTTTCCTTAATTTTTCACACAGAGACAAAGCCTTGAAGTCAGTCAGGATAATGACTGGTTACAGAGGGAATGAGAAACATTCCCTCTAGAATGCCCTCGATTCCTTAGAGAATTATGGGAAATGTTCCAATAGTGTCCAGTGGTCATTTAGTTTTTCCAGTAACTTGAATGACTCACAGTGGCAGAAACCAGGTCCTCAAGAAGTGTTACATCATCCCCTTGTGATAAACAAACAGAAGCTTCTTGGTGAAGCTGTGCAAACCCAACTTTCAGCAGCATCAGCCACATAATCAGAGTAATCTTGAGGAATAATCTTGATTTTTAAACCATTGAAAAACAGACCTTTAAAAAGATGTATCTAGAAGATATTATGACAAACAGCAACATCTGTGACATACAAGTAGTATGGTTTCCTTAATATATGAAGAGCTCTTATAATTCAATAAGAAAGAAAATTAACAACCCAACAGAAAGATGGATAACGATCACAAGCGAGCTTCTTCACAGGATACACAAATGTCTAGAAAGCATTTGAAAATCTGTTCAACTTCATTAAAAGCAAGTATGCAAATAAAAACAGAATATTTTCACCTCTCAGTGGACAAAAATCAAAGCTTTATAGGACAGCACATTAGTAAAAATGTGTCAGTACTTTCTCAAAATGTTCCTTAAAGTATTAAGGGTGCAGTCTTTTTAAAGAGCAATGTAAATGTTCAAAACCTATAATAAAGCAATAGTAGAAATTTATTTTAAGATGAACTTGTATACAATGATATAACTAAGAATGTACATTGAAACATTTTGAAACAGTGAAGGAGTAGCCATATACTAAATGTTCATCAATTAGAAATTATTAAATAAATATTATGGACTGAAAATTTTTGTGTGCTCAAATTCATATGTTGAAATCCTAACCTATGATGATTTCAGGAGGTGGGGCCTAAGGGAGGTAATTCAGTCATGAAGGTGAGGCCCTGATAAATGGGATTAGTGCCCTTATAAAAAGAGACACAAGAGAGCTTGCTTCCTCTTCCTCTCTGCTTTCTGCCATGTGAGGATACAAGGAAGAGACAGCTCCCTCTGTAAACCAGGAAGAGGACCTTCCTCAAGAAACCGACACTGCTGGCATCCTGATCTTGGACTTTATAGTCTCTAGGACTGTGAAAAATAAAAGTTGTTTAAGCCACCAAGTCTATGAGGATTTGTTATAGAAGCCATAACTGACTAAGACAGGCACATAAAGAGATGCAGTGATGGTGGGACTTCCCTGGTGGTCCAGTGGTTAAGACTCCATGCTTCCCCTGTAGGGGGTGTGGGTTCGATCCCTGATCGGGAAACTAAGATCCCACATGGTGTGGCCAAAAAGAGAGAGAGAGAGAGAGAGAGAAGAGAGAGATGTAATGATGGAATACTATACAGCTACTATAAAGAATGAGATAGATCTATAGGTACTAAAATTTTAACTAAGAAGAGCAAGTAGAGAAGGATGTGTGTAGCATGCTCCTATTTGTGAAAAACAGGGAATATAAAACTAGATACAGACACAAATAGAGATAGACATATACACCACACTCAAATGTACTTCTGTAAATCTAGGAAATTCTGAGAAGGCACACAAAAATCTGTGATAAGCTACCTTTTGGAAAGTAGAATTTGGGGTCAGAGTGAGAGGGAGACTCCTTTCTATTTTATATCCTTTTATACTCACAGTTTTTAATTCTTTCTGAAAGGTATTAAGATAATAGCACAAATTGAGCCAGCTTCTGTGCTACATCTACTTATAACCACTAATAGAAAGTGTTAATAATTACTAAATTAATTACTAAATTAATTAATAATTACTAAATTAACCTCAATGCCTTGCTGTGTGTCTTCTTTATGTATCATTCTCCATGCAGCTCTCATTAGTAGCGCACATCACCCTGTAGAGCTATTGCATGTCGGAGGGCTGCTTCCCCCAATTGCCTGTGATCTCTAAAGAATAAGCTGGTGATGTTTCATGGGATGGGGTGGGGTGCTGATCTGGCCTCCAGCTCTGCCACTTAACATATCACGGTTCCTGTTTTACAGATGAGGAACCTAAAGTTCAGGGAGAGGACAAAGGAATTGTTGCCTCAAGTCACACAGCCAGTTAGCAGTTGAATCATGATCAGGATATAAGGCTCCTTCCCCCAGTCCTACTTCTACTTTGAAGTGACTGGGGAATGCCTGAAGCTTTAGAAGAAATATTGAGCTGACATCAACGTGGTACAAGAATAGAGATTCGGATTTTCCTTCTGAAAGATTGATCATCTCATAACCTTTCCTAATTCCAAGGACAGACTTGCACAGGTCAATGGTTGGAGTGGTGATGTTTCCTTTTATTGACCCCCAGAAATACAGTTACAAAGGTCTTGTGTGATGGGACAAGGCAGTATAGTTGGCAGAAGTGCCAGGGAGTTCAAGACTACAGAATGGATCTAGGTCTGCCACTTTCTTGCTCTGGACCTGTGAACAAGTCACTCAACATTCCAGAACTTAAGATTCCCCTTCTGTAAAACAGGGTAACAGCAGTGCACAAAGTTTTCATGGGACTCAGATAAAATCATGCAAACGACTTGCAAATTGTAAAGCACTATAGAAAGTGAATTTAAAGAATTATTTCACAGACAATAAGCACCTCTACTTGTATTCACTGAATTGTTGATATTGCAAGACTTTGGAGACCGTCCAAGGCCAGCCTCGGATCAAATCTGGCCTTCACTGGGTCTTCAACATTTTAAACGAGTTGTCAACATTTAAAACTCAAATTTCAGATATTTTTTAAAGTCTGGAAGAACTTTAGACCTGCATTCTAGCATGATAATAATGAACTAAAAGTGAATAGACGTGCCTCATTCAACATGACATATAGAGGGCTTCCCTGGTGGCGCAGTGGTTAAGAATCCACCTGCCAATGCAGGAGAAACAGGTTCAATCCCTGCTCCGGGAAGATCCCACATGCTGCAGAGCAACTAAGCCTATGCACCTCAACTACTGAGCCTGCGCTCTAGATCCCGTGTTCCACAACAAGAGAAGCCACTGCAGTGAGAAGCCCACACACTGCAACAAAGAGTAGCCCCCGCTCGCTGCAACTAGAGAAAAGCCTGCACACAGCAACGAAGACCCAACACAGCCAAGTAAGTAAATAAATAAATAAATTTATAAAGAAAACAGAACATGTAGAGTCGTCCCTAGGTATCCACAGGGGATTGATTCCAGGACTCCCACGAATACCAAAATTCACAAATGCTCAGGTCCCTTATATAAAATGGTATAGCATTTGCATATAACCTGTGCATATCCTCAGGTATACTTTAAATAATCTCTATATAGTAGTTTTTATTACTACATGTTCACTGGCCCAATCAGTTTATCAGAAACTTGACTTCAGTAGGGTGGTAACATCACATGGCAATAAATCTTGCAGGAGCTGTCCTGCTGTCAATAGAACCTGGTTAAGGTTCTGACAGGACTCTCAGGAAGATAACCCTGAACTGGACTTCTCTATCCCACAGGAGCCAACAGACCCACAAAATAAGAGACTCCTGTGTGTGTGTGTGTGTGTGTGTGTGTGTGTGTGTGTGTGAGATTTATGAGTAGATAAGTGTATTAGAATTACACAATAAGTAAGCAAATGAGATTAAAATGTATCCCCACAATTCCTCTACTCAAAGAGTATAATATTAAGAGATAAATGGGTTGACTCAGCTCTAAAAGTGGAAGTTTCTGATTTATGGATGCATTCATATACTCATTTATTCATTCATTCAACAACTATTTACTGAGTGCCTAATATATTGCTGGTACTTGCCAAGACTCCTGGGAAAAAAAATAAACTCAGTTCCTGTCCCAACAAGCTTACTTAACTCTTCCATTAACTACCTGTACAACTAAACAACTTGACTCAATCTCTCTTTCCATCTCAATGCCTTCACCTTAAAGTACACGTTTCTGTGATTTTGGTTAGCCTAAGTGAGTTCTGTATGGGTGGAAACGTATTAAACTATGTCAGTGAGCAACAGATATTCAATCAACATTAGCCCAAGCTGAGTCCATCACTTTACAGAGAAGGCCCTGAGGCCCACGTGGTTAGGTAACTTGCTCAGGTGGGCAGCTAGTTGTTGGCCACGCCAATTCCCAACAGTACAGCTGTTACCACCATCAGCAGAGCCCAGTAGGCCTTCAGGCCCCTCAGCCACACCAGGATACCTTCTTTGGTTTTAGCCCAATTATTTTATAGTCTTTCTTCTGCTGTCTTTGAGTTCTGCATTTGTAAGATGGAGTGCTTAGGTTATGCCTGTAAATGTGTGCTTTCCTGGATTTAAAGATTCTCTCTGCACTCGTGGTTTGCTCATAATTGTTTGACTGCTAAAGCTTCACCTTCACTTCAGGCACTCTGATTTGAATTTGGGGTTATTAATTAAATATAACAAAAAGAACTTCAGCTTACATGGTTTCTTTCCTTCACGCTTTAGAAGAGGGAGTTCTGTATTCAGTACCGCTGAATTCAGGTGCTCTGTGGACATGGACAAGAAAAAGTTACATCTTCGTTTCCATCAATTGCTAACCGAAATTTAACATTACCTTTAGATACAAATGTAGGGAACAGACTGTAGTAGTCTTAGAATGTTGTCACAATTCAAGTCACAGGTATGTTTATATCTACATAATGGTTGTTGCAGGTTTCTTGAAATAGCTTATGAGCTTACCACTGCTTCAAAAGTAAGGTACTTATTTGGGTCCAGCTTTAGGTATTTTTATTTAATATGTTAATAGAAGCACATAAATTACCATAGCACAAATTTGATTTTTTAATACTTTGATAACTTTAAAATAAATGTTTTCCTTTGTTATTCTGTGTATTTTATTTTATACATTTAGAAACACTAATCTAAAAAAAAGAGTCTACCATCTCCTCCAGATTACCAAAAGAATCCATTGCCACAGAATGTTTAAGAATTCTTGCTTTTAGAGCAATGGTTCTCAGTCGGAGATGATTTTGTCCCCGTCCCCTGGGTACATCTGACAATGTCTGGAAACAGTTGCTACTGGCATTGAGTGGGTAGAGTACAGGGATACTGCTAAACATTCTACAATGCACAGCACAACAACCATGCACAAAGAATTATGCCCAAATGTCAATCGTGCTGAGTTTGAGAAATCCTATTTGGGAGCAATATACAACAAAAGGCCAAAAAGTTGCTCTCTTTCCATTCCCGCTGAATTCCCACTTAGAGTCATCTGTTTTTTGTTATTTTTTTGTTTTGTTGTGCGATACGCGGGCCTCTCACTGTTGTGGCCTCTCCCGTTGTGGAGCACAGGCTCCAGACGCGCAGGCACAGCGGCCATGGCTCACGGGCCCAGCCGCTCCGCGGCATGTGGGATCTCCCCGGACCGGGGCACGAACCTGTGTCCCCTGCATCGGCAGGCGGACTCTCAACCACTGCACCACCAGGGAAGCCCGAGTCATCTGTTTTGATATTCTTGCTCTCCATTTGAGTAACCACATAGAGGAAGTAGGTTTGTTTTTGTTTTTAATTCTTGTACCCACCCCATCTCCAAATATTACAAGTTGCCCTAGATCTGTAAGCCAGAAGCTCTGAACAGGATGAGTTAAGAGTATTGATGAATTTATTGGACCAACTTCTTAAAAATGTAAGCAAGGGGTCCGTGAACCACAAGCAAAAGCACGATGGTCCATAAGCCTTTTGTCTAGATACCAAGGCCTTGTATTGACTGTATGGTTAATTTAGTGCTTTCCTCAAGGGTGGCCTCTTTTAAAAGGGCTCCCTTCAAGCCTAGGAGGGCAGCAGGAGGGAAGGAGGAGGTGAGGAGACCAAGTGTCTTCTCTATCCAGGCACTAGTAATAACAACATGGGACACAAGTGAACCAGCCATCTTCGATGTTTCCTTCCTCCCTCTCCCCTTAGTAATATATTCATCTTCAAAGGAAAATCTTTCAAATGTTAATTTTTAAAAATAAATTTCTCAAATGAAAGAGCAGAGATTGAATACTACAGGATAAAAAAAAAAGTACAAAGGGTAGAAGTCAGAATAGCGTCTTTAAACTTTTGTAGGAGAAGCCTTGACAAATAGCTGCTTTTCACCTGGGCATATTTTACATTACCCATCCAGGCTGTGAGTAACACTCCTTTCTGCTTGGAGGTTCTGAAAAACATCTGGCTTGGTCTGGCAGAGACCAGCCTTGCTGGTGAATCCCTCTTGCTATGTAATACCAAAAAATAGGACCAGAAACTGATGCCCCAGGACAGTATAAAGGCAAAAGGTAGATCAGGGACTTCTCGTGAGTAAAGAATACAACTCCAAGTGGGCTGGTGTGATGGTTAATTTTACGTGTCAGCCTGGCTGGATCACGGGGTGCCCATATATTGGGCTAAATATGAATTCTAGATGTGTCTGTGAGGGTGTTTCCAGATGAAATTAGCATTTGAATCAATGGACTCAGTAAAGCAACTTGCCCTCCTCAATGTGGTGGGTGGGCATCATCCAATCCACTGAGGGCTCAAACAGAACAAAAAGGCAGGTGAAGGAAGAATTTGGCCCTTCGAGCCTTGCTGGGAAATTGATCTTCTCTTGCCTCACAGCTTCAGATTCTCAGGCCTTTGGACTCGGGCTGCATTACACCACTGGCTTTCCTGGGTCTCCAGCTTCCAGTTGGCATATCTCAGCCTCCGTAACTGCACAAGCCAACTCCTTATAATATATACCTATGATTGGTTCCCTATGTATCTGCCTATCTATCTATCTGCCTATCTATCTATCTATCTATCCATCTATCTCCTATTGATTCTGTTTCTCTAGAGAATGCTGACTGACTAATAGAGCTGGCTAACTCCTGAACCTCCAGTCCACGGCACAATACTTGGCATGGAGAAGATATTCAATAAATATTTGTTCAGTGAATACATTCACTAATGAATAAATAAATCACAATCACCTTTTAAAAAAATATTCCTTTTCCCATTTTACAAATGAAGGAACTCAAGGAATTTAAGTATGCTTCCCCAAAATTATACAATTTCTAATAGGCTAAGCCAGTTCATGAGCTCCAGGTCATCTGACTGGAAACACCTTACCCTAGACATTATTTTTTTCTCTTAGGGATTTATTTAAGGCATATTTGGTCTCAACACACGTTGAATGGGCTCAAGAATGATCTGGCTGGGGCATGATTCACGCAACTGATTATCAGCACACACGACAATAGATAGTTTGGGAAGTACTATGTTCAGCAAAAATCAAACATGTTTCTTTACTGTAGGACTTAGAGCTTTCCATATGCCAATACATAGCAGAAATAGAATGCGATATTTCCCAAACCTAACTGAGGAACACATTTTGGGAACAACATAAAGCAACATTTTGCAGTAATTTTTTTGAGAAATATGGTGTAGGCATCTTGCCTCTCTTGTCCTCGCTACCTGATTGAATGGTGGCCAGCATGGAGAAATCATCTCACTTCATCTTCAGAACCACCAGCCTGGTGAGGCAGCTGTTCATCACCATGTGGGGATGAGAGATACCAAGAGAGCATTTTCAGAATGAGGACCCAGCTCCACTGTTACTCAACCAATCAAGAGCAAAGAAAAGCACATTGCCTGTGGTTGTTTCAACCCTACTCAGGAACAGAGCCACTTTCTGGAAGGCTGTGCAGTGCCAGAATGCGTGTTCATCATCATTCTCACATCCACAGTCAGAAAGCTTGATCGGATACATATGCACAAAGAAAGTTGGAGTTATCGCTCTCCTATCTGCCCTCAATGAAGAAATGTGACATGAAGTACATTCAGTGCTGCCAAGATGATCACCCACAGGACCTTCATCAGGGGATACGTGGAGACTGTTTGTGGCCTAAGTCTTTCACCTTTGTTATGTGCATGGATCGTCTTTTAAGAGACAGGAAAATGAAACTGATATAATGTTTACATGCCTGCCTTCCTACTTGGCCCTAAAAATTTCAAGAAAATAAGAAGTCACATCCCATGACATATGTATTAACTTTAAACTTAGAACAGAAAAAAAAGGTTTCCGATAAATAAATACAGACCAAATTATTTCACAGGTTCTTTCTTTCCTTTTTGAATTTTGATTGGATTGAAAGGTATGTCACTTCAACAAAAGAGTTCTAGTCTCTTGTCGGATGTCACATCATGATGCTGTAGAGTCTTTGGAGGAAAACATTTGAGGAATGGGCATCTGGCTACCTAAAGCAAAACTGCAAATGGCCTAGATACACAAATCCATTGGAGGGGAAGAGTAATCAGCAGAAGTAGCATGAGGAAGTATTTCAGAATAGTAAAGAGGCTGTGAGAGTCAGAGTCCTAATTCAGTCATTCTCAGTGGAGCATGGTGGTTGAGGACACAAATAGCCAGATTTGCAGCCCAGTTTCGTTACTTATAGACATAGTAACAGGGTGATAGCTATACAACCTTGAACAAGTTATTTAAACATTCTATGCCTCAGTTTCCCTCTGCAAAAATGGGGAAAAAGTAATATCTACCTTAGATGATTATGAAGACTCAGCATATGTAAAATACCTAGAAGAACACTTGGTACAAAGTTAGTTTTCAATGCATGTTGACAATAACTAGTATTACCAGCTGCATGACCATGAAAAGTCACTTCACTCCCACAAGTCTCGTTTTCTCCATCTATAAAATTGAACTAATCATAATGCTATCACAATATTATAATGAAGAACAAATAAGGCATGGGACAGAACTTAAAGCGTAAAAACATCATGTCACAAAGGTAAGGTGATTATTCTCCTGCTATGATATGGTGGTTCTTTTTTCCCCTCAGTTGAAGGTATTTCCTCTTTGTTCCAGGACCTCAGATCTCCTCTCTGGGCACTGACCTTTCCAGTATACAAAGAGGTACAAACTTGCTCTGTGTGCCAAGGGAGGAACCCGTGGTCCATCATCAGTCCTTTCCATCCGTCACCATCAAGTGGCCAGAGCCAGAAAGCAGGGTGCCAGCCATGACTACTCTGTCTCTGTCTCACCACCTCATCAACTTAGTGGGTCAGCACCTCCTCTTGTGTCCACCTCCAACATAGAGACCTAATCCTCGACTCCTCCGTGTCCATAGCTACCATCCTAAGTCATGTCACCATCATTTCTTGCCAGAGATAGCTTTCTGTACTCCCACTTCCAAACCTGTATGATCCAATCCATTTCATGCTCCCCAGTACAGATGGAGAAATCTTTTAAAAATGTAATTCCAATCACATCTCTTCCCAGCTCTAAATCCAGCAATGGCTTCCCATTCTTACACGGCTTTCCAGGACACAGTCCTCACAAGGGCCCTGACTACTTCCCCAAGTTTATCCCACACCACCCCAGTCTCCTCAATTCCTACTCCAGTCACCGTCTTACTTCTACATCCTATCCCATAGGTCTTTCTCAATGACTTGAATACACTTAAGCTCTTCTCTACCTCAGGACCTTTGTCCTTGTTATTCCCTCCCCTTGACTCCCTAAACAGCTGACTCCTTTGTATCCTCCATATCTCAGCTCAGATTTCATCTCCTTAGAGAGGCCTTCCTGACCACCCCAAATGTCCATTTGCATAATATTTACCCCACAGAGTTATTATGAAGTTTAAGTGAGCAATGCCTTCAGAACAGGGCTTAACATATAAGAAGTACTCATTAAAAACTGTGAATCACCATCATCATCATCACCATCATCATTATCATTACAATCATCATTCTCTACCATGGCAGCCTATTAAGTTGCATGGAAAACACTGCCAAAAGGGTGTGATTGTGATATGTGTTTGCTTACTTGCACTTTGTCTACCCAGCTGTTAGTTGCATGAGGTACAGACCTTATCTGTTTTGTTTCCTGGTGTATCCTCAACCCCCAGCAAACCACCAGTCACAGAGCAACCTCTAAATATTTGTTGAAGGAATGAATGGAAATGAGTCTCTCTTGGCTGTCAAATGGGTTCAAATTGCCGAAACCCCAGCAGGACCCAAGGCAGTGTCACCTGCCGGGCAGCCCGACATCAAGCCGCAGGGAACAGCACTGCGCATGCTCCAAGGGCACAGTCTCTCCCTCCCCCCCCCACCTCCCCCCCCAGGTCCCTGTTTGTATTCAACGCGTCCCTGCTTGTGCGAGAGAAGCAAAAGATCCCACAGAACTCTTTTCTTTATCCTCTTTCCAGAAAAATGGGCCAATTCACAGCTGCAAACGTTAGGCGAATTTCCTGTCTGAGAGTCTGGAAACTGCCAAGAGTGGAAAGCAGCAGCCAGCCAGCGAGGCCTCTGTTGTCATTGGCCCAAACAACAACAAAAACAGCCACAACCGCCGCCACCACCACAACAAAACATGCCACGTGGGCACGGGCACACACAAACACGCCCACAGAACCAAACCAAACGGACGAGGCTTCAAGGAGGAGCTTCTGGGCTCCGCATTCCGGCGGGAGGCACATCCCTTGGCCCGGCGCCAAGGCAGCCCCACTCCCAGCCCCCCACCATCTGTCAGCAGCGTTCTGCCTACTGTAAATGCGCCGGCACGGGACACGGGCTAACAGGGAGCAAATGCAGGGGAAGGGAAAACAAAGCCCTGCAGGCAGTGGAAGAAGGTGGCTAGGGCTCTGACAGAAACTGACAAAAAGCCGGGAAATTCAAACGGAAAGTTTGCCCTGAAGACCTTCAGCATGAGGGCTGGGCTGGGGGCGGATGTGGGGGTGGGGGGGACACGGAGGGGATGGGGGATGCGGGGATGCAGGGAGGGAGGTTGGCAGTCTGCGGAGAGGCTGGTGTGGTGTACAGCTAAGGAGGCCAGCTTTTTTCAGACTCTATGACCAGGAGCCATTATTTATAATCCATTCCCGCTGTTCATGGATTGCCCAATAAGGCGTTCTCTTACAAGAAAAGGGGAAAAAATTTTTTTTAAAAAAACAAACTTTGTTCCAATGAAACTTCTGAAGGAAACATTTCATCAAGACATCACATGTAATGGAATGGAGATTGCTAAATTCTCTATCAAATAACCATTCAAATTAATAATTCTCAAATTATTAAATTTAGTAATTAATTGTAATCTATTATAATTATTAATAATCTATTCATTGGAATAAGCTGCCCTTACTTTGTTACCGAGAAGTTGGGTTGTTAGTTTTCTGTTCTCATTTGAGAAACCTTTGGGGAAAATAATCAGGGTATTTGTCATTTCTCACTGTTGATAATAAAAATATTTTTATGAGCCCATTTGTCAACCAAAAACTGCAGCAGCAAAAGAACCCAAACTATCTAAGAGTCCTGCTAAAATGTGTCTACATTTTTGCTTGAGTGCTGGGGATTCTGTCTGCACTGGGTGGATGTCTTAGAGTTTTCATTCCTTGCCTTTGAATGCAGGGACTCTCTTACAGTCTTCAAAATATGGACCCAGGTTACCAGGCATTTGATGACAATTCCACAAGCTTGACATTATTTTCCCTATGTTAGAGATAAAGAAACCGAGGCTAAGAGAGATTTAAAATCACCCGAAGTTGAAATGGCAGAACTTCAAGATTTTTGGACTTGAGGCCCTATCATTCTTTTGTTTTAAACAGTGAGATTCTGCTAAGATGCTATTATTTTACTTTGCTTTTTTAGTTCTTGCCACAAAGCCACAAATACTATAAATTCTAATTCCCACCTTTCAAAAAAAATATTAACTAAGCAGGCAAAACAGCAGTAAGTTTTAACCAAGATGGCCAGAAACAAACCAGCCTTCATTCTCTTCACTCATCAGTTAAATATTATTATTTGATCCCTCTTTAAGAGTTGATTACTAAAAAATAAACACTGGAAAAGAAGTTTCAACCCCAAAACACTTCTGATTGGCAGCATAATAGCTTGGCTCATTATCCCTAACCGACAGAGTATACATATATTTACAAATAAAAACACACACCAGATGTATTTTCATCCACAAGGTGATGCTGTCAACTAAAATAGGGAATGTGCACCAATGTACAGCATCCATCATTTTTAAGACAGATTCACCACAAAACCTCCCATGTCGTGATTCATGGATGAAAGCCTGTACGTGTGCAGGTGGCTGTGATATTGCCATGTGTACAAAGAAGGGTGAGATGCTTGAAGAACCACCAGCCCTAAAGTCAGGAGAGTTCGCTTTGAGTGCAGGCCCTGACATTTCCTAGCTTATACTTTTATGCCTCAGTGTCTTCATCTGTAAAATGGGAATAATAATAGCATCTACAGAATTGCTTTTAAGTATCATATGAGGCAGTGGGTGTTTAAATGTTTTGTAGATAGTAATATACTAACATAGTTCTCCTTTTTTCTATATTTCTCCATTCCCTTCAAATGTCCTTCTGTTTCTCCTAGACTGATCAGTGTTTAAAAGAAGACGTTACTATTCCTACCCTCTCTTCAGAAAGTATAAGTCAGTTTGAAGGCAATCTTATAATATCTTGGAGACCAGCCTGACACTCTACATCAAAACCCATTTTTAGGGGCTTCCCTGGTGGCGCAGTGGTTGAGAGTCCGCCTGCCGATGCGGGGGATACGGGTTCGTGCCCCGGTCCAGGAAGATCCCACATGCCACAGAGCGGCTGGGCCCGTGAGCCATGGCTGCTGAGCCCGCGTGTCCGGAGCCTGTGCTCCGCAACGAGAGAGGCCACAACAGTGAGAGGCCCGTGTACCGAAAAAAAAAAAAAAAAAAATTTCAATTTCACCTATGGAGAGAGAAACTACATAGAAATAGCTTTCATTTCCCTTTCCTGTGGAATGTAACAGAATTTTCAAAAATCCTACACAAAGCTCTTCTAGGGGCATCATGGGTGAATTTCCAAACTGTGCTTCATACGTGTCTATGAATAATCAACGTAAGTTAATACTTTACATTAATGTCCATAACAGTCATTCATTCGTTCATTTCTAACACGTGTATTGAGTGCCTACTTTGTACAAGGCAGTTTGCCAAGTCCTAGGGTGAGAGCAGGAAACAAATAGACTCATTGGGGACAAACGATGTGGTCCTTTCAGTAGATTTTCCTTTTGTATAAAGGAATGACTCAAGTTTTTAGGAATGTTTTTGAATTTTTAGAAGATTTCATTCTTGTAAAAGAGTAACAAAATAAGAGCTTAGGAATCTGGTTCTCTTCCTGGCTTTACCAATATTTGAGGTCTTGAACAAGTCACTTTCCTGCTGTGAGCAGTTTCCATACTTTCCTGACATTTAAGGCTTTTCAAACTCCTCTCGCTTTGCTTTCTGAATTAGTAGAGCTGCTTCTCCAAGAAATATCTGACCAAGGGTTAAATTTGGGGAAAGTGTTTCACTCTTCTGAAGTGTGTTTTATCTAATAGAATGTCACGGCAGGGAGCTGGACAAGGATATAGTCTACAGGGGACTTTGGATAGGAACAATGAAGTGGGACTTTAAAAATAGCTCTCCAGATCCTTTACTAGGCTGAAGGCTCCATAAGAACAAGGACTGAGGATGCCTTATTCATCACCATTAAACCCTCTGGTACCTAAAATGGTGCTGATCATCATTCACAAGTACTTGTGGAATGCACTTTGTGAATGAATCAGCTTATTATGATAAATAATATCATAGCATAAAATAGATGATATAAGATGAACTATCCGCTTATAAGGTACATATTATATATATAAAATATATAATATAAGGTGAAATAAAGCTTCCCACTGCTTCATCAAACCTTTTGAAACTCCCCTAAAAAAAAAAAAGACCACGATTCTACATGGCTGTAGTTGCCTACCGAGACAAAGCCATGGTGTGTGCTGGAGCAAAGCTGATTGCTCCCTGATGCTAAAGCAATCTCTAAAAATCCCTCAATGGCATCCATTCATGAATTAAAAGATTGGAATAGGGTTAAAACAGTACTTTCTGGAAGCCTGAGGTCTTGGACTCTGATCCTGCCTTTTCCCTTAATAACCATGTAACCTTGAACAAATCCTCTCCTTCTCCTGACCTAAGTTTTCTTGTTTGTAAACAAGAGGTTGTGATTTCTAAGGCTCCTTCCAGGCATAGGAATTTAGGAAGCAAGTGTAAAATTATACACATGTGGCCATTTTTTAAGCAGCGCTTCACCATCCAAAATGCCTCCATTACTTTATTAACTCTATTCCCATCTTAAGTTTGGAAAACTGGCAAAATGAGCACAACTGTTTCAGAAGTTAATGTTGTATTAGATCAACATAGCAAACAGACACTTGCCTAGAAAGTAATACCTCTTGCCAGAAATAGGCTGGCTGTGAAAAACATTGCCCTGCAAAGCCCTACCCAGCATGCAACTCTGCCTCCCCACACCTCTTCCTCCCCACAGCTCAACCTGCCCCGAAAGACCAACCAGAACCAGGGTTAGAGATGCAAAATAGCCTCTCATAGGACTCAGCGCTGAGTCACCTCTGTGGATAGTTCAGCCATAAGTGGGTATGTCAGTTTGAGTCGTTAGCCTTAATCCTTCATCCTGAGTCTGGGAAAAACTGGAAAGAATGGTTTCCTCATGTATTCACTCCCAAGTACTTACTGAGTCCCCAGCAAGTGCCATGTCCCCAACTCATTCCTGGCTCGTGCACTAGACTCCTCCCCGCTCGCCCCCATGCCACTGTGCTGTCCAACTCTCTCACCTAGAGCTCAACTCACTCCCCTCAGTGACAACCCTTCTACTGGCTGTTTCACAAGAGGAAACCTTGACTGCATGGAGATGACCTGGCCCAGAAAGCCTGAAAATATCACAACTTCTAAGACCTGGTTTAAAATGGACCGGGTGAGTTAAGCTTTTATTTGGACCAGGTGAGATAGACTTGCCACCTGCAGTGAAAGGCAAGGTAAAAGGAGCAGAACCCCAGTAGGTACCAAGCAACAGACTAACGGTCACCATTGCATTTCTTCGGAGATTGCAGACTGTCTGCAGAATACCTCGCCGTGGCTAGAATTCCTTACCTGGAACATAACTATTATGGTCCAGTAAGTGAAAATGCTGATGTGTTAAGGATTTCTAACAGGTATCACTATTAGAGACCTGTAGGATCCCTGGAGCCATGAGAACCTTGATCCTGTTTGAACCCTCACCATCATAACCATCGGGAACTAGAGCCCAAACTCTGAACTCTAGTCCAGTAGCTGGGTCCCTACTATCCATCCTTGATTCCCATTATACACCTTGAATGTGGAGTATCACCTGCTCTGTGTTCTCTGCTGATCCAGCAGAAACCCTGTTAAAATCTTCTGAGACCCTTGATTCTAACCGTTTGTACTTTTTTTTTGTTTTGGTACGTGGGCCTCTCACTGTTGTGGCCTCTACCGTTGCGGAGAACAGGCTCCGGACACGCAGGCTCAGCGGCCATGGCTCACAGGCCCAGCCGCTCCGCGGCATGTGGAATCTTCCCGGACCGGGGCACGAACCCACGTCCCCTGCATCGGCAGGCGGACTCTCAACCACTGCGCCACCAGGGAAGCCCCCCGTTTGCACTTCTTTCACCTATTATATATGACCATGTTCAGGAGCTGCACAAGGAGCTCAGCTAAAACTGGTGAGTGTCATGCCCATGGTGAGAGAGCTCACATGGGGAGAGACCAAAGCCAGGTTCAACAGAGGAGGCCTAAAGCAGAGTATCTGGGTGAAATAAAGTCTTACAGAAGGAAGTTCAGCTGGAACCATAATATTCACCATCCAGTTCAAAGGGTGAAGCAAGTACAGAAACAAAAGAATAAGTACCAAGGTTAGTAGCTGGATGGGTCCACAACAAAATGGCATCACTGAACAATTCAGAGTAAGTGCTTGAGAGCTAAAACTGCGGACATGCATGGAAGCTGTCCTCCTAATGAACTATCTAGTACATGGGGCAAGCAAAGAAGCTTTTGAGAGGCCATTAGAGCCAGACATGCATATGCTGTGGGCCTTGCTTTTATGCTGGACTGAACTTTCTTGCAGCATCTGTGGATGTGGCCCAGCCTCGGAGCAAGACTCATCCGGGCTGCCCCATCTCACTGCAGTTTACTAAGCGTGACTTCTTTCATGTGAGATACATTTGGTCTGAATTTATTTCACTTTCTACAAAACAAAATTTAAGAGCATGATTAGAAACCTCAGTTAAGTTTTGATAAGACTCTATGTATTTATGTGTTTTTCAGGAGGTGGGGAAAATGTTTTCATCTGCTTGTAATGCATCTTCCAGAAAATAAGACTTGGTTTCTTAGGCTCTTTCTAAGTGAGCAACAAGGGAACTTAGAGATAATTTGCCTCCCCCATCCTGTTATAAATGAGAGATTTGGGAGCAAAAATCTTACAACGTGCCCTAGTTCACATGGGTGGCTAGTGTTGGAATTAAGAAAATTCATTTCTTATGACTCCAAGATAGGCAAAAATGGCCTTACAAATAGCTTCACTTGGGCGAACTGGTGGGTGGTCTTTGTTTCCAGGGGTGTTTGTGCCAAGTGTATCCTCCAGTCCCAACACAGCCAGATTCCGAAAGACCAAAGGTGGAGTCAGAGGGGGATGTGCCACACAGAAAACAAAGTCAGCCCAGAACACTTTATCTCCGGAGAGACTCATCACAGCCCCAGCTGCCTCTGGGTCAACCAGAGACCTCGGACCTCACTGACTGTCCAGAGGCCACATCCCTAGGGGACAGCAACTCTGCTGCATGTATCCGGCCCCGTGACTGAACGCGGGTGAAATAATACTAAGCTGAGTGGCTTTGCCAGTTTGTGCCTTAACTTTCTCTACGCTTGGGTTTCTTCTTCCAGCCGCTCAGCTGCATAGAACCATAAGGCGATTTTGTAAAAACTAAGCAAAAAGGAATACATTAGTCTAGTCTAGTCGCCTGGAGCTGCTGCCAAAGGAACAGTCTCTTCAACTGATTGCCAGCCAAGTCCCTTATGAGATTGTGTAGACTCTTACAATATTGCTCAGGGAGCGAAACAAAGAGGAAGAGAAAGAGAAGGGTCGTGCTTATTATAATTTATAGTACATGGTTATGGGAAGCTTCTTATGTTACCAGAAAGCTGGTGTCTGGGGTTTTCCTCTTCCCCAGAGGAACTGAAAATGGGAAGGGGGAAGGGAAGGTTATCTTACCACCATTTTGCAGCCAAGCTCATCAGGGCCAAAATTCCTTCCTAGAAATGTCTGTGGCAGGATTCAGACAATTACCACCAGTTCAACAACTCCCGGCCCTGGGTCATTAACATCATCCCTGCTGTTCAACCATAATGTCACTCCATCCATTCCCGAGGAGCAGGAAAATCGCAGAGCCTCTTGCCTTAAACCCATTCTGATGAGAGGCATCAAGGAAAGAAACCCAAGTTTAAATACCTACCTAGTGCCTTAGAGCTGCTGTGGTTGCAGACTGGTTTTACACTCCTCGTTCTTCATCTTAGAGAATGATGGGGTTTCAAGTATTCCAGTTAAAAGTCTGCCTGTGGGGAAGGAAAGCAAATGCTCTAGCATTAACCAACTCTCTCCAAGGGTTGTGACTTCTACTCACCTCCATTGATTACGTTCTCTCATTAAATCAGTGTCTTAGTGAAACAAAATGTGATGCCAGGAGTCATGCTGCTTGTCACCGGTGGCTTCATTCCCTCTGTCCTTTCTGCCTGGTTTCCACCACACAGAAGCCTTGATGCAAGCTAATAGCTATTCCTGAGTGGATTGCTTTGATGGCAGGAACCCTGTCTTATTCATCCTCAACTCCCTTTTCCACAGCCTAGTTCATGGTACAAACACAATGTTGCATGAATGTCACTGTGAAATACAAGGGAAAGGAAGGCTAACCACCTGTCTTTGCTTGTTAGCTCAAAAACTCACAGACTGCTGGTGGGAATGTAAATTGATACAGCCACTATGGAGAACAGTATGGAGGTTCCTCAAAAAAGTAAA
Source organism: Hyperoodon ampullatus (assembly GCF_949752795.1). Taxonomy (NCBI): domain Eukaryota; kingdom Metazoa; phylum Chordata; class Mammalia; order Artiodactyla; family Ziphiidae; genus Hyperoodon; species Hyperoodon ampullatus. The sequence continues at coordinate 32,199,911 of NC_136919.1, forward strand.
AATAGAACTACCATACGACTCAGCAATCCCACTCCTGGGCATATACCCTGAGAAAACCATAATTCAAAAAGAGTCACGTACCACAATGTTCATTGCAGCTCTATTTATAATAGCCAGGATGTGGAAGCAACCTAAGTGTCCATCGACAGATGAATGGATAAAGACGATGTGGCACATATATACAATGGAATATTACTCAGCCATAAAAATAAACAAAATTGAGTTATTTGTAGTGATGTGGATGGACCTAGAGACTGTCATACAGAGTGAAGTAAGTCAGAAAGAGAAACACAAATACCGTATGCTAACACATATATATGGAATCTAAAAAAAAAAAAAAGTTCTGAAGAACCTAGGGGCAGGACACGGATAAAGACGCAGACATAGAGAATGGACTTGAGGACACGGGGAGGGGGAAGGGTAAGCTGGGATGAAGGAAGAGAGTGGCATGGACATATATACACTACCAGATGTAAAACAGATAGCTAGTGGGAAACAGCCGCATAGCACAGGGAGATCAGCTCGGTGCTTTTTGTCCTCCTAGAGGGATGGGATAGGAAGGGTGGGAGGGAGACGCAAGAGGGAGGAGATATGGGGATATATGCGTACATATAGCTGATTCACTTTGTTATACAGCGGCAACTAACACAACAATGTAAAGCAATTATACTCCAATAAAGATGTTAAAAAAAAACAACTCACAAACTGGAAGTGGAGAGAGGAATGGGGGAGGGGGAGGGGATTAAGAGGTATAAACTACTAGGTACAAAATAAATAAGATACAAAGATGTAATATAAAGTATAAAGGAACATAGCCAATATCTCATAATATATATATATATATATATATATATATATATATATATTTTTTTTTTTTTTTTTCCCGATACACGGGCCTCTCACTGCCGTGGCCTCTCCCGTTGTGGAGCACAGGCTCCGGACGCGCAGGCTCAGCAGCCATGGTTCACGGGCCCAGCCGCTCTGCGGCATGCGGGACCCTCCCAGACCGGGGCACAAACCCGCGTCCCCTGCATCGGCAGGCGGACTCTCAACCACTGCGCCACCAGGGAAGCCCTCATAATAATTTTAAACAGAGTATAAGCTATAAAAATATTGAATCACTATGTTGTACACGTGAAACTAATATACTGTAAATCAACTATACTTCAATTAAAACAACTTAATTTAATTTTAAAATAATAATAAGGGAAGGGCAAAGTATTTTTAAAAATTCACAAACTGGGGCTTCCCTGGTGGCGCAGTGTTTAAGAATCCTCCTGCCAACTCAGGGGACATGGGTTCGAGCCCTGGTCCGGGAAGATCCCACATACCACGGAGCAACTAAGCCTGTGCGCCACAACTACTGAGCCTACGCTCTAGAGCCCACGAGCCACAACTACTGAAGCCCATGCTCTGCAACAAGTGAAGCCCCTGCAATGAGAAGCCTGCACACTGCAGCAAAGAGTAGCCCCCGCTCGCCGCAACTAGAGACAGCCCGCGCGCAACAACGAATACCCAATGCAGCCAAAAATAAATAAATTAAATAAATAAATTTTAAAAAACCTCACAAACTGGAAAGCAGGCTGTTGGCTAGCCCGTACTCCATCATGTAAACATACAGGTTGTTTCTACTGAAGTAATCGGTAGAAGTGAGCACCCTTACATGACAAAATTGCTCTGGAGGAAAAAGTAAAGCAAAAAAAGTGCTGACTCTCTGCACAGGCAAATATTCTCACAATGAAGATGCACCAGTGAGCATATCTTCATACTAAGCTCTGGACCTCCAAGGGGCCTGACCGACTCACCCGGTTGTCGACTCCCCAGCGATGACCTTGCCAGTCAGACCCATCTATGGGATCTTTGCTGAGAGCCAGGCCTTAACTCTCAAACCGGTGGCCCTCATTTACCCACGTGAAGCACCTCCAAGAGCAAATACAAGTTCATCCTGATTCTCCACCCACTAGCTTTCGCCCAAGAAATTAAAAGGGACTACCAGTGATATAATTATCTTATTATTATAAAGATCTCTTTGAAGCCATTCGTAGATTCATTTGTAAATTTCTGAATGTTAACTATTGTTAATATCCAATTTTTAGTGCATTTTTTCATTCATTCATTTACTTCCTCCTCAACTCCTTTGATACACCTGTGGCGAGCCTGGGAGTCTCAAAGGTCCCACAAGTAAGAATCCTGCTCTTAACATCCTCCCTTTTCATCTTCCTTCTACCCAGCCTGGGAGCCTTGGCTCCGCTCTCCAGTTCTGTCATGGTTCCTACCCCTTGTAATATTTGATAGATTATCATGATTTCCCTCACTCAAATTTCAGCACTTCCTAGAAATTTGGCTGGAACTCCCTCTCTGGTCCATTTACTCCTGTTGTTGTCAACGTGATTCTTTTCTTCCCCATCACCCCTCCCCGGCCCGACACCACCAGATCTACACGCTAAGGTCCCAAACCTAATCACCAGTGGTGGTGGGGGAGGGGGGAGGACCGGTAGGGGAGATGCCCAAAGGGCCTCAGGTGATCTAAATGAAGCTGGGTGTGGATACTAAAGATGTCACAGGACAACCGGTATTTCATCCTACTGCCAGCGTACACTCAAATCTCAGGAGTGAAAGAGACTTAAAAGCTCATCCATGCCTCCGCCTCTGATCACACCAAAATATTAGCCATTAAGGAAAGATTAGCATTCCACGGCGTCCTCGGAGATCTCTGAAGTGGATTCCATTGCTTCCCTTAGTAATGCATTCCAGAGGCTCATCATACTCAGAGAGATTTTCCTCTTGCAGAACCTAAATCCTGCTGGAAGCAATTTAAACCATTCCCCTTTGGCCTGTCTTTGTGTGGAAAAAGAGGAAAGCTCTTTGCCACTGCCCATGCGGGTCCCTTCGCAGATTCCTTGGCTCCCACAGACACTTCATTTACTGATTGCAACGAGAGCACAGCAGGGGCAGAGACAACAGGAGAAGGAGAGAGAGAGGTCACGGAGAAACCCTCGCCTTTTCCTTTCTGGCCAACTTTGTGTAGAGGAAGCACCCAGGACTCTAAGGGCCTGGGTTTAACCCAGCTCTCGCATCTCATTATCCTCAGTCAAGTCTCCTGCCCCTTTCACCGCCTGGTGACCTACTTTCATCTCCAGCGAGGTTCTCCCCTGGAAGCATGTAGATAACGTGCAGCTCAACAACAGGGTGAAGCAGCCGAGCCACACAGCTGATCTGACCTTTCCCTTCCTCTCCAGAGTTACACGAAGGAAGGAATAAAGACGACCAGGTTTTCTGCTGGCCAAACCTGCTTTTCTTTCCTGGCAAAATGACACTAGGAGACAAAGTATATTCTTCCACCCAAGACTGTAAATAAAAGAAAGAATGTTGTGGGTGTATAGGACATTTGGAACATTTCATTTTTGTAATTGTGCCTTGTGAGCTAAGAGCCACCACAAAAGACCAGTCTTTGGAAACTGATGGGGGTTTGTGGTTGTATTTTGGGGCTGGCTGGCCAGCTGGGATTCTGTTTCCATTTTTCTCATTAGTCCTCAAGTTCTAGATGAGGCCCCCAAGATCCTGAGGCATCAGACCAGAGGCAACTGCCAACATTTTCCCAGGATGAGCGCTGGAATGTGTACTGGCCAGGCACATTGATTTGCAAGGTGTTTATAAAATTTCTTGACCCTTTTTTTCCACCTGGTTTGCTTCCTGGATCCAGAGGTTTATAGACTGCAGTGTGCCACCAGGAACCAAGACGTGGAATAAACACCCCACGCTCTTCCCTGGGACCTTCTTTTGTGTAACTTTTTATTTTTAAAATTCTCTTGCACTCTTCACTTTTGTTTCCTTTTTCTCTCTGTCCCCCCTCTGGTGTCTCTGTTTACACAGTTTAGAGCTGGGGAAGATTTTGGTAGTTTTCCAGCTGCCTATGCACAAGTGTAATTGAGTCATTTATTTTTAGTGATGTCAAGACTTGGAGAACAGAAATAAAAGGAACATTGCACACTGACTAACTAAAATGGAAGAGAGTGCTCATTTGGAGGATGAAGATACAGAAGATGTGATTATTTTCAAACTGGAGGCTCTTCACTTCTCATTTCAAAATCAGATTTGGAACATAATTTGTTTTATTTTCAGCTGGTGGGGTCTCCGGTCTCAAGCCAAATTATTCTATGTCCTTCTGGGGTAGATGTCTAACTGGCAGCTCCTTCATGAATAAACCTGTCATTTTCTTCCCCTTTAGCAAGAGAGCCCTACTTGCATTATTTCCTGGATGGAAAAGATGAGGCTTAAATTAAAGACCTGTGGGACGTCCTGAGATCCTCACAGGAAAAGGTCACTGGAACATCATCTGTCATTTAAAACAAAACAATTAAACAGATGCAAAAGCCTATGTGTTTGATGACCAGCACATTCCAAGTCTATCGAGTTACCTTTTTCTATGCACCTACATATATTTTGGGTGGAAATCAAACCTGGAATTGGAGAAGTATCGTTTGTTCTTTACAAAACTGTCACAAAGTGCTAATGGAATTGACTCAAGCATTTTTTTCCTTTCTTTGATTCTCCGACCATCCTCATCCCTCCATCCCCCCAAAAAAAGATAAAAGACAACTATGAAATCAGTACAATATAAAACACAGTATTTGAAAATAAATTTGTAATTGATAAAACTAGTTAGTGTTAACTGACTGCACATTATATGCCAGGCACCGCTCCAAGTATTGACATATCAGGCAGATAGCACTATTATCCCAATTTAGAGACAGGAAAGAGATGAACAGAGATATTAAGTAATTTCTGAGTTGCGCTGTGAACCCAGAGAGTTCAGCTCTGGTGTCTTTATTTGTATTCCCTGCACTATAGGCCTCTCACAGCAGTGGACGAGCAACTGACAAATGGGAGGAACATATGCAAGACAGATGGCAAAAGGATATGATTCTTAATATATAAAGAACTTTTGCCAAACAATGAGGAAAAAAGCCAATACCTCAACAGAAAAATAGACAAAGGACAACAATAGACAATTCATACATATAGAAACCTCCAAATAGTTGATTAAATGTTTTAAAATATCAAATCATACTAAAATCAAAGACACATAAGCCCAAACAATCATATATCTTTTTTTTCTATTAGATGAATTAATAATCGATGAATTATAATTTTTCTTATAATCGAAAAAAATCCTGCTCATTGTTGACAATGGTGTGAGGGAACAGCTACCCTCAAACACTGCTGGTGTGAAGTGTAAGTTGCTGAAACATTAATGGAAAGAAAAATTTCAATATTAATGAAAATCTTTAAAATAAGTTTAGTAATTCCACTTCTGCATATTTATTCTAAGTAAATAAAAAGGAGAACAAACATTTATGCATAAAGATGGCAACCTTAGAATTATTTAAAATAATAGTAGATCTTTATTATAGAATATCAAACTATCATCAAAACTCATGCTCTTAAAGAAAATAGGGGGCTTCCCTGGTGGCACAGTGGTTAAGAATCCACCTGCTGGGCCTCCCTGGTGGCGCAGTGGTTGAGAGTCCGCCTGCCGATGCAGGGGATGCGGGTTCGTGCCCCGGTCTGGGAGGATCCCATATGCCGCGGAGCGGCTGGGCCCGTGGGCCATGGCTGCTGGGCCTGCGTGTCCGGAGCCTGTGCTCCGCAACGGGAGAGGCCACGACAGTGAGAGGCCCGCGTACCACCAAAAAAAAAAAAAAAAAAAAAAAAAAAAAAGAATCCACCTGCTGATGCAGGGGACACGGGTTCGAGCCCTGGTCCGGGAAGATCCCACATGCCGCGGAGCAACTAAGCCCGTGCGTCACAACGACTGAGTCTGTGCTCTAGAGCCCGCAAGCCACAACTACTGAAGCCCGTGCACCTAGAGCCCATGCTCCGCAACAGGAGAGGCCACTGCAATGAGAAGCCCACACACCGCAACGAAGAGTAGCTCCTGCTCGCCGCAACTAGAGAAAGCCTGTGCACAGCAACAAAGACCCAATGCAGCCAAAAATAAAATAAAGTTAATTAAAAAGAAGATGTGGCACATATATACAATGGAATATCAGCCATAAAAAGAAACAAAATTGAGTTATTTGTAGTGAGGTGGATGGACCTAGAGACTGTCATACAGAGTGAAGTAAGTCAGAAAGAGAAAAACAAATACTGTATGCTAACACATATATATGGAATCTAAAAAAGAAATGGTTCTGAAGAACCTAGGGGCAGGACAGGAATAAAGACGCAGACATAGAGAATGGACTTGAGGACATGGGGAGGGGGAAGGGTAAGCTGGGATGAAGTGAGAGAGTGGCATGGACATATATACACTACCAAATGTAAAATAGATAGCTAGTGGGAAGCAGCCACATAGCACAGGGAGATCAGCTCGGTGCTTTGTGACCACCTAGAGGGGTGGGATCAGGAGTGTAGGAGAGAGACACAAGAGGGAAGGGATATGGGGATATATGTATACATATAGCTGATTCACTTTGTTATAAAGTAGAAACTAAGACACCATTGTAAAGCAATTAGACCCCAATAAAGATGTTAAAAAAAAAGAATTAAAATAATTAATGAATTAATTAATTAAAAAAAAAGAAAATAGGAATGGAAAACGCTCATAGTATATTAATATTATAAATATTAATATACTAAAAAGGGAGTTTATATAACAGTATGTATACAATTTGCAGCATTATGTAAAGGGTACCTATGCATAAAAGAAACACTGGAAGCCAGAAAGTTAACACGTGTTTTTCCTAATGATGAGAGTATTCATGATTCTTACTTTCTTCTGTACATTCTTTTTCAATGAAAACTTATTATTTTATAATCCACAAAAATTGTAAATTATAATAGTGGAGTGAATATAGGAAGATAGAGGCATGCAAATACCTATAATGAATAAACGCTTGTAAATTACACTTGAGCATGGACAAGCTCTGAGAGTGCTGGCAGATAAAGCAAAAAGGGAAATAAATTGCATATGTCACTTTTTAATAGAAAGATTACAAATTCATTTTTCAAAGACTTTTTCCCCAAGGATCTTATTGACTATATTTATATAGAAGAGGTTTTTGTATAGGAGACGTCGGGTAACATTGAACAATGCCTTCATTCTGCTTCTATGGAAGACACAGATTCTTTGTTCAAATGCACAGCCTTATAGTGACCATCTAAAAATGTAAACACTGAGGAAATAAGAGTAAACGACTCAGAAAAGACATTTTGTCAGGAAAGTAAAGTAAGATAGTGAATAAATGTTTCCCCTGGAATACCTAACTTCTTAATTCAGGGATAGATGGCAGACAACCCTGGGGAAGACTCTTGGGTCAAAAGAGCAATGTTTTCTCCCCGGAGTCTAAGCCAGTGTTAATAATGCAATAAAAAACACTGTTGGCATATAAACAACTCTAAGGTTAACAGAACAAAAATTATAAGAATTTGGTATGCATAGAATTCTCTAGTAAAATATATTCCTCCATGATATGAAATTAGCCTCAGATTAAAGCGAAGAAAGTGTGATTTAAAGGGATTTCTGCCAGTCCTTCTCCCTGTAAAAATATTTACTCTATAAGTCATACTACAAAGATAGAAAATCAAAGAAGGATAACATTTGCAAACTTAGAAAGCCTTTAGAATTTCTATCATCCAGAAGTGATTAACTTTGGGGGAGTCATGAACTTCTCTCGAAATCTAATGAAAGCTACAGAGCCTCTCTCCAGAAATAGACACATGTACACCAAATTTTGCATAAAACTGAAGAGGTTCAGGACTGACCTCACCTTCATCCACAATTCCCTATGATAAGGACACCTGAGCTAGTTCAACCTTGTGTTTTTGAGAGGGTTTTAGAGAAAGATGCAGCATTCTGCCTAATTGAACAGCATTTCTTATTTTCACAAAATTAATCCAAGTGAGTGAAGTAAGTTGCCCAAGATCATAAGGCAAATTAAATGGCAGATGAAGGATATAAACCAGGTCTTCTAACTCCCAGGATAGTCTTCATTCTGTCAGATCCTTTGTCCACTTAGATTTAAAAACCTCCCTTGGTTTCCCACAACCTGGGTTAAGAGAGAAATCTCTAAAACACACATCTAGGGAAACCTACCGAAGATTGAGGTATCCCCTGGGAATACAACACTGAGAAAATACTTGGAGTAAAGTTGGACTCAAAGGCTTTTCTGAAGTCACCAACACCATGGTTTTTCAATGGACCAGAGTTCATGACAGCATCCTATCCATTTTAGACAGTTCTTCTTTCATAACTCTTGGGCTATCTTCTGATTATTGTCAAAACATCTGAAAATCAAATATAACATCTTTCCCTGGTTTTAGAACCAGCAGTGAATCAAAGTTCTCCAGCAACCCAGGTAATAAGAGGGATGACATGCCTGAAAATAGGAGGGATGAGGCATAACCATCAGCGGTACCAAAGCTGTACAATTTATCTTCTTGATAGGAAGTGACTAGTATTTTCTTTATTCACCAGGAGAAATTTGTGACTCATGAGCAAAGGAGAATTGTAGGATGCTTTGGTGTCTGAAGACTACAGACAGAAAATTTAGATCTTTCCTTTTATTTAATCAAACAACTGGATTGAATATTCCTATCAATCAACTGCATGGGTATGACCGTGCACTGGGTTTGACTGGAAAGTCCCTCTTCAGTATCCTGTTTATTGGAGTCCTACTCATCCTCCTGGGTCCATTCACATCTCACCCAACCCAGAGAGACCTCCCTGATTACCCTAGCCCACACTCATCTCATCCTTCTTAGCAGTGGCTACAGCGCTTTTCTGTAGGACATAATTCAACACCACTTACATACTGCTTAATGTATCACACACTAACTGCTTCATGAGTCTTGTTTCTCTAACCAGATAATAAGTTATTCAAAGGCAGGAATCATGTTTTCCCTGCTGCTTGATACTGGGCACAAGTATTCAAAACTTGTGTGTTGAGTAACAGATTAAAATGGGAAAAACAGTCACCCACCCACCTGAATCCAGCCCAGCAGCATTCAGCTCAGAACAGAGTTAAGCTTTCCTGCCTGATGAGCCTCTGATGATGCTTCAACATCTAGCTCTCAGCACCAACTCCTCTGCAACAATCCTAGGAACAGAAAAATGCTGAGAACTCCGGTTCAAACCAAATAGCATGGTACTTCTGTGGAGATGAGTAACTCTAGGAGACCTGGGAGGACAGTTACCCCTCCCACTAGCAGTATGGTTTTAACCCAAAAGTATATTTTGAATGATTATCAATATTATCTTCTATCTTTACTTGAGATCTAAGAAAGTCAGTGGAAATTTCTGGAGTTGCAGCCCCCCCTAGATGATGGACTACCATACAGCCACTCAAAATAATAAGACAGAAATAAATGGACTGATGTGGAATGATGTCTAAAAATCTAATTTTACATGGACAATAAAGCAAATTGTACATAAATATTGATTCCATTTTTGGAAAAATGTGTTTTCGAATGCACACATACTGCACCCATATGGGTCATAGATGCATAGAAAATCTACGGATGCATTCATAAAAAATATTGTCAATCATGGTTCTCTCTGGGAGTGGGATTTGGAGCCTGGCAGGGGAGGAAAAACAGAACTTTACCATTTCACTTCAGGCGATTTTGTAGTATTTTTTTAGATTTTGCAGTAAACAAGACTTTGATTACTTATGTCATTTTAGAGTCCTATTTCTTAACTTTCCAAAAAGTCACCTGTTGAGGTCTTCAACAGTGTGACCTTGAGACAGGCTGGGAACTGGGACCTGGGACCCTTTGCTGCACTGCTTGCACCTGGACAAATATTTCCTCGAGTAACAAAATACATAGAAACTATGGGGGGGGGGCTAAAAATAATTGCGTGCATGGGCATTTGGGGCAAATTATGGACAAGACAGAAAATTACCAAAAACTCAACTGCCACTTCTGAAGAGCCAGGAGCAAAAACAGGGTGTCAGGGGCAAAAGCAGGGTACTGCACATGCCCCCGGAACTCAACACCACCAAAGGGGTGGGCAAACCATCTAAGCCCCCCCTCAGCCCAACCCCTGGACACACCCCGACCCTCACCCTATATAAGGAAGCAGCTCACCCCACCCTCAGGGAGAGAGCAAGGGAACCTGTTACTTGTTTTCGCTCCCCCCTACTTCTGCACTGGGGGCCCAGTAAAGCTGTGCCTGAACTTCTTGTCTGGCCTCTTATCAATTCCTAAGAGGAAGGCCTTTCTTGGAGAAGGCCAAGAACCCTGGTCAGTAACAACCTCACCCTTCTCTCACCACTCCGCCATGTTCTCTGGGCTCTGATCACCCACATGGTGGATGTCTCCACTCCATGCTCCTTCAGCCAGTGCTCTTTTCTCTCTCAGGAATGACACCCCTCTCTAATTTCTCTGGTCAGCCCCCATTTGTCCTTCAAGAGCCACCCAAAGTCCCACCTTCTCTGTAATGCTCCGGGATGAATAATTGCTCATATTTCTGTGCCTCATAGCACTTTCCACACATCTCTGCTAGAACATGGATACAACTACATTTTTAAAGATTCATGTTTTTCTCCTCCATGAGAGTGAGCTGCTTCAAGCCAGAATATGACTGTATTTTGTTCATCTTTGGGTCCCTAGCACCTCACACATCACCTGGCACACAGTGAGTGCTTACAGAAGTATTTGATGAAAGCAAAAACTGCAAATCGGAATCCTGTCTAGATAGCCCTGGACACTCCAAATAGCCAAACAATTCTAGATAACAACCTTGTTGCAGGTATTTTCAATAAAATGTTTTTGCTTCTTAAGTCAAAAGACAAAACCCCATTTGTATTCTATGTATTAGCTCCAGACAATGATTTGATGTCACAATCTTCTATAGGTCAGCCCAAGGCAACCCCTTTGATTGAATTAAAGGAATATAATCAGAATACAATCTCTGATATAATGCATCACACAGACAATTCCAGACATACTCCCAGGAGCAGCTTCGTGGATCAGCTTGACGTAAATTAGGGCGTACTTTTCGTTAAGTCCATATGTAATGAATTTTCTTTCCATGTTGATATTCAATAACACCTGATTTGAGTAACCTCCCTCTTCTTGGTTACGTGTCACCTCTGAGAGCTTCATGACCACCAATCTTCACTGTTTATCAGACAGAAAACTAGATTTCAGGAGCCTCACCACTGAGCCTGTGAACCAACATAAAATAGTCTGAAATAAGAATAACTAAAATACACTAGAGTGGGCTTCCCTGGTGGCTCAGTGGCTGAGAATCTGCCTGCCAATGCAGGGGACACGGGTTCGAGCCCTGGTCTGGGAATATCCCACATGCCGCGGAGCAACTAGGCCCGTGAACCACAACTACTGAGCCTGCGCGTCTGGAGCCTGTGCTCCGCAACAAGAGAGCCCGCGACAGTGAGAGGGCCGCGCAACGCAATGAAGAGTGGCCCCCACTTGCCGCAACTAGAGAAAGCCCTCGCACAGAAACGAAGACCCAACACAGCCCTAAATAAATAAATAAATAACTACACTATAGTAAGTGATCTACACACCTGACCATATTCAGTTCCATGGTCAGCAGGCAGGCTTCAGCTAAAGTGTTGTCCTCTTTTCTGTAAAGTTCTGTAACAGTTCCTAAGTTTCTGCAGAGCATGGACATTGCGCTTGCTCTGAGGAATAAACCAATGGTATTTTAACAAATCTTTGAAATAAAGACTGTGCACATAAAACAAAAAACAAAGTGAGACAACAATAACAGCAATAAAATAACAGCTCCAAGAGGTGCAGAATGTTAACCTTATCTTACAAAGGAGAACACAGAGGACCAAAGCAGTTAGGTGACTTGCCTGAAGTCACACAGCTACTAAGTGGCACAGCCCAGTTTAGAGCCAAATCACTTGACTCCATCCCCTTGCCTCTTCCCGTTAAGCCACGTGGCCTCCCCCTAAAAGATGGGATATGTCCAATTTCAAACCAGAGAACCTCCATAGTCATTGAGACACCAAAAAGAAGGCACTATGTTTGTTGCAGCAGCTACAAATTTCTCCCCTTTTTTTTTTTTGTGGTACGTGGGCCTCTCACTGTTGTGGCCTCTCCCGTTGTGGAGCACAGGCTCCGGACGCGCAGGCTCAGTGGCCATGGCTCACGGGCCCAGCCGCTCCGTGGCATGTGGGATCCTCCCGGACCGGGGCACGAACCCGTGTCCCCTGCATCGGCAGGCGGACTCTCAACCACTGCGCCACCAGGGAAGCCCACTTCTCCCCTTTTTATGTCTACAACCGATCCATATTTTTATCTACTCATTAAACACGTAATGAGCACCTACTATTTACCAGACATTGTGGCAAACACTTGGAATGAACTCCAAATGATAAATAATGTGCGTTTCTGTGTCACCAAGGCAAACTTATTGATTATCTGGTGATTAGAGCTCATTGACCAGGAAGGCTATGTTTATCTCAACAGAGCAATTTTTCTATAAAAAGAATAATTGCTATGAAATGTGAATATTAGTAACAGCCAACGTTTACTGAGGGTTTACAATCCTCTAGGCATTGTTCTGAGAACTTTACATGTGTTAACGCATTTAATACAGTAACTTCGTAAGTTTAGAAGCTTTGATGAATCCCATTTTACAAATAAAGAAACTGAGATACAGATAAGTGTGTTATCAAAGTCAGACAGCTAAGAAATGGCAAAGCCAAGATGAAAACCCAGGTAGTCTGAATACAGAACTAAACCACTATTTTATATAATCTCTCAATATAATATATGAAATTAACATATTTAATTTCATATATTAAATCTAGGGTCACCAAGATGAATAAGGCAACATTCCTGTCCTAAAGGAATTAGTGGAAAAAGCAGACAAGTAAGCAGGTAGTACAATACAGAGTGACAGGACTGTGTACAGGGGCCTGGAGGAGCACAGGGAAGGGGTCCCAACATTTGCAATAACCCACATGCTTTCCTCATACAGACATAGACCAGGCGCCCTCTCCTAAGTCCTAGGATTCATTCAGTGCCCAGAGAACCTGGTAAGGAGAAAGATGGGAGAGGAAGTGACAAGAGAAAGGATGACAGAACGAGGAAAAGAAGGAGAAAGGGATTCATAAAGGAAATACATGAAAACATGCCTGCCTAACCATCAGCCTTTCTCCCTGTAAGACGTTTCTGTCCCTTGGAAATGCACAAAAGCTTAGAAGACAACCTGTAAATCTGGCCTTAATTGTTTCCCTACTCTCCAGGGCAGAACAAGAAGATGAAAAGTTCCCCTCTCTTTGGACCCCTCAGGTACCCTGATCAGTGATCAGATGACAATTAGGGACCCCAGGAAAGGAAATGGACAGGGCTCCATTACTCCAATATGTGAGTACACTCCATTAAGCCATTTACCAACTTTTTATAGTAGACGTTCAGATTGTTTTCAGTTTTACTGAAATTCTAAAGAATGTTGGAATGAACTTTTTTTTTTTTTTGGCCGCACCATGCGGCATGCAGAACTTCCCTGACCAGGGATTGAACCCATGCCTCCTGCAGTGGAAGTGCAGAATCTTAACCACTGCACCACCAGGGAAGTCCGGCATGAACATTTTTATAGTTGCACTTTTGTATACTTTTGACTATTTCCTATAAAAGATCCCAGAGTGGAATTACTAATTCTAAGAGTATATTTCCTTTTTAAACTCTTAAGCCATATGGCAAAAACACTTTCCAAAAAGTGGTAATAAATTATATCCCACTGGAAATATTTGGGAGTGATTATTCAATCACACTCTACCGAGCACTGTTATACTTTTTGAAACTTCATTATTTTGTTAGAAAAAACTGTAAGTTATTATTTTAATTGTCCTTTTTAAAATACTGGTGAGGTTGAATTTGTTCGGCAAGTTTATTAATCATCTATATTAATTGAGATTATGCATATAAAACTTGTAAGTCCTCAGAAGAGATTACTTTATCATTATTTTAGAAAAGAGTTGGAAAATTATTTCATGGTTACTGGCTATGTTACTGGCTTTTTAAATTTTTAAGTTCACTTATTTTTTTTCCCATTTCTCTATTGAAGTTTCAGTGGTTTCTTATTAGTGAGTTGCGTGAGCTTTTTATATATTAAGTATATGACCTCTTTGTTTTGGAGAAATGTTCCTGTTTTGAAGGATTGCTGTCCCTAACAGAACAATGCTATCTATAGGCATTATGCTTTACAAATATGGCTCCAGGTTTTGGTTTCATTGATGAAGAAAGAGAAGCTTAAAATTCAGTGTTTTCTCTCTTTTTTTTAAGGTCAAATTTTTTAGTTAATTAAATTTTTGGAAGTAACATTGGTTTATAAAATTATATAAGCATCTTGTGCACAACATTATATTTCTAATTCTGTATACACTATAGCATGCTTACCACCAAAAGTTTAGTTTCCATCCATCATCATATAGTTGGCTCCCTTTACATATTTCACCCTCCCTCCACCCCCAACCCCTCTGGTAACCACTACTCTGTTCTTTGTATCTACATGTTTGTTTTGGTTTGGTTTGTTCATTGACTTTGCTTGGTTTTTTTTTTAATATTCCACATGAGTGAAATCACACAGTATTTGTTTCTCCATCTTATTTCACTTAGCATAATACCCTCAAGGTCCATCCATGTTGTTACAAATGGCAAGATTTCTCTTTTTTTACTGCTGAGTAGTATTTTATTGTGTGTGTGTGTGTGTGTATGTGTGTGTATACATACACATCACATCTTCTTTATCCATTCATGCACTGATAGGCACTTAGATTATTTCTATATCTTGGCTATCGTAAATCATGCTGTGATGATTTGTCCAAACCCATGGTATGTAAAATACCAAGAGTGAACTCTAATGTATTAAACTATGGCCTTTGGGTGATAATGATGTGTCACTGTAGGCTCATGGACTGTAGCAAATGTACCACTCTGGTGAGGAATGTTGGTAATGCGGGAGGCTGGGCACATATGGGTAAATGGGAAATTTTGCACTTTCTCCTCAATTTTGCTGTTAATATAAAACTTCCATAAAAATAGAGTTTATTAATTTTTGAAAATGTTAAAAAAAATAATGTTGTGATGAACATAGGGGTGCATATATCTTTATGAATTCGTGTTTTTGGAAAAGAGAATGACAGTTCTCCAGAAACCAAACTTTCAGTTATGGCATATTGCTAAAACTTATAGAGCATTCAAAATAGCTGTCATGAAGAAACTCAACAAGCTACAAGAAACCTCAGAAAGATGGTACCATGAGCTCAGGGAGAAAATTAATTAACAGAAGGAATACTTTACCAAAGAGATTGAAACTCTGAAAAAGAACCAAACAGAAATTTTAGAGCTAAAGAACTCAATGAGATGAAGAATACATTAGAAAACATTGGAAATACGGTAAAATTTCTATACAGTGACATGTACGAATCTTAGGTGTATCATTTGATGAATTTTGACAAATATATACATCTATGTCATGAACCCACACACAATACTTGAGTTTGTTGTAGGTAGAAGGATTTCCCTTCTTCTGCCCTTATTTATTCTCCATGTTTGCAAAGCACTTTGTAATGTAATCTTTTTTTACACTGTATTCTAGAGCTTTTGCCTACTCCATAAGCATGTTACTCATGTTACTCTGAGGCAAGAACATAATAGGTGCCCAATATGTTTATGGAAAGACTGGGCACCTCGTGGAAAGTGTATTTCACATGGCCAGGTCTAAAACACAATCATATCATTAATACCTATAATGGGGGAAACTTAAGATGCACTGTAATGTTTGTGCAAAGCATGAAAAATCCCCAGTTACACATGGCATTGGAATGCAACTAACTCCCCACTGGAGGCACACAGGAGCCTATTTAAACTTGACGAACTATTTGGAAGCCATTCTCAATGTGATTCTTATCTTCAAACAGAAACTCAGATTACAAGGAGAAACTTTTCCCTCAACCAGCAGTATCAAAAAAATTTTAAGTAGAATATATAGCATTTATCAAATAAAAAAAAGGAAGTCCCACTTCTAGAATACTTATTTTATGTGTCACATCTTTACAAGGAAGTTTATACATAATATCTCATTGATTCTTCATCAAAACTCTGCAAAGTAGGTATCCATTTCACAAGTTGGAAGCTGTCACCTGGTATAGTCAATTTGCCCCAATCCATATACCTTGTAAGAAACAGAGTTAGGATCTGAGTTCAGGTCTAATGAAGTCAAATTTCACAAGACAGATGCAGCTCAGATGAGTTCTAATCGGTCCAATATTAGAAGCAAAGCACCCAAAAAGTTCAAGTTGCAGCCTGCAAAGGCAATATTCTTTGGGGATTACTTAGAAACATCAACTAATTACTAGACCACAGAGATGTTCGACCTGCATACCTGTCTCAATGGAAGTGTGAGCTCAAGCAACAAAACCATTTGTCTACCATCACAGTTGATACTTTTTATGAGGCTGCCCACGTGTAGGGTATCCAAGGAACACATGCAGAGATTCCAAGGTTTACTTTTAAATGGAACTCTGTAAATCGAAAATTTCCTAAAAAGAAATATTGTGGTAATAAGAATGTAGACTCTGGAGTCAGAATTCTAGCTTTGAAAAAAAAAGAAAAAAGAATTCTAGCTTTGCTTCTGATTAACAATACATCCTGATATATACAATGGAATACTATTCAGCTATAAAAAAGAATGAAATAATGCCATTTGCAGCAACATGAATGCAACTAGAGATTATCATACTAAGTGAAGTAAGTCAGAAGGGGAACGATAAATATCATATGATATCACTTATATGTGGAATCTAAAATATGACACAAGTGAACATATCTACAAAACAGAAACAGACTCACAGGCATTGAGAACAGACTTGCGGTTGCCAAGGGGAAAGGAGGGTGGGGGAGGGATGGACTGGGAGTTTGGGACTAGCAGATGCAAACTATTATACGTAGAATGGATAAACAACAAGGTCCTACTGTATAGCACAGCAAATGATATTCAATATCCTGTAATAAACCATAATGGGAAAGAATATTTAAAAAGAATATATGTATATATATAAAGCTGAGTCGCTTTGCTGTATACCAGAAACTAACACAACATTGTAAATCAGCTATAATTCAATAAAATAAAATTTTTTTGAAAAAACAGTATATCCTGGGACAAATTGTTTAACCTCCCTATGGCTTAGTTTCTTTATCTGTAGAAATGGAAATAATAATTGTAGCTACTTCATGTCATTGCTATGAAGATTAAGAGAGTAAATTCATGTCAATGAATGAATGCATGCTTAAAACCATAACCAGCACATGGTAAGCACTTTCAACCAAGCTAAGCTGCTGTTTTTATTATTACTTTTTCTCTAGTACCTGTGGTTCACATGTTCAGAACAGTGCGTTCATTCAGGCTAATTTTTAAAAAAATGCTTGAATTAGTGAAAAATCTATGTTACAATATTTTTTAATCCTTTATGTTACTTTCAAAAAGACATAGGCATTTAAACTAAAGTAACTAAAAAGTATTAACACAGAACGTTTCATAGGGAACCTACTTCAGAAGTGAATGTTAACAGTTTGCTTATAAATGAATTAAGTCCTTTGAAAAGTGTCTTCTATTAAATAGTATAAGTATTTTATCACATTATACTATTTGCTTGAATAACCATCACTTTCCCTACGAAAAGCAATTTCATAGATTAAAAAAGCATTGAAAAGCATCTTCAAGATAACTGATGCCAATCTTACTCTTACCAGGAAACCCAAGCTACCCAGCACTTAATGTCACATGGATTCCATGAAGAAAGCTTATACTCTCATTTCAGTCTAGTCCATCTTTAGAAAGTGATTCCTTAGATTGGGCTAAATTCTTTCTCCTTAAAATGTTCATTCTATGGCACTGCTGCCTGGAATCACACTGAAGGAGTATCATTCATTTTCTTGCTGATAGCATTTGAGAATTTGAAGTCAGCTGTTATATCCTTCCCTGAAATGTTTTCCCTGAAAGAACACCCTCAGTTCTTTGGACTATTTTTTACTGGCATGACTTTGGATGCATCATCTGCCTTGGTTGTTTCCTTCTGGACTTCCTCCTGCTTGACCTTTTTCCACCTATATTGGGATTACCAGGACTGAACATGATACTCTATAATCTGATCAGAGTAATAAGTAAGATATTGCCTTGCTTGTTCTAGACCAAAGATGTGCTCTAGTCATTGACTCTCTTGATTTATATGAAGTTTAGCATCCTCCACCTCTCCACCTGTCTTTTATGTGTGTGTGAAGGAGGGAGCTGTTATTAGTCAGGGTGGAGGGAGAGAGCTGATGGCATAGTTCTAGTGTAAATTCAAAGGCCTGAGAAACAGGCGAGCCATTGGTTTAAGTTCCAGTCTGAATCCGAGTCTGAAGGCAGAAGACTGATGTCCCAGCTCAAAGCCAGCCAAGCAGAGGGGGAGAATTCCTTCTTACTCAGCTTTTTATTCTATTCAGGCCTTTAAAGAATTGGATGCGGCCCACCCTCATTGGGGAAGGTAATCTGCTTTGCTCAGTCTACTGACTTAAATGTTCATCTCAACCAGAAGAAGCTCCTTCACAGACACACCTAGAAATAATGTTTAACTAAATATGTGGTCACCCCATTGCCCAGTTAAGTTGATAAAATGAGCCATCACACTGTGCTGTCTGCTATGTCAGCCATTTCTTTCCCACCTTCTACTTTCAATATTTTCGCCAGCACTTTACATCTATCCCTATTACATTTCTTTCAATATTTCCCCCATGGTTTCAGACTTGGGGAATCTCAGATACTGATTCCTTTATCACCTTATTGGATACCAACCCCAAACTGCCATGTGTAATACTGCTCAATAAATCTTCTAATATAAAATGTTAAACTGGAAACTACCAAGAAAAGCATCATATAGAGTGCCAGGTTCCCATCCATGCATTAATCAGTTCTGAGAGTGGTCATTGATGATCTATTGTCTAGTTTAATTGTAGCATCAGCTACCATCATATTCATAAGATCAGAAAAGTTTGGGATGACATTATGCCTATCATTCCTTCCGTCTGTAGGACTCTATAGTCTTCAGTGAAGTACAGACACATCGGAAAAACTGAAATGCAGACACATTATGTCTATAGCATTTCCCCTGTTAACCTGTTTTGAAAAAGAAGTTAGTCTAGCATGACCAGGTCTCAGTGGACCCATTCTGGCCCCTAAGCTTTACAATCTATCTCTTTCATGAACTGTCTGAGACTTTTGCCTAGGAAGAAACTTTTAAGCCTATAATTACTAAAATTTTCCCTCTTTTTCCATAAATATGTGTCCACTTCCTATTCAAGTCATAAGTGGATTAATTAGTGTATAATTTGACTTTCCACAGTAAAATCATGCAGTATATTAGAACCTTGATCATTGATCAAAGAACATACTGCTTTATGTCTTTGTGTTAGTTAACTTCTCTGTTCACAGCTTCAGACTTGAGACTTCTTGGATACTGAATCAATCATCTAATACATTCGATATCACTCCCAAATTAAAATATATATATATAGGGGAAGAGGTGAAAATGCCTTACTTACCTTAAGGCAATTAACTAAACTAAGTAATCCTGATTCCCTTCTTGTGCAAGGTCTATAGTTAAAGAGTCTTCATCTTGGGTGGACTTCAACACACTTGTCTAGGGTTGTTTAAAATTTGCTCCTCCTGCTGTGTGATTTTTTATCATGATAGACTTAAACATCACTAATAATCCTGTGTGTAAATCTAATTTTTCAGGCTAGTAAGATTTGAAAGATATACTGCATCGGTAAATTAGAAAACTGAGTTTCGCAAACACATAAAATTTCTTCCATCAAGAAGATTCTGAAACTATTAGAAACCAAAAATGAAGCGCATGAAAGAGCTTTAAAATATGGCTATCACCACAGGTTTATGTGCAGAAGCAACTTGCCTTTGGGGACCCTCTGGCCAACTCTTTTGCCTGCAACTCTCTTCTTGCTTTGGACTCAAGACTCCCCAACTTTCCAGCCCTTGCTCAATTAAAGATTCCAGGCACCCTGTGCCATTTCCTTTATTTCCTGGTTGGCTGGTTGCTTGGTTAGTTCTCTGGTTGGTGACATATGCTTTCCTAAATTGGATTCTGGTTAAATGAGCTTTTTTCCTCCAATCTTTGGAGGCCATATTCCACTATGAAGGAAAGCATTTCCCCTCAAGGCTCAGAACTCTCAATAATACTCCTTCCCAGCAAATGAATGTCAGCAATGACTGTCCTACTGGCCCCTGATGAAAGTTCCCATACTTTATTAATCCATCCCACCCTTTAAGCCCTCATTCGACAAATGAATTGACAAAAATCAAGTCAGTTTAAATAAAAATGAGAACTTTGGTAAAACTCAGCCTTACTCTGATCACAGCCCATTGAATCTATCTAGATGTGCTACAATAGAACTGACTGGGTAATGATTTAGAATAACCATGTTGACTAAATGTCAGGACTCTGGAATGAATCCCAGTTCTACTCTCTGCGTCCTTGGCAAGCCATTTCTTCTCTCCAAGCCTCAGCTTTATAATCTGTATAAAAAGATGGTTTGACTAGAAGGTCCCCAAGGTCCTCCTTTAGCTCTCAAGTTCTGTGGATCTGCAGATCTATTGTAAAGTTGCCCATTATTAACCCATAACATTTGTATGTCATAGCCTGACCCAGCTATAAGCAGCATAATCACAACTTTGGAGACAATGAAAGATTGTCAGTACTTAAAGAAATCAAACTTTCCCTTCTTCTCTCCCTACTTTTCCTGTTTATTCTTCAAGTTCCCCAAATTTTAATGTATTATGGTGAAGGAGATGCCCCTTTCCATCCTGAATGGCACTGTGGAGTATTGGAAATGTCATGACAACGCCTGTCCTCAGTTGATCCAGCCCAAATTTGCAGATGCAAGAGCTTCAGATAGTCATCCCAACTTCTGGGTGTTCATCCAAACCAAACCTCGGAGTCCTTGGACTCGGTCCCTTTTTTAAAGCAGGAATAAATTGAGAATTGCATTTTCTCTCTGCCTCAAAAGATCTTGGAAACTTTGGGGTAAAACTAACCCATACATGAAAAGAGCCATGCTTTCACGTATAATATACCCTTGTACAGATGTCCATACATGTCCCAGTGACTACTGGATCTGCATTGTAGGACCCTGCACTCTTCCAAAACATCAGGAGGAGGCCAGTTTTCTAGAATGTGAGGATGTCAATGTAAAAGCAGTGAAAAGGATAAGGTTCCAGGAGACTGCTGACTTGTTTCAGTGATGGCTTTGGCTAGAGTGACCCACTGCATGGTTTTGCCCATTATCTGATCACAAAGAGTCGTCTTTATTTACAGGCTGTGTTTGAATAGCTGAGACAGTTTGGCAGAGTTATGGAGAAGGGATTTAATCGCCACAAATCTTTAAATGCCAACAGCTTAAAATTTTTTTTTCTATATAGCACGTTGTATTTCTGAGATGGTGAAGGGGTAAGTGTCCAAGGAAATGAAAATGAGGAAGGAATAAGCAAGAGAACAGTAGGGAGCTCTGGCCTTGATGAGACTAGAAAGATCTAAAATTCTCAATTCTATTGCACACTGAAAATATCAATTCATTTTGCAAACGTTTCCATTCACTATATTTCAGGGTATGATGTAGTCCAAAGCCTAAACAATATGTTGATTCTGTCTCTATTTACACATTCATTCATTCATTCATTCAGTAAATATACCTATTGACAGTATATTCTGTATAAGTTATTATGTTTGTTTTGGTTTTGTTTGTTTGTTTTTGGCTGCGCCGCGGTGGCATGCAAGATCTTAGTTCCCCGACCAGGGATGGAACCCATGATAAGGCATTATGTTAAGCATTGTGGAGAGTGTAAAGATATATAAGGCATAGCTCTGTCCTTTATGATCTCATTGTCCAGTGGCGAGACAAAAAAGATATGCATATGACTATGATACATCATTCTGCGTTGACTTTTTTAAATTAATTAATTTATTTTTGGCTGTATTGGGTCTTCATTGCTGCTTGCGGGCTTTCTCTAGTTGCAGCAAGCGGGAGCTACTCTTTGTTTCGGTGCACGGGCTTCTCACTGTGGTGGCTTCTGTTGTTGCAGACCACGGGCTCTAGGCGTGCGGGCTTCAGTAGTTGTGGCTTGCAGGCTCTAGAGCTCAGGCTCAGTAGTTGTGGTGCATGGGCTTAGTTGCTCTGTGGCATGGGGGATCTTCCCGGACCAGGGCTCCACAACCCATGTCCCCTGCATTGGCAGGTGGATTTTTAACCACTGCGCCAACAGGGAAGTCCACTCTGCGTTGACTATTAAAGAATTAAAAAGAGGTACTCAAAAGTACACATTAGGACGTAAAGGTATGGAAGCCCAGAAGGAGGTAACAGAATGGGCATAGAGGTGGAGACAAAAAGTAGAAAGCTATTTTAAGGGATGACTGAATCAGTGCGGCTGGATGTTAGAGGGAATGGAGGGGGAAAGTCTTGGAAAGATCTGAGTAGGTTGGGGCAGGTTACAAATGACTTTAAACCTCACATGGCCTTTATTTACTAGAAATGAGCAGTCAGTGATGGTTTGGAGCAGGGAATGGTATATTGCTTTCAGAACACTGATCTCAAAATTGGATCCAGGACTGAGTGAAGTCAAGTGAGCTTGGGGCCATGGTGATCAGTTACAAGCCCTTTCACATGACTCAAAGCAAGATAATAGTGATCACACCTAGGTAGGTAGAAATTAGAAGGCAAAAATAATTAAGAACTACAAAAACACAGGTAGAAGAATTAGACACCCTATATGCAGAATGAGAAAGAAAGAGTTATAGAAATTTCTGGTATAGAAAATTCTGGAACTTTAAACTGGGCCGACAGAAACAATATGGCTCCCCTGAGGAACAAACAGTGTATGAGGGATAATATTAACTCAATTTTAAACATTTAAGGAGTTAAAAAATATTTCTCACTGTGCCTATGAGAAATCTCACGTTTCAAATTTAGATTTGAATTGGGAAGTGGTAAAGTCTAGTGACACCTTCTCATTGTTTGTTTATAAATCCATTCTGAATTCCAAACAAGGAAAATAGAAGCACTTCATGTTTTCTTTGTCTATTCATGAATAGGATTACCCAACACCCATTCACTTCTATTGCCTTATCCACCTTGCTGACAATAATCAAAACAGAGCACAGAATGGGTCCACGAAGCATATTCCACCCTTGCTTCTACAAGTCTGCGGTGATAGCTCGAGAATAACCAACAATTGGAGAAAATGCACCCAGTCTGGAGTGAGAAGTCATTAGCATCAAGCCCAGAAAAGGACTTTCTATTATCAGTGATCATGGGAATAAATGACTCCCCAAGGAAACAGTGTGTTCTCTTAATAGCTCACGCATCATCCAGGTTAGCTTGATCGAGTGGAGCAGAGCTAGCAGCTAGCAGGGATAAAAACTGCTGAGATGATAGCAAAGACAAAGCTTCTATGGAAAAGAAAATGCGAGGTACAAAGGAGATTAAAGGTTAACTTTTTAAATAGAAATAAGGAGGGGGCTTACATCTTGGAATATGTCTGCTTCCGTTCTTATTCCATTCTGATGTCCAATTTCCTAAAAATGAGGCATTGGGGGGCGCGGATTTGGTCAAACCCTGTCTCCACTTCCTAAACTTGTATTGTTGTAGTCTTTGCGGCAGAGTTCTTCACCCATATGTCTGCCAAGGGAAAGGGGTGTTAGAACAAACCCCAGGAGGATGACAGCTCCTCCTCACTTTCTGGCTACCCTTCAGCAAGTAGGGTTCTGTTAAGGGTCAGAAGCATCCATTTCATCTCCCATTTGGAGGTAACTGTAGAAAAGAATCTGAACACGCAGGCAAACTGCAACTCAGCACACAGCTCTGGTTTGGCTTCAGTGAAGTCAGTTGTCCTTTATCCTCTGATTGAACATATTGTGCAGGAGAATATCAAAGCTCTTCACTCAGATTCTTTCAGCCAGCGATGATTCCAAAATAACCATGGGGGCCCCAAAGTTCGAATGGAATCCACATGGCCTTCCAACAGCACTCAGGGAGGTTTTCCTCCAGTTTCGATGGGTGACATACCTAAGCAAGGACCCAAGCCACTTCAAATTAATTACTATTCATGATTATTAACACCATAATCAGAAAGCTGGCTGTTCGTTCCACTCTTTCAACATTGATGAGGACACAGGTGACTAATTACATGAATCACAACTCACACTTGCATCCCAGGTGATGGTGGACAGTGCATTTCCACAGTCATTGCCAGCATATACTCACCAACCAATACTTGAGTTCTCTGTTGATGTTATCTCCATTTACAGAGGAGGAAACTGGGGCTCCAAGAATTTAAATGATTGACCCAAGTAGGAGGCAGAACTAGGATTTAACCCAAATCTTCTGAGTCTATAACCCTTGGATTTTTTCTCACTATCCCACACAGTAATTAGAGGTCATGTGCATTAACTGGGCCATGTACCAAATCTAAAATCCCACATAATCTCTAATTGTCCCAGATACACGCTCAACACTGGGCCAGTTCCATTGGGGGAAAAAAAAATCAGTGAGGCTGTTTTTTTGGTATGATGTGAACAATATGCCTAGTTGAGCCACTGAGGTTTTCCACTTTGAGTAAATGTCTTGGCAGTAAGCCTTTTATTTATTCATCCCATATAAAACCAATATTTTCTAAGTACACTGTTCTAGGCATGATACTCATTACATGAACCACAGCTCACATTTGCATGCCAGTTGATGGTGGACAGGTTTTCTTTTATCTCTGTAACTTAGGTTAAATAATTCATCCAGGTTGTAGGTGTATTGAGAATCGTACTCCACAATGGAAAATGGAAACAGGCTAATCAATAACTGCCCTGAGGACTCTACTTTAAGGCTGCCCTTGAAGGTGGACTGTGGATTTCCAGCACATCTAATTAATGATTCTTCAGCCTACATGGAGCCTTGTGGAAAGAGGAGTAGTTATTGTCTTTAGACATGGCACAAGGACCCATAAACTCTGCCAGGAGCTCAATAGTGAGATTTCACTGAGGACTTGTTGGGTGGAGGAGAGAAGATGGGTGCAGGTGGGAATATGGAACTTTTCCAAGTTAAGAGTTGGAAGATCTGCATTCCGGCCCTGGTTTTGCCCCTTATCAGTAAAGTAACCTTGGACAAGTTACTTAACCTGTCTGAGCCTCAGTTTTCACCTCTATAAAATGGGGATAGTAATGGTACCCATGCAACATAGAGATTACATAAGATAGTCAAAAATTCTTTATAGGGCTTCCCTGGTGGCGCAGTGGTTGAGAGTCCGCCTGCCGATGCAGGGGACACGGGTTTGTGCCCCGGTCCGGGAAGATCCCACATGCCGCAGAGCGGCTGGGCCCGTGAGCCATGGCCGCTGAGCCTGCACATCCGGAGCCTGTGCTCCGCAACGGGAGAGGCCACAACAGTGAGAGGCCCGAGTACCGCAAAAAACAAAAAAAAAAGATAGTCAAAAATTCTTTATATTCTAGGAAGTGCTAAGGGAAAACCGTCTGGATAGGTGTAAATCATGCTCCAGCTTTTACTCCCAGTCTCCCCTTTGCATGTGGACCAGGAGTTTGGTGAGGGCAGGCCCACGTCATTTATAATGGTCTCTCTATCCCTTAGCACAGGGACTGGCACACTGCAAGTGATAAATAGTCTGCATCTTCCCTTCTCTTTCTTCTATTTGCTTGTCACTTTGCCTCCTCCTGATGATACCCAGAACTCACGGTTGCTTTATTAGGAAGAAGCAGGAAGGGCTGCTTGCGAAGGAATCATTATTATTCCCCCCTTTCTCTGCCTTGCCTGTTCTCTAGGCCGGGCAGCGGGCTATCTTGAGCTACTTGGATGAGATCACTGAGTACAGAGCATTGACTACCCACCAGGCAGCCAAATCTCAATCCCCTGGCTTAAGGGTAGTGATTTCAATTCCTTAAATAAGTGAAAAGCCTGACCAAAGGAGAGCAAAAAGTTTAGCCTGGCTGAATTTTGAACTCACTCTAAGCTAGAAAAAGAAGGAGCAGGAAGCCTCAGCACTAACCTGTATCAATAGCCCTAGTGTGAGGAGAGGCTCAAAGAGTCTGGCCTAAAGCTGAAGCTGCCGCAGCGGTGAAACTGCTTCTAATTTTAGAAATATTAAATAACTGATAATGACACGACCTTGTTAAAGAACGAAGTTGGGAAAAAAAAAAAAAGGGACACTGTTAAAAATAGCATACAATCTCCCGGCTGAAGATTCCAGGTAAAATATGGGTTCACATTCACAGTGTAGGCTCAGAATACAGAGACTCCCCACAGAGCTGCCAAATGTGTCAAGTCCAAGGCTCACACATGTTCTGGAAGACATCCATGTTAAGCACCCAGCAGGGTGCCTCTTAGCATCCCTTAAGGTGTGAGAGCATATATAAGCACTGGGAAAAAAAGAGAAAAAGGACAGTGTTCTTGTTCTCAAGGGGCTTAAAGTCTAGCCAGCAGCCTAGTGGTGACTCCAAAACATCATCATTTTAATATGTGAGACCGAACTGCAGCACACAAAACCTAGCTGGGGAAAAGCAGCCTCCCATATTGCCTGGGAAACGTCGCTGCTGGCATTATATCAAACAGAAATCTGAAAGGCAAAACCGAAATAAAGCCAGTGGGCCCCACTTGGGGAGGAATGGTAGATGTGGCAGCCCTCGAAGATGGACAGAACCCCAGACAGCGTCCCCATTCTGCTCATCCCGGCAGATATGCACCTCTATGGCTTGGCTACCTCTCTGATCATTAAATGCTTTTAGCAAAGCTGTCTCCTAGGAGTAACCAGCTTTGAAAGCCAAATTGAAAAAGGTCCATCTGATCATGTAATTGGAGAGAAAGTAGGATCTGTGCCACAATAACACATTAAAGGCATTTGGAGATGAAAGAAAGAGGTGGTCTAATAATTAGCAGGGGCCTGAGACTGGGGAGATGTGTTTCTGGAGACAATGCAGAATTCATTTAACATCAGATGCCACCAAGGTCTTTCCTGATGTGACTCTAAACATGGGAAGAATTTGCTGAGCATACCTTGGCTAAATCGCGTCTGAATTTCTACTAAACTATCTACAAAACTTCCAACTGTACAGTTTAGAAGAATGATTCTCAGCAGGGGGTGGTTTTGCCCCCCAGGGGACATTTGGCAATATCTAGAGACATTCTTTTTATTTTTTTAAAGTGTCCATCAATGGATAAATGGACAGCGAAAAAGTGGTACATGTACACGGTGAAATTTTTTTTAATTGAGGTAACACTGATTTATAATATTATATAAGTTATATGTGTACAACATTCTATTTCTACTTTGTATACCATACAGCATGCTCACTACCAAAAATTTAGTTTCCATCTGTCACCATACAGTTGATCCTCTGCACTCATTTCACCCTCCCACTCACCCCTCCCCCTCTGTTAACCACCGCTGTGTTCTCTGTATCTATGTGTTTGGTTTGGTTTCTTTATTTGTTTTATTTACTTTTGTTTGTTTATTAGTTTTTATATTCCACATATTAGCGAAACTATACAGTATTTGTTATTCTTCATCTGATTTATTTCACTTAGCATTTAATACCCTCAAGGTCCATCCACGTCACAAATGGCAAGTTTTCATCTTTTTTATGGCTGAGTAGTATTCCATTGTATATATATACACCACATCGTCTTTATCAATTCATCCATCAATGGGCACTTAGGTTGGTTCCATACCTTGGTTGTTGTAAACAGTGCTGCAATGAACATAGGGGTACATATATCTTTTTGAATTAGTGTTTTCATATTCTTTGGATAAATACCCAGAAGTGGGATTGCAGGATCATATGGTAATTCTATTCTTAATTTCTTGAGGAACATTCATACTGTTTTCTATAGTGGCTGCACCAATTTACATTTCCAACAACAGTGTATAAGATTTTTCTCCACATCCTGGCCAACACTTATTTCTTGTCTCTTTGATAATAGCCATTCTGACAGGTGTGAGGTAATATCTCATTGTGGTTTTGATTTGCATTTTCCTAATAATTAGTGATGTTGAACATCTTTCCATGTGTCTGTATGTCTTTTTTGGAAAAATATCTATTCAGCTCCTCTGCACATTTTTTAATATGGTTGTTTTCATTTTTGTTGTATGAGTTCTTTATATATTTTGGATATTAACCCCTTATTGGATATATCATTTGCAAATATCTTCTCCCATTTATAGGTTGTCTTTTTGTTTTATTGATGGTTTACTTTGCTGTGCAGAAGCTTTTTAGTTTGATGTAGTCCTATTTGTTTATTGTTGCTTTTGTTTCCCTAGCCTGAGGAGACATATCTAGAAAGATACTGCTAAGACCAATGTCAAATAGCATACCACCTATATTTTCTTCTAGAAGTTTTATGGTTTCAGGTCTTACATTCACATCTTTAATCCATTTTCAGTTAATTTTTGTGTATGGTGTGAGACAACAGTCATTCCATTTTTTTGCATGTGGCTGTCCAGTTTTCCCAACACCAATTATTGAAGAGACTGTCCTTTTTCCACTGTATGTTCTTTGCCCCTTTGTGGTAAATTAATTGTCCATATATGCACAGGTTTATTTCTGGGGTACTGATTTTGTTGTCTAGAGACATTTTTGCTTGTCAGGGCTACATCCAATGGGTAGAGAACACGGATGCTGCTCAACATCCCATAATGCAAGACACAAGAAAAAATTATTTAGCCCAAATGTCAAGTGATGAGGTTGAAAAACCCTGGTTTTGAATCCTGGATGTTTTCTGACCTTTATCCTTTATAGGTTTATTTTATTTTATTTCTTTTATGTTTATATTGATACCTTGAAAGGCAACACCCATTTAAAACAAAAGGAAATGGTTTACCTTATATCATAACAATAATGAAAAAGTCCCAGCAGTTAAGAAGATGTTCCAATAGTGTTTACTCATCTCCACTGGGGTGGGGTGGGTCATGTAGAATGGAGAGCTTGGAGATGGGGAAGGAGATACTGCAACACAGTCAAGAGTCTAATCATTTGAGATTTGAGATTTCATTTTGTTCCTGAATGTGAGGCTACCTAAGGATTTGCCAGACACTTCCAGGGTCTCACAGCCTGAAACAATGTTTTGGAAAAGCCAAATGTAAGGATGTGTGATATCCTGTTTGCTAGGAGTGAGCAGGACCACCCTAGAGCCTGAAAAGATCTTGGTGGACTGGATTATGTGATTCTCTTCTTGCAACCTTCAGCGACTCTCCACTGCACCCAGGACAAAATACTATGCCATTCTCCTCCACCTGGCTCCTACCCATCTCTCCAACCATCTCATCTCCTGGATTTTACCCCAGTCATACTGAACTTTTTGTCTTCCCCAGGATATAACACTCCTATCATGCTTCCTCTCTTGTTTTGTAAACACGGGAACTTTCTTCTACCTGCAAGGTCCTCCACTCTGCTTTTCATCTTACCCCTAGCATTCTCCAAGACTTATCTCAAGTATCAACCACTTTCTCACCCTTTGTCCAACCCCCCAGCTCGAGTCTGGTGCCCCTCTTGTGACCTCCCAGAAGCCCCTGTATTTACTGCCAATATAACACCTGCCCCTCGTCCTGAATTTCAACTAGTTGCCCATTGTCTCTGAGAACTTTTTTAAATAGTTATTTATTTGGCTGCACCGGGTCTTAGTTGCATCATGCAGGCTCTTAGTTGCATCATCGGATCTAGTTCCCTGACCAGGGCTGGAACCCAGGCCTCCTGCACTGGGAGCGTGAAGTCTTAACCACTGGACCACCAGAGAAGTCCCTGTCTCTGAACACTCTGAACAGTTCCCTGTTCAACCCCTCTACTGCCTACCAGACCCAGGGCAGGGCTTGGGTCCCTAACAAGCTTTCAAGGACGATTGGGGAAAAGAATAGAAGAAAAGTAGAGAAGAAAGGTGACAAAAAGAGAGCAAAGAAAAGAAAGAGAAAAGAAACAAAAAAGAATGGAAGGAAGGTAGCAGGGAGGGAGGGAAGGAGGGCAAGGGACAGAAGACAGAAAGAGAATGAAGGAGGGAAGAAAGCAGATTGGGAGGGGAAAAGGAGGAGATGGGAGAGGAGGGAGAGAGGAAGGAGAAAAGAAAGGAAAAGGAAGGGGAGAAGGAAGAGCTGTGCTCTTGTTCCCTGCTCAGAAAAGATCTCTCAGATCTTGCAGATTTAAGATCAAACCCTGCATTAACACTTTTTAAGAATCACATAACTCTTTCACAGCACTCACTACATTTGTAATTTTAGATGTATTTGCATGATTATTTACTACGATTTGCAAGCTCCATGAGGTCAGCATCTGTGTTTTCACACACTATTGTGGTTTCAGTACACAGTGTGTCCATAAAAATTATTTGCTAAACAAATGAAAAGGTGGGCAGACTAACTGAGCAGCACCAGCAGCTAATCTTATTAATAAAAAGGCAGCCTCTTTGTTTTTTAGAAATAGATCTGGGAGTTTGGATTTGGTTATTTTACCTCCACCTAAATTTGTCCATATTAAAGAAATTTCCTCTGGTTCTGGGTAGAACTCTTCTAAAGCATTCAAGACAGTGGCATATACATTCTCACTTTAAAAATTAATCCCAGGAGCAATTTATTACAGGGAAATTTCCTGGACTCCAAGAAGCACCTTGAAGTCAGGAGATGATTAATTTGATATAAACTAAAGTGCTGCAAACATCTGCTCCCTGCTGACATCTGCCTCTCATTAGATTACAGCCCCCACCCCCACCCCCACATCTGGGTGGTGGGAGGAGAGGGGGAGCTGGCTTCTGTGTTGATCTGGTAACTATAATTATATGGTAAGCTCGGTGCTCAAGGCCCTGGTGCCAGCCACCTGGTGGGGGATCAACATAAAACTTGCTCTATTGCCTTATGTTCCAGATCCACCCTGAGCACTCCGTAAGTCCTCCGTCATTCCTTACATAATAGAAATAAAAAGTAGAAATGAGCTTGGCGAGCACATTTTCATCTTGTAGCCCTGGTGAAGCCTGCGTGTGGATGAACCCAAACCCTCGGTTGATTCAAAGAAGCAAATCAATTCCATGAAAAATCTTCTGAATCTATTATTTTGGCATCGGGTTTTGTAAATGCTCTTTAATTGATATCTCTTACTCCATTATCCCTTTCCCACCAGTTCCACCTTCAGTGCAATTGTCCTAAAACCTGTCTCTGACACTGAGCCACCCTATTCAGAAACCTCAGAGGCTCTGCCTCATCCAGAAGCACATACCAACTTCCTAACCTTGACGTCTAAGCCCTCCACTGCTGCAATAACCTAACTTCCATCCCAGGGCTCTACTTCAAACAGCCTTGTCTTTTGTCATCCAGGGTGACTCTTGCTTCCCAATTCTGCTTGTGCTCTTTCACCTTTACACCTTAGCTTATTAATTCCATGTAAAGCCCAGATGCCATATAACACCATCTTAATACAGCGCTGTGTTGAAGCAACATCAACCCAGACCCAAAAATGTAAAATTAATTAAATCTCTGGAAATGTTTCATAAAAACACCAAAAGGGGGGCCTCCCTGGTGGCGCAGTGGTTGAGAGTCCGCCTGCCGATGCAGGGGATACGGGTTCGTGCCCCGGTCTGGGAGGATCCCATATGCCGCGGAGCGGCTGGGCCCGTGAGCCATGGCTGCTGAGCCTGCGCGTCCGGAGCCTGTGCTCCGCAACGGGAGAGGCCACAACAGTGAGAGGCCCGCGTACCACAAAAAAAAAAAAAAAAAAAAAAAAAAAACACCAAAAGGGAGAACATGCTCACAACACACAGAAAAACATCCTAAAACCTGTTTTTCCCCATTCTTTTCCCTTATTTTTTCCCATGCATCAAGGCTGACACAAAGTCTCTCTCCTCCCCAACTCTCAGCTCCTACTCCAAGGTTGCCTTCGAGCCCACATCAGGTTCTTTTGTCTCCTTGCTAGACTAAACTCTTCATATCTATAGCATGTCAGCCTCCCTGGCTTCTTTGAATTTTCCTGTGAAAGCCCCAGAGCTAATCCAACAAGCAAAAATTCTTCCTCATTAGAAGACACGGTAAGTGGAAAAGACTGAAAAAAAATGTTATACACTTTGTCTTATTTCTGTCACACTGACAATGCACACTCTGCCTGGAATGCCCTTTGCCCATTTCTAATCGTTACTACCCCACTCGACCACCACAGCCCAAAACAAAAGATCCTTCCTCCTTGAAGATTGCATGATGTCCCCTGAGAGAACTTTGCATATGATGTCTTGACTTTTAGCTTTTGGTGTAAATATCTTATTTCTACTTTTGAAAATTAGGACTCAAGATCATCTGGCAAACCCCTATTTGCCTTTCAATACTCACCTAAGTATCCCTTCCTTGGAAATGACTTCCTCACTTTCTTCCCATCCTTGGTTTGGCCATCTCTTTGATGCCATAGAAACCAGCAATAACCTGACATATCATAATGAACTTCAGTGGATATCTTCATCCATTCAGGCTGCTATAACACATTACCATGAACTAGCGAGCTTGTAAACAACAGAAATGTATTCTTCACAGTTCTGGAGTCTGAGAAGTCTAAGATCAAGGCTCTGGCAGCTTCAATCTCTGGTGGGAGCCTTCTTCCTGGTTCATAGGTAGTTATCTTCTCGTTGTGTCCTCACATGGTGGAAGGAGCAAGCGAGCTCTCTGGGGTCTCTGTTATAATGGCACTAACCTTGTTCAGGAGGGCTTCACCCTCACAATCTTATCACCTCCCAAAGGCCCCACCTCCAAATACCAACACACTGGGGATTAGGTTTCAACATGTGGATTTGAACGGGTCATAAATATTCAGTCTATAGCAGTGATTTTTTACTTATCTGTATTGTCTCACTCCAAACACATGTATACCTTGGAAACAGAGAAAGCTCTCATGCTTCTTATACCCCTAAACTTATCCAAGTACTTGGCCAAAGGTAGGTTCTCAGAAAATGTGTATCTGGTGACATGTTTGCTAGTTTGTGAGTTCCCCACAATATCTAGTGCTGTGCTTTACTCATAGTAGGGGCTCAAAAAGTATATCTGGAATTGAATTAAGTGTCTCTGGAACATTCAGCTTGATTGAATTTCATTTTTTTGACATAATTTTGTCTGCATGGTAGTCTAATGTTTTCAAAGACAAAAAATGGTGAAGGGAAAACAAAAGATTAAAAAAATAAACTGGTTTGACCAGTTTCTTTCCCTCTGGATACAAAGCCAAGCTTGGAGCTTTGTCTGAGGAAATCACAGTCTCAGGCAAAAGCTAATAGGCTGAGTGTGGGTCCTTCTTCTGTAACCTGCAAAGCTGCAAGACCTTTTATTTCTGTATTAGAATATTCTATTAGGCTCATGTGGCTCCTTTGGTTAATGGTGACAGAAAATGTGACTCCAGGGCCACATAACTGCAAATACTATTGGCCTAGAAGCTGGAACAGATTGATACAATTGGCAAACCCCACTTATGCTGCTCTTTGTAAGAGGGGGGAGAAAGTACAGTGATTAAACTTAATCACTCTTATGCATTGTGCAATTAATCTCCAGCACCCCTGGACTGCTCTCCAGACTCTGTAACTTACACCCAACCCAAAGAGATGGGCCCATTGACTATGCTTCCAGTGTATAATGGAGTCTACACACAAAAATTCATTAATTCTTTTGAAATTCAGTCCTTCTCCTACAGTGGAGTGGGAGCTTGGGGGAAAGAGGATACATTTTCTTTGGCAAAGCTTCTGAGTCAGAAGTTTAGGATAGAGTAAGCCTGAGGAAAACAGATACCATTGGTTGCCTATGCATTCCCTTAGTTCCAGCCCCAGGGATGGGTCATGAACCTATTCCCCTTGACAACAACTGGTTTAGATGATGGCATGGATGTAATTCAAGCCAATGAAGTGTGAAAGAAAATCTGCTGGAGAATTTTAGGAAAAGCTTTCCTTAAAAAAAAAAAAAAGAAAGAAAGATACATAGGAAAACCTGATCTCTCTTTTTCCGCTGGACCTTGTCATGCCTAGCTGTGATATCTACAACTGCAACAGCCACCTTGCAACCAAGAGAGAATTTAGCCTGAGGACAAGGACAAAGATGGCAGAGGCGAAAGAAACAAGGCCCCAAATTCTTGATATTGTGCTGCTGAGTAACCAACACTGGTCCCCGTTATCTCTAAATTTCTTATAATATGAAATAATATATTTCTTTATTGGGTAAGCCATTTGTTTCCATGGATGAACCTAGAGATTATCATACTAAGCAAAGTAAGTCAGAGAAAGACAAATATCATAGGATATCACTTATATGTGGAATTTTTAAAATGATACAAATGAACTTATTTACAAAACAGAAACAGACTTGTAGACATAGAAAACAAACTTGTTTCCAAGTTTGTTTGTAAAGGAATTCATTTCCTTTGCTACTTGAGGCCAAAGTAATCTTAATATATTTGGTTTATTAAATTGACTGAAATTTTTGAAGATTTTTTTTAAAGCATAGCCCTTCTACCTGCTACATCATAACCAACAGGTGAGACCCCATACCTGCTTTGGCCATTCCCCCTCATATCCCTGGTCCCATAGTCCTGCTGTGGGCAGTGTTGCTGGCCTTCATCCTCAGCTGGGTGACCCATTGATTAAATGGTCTACATTGAACTATCAAGTCTATATGGCCCCTGAATTGCATGCCCAAATCACACACCACCCTTTTCTCCTCCCTTACACTTACAGAACTCTCACTTGCTAAGCCAGCCCCCTGACATCTCTTACCAGAAAGAGAATCTAGACCATATGCAGGTAGAGGCAAACTTCATGATCATTACCATGTCCACCTATTCCATTTATTAAGTTCCTGAACACAACTAGCACTTAGTTAAGCTCTTAGTGAATTAAAGGGACAAGTTGCCGGACCTCCAAGTGACTTCAAGCTCCAAAGAGCCATCCTTCAGACAACTACCTAGGTATTCCTATAGAATGCATCCATTTATCTATTTCATTTATTCATCATTTAGTGAACAGTTAATCTATTCCATGCATCCTGCTTGGCCTTGGGGATACAGCAATGAATGAGCCTTTTACTCATTCAACAAATGAGTGTCTACTTTGTGCCAGTCAAACACTAGGAATAAAATTGTGATGGAAAAAATATGTGAAATTTGCCCAAAAGGATCACCTATGGTAGAGATAGACATTTATCATATATTCACCAAAACACTGGGTGAAGGGGAGAAATATGGCAAGAGAGAACATTCTAGGCAAAGGGAACTGCAAGTTCAAAGGCACTGATGCTGAAGGGGGAATGGTGCAATTCAGAATATCAAAGCCACTGTGACTGGAGCACAGTGAGCAAGGGGGAAACTGTTTCAAGGTGTGGCTGGACACAACTGACAACAGTCAAGACATGGAAGCAACCTAAATGTCCACTGACAGAGGAATGGATAAAGAAGATGTGGTGTATATATATACAATGGAATACTACTCAGCCATAAAAAAGAGTTAAATAATGCCATTGGCACCTACATGGATGGACCTAGAGATTATCATACTAAGCAAAGTAAGTCAGAGAAAGACAAATATCATAGGATATCACTTATATGTGGAATTTTAAAAATGATACAAATGAACTTATTTACAAAACAGAAACAGACTTGTAGACATAGAAAACAAACTTGTTTCCAAAGGGGAAAGGTGAGGGGGAGGGATAAATTAGGAGGTTGGGATTAACATATACACACTACTATATATAAAATACATAAACAACAAGGACCTACTGTATAGTACAGGGAACTCTACTCAATACTCTGTAATAACCTATATGGGAAAAGAATCTGAAAAAGGATAGGTACATGTATATATATAACTGAATCACTTTGCTCTACACCTGAAACTAACACAACATTGTAAATCAACTATACTCCAATATAAAATAAAAATTCAATTAAAAAATTAAAACCAAAAAAAGATGTGACTGGAGAGTAAGGAGGTAAGGACTATGTCACAAACTGCTCTTTATACCATATTAAGGAGTTTGGACTTTTTCCTAAAGGTCCTGATGTGACACTGGAAATTTTTAAGCAGGATAGTAAACTGATCAGACTTTTGCTGGAAGGGCCAAGCCTGGAATCATGAAGACTAGTAGAAAAATAAACATAAAGTGAGGAATGACTTAACAAAGGTCATGGCAAGGGGAATGGAGAAGAGAGGATGGGTAAGAGACATCAGGTAGGTGGGATCAGCAGAAGATAACAGCTAAGATGCTACTGGAGGAAGAGGTGAGGAAGAAGGATGAGGAGGCAGAGGTGATTCCCAGGTTTCAGTGGAGTCAATTTGAGTAGGAGCGGAAATTAGAGTGCATTTAGTTAGTGATATATTGTGTCCAAGGTGGAGGATCCAAGGTAGATGTTAAGATATACACGTCTGTGGCATTTTTCACAGAACTAGAACAAAAAATTTCACAATTTGTATGGAAACACAAAAGACCCAGAATAGCCAAAACAATCTTGAGAAAGAAAAAGGAGCTGGAGGAATCAGGCTCCCTGACTTCAGACTATACTACAAAGCTACAGTAATCAAGACAGTATGGTACTGGCACAAAAACAGAAATATAGATCAACGAAACAGGATAGAAAGCCCAAAGATAAACCCATGCACATGTGGTCACCTTATCTTTGATAAAGGAGGCAAGAATATACAATGGAGAAAAGACAACCTCTTCAATAAGTGATACTGGGAAAACTGGACAGCTACATGTAAAAGAATGAAATTAGAACACTTCCTAACACCACACATAAAAATAAACTCAAAGTGGATTCAAGACCTAAATGTAAGGCCGGACATTATAAAACTCTTAGAGGAAAACACAGGAAGAACACTCTTTGACATAAATCACAGCAAGATCCTTTTTGACCCACCTCCTAGAGAAATGGAAATAAAAACAAAAGCAAACAAATGGGACCTAATGAAACTTAAAAGCTTTTGCACAGCAAAGGAAACCATAAACAAGACCAAAAGATAACCCTCAGAATGGGAGAAAATATTTGCAAACGAAGCAACTGACAAAGGATTAATCTCCAAAATATACAAGCAACTCCTGCAGCTCAATATCAAAAACACAAACAACCCAATCCAAAAATGGGCAGAATACCTAAATAGACATAATAGGTATTCAATAGAAACTAAAAAAGGATGTTCAACATCACTAATCATTAGAGAAATGCAAGTCAAAACTGCAGTGAGGTTATCACCTGACACCAGTCAGAATGGCCATCATCAAAAAATCTACAAATAATAAATGCTGGAGAGGGTGTGGAGAAAAGGGAACCCTATTTCACTGTTGGTGGGAATGTAAATTGATACAGCCACTATGGAGAACAGTATGGACGTTCCTCAAAAAACTAAAAATAGAACTACCATATGACCCAGCAATCCCACTCCTGGGCATATACCCTGAGAAAACCATAATTCAAAAAGAGTCATGTACCACAATGTTCATTGCAGCATTATTTACAATAGCCAGGACATGGAAGCAACCTAAGTATCCATCGACAGATGAATGGATAAAGAAGATGTGGCATATATACACAATGGAATATTACTCAGCCATAAAAAGAAATGAAATTGAGTTATTTGTAGTGAGGTGGATGGACCTAGAGTCTGTCATACAGATGAAGTAAGTCAGAAAGAGAAAAACAAATACCGTATGTTAACACATGTATATGGAATCTAAAAAAAAAAAAAAAAAACGGTTTTGATGAACCTAGGGGCAGGACAGGAATAGAGATGCAGACATAGAGAATGGACTTGAGGACATGGGGAGGGGAAAGGGTAAGCTGGGACGAAGTGACAGAGTAGCACTGACATATATATACTACCAAATGTAAAATAGATAGCTAGTGAGAAGCAGCTGCATCACACGGGGAGATCAGCTCGGTGCTTTGTGACCACCTAGAGGGGTGGGATAGGGAGGGTGGGAGGGAGACACAAGAGGGAGGGGATATGGGGATATATGTATACATATAGCTGATTCACTTTGTTATACAGCAGAAACTAAAACAACATAGTAAAACAGTTATATTCCAATAAAGATGTTAAAAAAAAAGATATACACATCTGAAGCTCAAGAGAAAAATCTCGATAGGAAAAAGAAAATTGAGTTCCACAGCAAATAGGTGGTACAAAGAGGTAGAAATGGATATCACCCAGAGAAAGGATATAAAGTGACAAAAGAGGCATCCTCATGAACATCCCTGAGGACAGTCTACATTTATGGGGTCTTGGGCAAGAGTACCAATGGAAGTCCCATGCGTATGGTTAAATACTTGAAAGTGAAACATCAAATTAACAGGCTGTGAAAATGTTTTATCCAGGGCTTCCTTGGTGGCGCAGTGGTTAAGAATCCGCCTGCCAATGCAGGGGACACGGGTTGGAGCCCTGGTCCGGGAAGATCCCACATGCTGCGAAGCAACTACACCCATGCACCACAACTACTGAGCCTGTGCTCTAGAGCCCGTGAGCCACAACTACTGAGCCCGCGTGCTGCAACTACTGAAGACCGTGCGTCTAGACCCCATGCTCTGCAACAAGAGAAGCCACTTCAATGAGAAGCCCACGCACTGCAACGAAGAGCAGCCCCCGCTCCCCGCAACTAGAGAAAGCCCTCGCACAGGAACGAAGACCCAAGGCAGCCAAAAATAAATAAATAAATAAATATATTTTTAAAATAAATAAAATAAGATTATATCTTTGTAATAATACAGTTTTAAATGTGTAAAATAATGGTTTCAGATGATTAAAATTTGGCAAAGTATTAATAAGATGACTGAGTTCAATTATTATTTTAAAGATCTGCATGTTCTGTTGGTAGGCCAACAGTGTGCAAATGAGGGATAAAAAAAATTCATACAAACTTCATGAGTTATTATCAATTTGTTCCCTGAAATTTATTTTCTTGTCTTCATTTCAAAAAAATCACAAATTATGTTGTTATAATCAAGATTCTAATATAATTCATGTTCTTTTCGCAGTAGTGCCAAAATAGAAAACTGAGGCAGTAGCAATTGGAAATGTCCAAAAAATTGTTAAAGTAATGCTTCAATTCAGAAACGAATTGTTAATTTTACATGTTATGTTCAAACATTGTAATATACAGAATATATAAACAATATTCCAGAATATTTAAACTTCATTATCCCTTAGAGTAGTATCTAGATCTATACAGCAATATAAAAATTCAGTGTCATACTTCACACTTATTACACCTAAACCTTCATATATACAAATTTAAGAGAAATATGAGTTAACAGTACAAAATGTTTCCCTGCTTCTATGTGATGCTACTGTAAATTTCACATTAATTCAAGAATATTTCTAGAACTCTGAATCAGAAAGTGAAGAAAAGCAAGAAAATGGACACTTGGTACTTTGTAGAAATGATACTTCATTATATAAGAATGTATTGCATTCATGTTATCTGAGAGGAAAGGTTTGACACATTAATTTGTCTTTCCTCTTATCTAAGCACTTTTGCCACTCAGATCCTCGCCATACTCCAAAGCAGTGCCCATCTCTGGCTTCCTCAGCAGTATAACCCACACACCATTATGGGATTTGAACTTAGAGGTCTTTTGCTTAAAAGTCATGGTTGAAAGATGTAGGGAAGGATTTCCCTGGGGCTTGAACAGTGTTAGTCATGAGAGTAATTGGTTAAGGTTATGACACATGGTACGCCCCTGCTGAGCACTGGATACCAAATGGTAGAGGTGTCCTTGTGTCCTTCAATAAATATATTGGGAGGGTATGATACATGGGACTTTCTAAAGGATGTTGTTCAGGCCAGGGTTCCTTGTTGCTGAGTCTGAAGAGTGGACCTGTCCAAGGAGAATCAATGGCTAAAAAGTGAGTGGAAAGGGCTTCCCTGGTGGCGCAGTGATTGAGAGTCCGCCTGCCGATGCAGGGGACACGGGTTCGTGCCCCGGTCCGGGAAGATCCTATGTGCCACTGAGCGGCTGGGCCCGTGAGCCATGGCCGCTGAGCCTGCGCGTCTGGAGCCTGTGCTCCGCAACGGGAGAGGCCACAACAGTGAGAGGCCTGCGTACAGCAAAAAAATAAAAATAAAAAATAATAGTGGAAAGAGGGAATCCCATGAAGGAGTTTGAGGTGAAAGGGCCAGAGGAATAGGAGGAAAATCAAAAGTGGTATTGCAGAAATCAAGAGAAGAAGGATTTCCAAGGAATCACCAACAGAGGCAAGGGTTGCAAAGAGGTAATAAATAAATAAATAAATAAATAAATGTAGGACTTTACAGAAAAAGGTAAATATCATATGTCACTTATATGTGGAATCTTAAAAAATGATACAAATGAACTTATTTACAAAACAGAATAGACTCACAGACAGAAAACAATCTTATGGTTACCCAAGGAGAAAGAGGGGGAAGGGATAAATTAGAAGTTTGGGACTAACAGATGCAAACTACTGTATACAAAATGGATAAGCAACAAGGACCTACTGTATAGTGCAGGGAACTATATTCAGTATCTTGTAATAACCTGTAATGGAATAGAATCTGAAATTCTGAAATATTTTTTCTGAATACATATTCAGAAAGTATATTTCTGAAAATATTCTGAATATATATTATGAAAGAATATATACAACTGAATCACTTTGTTGTACACCTGAAACTAACACAACACTATAAATCAACTATACCTCAATTTTTTAAAAAGTAGGACTTTGGATAAACAAAATGTGGCATATCCATACAATCAAATATTATTCAGCAATGGAAGGGAATAAAGTACTGATACATGTTTCAACACAGATGAACCTCAAAAAACATGCTAAGTAAAAGAAGTCAATCACAAAAGACCATGTATGTTGTATGATACACTTTATATGTATTGTCCACTATAGACAAATCTATAGAGACAGAAAGTTTAGTAGTTGAAAGGGGCTGGCAGAGTTGGAGGGAATGTGAGTGACTACTAATGGGATTTCTTTTTGAGGTGATGAAAATGTCCTAAATTTAGACTATGACAATGGCTGCATGACTCTGTAAATATACTAAAGGCCACTGAATTATACTTTCAATGTTGAACTTTGTATATATAAGTTATATCTCAACAAAGCTGTTTTTTAAAAAGGGAAAAAAATAGAGATATCTACTACATTTAAGATCACATTATCCTGTGTCCAAGCCACCAAACATTGTCCACCTGTGAAAAATCAAATCTTGGAAGCTGCCAGATGTTTAAGACTAAACAGTCTACCATGGTGATTTGTCCATTGTCTCTGACAAAAAAATAAATCGATCTTCTATTCTTTGGAAAACAAGAGATGAACTAGAGGGACCGCTTCACAATAAAGATCTTTCACACTAAGGTAAACTTGAAAACAGAGAACATTTATGCAAAAATCCATTTACTGTGTCAGTAATTTTCAGCATTTCCCCCGCTGCTTTGTAGATAATTGAGTAAAAGCTTTTCCTTCCCTACATCAAGCATCAGTTTCCAACTGATCCTCTTAGAAACTCAGTTTTGAGATTTCACTTCAAGATCATGACTACAGAATTTATGGGAAATGCATATGTTTTTGGCTAAATGGAACTATTTCCTTTCCTTGAGCCAAACACTTAAAACGATTGGAAGAAAACAGAAGAGCGGAGAAAAAAGTAAAATCTCCCACCAACTGTATCAATAAAGGGTCATAGCTATATTTTTTTGGTAATCTTCCAATTGACTCTATGTCTAGGTATAAATCCCTATCTTTCCCACCCAATCAATTATTCAGCATTTTTGTGAATTCAAGGTACTAAATGCTAATATATTTCTATTGTTCATGTATTTCATGAACAAATTAGTTGCAAAGTCCTTAAGCTGCCTAATGTCCACAGTCTGCCTAATGTGTAGGTTTGAATATACACCCTCTAAGAATTTATTTCTTAAAACCACAAATTGGGGCTTCCCTGGTGGCGCAGTGGTTG
Source organism: Hyperoodon ampullatus (assembly GCF_949752795.1). Lineage (NCBI taxonomy): Eukaryota > Metazoa > Chordata > Mammalia > Artiodactyla > Ziphiidae > Hyperoodon > Hyperoodon ampullatus. The sequence continues at coordinate 32,241,921 of NC_136919.1, forward strand.
AGAATCTGCCTGCTAATGCAGGGGACACGGATTTGAGCCCTGGTCTGGGAGGATCCCGCATGCCGCGGAGCAACTAGGCCCGTGAGCCACAACTACTGAGCCTGCGCGTCTGGAGCCTGTGCTCCGCAACAAGAGGCCGTGATAGTGAGAGGCCCGCGCACCGCGATGAAGAGTGGCCCCCGCTTGCCACGACTAGAGGAAGCCCTCGCACAGAAACGAAGACCCAACACAGCAAAAATAAATTAATTAATTAATAAACTCCTACCCCCAACATCTTCTAAAAAAAAACCACATACCACAAATTGGGGGTATGATGACTACAGACAAGTAATATGGAATGGGAAGATTAATAACTGACGGGGACCTTATCAATCTCACGATAACAATTCCAGATAATAGGACAGTTCACATTTACATTTTTACATTTTACATGATACAATCATACACAATACTTTGGTTTTTATGAAATGAGGAAAGCAGTACCATCTCCATTCTTTAGTTAGGTAAACTAAGGTTGGTCAAACCATTCAGTGACTAGAGGAGATCTCCTTGCTGGATGTTTCCAGAGTACCTATCTTTAACACCCGCTCATATCTGATTACTCAACACCTGTCTTCCTTCTAAGCTTCATGGAAGCAGGGACCTAATTCCGCCTCTGGCGCACAGTGTGTGTTCAATAACCATCACTTGAACTAAACTGATCAAGTTCCCATAGTTATTAAGACACAGAGACTAGATGTCAGACTGTATTACATGTCCTTTTAAAGCCCTAATAGTGTTTTTTTACCTAGTGTTACTGACAGCTCATGGAAGGAAGGAAGGAAGGAAGGAAGGAAAAGATGCAAAGTGAAACAGATCAGGAATATGTTTACTCCTGTACCTCAAACCACCTGTGTGGAGCAGCATTTTGGCATATAGCTCAGGGGTCATATAGCTCAGTGGTCAGATACCTCAGTGGCTATACAGCTTAGTGGGTCAGAGGGCTGTGGAGTCAGATCTTTACGCAAAACTTTGCTCTACTCTCTCTAGCTCTGTATTCTGTAATATATCATTGAACTTTCCCAAGCCTCGGTTTCCTCATTTACAAAATGGAGATAAAAATTTCTAAATCTCTCAGAATTGTTGTGATGATTAAATGAAATCAAATCTGTAAACCATGCAGCACAAGGCCTTAGCATTCAATATCCATCATCATCATCATCATCATCTTGATCATACTATTAATATTATTATGTGTCCCTAACAAGAAAAGCAAAAGCCTCTTGGGCTAAACACAGAATTGTCAACAGCAGAAAAGGCAATTTGCTGATAACTCACGCATGATTTGGAAATGGAAAAGCTTTTACTCAATTTTCTACAATAATAGGTGAGTAAATGTTAGCTCTGTCATGTCTTTTATAGGACATTGAAGCCACGAGGGGCAAGTATGGCATCTCCAGCATTCTGAGAAGTTGATTGACTTGCAAGTTGATGAATCTGGGGAAGGGACTTCCCTGGTGGCGCAGCGCAGTGGATAAGAATCCGCCTGCCAATGTAGAGGACATAGGTTCAAGCCCTGGTCCGGGAAGATCCCACATGCCGCGGAGCAACTAAGCCCGTGCACCACAACTACTGAAGCCCACTTGCCTAGAGCCCATGCTCCTCAACAAGAGAAGCCACTGCAATGAGAAGCCCGTGCACCACAACGAAGAGTAGCCCCCGCTCACCAAACTAGAGAAAGTCCACGCACAGCAGTGAAGACCCAAACGCAGCCAAAAAAAAATTTTTTTTTAAAGAATCTGGGGAGACCTGGAATATTCTCCTCTAATTCTATTTTACCAGCCTTCGGGCATTTAATCTCCTCATCCCACTTCCACTGTTGTGTGCAATATTTTATCCAGACACCTACAACCCTACTTGATCATTTTAGGAAAGGGAATTCTTAAATCTTGTTGCAGCTCAGAGCCCACGAGCCACAACTATTGAAGCCTGCGTGACACAACTACTGAAGCCCGCATGCCTAGAGCCCGTGCTCCACAACAAGAGAAGCCACCACAATGAGAAGCCTGCGCACCGCAGTGAAGAGTAGCCCCCGCTCGCCGCAACTAGAGAAAGCCCACACGCAGCAACAAAGACCCAGTGCAGCCAAAAAATAAATAAACAAAATTTTTTTAAAAAAAGAAAGAAAAACAGAGCATTAGGAGACAGACAGTTGGATGTGAATCCTGATTTAATCATAAATTAGGTGGCTGAGTTTCTGGCAAGCTATTTCATATCTCCATACCTTGGCTTACACATTTATGAAATGGTAATAATAATACCTACCTCAGTAACTTGTGATAAGATCACATAAAAATGCTTTGCAAAATATGACATTCTTCAAAAAATACTTTCATTACCCGGGATGACATCAGAGAAAAAGAAAGAGGATGGAAAATCAATATGAATTTAGGGTCCACTGGAGGATGGGTGCTTTGTAACTTTTAAAATGCTACTTTGTTAATTTCTGGGTTAATGCATTATTCCAGGCTGCTTCTCTATTTCTTTTTGTTCAGGAATGCTTCTTCTGTTCCACCAGAGTAAATGCGATGGTCACTGCTCTGTCTCTCTTCCTCTTCTCCCTTTACACTCTTTCTCTTGTCAAGCTCAGCTCCGCCATTATTTCAACTATCAACTGTAGACAAATGTTTCACAAATCTACCCTGCAGGCTAGGGAGTCATGAGACCATTAAAATCCCTTCATTTTTACCCCAAAATGTAACCTAATCATAGAAGTGACATCCATCATATTAATAGTTCCCACACATACTCAAGTGGAGGAAATTATATAGGCATGGACACCAGGGGGCAGGATTCTTGGGGACCATCTTAGAATTCTGCCTACCGCAAGCATCCATCATTTGCCAAGCAAGTGCTTGGCAAAAGGGATACAAGAGAATGTGACATGTTCTTTACCTTCAAAGAGTTGTAAATTGGATGATAATCATCCCTACCTCCTAGGGCTAGGTGGAAAGGATTATATGGAAAAGATATATGTAAAGTGTTTATCATCGTGCCTGACACATGAAAATTAAGTGTTCAGAAATGTTAGTTGTTATTATCAGATAATTGGAACATAATCTGTTCAGAGATGGGTGGAAGTTCTGGAGAAGGCAGAGGCTGAGAGGAGGAATGCTTGGGTGTTGAGGAGATCAGAAAGGGCTTCCAAGAATAGAAACCAATTGACCTCAACCTTCTCAAAAATCTCATCACACTGGCTGCATTAAGACCATTTTTTAACATATTTGAAAACCAAGTCTCAGTTAAGGAACTCACACAAGGCCATTCAGCTAGTAAGAGATGAAAGCAAATTTCACAGCCAGGTCTTCTGACTGGAACACCAGAGGTTCACTGTGTGTGTGTACATGTATCCAGTAACCAAAATTCCATTTTAGCCGTCATGAGGCATGTGCAGGGACTAGTGGAAAATAAGCTTATGCAGATGCCATGGGTTTCCACCACTGAAACTCAGGGAAAGGGTCTAAAATGAAGCAAAACAAAAAAGCAGGTGCCTTTGACAGTAGAATTACCTAATATCTAATCAGAAGTTTATTTTAGGAAGACTGTCCTGGTCTTCATGGGCAAGATGCTTCATAAGAGAAAAATGAAATACATGATGGGGATAAGCCACAGAAGTTGCACTGGTGCTTTAGATGGGAAGCAACTGCAACTAGAAAGTGAGCAGTGGAGAGCAGAGTGAGGAGAAATGCTGGAATTGGAAATGAGCAGTTAACAGGAGTTGGAAGAAAGGCCTGATGAATCTGAACCCCTCAGCTGTTGGGTGGCCAACATCTCATCTTGGATTGTCACCAGAAGAATATTCTTTCCACAGCTGAGAGAAAGAAGGTTTCTTTTCATTTGAGAAGAAACAACTTTTTGCCCTGACTCTGCAAGGGCCATGCAAGTCCTGAGGAAGGGATTCATTATTTCCAACTGCAATCTTCCACATTCCCAACACAAGCGCCATTCCACACCCAGACACATTCAGACCAACTTCAGAGCAGTTGAGCACATACATGTTCTTAGGCTGCAACTATTCATCACCGTCGACTTTAAGAAAAATAAAGTCTGCTGGGAAAAGAAGGAAAATGAAGCAGGCCAAATAAGGAGTTTAGCAGGCTTGAGATGTGAATTTTCAGAAACTCCCTTTTCCCCCATTAATCCTTCTTTTTTGTCCTTTATCCATTATGTGGGATTAGTTCTTTGTAAATTTGGATTTGTACTGATGAATTAAATTCTTGGCAACCGCTGTTCCTGCCGACTGGGTGCTTCTTTGTGTCCTTTGTAAGATCTATAACTCACTGCACCTGTTGCATCTGAATAGTCCTCTGCAGTCAGGAGAGTGTGTGTGTGTGTGTGTCTGTGTGTGTGTGTGGTGGTGGTGGGGGGGTTCTTTAAAGCATTCTACAACGTTCAGTGTAAAAGGAAGAACTCCAGTAGATGGGAGGGGGTGCTAAACAGTGGACTGAGTTACGAAGGCAACTTGCAGAATCTCTTTCCTTGGCGATGTTTTAAGAAAAGCACCAGAAAAGGCTCTAAGCAGCGCAGTGGGCATTCGGTGCTCATTTGGGGCAACAGGTCATAAAAAATGAATTCTGAAGAGCTTCCAGCCCTTGGGGACTACTGTATGTTTTCACCAGAGACCAAGAAGGGAATCTGATGATCCTCTAAGTCAAGCACAGTTTTCAGATGGGGTCAGTCTAGGTCAGAGGAGTTTAGTAGTAACTTACCCAAGGTAACACAGCCAGTTAGTGACAGGGAACTAGAATCCACACCTCCTGACTCCAGCCCACCCCAAATATACACAATCTCACTTTACATCCTCTTTTGTTCTTTCAGATAAATATTAACCAGCTGGTTTACAAGGCCTTGGTGGAGAAGTTCTCTATTTTCATCGTTTCACATTTCTGAAAAATTACATCAGAACTTATGTCAGAAGGATGTTGTATCTTTTCAATGAAATAGATTTTTTAATGGGAAAAAGAGAAAGTGGCCCAGGATATAGATCTTAGCAGCTGAATAAACAGATCTAGAAAACAAGCATTTTTGCCTTTATATGTTATATATTATTTATAAGGCAATCATTCACTTTATTAAAGATTGGACCATTAATTGCATGATCTCTGAAACAGAAGTCAGCCAAATGGAGTACAAGCATCTTTCTTGGAGATTCTGCTAGGTTTCCTCTCTTATTTTTCCCTATTTCCCACTGCTATCCACTACCACCACCATCATGTGTGAGCCTTTTCCCACACATACTTGAACTTATTCATTGTTTATCTGGGCATCCAGAAACGTGGAATGGGTCTAGTCCTAGGGGTGAGGATATTCTCACATATTCCTGAAACAGGTGGTCATTTATGGGATGTGGTATAGCTGCAAATGGACCAATCTCTATGTCATCAGAACATCAACATAGGGTTGGACACTGACATCCCCAGCAACAACCTTCAGCTGAGAGGCTACGTGTATAAATGTTTCATGGTCCCCACTAGTCTGCTATGTCTTGCTGAAGGGTTACTGTCACCCGGGAAGACTCTGAGATGGTAACTAGAACATATTCCCCTGAAAAACCATTTACCACAAACTATCACACCATTGCAGAAATTAAGCAGGATCTTGAAAGACTGAGGACACAGACAGTCAGCTTTGATTGAGACAAGTAAGGAGGGTCAAGCATCATCTGAAGCTAGAACTCTGAGATCTTTAGGTGAGCAAAGGGCAAGAGAAAGTGTTTGCAAAGACAAACTTCGACCTCTCCACTATTGGACCCAGTGCTGTCTCTGTCTGGATGCTACTCCCACGTGTCATCAGCATCGCCCAGCTTGACTGCATTCATCAATAGTACCCAGAGGAAATGGAGCCCATGTACCATTCCAAGGTTCTGTTTCAGCTTCCACTCACCTGTCTAGATGGGATTCCTTTTTTGTAGACTGGAGAAATAGGTATTTTCCCTGCTCAACACAGAAATTTATGGTAAACTTAACCTCTGACTTCATAGATTGCTCTATCCCAAATCCTGTTGCATCTCCATGACTAACAGTAAATCCAAAGGAGAAGAAAATCATTGAACATTTTATGGCTTCCAATTCATAGGCTGCAATCAAGATGCTAACAACACCAACTTTGATGTTTGATGAGGACTCTCTGTGTGTCAAGCCCTTTTATTATCACTATATATGCTACACACTATATCTATATATATCTATACAAATGTATATATATACTATATATTAGCCACTTATATACATCATATATACCACTCTATGATGCTGCTAGATAATATCAGTATTAAACAGAAATATGTACATACACATAATCAATCAATCCTAGAAGGCTGGTACACTTTACCAATGAGGAAACCAAGGCACAGTAAGGTTGCGTTGACCTGCACAGCTAGTGAGGGGCAAAGCTCGAGGTGGAACTCAGGCAGCCTGACCCCAGGGCCCATGTGGCTCATGGCACATCTGCTGCATCCACATTGGGCTGAGCACTGTGCTGCATGTTAAAGCCTGTGAGCTGAATAAGCCACTGAACGAGGCCACTGTTCTTGAGTTCACAGTCTGATGGCTGGGGCTGATGCACAATTACAGTAAGGCAGGACAGTGCTGGCTGAGCTGAGTTTCGATAATGATGAGCATTGCATCCCTTGGTTGGATACCAGAATAAAGTATTGCACCTCCAGGAGTGTTGTGTACAAAGGCAAGAAGCAGCAGTGACCATCATGGGGTTTCCATCAGGATGAGCCACTGCTGGGGGAGGGGAGCAACACAAAGCCAGAATGGGTGGCAAAGGGTGAAGAGCCTTGAATGCCAGCATACACGGCTTGTACTTTCATCCTGTGAGATATGCAGAGCTAGTGATGGCTTGTAGGCAGGCGACTGAGATGCCAGAATGTGGTGCAGAAATATCACTGTGAGGTGGACTGGAGAGGGAAATTATGTAGGGAGGAGACCAGTTAAGACACTCCTGTAGGATCCCATGCCAGAGAGACCCTGCTAGAAAAGACACATCTTTCCATTTTCTTTTCGTAATAAACATTTAGTTATTTATTTTGGCTGCGTTGGGTCTTAGTTGCGGCATGCAGGATCTTTGTTGCCACATGCAGATCTTTAGCTGTGGCATGCGGGATCTAGTTCCCTGACCAGGGGTCGAACCCTGACCCCCCTGCATTGGGAGGGCGGAGTCTTAACCGCTGGACCACCAGGGAAGTCCCCCACCTCTCCATTTTCTTAAAGCATCTTAAAATCTTCAATGGTCTCCAGTGCCCTTGGGATTAAACGCAAATTCCATGAGATCTTGAATAAACTGGCATGCACCTTCTAAAGTAGGTCCTCAAGTCCCAGCACTCCAGCTCCCCACCCTACATTCCAGCCACATAAAGGGAATCAGTTGCATTTATTTACATTTGCTACTTTTACTTCCTCACATTCTGTGTTTCCTGAAGTTAAGAGCATCCAGAGAGAGAGGTACCGTAATGCCCATCTTACTGATAAAGAAATTGAAGCTCAGAGAACAGCAACTTACTCCAAATCATATTTGTAAGTAGAGGTGGAGACAAGATGGAAATCCAGGAGCTATGAACCACCCAAGAGCATTACAATGGAAGTCACAAAATCTAAGTTTAAGTTTCTTCTGTGCCACTTGCTTCTTTTAGAAAACTACTATATAGCTGATTTACTTCGTTGTACAGCAGAAACTAACACAACATTGTAAAGCAACTATACTCCAATTAAAAAAAGAAAAAAGAAAGAAAGAAAACTACTGAACATCTCTGCACTTCAGAGTCCTCATCTGTAAAATGGGTCTATTAAGTCCCCCATCCCAGGCTGCTGGGAACACACAGGAAGATGGCAAATGTAGAAGTATCCTGCTACTATGAGGAAGTATCTTTCAACACAACCTGCTTTTGCCTGTGCAGGCAGATGAAAAATAAGATTAACTGGACAGATAAAGATCATGACTAATACAAATCTTTTTAGCAAAGGGTGTCAACCTTAACACAGTAGCATAATTTTTTTTAATTAGGGACTTTTAAATTCAATGGAGTCATTTCTCATCTATGTCTTCTAAACCCATTTCCACATCTCTTACAGCCAAATATAAAATATTAGTGGATGAAAAGGATAAGAACTTGAAAGACTTCATTACCAATTAAGTCACCTGTGGGTCAGTTGAGGTCTAAGAAAATGCTTGTTGAAAGTTTCTAGCTTTTCATTTCTTCTCTGAACATAGTTTGACTCAAGAACTTCAAATCGCTCTAAAAGGTACTGTCTTCAACATAAAAGTTCAAAACACAGGAGGTCAGATCCACCACACGTAAGTCAGAAGATTACATCTGAAGCCATGAGGGATTAAAATAGTAGGTCCGTGTCTGGTGGTGGTGGTGATGGTGGTGAAGGGGAGTCTTTCCCAAGGCTTATCTCCTCCAAGAAGCTGTCCTTGATACAGGACGAACTCTCCCATAGGGACTGCCTAAAGCACATGATGTTGCAACCAACACTTTGGTATTCATCGGACTTAATCACTTTATTGCATTCCAGTTGGCCTCCATGGTACTGCATTTGGAAATCATCACGTCTTCATTATCTATGTAAACATGTGTCACTCCCCCTGTGTATGCAGTGCAGAGTTGCCCACATGAGAAGCAGTTCTGTTTCTTTTCTGCACCTGCATTTCGAAGGATCTTCCCTTATGATTTTTATCTGGGGTGTATATTTAAAATCACTGGTATTTTCTCTATCTCAGCAAATTTCTCTGTCCTACATAGGCTATAATTTAATTCAAACCAACTCAAATTGACCCTCAAGTTTGGTGACCATCTATCTACATATTTTGCCTCACAAGACAACAGATAAACAATAAACAATTTTTATTTAAGTGAATTCAATAATTTATTCATTAAATCAGAAAACACTATTGAACACATTCTGTGCTAGGCCCGATGCTAGAACCTGGAAGCAGGTGAGATGGAGTGAAAATGCTCAGTCACAGCCTCCTTGAAGAGTCAGGCAAATAATTAACCCCCCTCAATACAATACAAGAGCTGTAATGCAAGTGTGTGCAGAGCCTTGGAGAAACAGAGCAGAGGGGATGATGGGTTTTGCCTGGAGAAGTATGATGCAGGGCTTCATGAAGAAGCTGTGCTAAAAGGATGAGCAAAAGCTTTCTGAGCTGGCACACAGAAGATGGGCCTTCCAGGCAGGGGAACACTGTAGGAAAAAGGCAGGGAGACATGGAGCAGCTACTGTGAATTGTTCAATGTGACAGGAGTACATCATGCCTGGGTGGGCAGCACTGTTAGACAAGAACCTGATGAGGGGGACTTCCCTGGTGGCACAGTGGTTAAGAATCTGCCTGCCAATGCAGGGGACATGGGTTCGAGCCCTGGTCCGGGAAGATCCCACATGCTGTGGAGCAACTAAGCCTGTGTGCCACAACTACTGAGCCTGCGCTCTAAAGCCCACAAGCTACAACTACTGAGCCCACGTGCCACAACTACTGAAGCCCATGCGCCTAGAGCCTGTGCTCCGCAACAAGAGAAGCCACCGCGATGAGAAGCCTGCACACCGCAACGAAGAGTAGCTCCCACTCGCTGCGACTAGAGAAAGCCCGCGCACAGCAACGAAGACCCAATGCAGCCAAAAATAAATACATAAATAATTTTTTTAAAAAAAAGAACCTGACAAGGGAGGTTGGGCTCAGATTATAAAAGGCCTTGAATGTGTCCTCCCAAAATGTTTGAGTTTGTCCGGTTAGCAACGGAACCATGGAAAGATTTCCTTGAAAATTGATGCTGGTTGGCAGGGTTGATCAAAAAAGGTTCAAGGAGAGAAGCAGTTAATAAAATGCGACAACCAGTTAGATACTTACAAAGATCCAGAAAAGATGTCCGCACTAGAGAGAGGGAAATAGATTCAACAGATATTTGGGGATTAAAATTGCCAGCACTTATGGACAGGATATATACTTCTTTAGTTCACCATACACATTTTGAGTTTACAAAAGTCCGTAAGTTCCTTAAATGCTTGAGTAAAGATCCATAATTCGATAAATAGACCCTCCAAGATGACAAATAAACAACATTAATGTACTAGGGGAAAACAGCTCTTCTGAACTCTGAGTCAGCAGTGCTTGGGATGGCGTTCTGGCCCTGTCCCTTAGGAGCTGGCCAGACGGTAAAGTCCTTTCGTCTCTTCGAGCCTCTCTCGTGTCCCAAAAGGAGAAGCTTACTGGGATGATTTCTCTCCAAGGCCTCCTCTTGCTGTCACACTCAGTGAGTCAAACCCTTGTGATAAGGACCACCAGTCCCGGCCTTTCCAAGATGAATCACCTCTGAAACAAAGATTATTCTGGGCTTGACCAGGAAATGAGAGTTCAGTCACTGCAGTAATATCCCAAGGTCAATTCTTAGGACCAGCAGGTCTGGTCCGAGGCTGGGCCAGATGTCAGAGGGAGCTCCTCGATCACACAAGCCTCTCCAAGCTTCTCCCCTTCCAAGGTACAACTGAACTAAGTCCAAGAGACCTGCTGGGACTTCCACAGAAGAAAGAGTCCTCTATTTCAGGTCTCTGGATTTCTCCGAGTCGGTTTTTCCTGCCTGTGTCAATTCCCACAGCCAATTATCCTGTTCACATTGTTCTAAAGGTGCTCACAGGACTTCGCCACAAGAATGCAGGGTTCTCAGGTGCCCTTCCCTGACTACCTCATCCTTAGCACAGCTGGGAATCCACTTCCCTAGGACAACAGCAAGCCCTGCTTCTCAAAGCCCTAACCAGTAGAGGGCTCCACCTCTGCCTATTTGCAGAAGTCTGACTCAGTGAGCACCTACTGTGCACCCCAAGCACTTCTGCAAGTCAGCGATTCCATACAGCAACCCCATAAGGTGGATGTGACGACCCTATTTTAATGTGAGGTTTGGTAAAGAAAAGGTGACTCATCAGAGACTGAGCTTCCAGGACGTGCCAAACCCAGATTCAACCTGAGGTCAGTCTGATTTCCAGTTGGCTGCATTTTCCTTCCTGTGACCAGAGTTAAGCTCTAAATAACATTACACCCAAGTGCTAACTATCTGCAAAGTCACTAAGCACGTCTACATCTGTGTCTTTGTTACCCAAGGAAGGCACAGTTAAGAGAACTTCAGGCCAAGGTACAAAAAGAGGTAAACAGGTCATAATTCACCTAAACAGGAGCACTCATGTTAGACGTTCAGGTTCCTTCCAATTTTTCCCAATAAAGTTGTGATTTACTGCTATCAGTCAGTATTGCAGCGTCATGAAAATGAAGAAACCCTGTGAATCAGGCTGCCCGGCTTTGAATACCTTTTATCACATCATAGCCAAGTAACCCTGGCCAAATGATTGAGGCGCTCTAAGCCTCAGCTTCCCGTGTTTAAATGGAGAGGAGAATATTACTCACCTCACAACATTGTTATAAGGAGTAAATAAGATGATGCATGTAAAGCACTTAACACAGAGTCTGGCATATGGCGTGAGCTGGATAAATCCCAGCCATTATTATTATCATAATATCTTTGTGCATAAATCTATCTGCACTCTGATTGTTTTCTTAGGACCGGTTCCAATGGGTAAAATCCCTGTATCAAAGGGTGGCTCTTCATACATAGTACTTAATTATCTTCCAGAAATTTTAGAGTAATTTATACACCCAACAGAAGTAAATGCAGCACCCATAGCAGTGGACTCAAAAGATATATCAAATGCAGATGACTATGATACAATAAAAGATGTCTGAACATCCTTCAGTTCTCACATATAAGGACAGAAACTTTCTTTTTTTTTTTTTCATGCCTCTACAGTCATGAGAATAACCAAGGCCCAGGCTGATCACCCCAAAGGCCTTTGATTTAAGAGTTAGAGAAAATGGGCTTAATTCCAAGCTCTGCCACTTACTGGCTGTGAGATTTTAAGCTAGTTTATTTCCTTCTTGGTCCCTCAGCTTCTTCAACAGTTTATTTGTTTGTTTTTTAATAGAAATTATATCCAGGCAGTATCTTTCACTCATATTTGTTGTAACTTCAAATGCAGAGTAAATGTGACTATGCCTGGTGATAATAGCTGTTAATATTTTTTGTACATTTTTCTATAAGTCCATCGCATTTACAAACAAATTTTCACTTTAATATTATATAGATATCTGGTGTGCCAGTATCACATGGAATGTAGATCCAGCTCTACCAAAATTTTGCTGTGCAATCAAGCCTAAGTGACTTCACCGTTCTGGGCCTCTTTTTCCTGTCTGTAACAATGAGGACCTTGGTCTAGATTATCTCCAATAGCTATGTTTCTATCATCTTGCCTTCCCAAATATCAGGATCTCTCAACCTTGGCACTACTGACACTGTGAGCCAGATCATTTTTTGTTGTGCTGAGGAGGGGTGACTGGCCTGAACACTGAAGAATGTTTAGGGGCATCCTTGGCCTCTACTACCCATAGGCACCCCCAGCCCAGTTGGGAGCACGAAAAATATCTCTAGACATTGCCAAACATCCCCTGAGGGTCCAAATCATCATCCCCGATTGAGAACTACTTCTATATACTTAAGGATTTCAGGCATGGATGTTAAAGAGCTGGATTCAATGCCTTTTAATACTCTTCCAAATCATAAAAATCCAAAGGCCAAAGATGCTGTGACTGATTTGAACTTAAACCAACCCATAAGCCACATATTTGAGAGAGGACCTAGTCACCTATCATGTCTCTTCTACCTGCTGGATTCCATGGAGGAGACTCACTCAGTCCTCAGCATTTTGCTGGAAGTGACAGCTAAAATATCCCAACCACAGACAGGCTTGGGGTCCATCTGACCCAATCACCAGTCAGGTATCCCTGGGCAAATTCTTTAGGTTTTCTGTGTTTTCCCACATGTCAAATGTGGATGACGTCTCAGAGCAATTTGGAGCAAATATACCTGGTACCAAGAAAGAGAAGGAGGAACTCCAAACGGGAAGCTTTTGCTTTCATTTTTCCCTACGGAAACTGATCACCACGTGATCATTTCCCAGCCGTAGCCTTAGGGTTTTTTGTTTTGTTTTGTTTTTGTTCTTTCGGTACACGGGCCTCTTACTGCTGTGGCCTCTCCCGTTGCGGAGCATAGGCTCCGGACGCGCAGGCTCAACGGCCATGGCTCACGGGCCCAGCCGCTCCGCGGCATGTGGGATCCTCCCGGACCGGGGCACGAACCCGTGTCCGCTGCATCGGCAGGTGGACTCTCCACCACTGCGCCACCAGGGAAGCCCAGCCTTGGGGTTTGAACCAGGTTTCCTTTTTAAAAAATAAATTTATTTATTTATTTATTTTTGGCTGCGTTGGGTCTTCGTTGCTGCGCGCGGGCTTCCTCTAGTTGCAGCGCGCGGGGGCTACTCTTCATTGCAGTGCGCGGGCTTCTCATTGCGGTGGCTTCTCTTGTCCCGGGACACAGGCTCTAGGTGCACGGGCTTCAGCAGTTGTGGCTCACGGGCTCTAGAGCGCAGGCTCAGTAGTTGCAGCTTGCGGGCTCTAGAGTGCAGGCTCAGTAGTTGTGGTGCACCGGCTTAGTTGCTCCGTGGCATGTGAGATCTTCCCGGACCAGGGCTCCCCTGCATTGGCAGGTGGATTCTTAACCACTGCGCCACCAGGGAAGTCCCAGAACCAGGATTCCTTTTGATTTAGGTGTTTCCAGCCAGAATCAAGGAGCAGCTCCTGAGAAAAGGAGTGGACAGATGATCCAGTTAGCAGTCAGGGGAATGCTGTGGACCAAGAGAGGGACTTTGGTTCCAGCTGAAAATGTCAGCAGAGTGCTGGGAGAAAGGAATCTGTTTAGCAGGTGTGTTTGAAATCTGGCAGAGAGCTCTGGGCCAGGGCCAGGACCACTGAGCTGCTCTGAATGCCTTCTATGTTGACTCCCTGGGACTCAGACCCAGGATTTAAAGGGGAGAACGTCTAGGGTAAACACACAACGGCCAGACAGCGGCTAGAATTTTTCCTCAGGCCTTCCGCGTCTCTTGCAGAGCATCAAGAGGCCAGCAACAGGCATGTGGCCTGAGTCGGCGGCCTTTGCCCACCCTCTTCTACATCACCTGATCCAAAAGGAGCTCCGAAAATAGCTCAGAATCTGGGCCTGCCTGGGAGAGACAGAAAGATCCATTTACATGGGAAGGTGACTGCTCTGAATACCCACAGCAGACCAATCTATGCTAATGGCTCAGTCTCCCTCCAATCTGGGATTTATATAACTGGCTCCTACACGCTGTCGCTGCCAGCAGAAATGCCTGAATTATCTTAATTCCAGAATGTAAATTATTCCAATTTTGAGGCCATCATTTTAAAGCTGTCAAAGTCAATATTTTTAACAGCCTAGAAAAAAATTACAACTGGAAAATGTCTAAACAAGTTGTGCTTGAGGTCTCAAGACAACTTCTGGCAAAATCTGTGCTGAGATGGAGAAATATCCCACACTGATTCCACAACAAGGGAAAAGCATCAATTCGTCCCATCACCAATTTGTCTGCAGGAGAAACAATGAGACAGTCTCCTCGCACTGTTCACTTTCAATCTGCTACCTTCCACTTATGGATTAATCCTTTATATTTTGGTCCTACGTTTTGTGGGGTTTTGTTTTTTGTTTTGTTTTTAAGAAATTAATTCCTAAAAGAATAACGTTCAATACTTGGTCATGAGGGGAAGGAAAAAAATCCTGCCCTAACCTCCCCTCTTTCAAAGGTTTCACTTCATTTTTGTTTTAATTCACTTCATGCATTATTCTCTAAGAGCTACTCTATGCTGGGCACAGCTCTGGGGATGCTGGGATGAGTGAGAACTTCCTCGAGGTGAGAGAAGAAGCTTTTAATCGAGCCACCTTGCACTTGGTCAGGAAAGAAAAGGCAACTCCTTTTCATATTTGTGTGTCTTTTTCCATCCAGGTAAATCATCATCTCTACCTTACTAACCCTCCCAGACAGAAACTGGGAATTGAAGGAAGTGAGCGGGTGAGGAAAGGAGTGTGCTAAAGCAGAATCATAGTCACGGTTCATCTTTGGGGCAGAGGTGATTCATGAGTACCTGGGGAGCCAGCCATGATGCAGGAACATGGCATCGCCCAATTGGGCACCTCCGCTCACCACTGCCCCAGACACCAGACTCAGGATGGTCCTCGCGGGTAGCGCTAGGAGATCTCTGTTATGGGCCCATCTTTTATTCAGGGGCTGGAAAACACCCCATTCCTGCAGCTCTGAAGCAGGATTAATTGATTGGTCTCGTATGAACCTAAAAGCTGTTAAGAGCAAGGGGGATGAAAAGCAATTTAAATTGCTTTATTACCATTTTCTAGTAAAGTACCAGTTTAGTTCTCAGCCCTACTGTGAAGCAGCGGGTTTCCAGATATTGACTGTGCTGGCATGTGCTCCTAGAAGAGAGGAAATGCCTGGGTCTGAAAAGCAGAAACATCTGCTCCGATCTCCAGCGGGCCTGTTGCTAGAGCCAAGGTGGGGAGGGAGGCGTGTGCCCTCCAGGTGGTGTCACCACAGGCAGGAGATGGGGAAGTACTCCCAACAGGGGAATTTCAGTTCGTGGGTGGAGGCTCTTTTTTTTTTTTTTTAAGACCTCATTCATTTAATGTGGGGGAGGATGGGGAGAGAGATTATAAATGGTTTTATAAGGCATTCTACAGACTCTGACAGAGGGCAGCCAAGATGATTATCGTAGTTATAATGATCATAACAATGGCCATCGTGTAGTGCTTCTCTATGCCAGGCCCTGAGCCCTTAAATCATGTAATCCTCAGACAACACTACAAGGTAGGCACTATTATAATCTCCTTTTTACAGATGAGGAAACTGAAGTGCATGGGGTTAAGTAACTTGCCCAAGTTCACCAGTGGGTAAGTGCAAGAGCCAAGCTTTAAGCCTGGCAAGTCCAGCTGCAGAGTCCCTGGTCTTCATCACTACATGTGCTAATAAGTACCTCCCTGTGCTGGATTCGGTCATGTGAACTTTTTCCTTTGATCCGTACAGAAATACTATGAGTTGGACATTACTGTCCCCAATTTTCAAATGGGCAAACTGCAGCTGAGAGTTACGAAGTGGTTTATTCAAGGTCACGAGGATAAGAAATGTCAGACCCTGGATTAACCCACTTTTTGAGAAGCCCTCCCCTAGACATGAGCTCAATCCTCACAAATCCCTGCAAGTCAGGTTTTTCTTTATTTTCCCCATGAATCAAAAAGGGAAACTGGGGCTCAGAGAAATGAAGTGACTTGACCAGGGTCAACTACACTTAAATGTGAGCATAAGTTGTCCTGGTTCCTAAGTACAAGTGCTTACTGATTGTCCTTTTTTCTTAAAAGCAAAAGAAAAGAAAAGCAAAAGAAACTGAAGTGTTAATATTTGGGGGGACTGATGTATATACACTACTATGTATAGAATAGATAACTAATGAGAACCTACTGTATAGCACAGGGAACTCTACTCAATGCTCTGTGGTAACCTAAATGGGAAGGAAATCTAAAACAGAGTGGATATATGTATACATATGACTGATTCACTTTGCTGTACAGCAAGAAACTAACACAACATTGTAAAGCAACTATACTCCAATAAAAATTAATTTAAAAAAGAAATGTTAATATTTGAAATCCTTTCAGTGCCCTAGAGAAAGTCATATGTAACAAAATCTTTGCCACATATCTGTAGAACATAAAGCCCACGTGAATAGGGATTTTTGGCTTTTTCATCCTCTCCTGTCTCCCCAGCACCTCTAACAATACTGGTAGATACTTGCTGAATGAATGAATGGCTGAATTTACTTTAGGTTGTAAAAGAAACATCTTAGGAAGCTTGAGCAGTTTGCAGGAGGAGTCTCATGACACTTCTAAGAACAAATCCAATAGTGGGGCCACAACTAATCCAAAGTAATGAGGTAGCTTTCCCAGTAATGAGTACCACAAAGATGTCCATCTGACCTAAATATTTATTTACAAGAACAGAACTCAATGGGCCACCATCTCTCCAGTTGCTCAAACCAAAACCAGAAACCCTATCCCCACACCTTGACCAAGCTACCGGCATCTCTCCCCTGAACTAACACAGGTTCTTTCCATCTTAACTCCTTGCTTCTACTTTTCACTTCTACAATACATCCTCCAACCAACAGTGAAGGCATGCCTCCTGAAATATAAATCAGATCATGTCATACACCCTACTTCCCTGGCTCCCCATTGAACTTTGAGTGAAATCCAAACTTCTCCCATTGGCCTCTGCCTTCCACTACTACCATTTTGAACCACCTCCCCATATATGGACCTTGTACATATGATTTTCTCTGGCTGGCTTCTCCTTCTCCCACTCCTCCCATTCCTGGCTCCTTCTTCCTTTTTTGGCCTCAGCTTTATGTCACCTCTGACCAAGGTTTTTCTCTGATCTTCCAGTCAATTTGTCTGTTTTTATTACTCACCCTCTCATAGCATTCTATTAGTTCCATAGCACTTACCAGGCACAATTCAAAATTATGTATTTCCTTTTCTATTCTCTATACCCCCCACTAGGTTGTAAGCTCATGAAGGCAAAAGACTGTGTCTGTTTTGTGTGTGCTTGTTGGGGAAAAGGGAGGGAGTCACCACTGACTATTAGCACCTAACTTTGTGCTTAGCTCTGCGTCTGGTCTATAGTAGACATACAAAGTATTTATTGTTAGTGAATGAGAAAAGGTTATTGGAACAGGAAAAGAGCACAGAGACCCATAAACTGTAAGCATATTGAGAGCAAGTTCTATGTGTTGGTCAGCTCTATATTCCCAACAACTTGTCCAGAGGTAGGGGTTAGATGAATTCTTGTTGAATGACAAAATGGGGTGGACAAGTGAATTAACATTTATTAAACTGCTATGTGTTCTGTGCAATTGACATATTTCATTTCATGTAATCTTTCCAATAACCATGTATAGTGGACACTATTATCTCCATTTTACAAATGAGAAATCAAGACTCAAAAAGTTTAAGTATCAAAGGCCACCTAATGATACACTTCCATGTTTATCATGCTGAATGAGTCACCTCATTCAACCTGCTATTTTTGCAGATAAAAAACTGAAGCCAATAAAAACACTCAAGAGGGCTTCCCTGGTGGCGCAGTGGTTGAGGGTCCGCCTGCCAATGCAGGGGACGCGGGTTCGTGCCCCGGTCCAGAAGGATCCCACATGCCGCGGAGCGGCTGGGCCCGTGAGCCGTGGCCACTGAGCCTGGGCGTCCAGAGCCTGTGCTCCATGGCAGAAGGGGCCACAACAGTGAGAGGCCCACGTACCGCAAAAAAAAAAAAAAAAACAACAAAAAAGAGAACACTCAAGAAACTAGGCATAAAAAGCAACTACCTCAACATAATAAAGGCCGTATATGAAAACCCCACAGCTAACTTTATCCTCAACGGTGAAAGACTGTAGATCGGTACAGCAGCAACAGAAAACAATATGGCAATGAGTCAAAAACTCAACATATAATTACCATCTGATCCAGCAATTCCACTTCTGTATATATACCCAAAAGAATTGAAGGCAAGGACCCAAACAGATACTTGTACAGCCATGTTCATAGCAACATTATTCACAATAGTCAAAAGATGGAAACAACCCTAAAGTCCATCAACAGATGAACAAAATGTGGTATACCTACAATGAAAGTTTATTCAGACATAAAATAGAATGGATTTTTGATACATACTACAACATGGATGAACCTTGAAGACATTATACTAAGTGAAATAAGCCAGAACAAAAGGATAAATATTGTATGATTCTACTTATATGAGATACCTAGTATAGTCAAATTCATAAAGACAGAAAGTATAATGGTGTTGTCACGGGTTAAGGGGAGAGGGGAACGGGAAGTTGTTGCTTAATGGGCACAGAGTTTCAGTTTGGGATGATGAAAAAGTTGTGGAGATGGATAATGGTGATGGTGGCACAACACTGTGAATGTACTTAGAGCCACTGAACTGTACACTTAAAATGGGCCAAAATGGTAAGTTTTATGTTATATATATTTTACCACACACAAAAAAGCTCGAAACCAAGATGAGAAGACTTGCCCAAGATCATACAGTGAGCACAGCCTACACTAGAATTCCCAGCTTCCTGAAGCCCAGGCTTGGGCTATTCTTATCTTTGCTTTAAACTAAAATAGGACTTACAGTTACAGAGCATTTGCAAACACAGGTAAACATCAAGTAGCTTGAACAAAATAAACCAAACTTCTCACTTATTGTTTTCCCCAGACTCTCCAAATAAAAGAAGAAACTGACAACCAGAATATGTAATTGGTGGTGATGGTGGTGATAACAAACCCTCCACGCCCTGAGGCCTGGGCCAATGTGCATTTAACTCAACTCCCTGAACCCTATACTCTAACTGTAAAAACATCCCAAGCCCCTTCCTCAACAAACTTAGACTTCGTTTTTATTTTTACCTTGATAAGATGGGACTAAGCAGAAACTCAATGAATCAGAAACTCACTAATCTCCCAGTTAATTGTGGTTTTACTCTTAAGGTCCCTTTATGGAGGGAACTCACTGGCAGTCCAGTGGTTAGGACTCTGCACTCTCACCGCCGAGGACCCAGGTTCGATATCTGGTCGGGGAACTAAAATCCCATAAGCTGAGTGCCGTGGCCAAAACAAACAAACAAACCAGAGCTTCCCTGGTAGCACAGTGGTTAAGAATCTGCCTGCCAATGCAGGGGACACGGGTTCGAGCCCTTGTCCGGGAAGATCCCACATGCCGCGGAGCAGCTAAGCCCGTGTGCCACAACTACTGAGCCTGCACTTTAGAGCCCACGAGCCACAACTACTGAGCCCACACAACACAACTACTGAAGCCCACACGTCTAGAGCTCGCCCACTGCCACAAAGAGTAGCTCCCGCTCACCGCAACTAGAGAAAGCCCACACACAGCAATGAAGACCCAACGCAGCCAAAAATTAATAAAATAAAAAAAATTTTTTAAAGAAAGAAAATGAAACAAAAAGCAAACAAATGAAAAAAAAAACCTTTATGGAAATGTCTTTCTAACACAGGAAAATAAAAAAAACTGCCTGAAAACATTTAAAATTTTCGAACTGAAGCTGGGTTGGCCTCCTTTTTCTTCTCTCCTTTTTTTCTTCCCACTGTCAGGTTGCCCCTTGTTAGGCAACTGAAGAAACTGTTGGCGTCACACTACAACCTGTCTTCCCAAGGCCAGTGAGACTCTTCTGGATGTCATTTGTCACAGCTCTGTGACTACTCAACCAGTGTCTATTTCTCTTATTCAAGGGTTAAGAAAGAGAAAAGAGCAAGAAAAACTGAAGATTTGTCGAATAAGATTACAGTGAAAACTAGATCACTAAATCCAATCAGATAATTTTAAATGAACATGTATTCTTCTGTCCCATGCCATCAAGTAGCACTTTCAACAACACCCTTGCTGTTATAACTGATCTGCCTCCTTATTAATGTCCAAAGTTATCAGAAATCCCAGCGGTGACAGACTTGCTTTCAATAAATTTAAATATTAAATTCCCAACTACATTTCCCTTTCAACCTCAAAAAAAAAAAAAAAACACAAATGTAGCCTCATGAGTAAAGTGAATTTTAATTGTGCCATTTTTCCACAACAACCTGAATATGGTTATTGATTTTTCTTCAACTGGGTTTAAGTGTTCCGAGTGATAGAATTGTTTCTCCCCTCCCCTTCCCACTAAGTCTCTTCACCCTTCTTGTCCCTTAAGAATCCATGTTAACTATGAAGAACATTTATGCTATCAAAGTTCAAACTTTTAAAAAGAAAAAAAACCTTGATTTCATTTTTTTAAGTTCAAGGCTTTTTGATTGGAATTGAAAAGAAAAAGAAACCTTTATATGTCACATAATTCCAACCAGCTATTAATCACCTTCATCCTAAAGATGTGTGCTTTTCTGCCCTTTTAAAACATTGAAGTTCAAGGACTTGAAAATCCCTCATTGGACCTAGAGATTATCATACTAAGTATAAAGTAAGTCAGACAGAAAAAGACAAATATCATATGATATCACTCATATGCGGAATCTAATTTTTTTAAAATGACACAAATGAACTTACTTACAAAACAGAAACTGACTTACAGGTAGCGAAAACAAATTTATGGTTACCAAAGGGCAAACATCAGGGGTGGGGAGGGGAGATAAATCAGGAGCTTGGGATTAACATATACGCACTACTATATATAAGATAGATAACCAACAGGACCTACTGTATAGCACAGGGAACTCTACTCAATACTCTGTAATAACCTATACGAGAAAAGAATCTGAAAAAGAATGAATATATGATAGCTAGTGGGAAGCAGCCACATAGCACAGGGAGATCAGCTCCATGCTTTGTGACCACCTAGAGGGGTGGGATAAGGAGGGTGGGAGGGAAACGCAAGAGGGAGGAGATATGGGTATATATGTATATGTATAGCTGATTCACTTTGCTATACAGCAGAAACTAACACAACATTGTAAAGCAATTATACTCCAATAAAGATGTTAAAAAAAAAAGGATGAATATATGTATATACATATCCCTGAATCACTTTGCTGTACACCTGAAACTAACACAACATTGTAAATCAACTATACTCCAATTTAATTTTTTTTAAGAAAGGAAGAAAATCCCTCCTGACTTTAGGGACATTTCAACCCCCTGCTCTGTTTATATCCAAGAGAAACATCGGCTCTTAACTTAAGCTCTCCTCATTCAGATCTGTATGCTGTTGTTGCTTCTATTGCTGTTGAACAACTAGGTTGCCTGGATTTGTGCTGCTCACAGATGGGAGAAACACCATCTGAACAAGGTACCTTATTGATTCTACCATCTATATTCCTTGAGAGCACAGTCCTTCTTTTCGGCTCCAAAGATGAAGCAGCTCACGAACATTTAACTGGCCGCTCACCTCACAGAGTGTTACGATAATTTTTCTCCAGTTCCCAGTTTCTCCAAAGGAAAACAAGTGGTAAATTTCTACTTGGGATTCCAGCTGGTCCGACTGTCACTCTCAGCCCCTTCTCCCGGCCAAGCTTTGAACCACCCTCCCCTAGCAAAATCCCTCTCCTCCTGTCAATTTCCAGTAAGGTGCATGTTGATTTAAAAAATATATTAAGTAATGTTTGGCAAGCACTTTACAGTTTACAGTACACTTTCTTAAGTTAGATGTATGTTTTATGTTTTTCTAAAATATATTAGTTTTTTCAATACAAAGTCAATTTTGAAAAATTCTTCACACTCTCACAAACCACATAACCCCTCTTATCATTTCTGAAACAAAAATAATACATTTATAATCCATAGTGACAGAAAGCAGACCAGCAGTTGTCCAGGGCTAGGAGTAGGGGGACTGACTATAAGGGGCAAGAAGGAATTTTCTGGGGTAATAACAGCATATTTTTTCCAGCTTTATTGAGATATAAGTGGCATATAACATTGTGTGAGTTTAATGTGTACAGTGTGATGATTTGATATGTGTGTATATTGTGAAATGACTACCACAAGTTTAGCTGACACATCTATCACTAACACAGTTACCATTTTGTGTGTGGGGTAAGAACTTTTAAGTATACAATACAATGTTGTTAACTTAGTCATCATGCTGTACATTAGATCCCCAGAATTTATTCATCTTATAACTTGTACCCTTTGACCACTTTCACCCATTTCTCCCACCCTCCCAGCCCCTGGAAACCACTGATCTACTCTCTGTTTCTATGAATTCGAAGATTTTTTTTAGATTCTACATATAAATAAGATTATACAGTATTTATGTTTCTCTGTCTGACTTATTTCACTTAGCATAACGCCCTCAAGTTTCACCCATATTTTCGCAAAAGGCAGTATTTCTTTCAACAAAAGTATATATTGATTGGGGTGGTTACATGGCTATATTTATTTGTCCAAAGTCATTACCCTGTACACTTAAGCTGGGTACATTTTATTGTATGTAAATTACATCTCAATAAAGTTTAAATAATGATATATTCATTATGAAATTCAAGTAAGTCTCCCAGTTAAAGACACTGGATTTATTATACTTTTCCCTGTCTCATAACCTCACTAAAATGGTAGTAAAGGAAGGGATATAAGACATCCAAGGACAAGGAGAACAGGAAAAAAAAAGTCTTCAGAAGATGAAAATTCAACAGCTTTCAGAACTTAGCTGAGCAGAGTAAGTTACAAACTCAGTGCCTACAGAGGGATGAATAAAATCATGAGAAGTTACTGGGCAATTTTCTCTGTAGGATCCCTGGAGGGAAAGAGAGGGAAGCTTAGAACTTGAGGGAGGGGGTTGAAATATAAAAATAAAAGAGGGGTTAGCTGAAGGTCTGTATGGAGAGGTATGGGACACCCCCCAACCTGTCCTTCACTATAGGCAGCCAGATCATTACCCCTTCCTCAGCCTCCATGTGGTAGGACAGAGGTGTATTTCAGACAGACCCCAGACTCAGAAGCACCAAGCACAATGGAAAGCAGGGGTTGGGGGACGAGACTGAAACAAGCCATTTACAAGTAAGTTGACCTATGAACTGCAGTCTCCACAGGTCAGTAATCTAAACAGTTCAAAGCAGACATTTTGAAGTTCTATCTCTGGAAAAATTAAACAGTTCTAGAGAAAAGACCATGCACAAACCTTCCAGGGTTTTACCCATGGTGAGACAGTTTCCATCCTTGATCTGCCGAGACTGAAGCCTACCAATTCATAAACATTCAATCAACACAGACCCATACATACACACACACACACACACAGCTTCCAGATAATGGCTCAGTTTTAAATAAGAACACAGTGGAGAGCATAATTAGACATTTAAGAAATGCCATCAACGTGATTCTTTTTTAAGAGTTGAAATAAGTATTTTTTTAAAAAAAGAAACTTGGAGGGCTTCCCTGGTGGCGCAGTGGTTGAGAGTCCGCCTGCTGATGCAGGGGACACGGGTTCGTGCCCCGGTCCGGGAAGATCCCGCATGCCGCGGAGCAGGTGGGTCTGTGAGCCGTGGCCGCTGAGCCTGCGCGTCCGGAGCTTGTGCTCCGCAACGGGAGAGGCCACAACAGTGAGAGGCCCACATACCGCAAAAAACAAAAAAAAAGAAACTTGGAGGGAACAGAGACAACATAGGGAGCTTAAGAGAGCTTTTGAAAAAGAAACATATCTTTAAAGTGATGAGACACTGTTGCATCCATAAAACAAGACATGGGTGCTATAAAAAGGAAATAATCAGAAGAGAGAGCTCTCAGATATTTAAAATATGTTAATCTAAGTAAAAGTTCATGAGAAGTATTGAAGTAGAGAAAATCTTACGTAAAACAGAACAAAAAGACACAGAGATGAGGAAGGGGACCAACCAGGAGGAACTACATCCAAATAATGAAAATTAAAGAAAAATAGAACCCAGAAAAAGGAGAAGAAATCATCAAAGAAATAAAGGATACAAATCTTTAATTGAAGGGGCCTGTGTGTACGTACACAAAAACAAACATACATAAATGCAAATCATGAAATTTTAAGATGTCAGAGATAAATAGAAAATGCAAAAAGCTTCCAGAAACAACATATAGGTCACAGACAAGGAATACATAAAAGAGGGCATTAGAAAAAAAAAAAAAAAAGGGCATTAGACTTCTCAGCATCAACATTGATTTTTAGTTAGTGAAGTATGGCCTTTAAGTTTGTGAGACATTTCTTAACTTAGAATTTTATATCAAGCTAAACTATCATTCAGGTTAGAAAGAAAAATAGGGCAATGTTTATATATGCCAAGCCTCAAGAATGTTTACCTCTTAGACCTTTCCTCAGAAACTACTAAAGGATGTACTTCAGCAGAAGAAGGACTGGGTTGAGAAAATGGAAGTTCAAAGATTAAGGAATAAAGGAGAGTGGCAAACAGAATTTTATGATGTGCACCAAACCTAGAGAAAAACCCATCCAGTTTAGATGAGGGGTATTGAGAACTATAGGAAAGAACTTCCCAGGAAAAAAATATAGAATTGATAGTTTTACTTTATGTATTTAAGCATTTGGAAAAATTACTGCTGGGTGTTTGACATGTCTGTTGCTGTGCTTAGGAAAAACACATTAGTGTGATAAGTAAACAGAAAATTAAATAAATAGAAAAAATTCAGGTATTTATTAAATACACAAAACCCAAAAATTATATGATAAAGAATCCATACTACTTAGCTAGGTAGTGAACTATTTAAGTAGTTGTAACAGTATTGCCCTATCTATAAATTAGGTCAAAAATATTATATAATTATATTGGGAAGCTGGAGAATTGGAAAGGAAAGAAATGGGTTTATAAGGGAGATAAATCCTCAAGGAACATAATAGGAATCTAATACATATCAAAAATAAAACAATTTTAAGTATATTATTCATATATTTGAAGATAAATATCAAAAGAAACAGTTAAAAGAGTTTAAAGTGGCTCCCTCTGAAATACAGACCAGAGATAGAAAAAGTTGGGGCAAGGAATTATTATATTTTATGTAAGATTTTAGTACTACTTCATGTTCAAGCTACATGTATCACACATGTGATTTTTAATAGAAAAGAAAAGCAGTCTCATGTTTTTACTATTACAAGTAATATTACAAAGTACTTTTGCATCCACTGTCTCATTTGGTTTTCACAAGAGTCCACTGGGATAGAATTTACTGTTCGCCCTATTTTATAGATGAGGAAGTTGAGAATCAGACAAATGAAGTGAGTTGTGACAAGTCTACTGATTCTAAGTCCTTATCTTTTCCTCCATCCAAAAGTTAAAGAACAATATTGTAATATGAGTGTATTTATTGTTCTGCCTGACTCCAAAAAAGGTACTTAAGGTAACTTATAAAGACGCATATAGCACTGTCAGATAAATTGAACTAAAAATAAATCATTTGAGAAGCACATAAAAGAAATAAGGATAGTAGTCTCAAGGGTAAAACTAGCATATCGAATGCAAACCAGTAAATCCTATACATCACCATGGAAATAAAGCCAAAATTTGGCTCTGAGCTTCCTAGCAACCAACGCTAAAAAGGAAACAAGATTAACAAGTTAGAAGATTCACTTTGTCCACAAAGCAGAATCAAAGCAGATATACCCCAAAATAAATAAATAAGGAAACTCATCTATTCTTGCTGCTGAAACCAGGGAGAACTTTCACCCACTAGTCTTCCTAAAGAAGAAACTACATAATGTAATGAGAAATATCCTCAAGAATATTCCTAAAATAGGTCAGTTACAAGTAGAATCTGTGTCCTTCAATGTGGACCAATTTCATCACACCACTACCAATTTGAATCAAAATAACTTAACAGGGACAGGAGGAGAGGCCTCAAAATAATGAGACCTAAGTATAAGAAAAAATTCAAAGCAGATGTAATGCTCCAATTAGCCATGTATACACATATGCATATACAAGACACACATACACACAGGTATATATGAAATCTATAGAGTTTTTAAACAACTCAATTTCCTGGCACATTCACCAAGAGAAACTAACTGCAAAATGTACACAACCTAATGATTGATGCCACTTTTTAAATAGGATTATTCACTATAAATGAGTTTAAAATTGATTTATCTATCTAAAACGGTGACATTGGTTTTGGAAGGATTGATCGGCAGCTATTCTTTCCCTAAGAGGCAACTGACTCTTAAATCCACTCTTGATCCACGAGAACAAAACCATCTCAACTGTTAAATGTTTTGTTTTGTTTTGTTTAAGATTTTTTTGATGCAGACCATTTTTTTTAAGTCTTTATTGAATTTGTTACAATATTGCTTCTGTATTATGTTTTGGTGTTTTGGCCACGAGACCTGTGGGATCTTAGCTCCCCGACCAGGGATCGAACCTGCACCCCTGCATTGGAAGGTGAAGTCTTAACCACTGGACCGCCAGGAAAGTCCTTCACCTGTTAAATGTTGACTCTAGATGAGAGATGTTGAAATTGCCTTTCCCTGTATCCACTTCCATTTTTGTCTCAAGAAGAGTTGTCCAAATTCTATGACATTTCACTGGGCCACAGCACCAGGGATGCTGATTTGACTGAGCCACGCTGGAGGGTGTGTAAAAGATGGAAACTCTGGAGCTGTCCCTGGGCATCAGGTCCCTCCAGTACTTTCCTACTGTTCTCTGGGTGAATAATGGGCATTCCAACATGCTGACACCAAAGGATGACACCCAAAGCTGTCTTCCTCAGAGGTGCCAAAAATTCTCCTTTAGTCTTTAATGCATTAAGACCCTGCTGAGTTCTATGCACAAATGGAAACAACAGACCCCTCTTATGGAGTCCAGACCTGGTGCACATGGACCTACTGATAACAAGACCCAATGCTGTCTCTCTTATTTTGAACCGTCTACTCAAAACTTCCTCCTCACGTGTATCCTTTTCTTTACGCCACTCACTCCTGCAAATAAATTCAGGCTCAATGGGATTGTCAGGCTCCTAGTATCAATGTAGCCTGTGTGATTCCAGGACAAACCAGCCTGTGGGATAGAAATGGATTCTCATTAAAACAGTATTTCAGGGCTTCCCTGGTGGCGCAGTGGTTGAGAGTCCGCCTGCCGATGCAGGGGACACGGGTTCATGCCCCGGTCTGGGAAGATCCCACATGCCGCAGAGCGGCTGGGCCCGTGAGCCATGGCCGCTGAGCCTGCGCGTCCAGAGCCTGTGATCCGCAACGGGAGAGGCCACAACAGTGAGAGGCCTGCGTACCGCAAAAAAAAAAAAAGTATTTCAGTAGGTCTGACTCTATTCACTCCTCTGACTCTCGGAGGACTCGGGCATCATCCTCATCATTTTGCCCATTGATTCCCAGGAGGCCTTTAAGGGCTGTCTCACACATGCTCACTTCCTCACTCTGTCTGCTCTCACCATATACCATGTCTTCCCTTCCTGGTCCAGAACACCTCCCTGACGTCCATCACCTTCACAGCTGTGTAAAGGCACCCCAACAATGTTGCTAGGGCACACCATCAAAACACCTCCCATGTACCCACCAAAAATGCAGCTAATGTGCGGTAGTTCTGAAGATGCCAAAGCAGCACTTTGTTTCCATCAGTCTTTAAGGTACTTAAGTCAACTTATCTTTGTGCAGAAGTGGAGGGAAAGTCTTATAAGCTCCATTGTAAGTGGAAGTATTATGACAACGGTAGTGATGTATTTATGCTTATTTGAAGCTCGCTCTTTCTCTGGAGTCCATATAGGAATCTACAGAGGGCTGGACCAGGGGAGAATTCTGAATGGCAGACACCATGGCTGAAGGTGGGTGACCCATCCTTACTTATAAATGCTAAAGTTTTGATACGGGAATAATCATGTCTAACTTTAGAATGAAGTCTCTTCTGCTGGCACATAAAACAGAGATGAGCCCATCCCATCAGACTTCTGAACAAACCCAGCCATGTCTTGATCTTAGGGGAAACCAGATTTGACTCAAACTGTTGTAACAATATTCACCACTTAACAAGCACCTCCATGCACTTGTGCTGGTTCCCTCATTTAATACAAGAATCCTGGGAGTGCAATATTATTTTGTCCACTTTGAAGGTAATAACTGAAGTTTGTCCATTCACGATCTTCTCCAGAGCTCCTCTCTGAGGCTATGGAGGCCTGGACTATGCAGGGTCTACCCCAGCCCAGTACTGGACACTATGTTAGGCCATATGGCAGGATCCAACTGTACCCTTTTAGAAACTGCAACCGTAGAAAGAGAAATGAAACCTAGACATGAATCAAACTATTAAAAGGTCACATAATAGATACAGAGTGCTGTAGATATGCTGGGGGTGGGGAGGACTGGAAATTATGTCACATCAAGTGGTCATGCTTTAAACGGCCAAGTGATATTCATTCATTCACTCAACAAGCAAAAACTGAATGTCTACTCTGGGCTAGGAACTGTACTGGGCACTGAAATCACAACCATATAAGGAAACTCATAGTCTAATAGAGAAAGAATTAAATATTCCCACTGTGCTATTAATTTCTTAGAGCTGCCATAACAAATTACCACAAACTGGACAGCTTAAGACAAGAGAAATGTATTCTCTCTTAGTTCTGGGGTCTAGACATCCACAATCAGGTGTTGGTGGGGTCATGCTCTCTCTGAAGGCTCTAAAGAAAGAATCCTTCCTTGCTTTTTCCTAGCTTCCAGTGGCTGCCAGCAATCCTTGGCATTCCTTGTAGCTGCATCACTTCCATCTCTGCCTCTGTTGTCTCCTGGCCTTCTTCCCTGTGCATCTTTACATCATCTTCTTCTCTCTCTGTGTTCCTCTGGCTTTCATATAAGGACACCAGTCTTTGGATTTAGGGCCCATCCTAATCCAGTATGACCTTAATTACATCTGCAAAACCCTATTTCCACATAAAGTCATATTCTGAGGATCCAAGTGGACATGAATTTTGAAGGAACATTATTCGATCCACAATCAATAAAACTCAACAAGTGCCAGATAGGGAAGTACAGGGGGCTATGGGAGCACATAGACTGGAACCGAATTCAGACTCGAGAGAGTCAAGAGAAGATGAGAATCCAGGAAGACAGTGAGTTGGCGAATGTGCAAACCCAGAGTTCACTTGTATGGAGACAACTTGACTGCTTCTCCCCAAATGCACCCACCATATCTCTAACTCCTCATCTGTCAAAGTCAAGGCCCAAACCTACCTCCTCCATGACATCTTTTCTGATTTTGCTCTCTTGGAATTAATCACTCCTTTCTCTGCACTTCCATAGCTTGACCTTGTTTATAGGAATGAATACTGGCATACACCGAGGGTCTTCTATGAACCAGGAATGTGCTACTCACTTTCATGTACCCAGCAATTCTCCTAAAGTGGAATCCCAATTTTAGAGGTAGAAAAACCAAGACTCAGAACACACAGTGTCTTGTCAGTATGGCCCCAAAGGTCATGCATGATGTTTTCACGCACCTGCTTCCTATATTCAGGGGCTCGGTACAGTCCTAGGCCCCTTCTGCTTCCCCAGGACAAAGTGAGCCAGCTCAGAACGTAGACTGTATCTTATGCCTGTGGCGTGGAGGAAACACCCCTAGGACACAGCTGAATGTCCCGCCACGTTGAATGCCCACAGAGGTCATGAAGGTCCCTGAGC
Organism: Hyperoodon ampullatus; assembly: GCF_949752795.1. Lineage (NCBI taxonomy): Eukaryota > Metazoa > Chordata > Mammalia > Artiodactyla > Ziphiidae > Hyperoodon > Hyperoodon ampullatus. The sequence goes on from NC_136919.1 coordinate 32,272,077, forward strand.
TACTCATCGCTCTCAGCATCCTCACTGCACTCTGTCCAATCCTCCTTTCCTCCCAGGGGAAAATCAGACCAGTTGGGAGTGTTTGCACCAAGAAAAACCCATCTCATAGCAAACATTCCTCCAGTCCCCAAGGATTCCTCCTAAGAGGTCTCCACAGCACCCGCTCCCAGGTCAGACAATGTGCTAAAGCAGCTGTTTAACACAAGAGGCTCCAGGTCCCTGGAGACCTGAGACAAGCTCCTGAGACATGTAATATGTCTCCATTAGCCAAGCAACTGGCTTGGGGTATGTTTTCTAATTCCATATTCCTGAGTTCATTAGCTGCAAGCAAGCCTGCCAGGAACTCAGGGCTCACCGGCTTCTCCAAACAGAGGAGAGAGAAATGTATCACATGGATTGCCCTACAGATCTGTTTTCCCTGGAACCCAATGCCAGAGAGGCTTGTTACCACCACAGCCTGGTCAGGCTGAGCTGCAGGGCATGCTGGGATGTCCATGCTGAGTCAGCAGGGCCAGGTGAGTAAGCAGGAACAGTCATGGAGGAGAGAGTAAACTCGGCTCTGAGAGAGAGGGCAGCCTTCCAAGTCCCAATGTCCAAGAGAGCGAGAGGAAAGGGGATACAGCACAGCAGGTAACAGCTCAAACTCCAGAGTTCGACAGTATTGGTTTTGAATCCTGGCACTGCCACTCAGCAACTCTTTGACCTTAGGCAACTTACATAACCTCTTATGCGCCAGAGGTAATAAAAGAACCTCCAGATTTTCCTGAGGATAGAATGAGATAATGCTTGCAAAGCTCTTAGCACATGGCTTGGGCCAGAGTAAACTATAATTAATGTCCTTTGCAGGTTGATTTCAGTCTCCAGGGAAAGCTGGGGGCTGAGCTGGTGGACAGCGACCTCCCATCAGAAATGCCCTCACAGAGGGACGTCCCTGGCGGTCCAGTGGTTAAGACTCCACGCTCCCAATGCAGACGGCACGAGTTTTACCCCCGGTCGGGGAACCAAGATCCCACATCCCGCATGACATGGCCAAAAAAAAAAGAAAAAAGAAATGCCCTCACAGAGGATAGCAGCTCACCACCTCTAGGTTCTCCTTCCAGGCTGCAACAATGTCTGAATTAACCAGTGTGGGATTGGGGCATGTATCCTCCAACAAGATAGTCACAGCTACATGTAGCTATTGAGCACGTGAAGTGTGGCTAATCCATCAAGATGTGCCATAAGTGTAAAATTCACGTTGGACTTGAAAGGCTTAGTATGAAAAAAATTAGAAAAATAGCTCATTAATACTCTTTCTTATATTGCCTTCATGTTGACATAATATTTTGGTAATGTTGGGTTAAATAAAATATACCATTAAGATTACTTTCACCGGGCTTCCCTGGTGGCGCAGTGGTTGAGAGTCTGCCTGCCGATGCAGGGGACATGGGTTCGTGCCCCGGTCCAGGAAGATCCCACATGCCGCGGAGCGGCTGGGCCCGTGAGCCATGGCTGCTGAGCCTGCGTGTCCGGAGCCTGTGCTCCGCAGAGGGAGAGGCCACAACAGTGAGAGGCCCGCGTACCAAAATAAATAAATAAATAAATAAATAAATAAATAAATATTACTTTCACCTATTTCTTTTTACCTTTTTCTTTTTGTTGTTTCAGTGTTGTTTTGGTTTTTATTTATTTATTGGCCACGCCACACAGCATGCGGGATCGAAGTTGCCAGCCAAGGGATCGAACCCGTGCACCCTACAGTGGAAGCTCGGAGTCCTAACCACTGGACCGCCAGGGGATTCCCATCTTTTTACCTTTTTCAATGTGGCTATAAGAAAATGTTAAATTATACATGTAGCTTGCATGCATGGCTCACATTAGCTTTCCATTGGACAAGTGTTCCAGCCAATGCGTTGGACTCAGGGCTTCAATTCCGGTGTCAAGAAAAGTGGAGCATAGCCAGGAAACCAAGGCAGGCAAGGTTCTGAGCTAATACGCGGGCCAGGCCCAGCTCCCCTGGAAATAGAGATGATGATGGCAGCAAGACACATATCAGACCCACCTCCTGGTGGGAAGAAGCCCCTGTCAAAGGGCCAAGCCTATACAGGGCTGGCTCTGTGACTGGGTAGGGCCAAGCTGTCAGCTTTAGGACCTGCACTGGGCATGGCTGAGGGCTCCAGGGACAGACAGTTACCGTATCTGGGATTGTTGATAAACCTGGTAACAGGTAGGCACCTCATAACACCATGCGTTCCTCCCTCACATGTCATTGGCAGAGATAAGGCATCATGACACCTCCCTCAGATGAATTCACACCCAGCTCAGAATTCCGGGCTGGAGGAGAAAGCCAGACAGAGCAGGGAGGAGAAGCAGGGAGGCTTTGGAGGAAAACTTTCAAAGTATTGAGTGTGTCCTCAAGCCAAGCTAGCCACAGCCAATTCCCAGTCCGGACATAAGAAGAATTCTTGGAGAGCTCTATCTCCTAGGCCCTTGAGAACATGATTATAGTTAGAACCATATGTAGGGCCTAACACGTTTAAGGAAACTCTCTCAGTCCCAAACAGCCTCTGACATGAGATGAGGTACAATCTAAACCCAAGACTCCTCTCAGGCGTGACATCAAAACCTATTTATTAACTCCTGAAGTTAAAGTTTCCCAAGAATATGTGCTGTCCTTACATGAATGAAGGTGAGCAGTTTTGTCAAGGAATTTCTCCAGTTTAAAAACTGAGAAATGTAGCCTCTGACCTTGCCTCCAAGAAGTACAAACCAACAAGCTCATATAAAGGAGGCGTATGGAAAGCACTGGAGAGCGAAGGAAAATAAGACAGTTTTGCAGCTGAGGAGACCTCTGTGATGTGCTGTGCTCTGGGCTTAGATTATTTTTAGGCTTTGGCATGAAAATCAGGGTTAGTATTTCACTCCTTGGCCTTCTGAAGACACTCACATGACTTGGTCTTTCTGGACAAAGCATGTGTTCTGGTACAGGTTAGGTGAAGACCACCGCCAGACTCAGTGAGGCAGCCCCATTCTTGAATATAATGTGCAAAAGGCAAGTCTGATCCCCATGTCCAATGTGGGTTTTAAAGGGCTATGTGGCCATGAAAAAAAGAAAACAACTTCTGTTACTTCTCCAAGACAGGAAGAAACCTTGAATAACCTCTGGAAACTACTGGAAGCCACTCCAGTGGTATACCTCCAACATGTCTTATGAAAAATCCATTACATTTAACTGCCTTCAGCATTTTGGGGTTGCCTGTTTATCGCAGCAGCATGGATGACTCACCTCTATCACCACATGTCACGTGATAAGCCCAGTTCTAACCAACAGATGGGGACTCAGGTGAGGTGGGGACGTTTCCACTGTACCCCCTGAGACCCCTGAACTCACCCCTCGTACTGTGTCACACACCATGTGTTGAGAATGTCCGCTAACTCAACCCACTAGGGCCACTCTTGTTTGTACCTGCTCCATTTAACAGATCCTGGTCTGCGCTGAGCACTTCATAAATGTGTGTTAAATAAGAATGAATTACTGCCTAAAACTCTGAGCTTCATCTTTCTCAGTGCACCCCCTGCACTCTGTTTACAACAAGGGGTACTAAGTCACCGAGCAGTTCACTGGGTTGTAAAGTTAACTCCTACCGGAGAAGGACTAGTGGGAGGCCATGGAGAAATGGGACAAGGCCAAGGTCTTCCATGGGGGCGGTGTTGGTTAGGTAAACCAGAGATGACCAAGCTCAGGGTGAGCTTCAAAGAGGTGGACATAATCCAACCTTCCCCAGAAAGACTTTCCTTATCATAGTACTGATGATGCTAAAACTAAGAACAATAAGACTATTCACTTAACTTTTTTCATGCTCGTGTCTTGAATCTCTACAATGTTCCAGACAGTGTTCTGAGTGTTAAGGACACAGCAGGAAATAGAATAGTCCAAGTCCTCACCCTCGTGGATGCAGGGAGACAACATAAGGAAGTAAATGTCATAGCACACAAGAGAGTGAGTGTCAGGAGAGGAAGGGGTGAGATTTTATTCAAGGTGGCCAGGAAGACCTCAGTGACACATGGATACCTGCAAGGAATGTTGCAGAGGAAGCGAATACAACAATGGTCAGCGCGGTCAGGGAGGTGCAAGGCAGCCAGAGGACTGGTGCTCAAGAAGGTTTTTCACCGCAGGACGTACCAGTGCGTTGCTTCCCACGTGAAATTGGATAATATAGAGTCCAATGGTTGTGTCATAAAATTCAAAAACAACCACCAGCACAATGAGAAAACTTCTCACCAAAACCAAGACCAATAGATGTCTCCCCCACCAAGCCCCAGACGAGGGGACAAGTGATAATGTGTATTTTTGACTCTTGGTAATAAATGGACAACTGCCAGAAATGTCTCTCTGAAAAACAAGACACCACCTTCTACCGCCCAGTCCATGTAAGGCTCCACGAAGCTTTACCACGGGGCCCGGGTTTTGTTGGACAGTCCTGGACTTTCAGGCTTTTAATTCCACTTTCCCTATCTGCCTGCAAAGAAAAGAACAGCAGAAGGTTCCCTGTACCCATCTGGATGGGACTGTGTTCCTTTGGTTATCCCCAAACCTCTACTAAAGTCTTATTTGTGAATCATCCTCTTCGCAGCTGGCTGAATCACTGTTACAACAAATATAAGTTACATTTATTGAGCCCCCACCTGTTTCCCACAAGAGCTTTACGAGATACTATTTGTATTAGTCTGCTCAGGCTACCATAACAAAATACCACAGACTGGGTGGCTTCAACAACAGGCACTTATTTTTCCACACTTCTGGAGACCAGAAGTCCATGATCAAGGGTTGGGCAAATTCGGTTTCTGGTGAAGGTTCTCTTCCTGGCTTATAGACAGCTGCCTTCTCATGTGTCCGCATGTGGCCCTTCCTCTGTTCTTGCGCAGAGGGAGGGAGAGGGAGAGAGAGAGAGAGAGAAGACTGGTGTCTCTTCCTCTTCTTATAAGGACACCAATCCTCTCAAATTAAGGCCCCGAACTTATGACCTCATTTAACCTTAATTACACCCCTAAAGGTGCTATCTCCAGATACAGTTAAGGTTAGGGATTTAGGGGAGACACAATTCAATCCGTAACACTATTATTCTCCCCATTTTGCCCTTAAGAAAACTGAGGCTTAGAGACGGGAAGTAGCTTTGTCATAGCCAAAAAGCCAAGTCTTGGATGCCCAATGGAAGAAACACACCTTTATCCACTTCACTGTACCACTGTAGTGAATTAATGTGTGTGGACACTTTGGCCAACATATTCCTGGGGGAGCAGGCTGGGTGGTGGCAGAGAAATCTACAGGAGAAGGGAAATCTTAGCAAGGATGGAGTCACGGCAACCAGGGTCAGCCAGCTGAACCCACCAGGGCTTTACCCTGTCGCCAAACTTGGAGGTTCTAGGTCTGAGGTTTATTAAGAGAGATGACAATTTCACTTACAGGATTCTGATAAAGAAAAAACGCTATAGTCCAGACACTGGAGTCCCCAAGAGCTTGGCATGTCTGGTGGCAAAGCAGGGAGCCTGTGGCTCAAAATCACCCTGTTTCTTTCAACACAGAGAAATAGCAGGTAAGCCGTGGGGATCACAGTGTTCCTTTTTATTACCACAAACAGACTTGCCCATCCTGGATGACCCCATGCTCCCAGTCTTTCCTCTTTGCCCCTAACATCTCAATGTATTTGTCCAGCATCCTATTCCCTCTACCTGGTATGCTAAGGGAAAATAATGATCTTTTTTTTTTTTTCTTTTGTGTTACGCGGGCCTCTCACTGTTGTGGCCTCTCCCGTTGCGGAGCACAGGCTCCGGACGCACAGGCTCAGCGGCCATGGCTCACGGGCCCAGCCACTCCGTGGCATGTGGGATTTTCCCGGACCGGGGCACGAACCCGCGTCCCCTGCATCGACAGGCAGACTCTCAACCACTGCGCCACCAGGGAAAATAATGATTTTTTAAATGCCCAGTGGTCATAATGGCTAAAATGTCTTTTATTGGTATTTCACTGATTCATTCAACAAATATTTGTTGTCTCCCTATTATAGATCAGATAATATTCTAGGCACCAGAATTATAAGATTGAATAAGTCAAAAAAGATCCTTGTCCTCAAAGCACACATGTTCTAGTAAGGAACTTATATGTTTATGAGGTTCTTAACCTTTATCTTAAGGAGAACATCTCTACTGCTAAGCCAGTCACGAGCAGTGTGAAAAAATCAAACATGATTTGCAGTCATGATTATAAGACCCGATTTCAAGCTCTAGCTTCATGTCTTTTATTTATTCATGTAACATCCACTGTGTACCAGGAATTGTGCTTGCTGTTAGTGATATAGAAATGACTACGGGGGGAGAGACAGACCATCAGAATGCAATATGCTAAGTTTTATAAAAGAATCACGGTCATAGTGCTTTGGAATTAGAGAGGCGGGAGCAGTTTGATCTCTTTCAGTAAAATATAGACCACTTCACAGAAGAAATTAAATATCTGAGCTAAGTAATTAAGGAGCAAGAATCTTCTAGGTAAAGAAAGTGAGGTTGGTCTATGCCTCAATATGCACAAAAGTAGACAGCACTTGGGGAAAATGGAGGGGGAGGATCAGCACAGCTGATGATGATTTTAGGCAGGTGGGAGAAAGTATAAAGAACTCAAACTGGCCAGAGATTTGTCTCCATTTCTATGATTATTTCAGAAACCCAACTCAAACAGTTTCCACACTCTCATATTTTAATGGCACAATTGGAGAACCATAAATAAAATCTACCTCTACAAATATGCTTCTATTCTCAGAGTGTACATGCAGGCAGACATGTATACAGATATATACTTTAGCCTGTAAACATATAATGAGATATAATAGAACTGAGATGCTTCATACTCAACACTTGGATGATCTGACTTTACCAACAGTTATTCAAATTCGACTTGGAATATAAAGTATCTTTATCTCTTATGGAGACAGAAGAATTAGCCTCAAATGCCATAAAATTGAGCACATCAGAACTTGCATCAGGAAATCCTGCACTTGCACTGTCTAAATCTTTGACTCAATTAAATGATGTTTAAAATCTACTGCTTCAAAATCATTATGATACATTGAAAGCAATCCTCTGTTGTTAACCAGAGGGTAATTGATCCTGAGAGGGTGCAATACGCCAAGGAAACTTCCTGCCACTCCCAGAAAGTAGCTGCCCAACAGCCCCATGCCTCAGCCTTCAGGAAGAGACTGGAGGAACAGTAAAGCATAACATATTGTTGTGTCAGCCTTGGTGCTATTTGCTACATAATTGCAGCTTTCTACTTTGCAGGCACATGGGAATGTTACATTCTCTTCAAAACTTTATTGTATTCCTTAAAAAAAAAAAGAAAACTAAAAATAGAGCTACCATATGCTGTGGTTTTTGTTTTGTTTTGTTTTTTCGGTACGCAGGCCTCTCACTGTTGTGGCCTCTCCCGTTGTGGAGCCTTGCGGAGCCCAGGCTCCGGACGTGCAGGCTCAGCGGCCATGGCTCACGGGCTTAGCCGCTCCGCGGCATGTGGGATCTTCCCAGACCTGGGGCACGAACCCGTGTCCCCTGCATCGGCAGGCGGACTCTCAACCACTGTGCCACCAGGGAAGCCCTAGAGCTACCATATGATCCAGCAATCCCACTCCCAGGCATGTATCCAGAGAAAACCGTACTTCAAAAAGATACATGCACCCCTATGTTCACTGCAGCACTATTTACAATAGCCCACACAGGGAAGCAATCTAAATGTCCATCAGCAGAGGAGTGGATAAAGAGGTGGTACATTATATACAATGGAATATTACTCAGCCATAAAAAGAACGAAACAATGCCATTTGCAGCAACATGGATGGACCTAGAGATTATCATACTAAGTAGGTCAGAAAGACAAATATCATGTGATATTGCTTATATGTGGAATCTAAAAAAATGATACAAATGAACTTATTTACAAAACAGAAACAGACTCACAGACTTCGCAAACAAATTTATGATTATCAAAGGAGAAAGTTTGGGGGGAAGGGATAAATTAGGAGGTTGGGATTAACATATACACACTACTATATGTAAAAGAGATAATCAACAAGGACCTACTGTATAGCACAAGGAACTCTACTCAATATTCTGTAATAACCTAAATGTGAAAAGAATCTGAAGAATATATATATATATATATATATATATATATATATATATATATATATATATAACTGAATTGCTTTGCTGTACACCTGAAACTAATACAACATTGTAAATCAACTATACTCCAATATAAAATTTTTAAGTTTTTAAAGAGTTTATTGTAGATTTTCCAAGCTTTTTTCCTCTCTCTCATGAAGGCCAAAGATAATAGCTGCTTCATTGTCCTGGTTCTGGAATGGAATACCCAGAAACAGATATCCAGTCATTTTGTGATATGTGTACACAGCAAGTGAGAAATAAACCTCATTGTTAAAAACCAATAAAAACTGGAGATTGTTTGTTACTAGGTATAATCTAGCCTTGCTAGTGCATGAGAGTCACAGATTTGAAAGTTGAATCAACTCTATTTTAAAGTAGGACCAACTATTCACATATCGAGCACACACCATATGCTAGTATGTGTTCCATATTTTATCCTCATTTTCATACCTTTTGGGTAGGTAGGTATCTTTTGCAAATGATGAAACTGAGGCCCCAAACAGTAAGTTACAGAGTCAAATTACAAACCCTGTTGTCCTATTCCAAGTTTGGCCTCCTTTCACTATAGTACTTCACCACTTTTATTATTTCTAGGGCAAGATGTAATCTTGCCAAATGTAACCCAGCTATCACCTGAGACTTGGCCCTCAAGATCTAGACTCTGGACTTGAATCCTAATTCAATGCTTTGTAAAAAGTCAAATCCTTCTCCAAGAGTTTTGCAAATTCCCAGAGGGCTTCTGACCCCAAGCCTGTGTCCACTTCCTGCAATCCTGATTCCTTATTCCACAGTTACAAAATGTGAAACCAAGCCCCTTCGCCAATTTCTACAGAGACAAAAGCAACGAACCAACACCACCACCACAGCGCGCGCGCGCGCACACACACACACACACACACACACACACAGGGCTGAGTAAAGGGGTCTAACAGCATACTTAGATCAGACAACTGAATATCTCATTTTAGACATTTCTGGTCTTTAAAAGTCCTTTCGGGCCACCCCGCCTCTAGGAGAGTTCCTTTTGTGACCTGTGCCCCCCAGGACACCTAAATTCCCACCTGCTCCTGGCTCCTTTTTCCTCCCCCTCCTCCTACCTTCTTCCCAGATTTCCCCTGGAAATCCAAATTCCTCTCTGCCATTCAGAACAAGTCAGCTCTCCCTAGTTCTCATCTCCCGAATTGCATGGTCAAACTCAGCAAGGTTCTCAGCCTTCCATTTGACAGAAACTCACCTCTCAAACAGTTCATTGTGGTTATTTTTAAAAGCACTTTTCTGTTATACAAACTTTAAAAATGTTTCTTTTCTATCTTCCTTGATGGACAGCCCTTTCAGACACCAGAGTAGAACAGCTTTAAGGCAACACAAATTCAATTCCCTCACTCAACACCATCCACCATCAGACATGTCTTGAGATCTGTGCCAGGCAAGGTAACAGTCAAAAAAGATCCAGCCCCAACCTCAAGATGTTTACCTTCGAGTTGAAGATCCATGGTAATTACACAAAGAACATCTTGAAAACCTCCCACGTTGTTATTGGCCTGGCAGCCTTTGTGAAGGCCGCGTGAGCTCAGTGAGGACCTGACATAGGCAAGCAAGGTCTCATGAGAAGCTATGACTTGAGAAAAGACTGAATGGATGTGTGGGATTTGAAAGATACACAAGCTGGGAAGCTTCGATCAGGCAGTGGGGAGAGTATAAGTGATAGAGTGTAAATCAAGACAAGTTGGTGGGAGACGTCTTGGTGTGCACTAGTGACACTTCACCTCACTCTCCAACCTCTTTCTAGTTCGCTATGCCCAGAACCATAGAGCAGCCCAGAAGTAAAAATGTATCAAACCCTGTGTTTCTATCTCAAGCCCAAGGTTCTTTTTCATACCCCAGTAGTTCTCAAATGGTGATCCCACAAAACAATAGTTTATCATGAGTTGGACTAATGAGTTCTGCATCTAAAATCTGATCTTTTACTAATTGTTAAGGGAAAATATTAATGAATAACATTTTGTTCCATTTTGAGTTTTTCTTCTCTACATTTTTTAGTCCTTTTACTCAAGTTTCCACTCAAATTAACAACAAAATAACAACAAATTGTAAGTAAATGTTAATGGGGAAAATGAGCAATAGTCTGCACTCAGTTTTTCTTTGTTTATTTGTGTCTGTTCTTTCATGAACAAGTACTCAGGGAGGTAGGAACTCAGGCTTTGGAGCCATTCCACTTGGGTTCACACCTCTGCCTCACCACTTATGAACTGTGCTTCCTTCCTTGGGAAAGTTATTCAACCTCTCAGTACCTCAGTTTTCCCACCTGTAAAACTGGGATGCTTATAACACAATTTCACAGGGTTGATTTGATAATTAAATGAATATATATATACAAATATATACACAAATATACATATTGTATAGTATAAGCATTAGGAATAGCTCTACCATCAGGAACATTTATGATAATGAAATAATAATACTAATAATAGCTAACATTTATTAAGAACTTAGTATGTGTCAGTATTGCCAGGCACTAATGAATTTATCAATAAATGTTAGCTATTACCATTATTATTGTTGTTGTTGTTGTTGTTTTATCATAGAGTTGTTACTAATGTGTGTAATGGAAAGAAAGGAATCATTATTCTGCAGTGTTCTGTCATGTTCTCTGCCACCTGAAAAACATCTGAGGAGCCCCGCATTGCTCATCAAGGAGGTTCATGTCATTCTTCTTTCCTGTACACTTTCATACCAATAACTTTTCATCCACAGTTCAAAATAGAACATTTGCTTCTAGTTGGATGAAAATGCCTGTTCTGAAGCCAACAAGGCGCCCAGAACTCATTGACTGTTCTGGTGTATGCTAGATAAGGGGGAGAAACCCTAGGGGAAAATGCTTAAAATTTCCTACTATTGTTGCTCTTGGGGGGTTTCTTTATGCATACGTTACAGACAGGGGTGCAATTACGTAGGTGTGTATTTCTCCAATGTAATATATTTCAGTGTTGGAATCATGGTCAAAGCTTCTTTCTATGGCTTCAAATCCTGTCACTTCTAATAAGATGAGTCCTTATTTAAATGGAGAAAATGGAACAAGATGCATTGCAATTCCATTTTAAGATTCTCTCAGTAAGCAAATTAATCCTGACATCACCCTGAAACTGAGTACATTCTGTGCTTAAATGGTTACTCTGGACGATACTTAAGACTCCTTAACCATCATGCTTCTTCACAGAACTCATGTGTTAGGAGGCTTTCATTCAATCCCCCACCAACCAGATGCTAAGAATTCTCACAGATTCTCCTTTACCTAAGGTGAGGATATGAAATTAAATGAACAAAGTATTAAAGCAGCACTTACCTTCTAATCATTAGTCATTGTTTAGAGATTGATATTTTACAAATCCAGTCAACACCCTGCTGAGGGCATAGCTATTTGCACCACAGAGGTATCTCTTTTGTCTCAAGACAGCAGATTTTAGTATTTACTAATGTATGTATTTCAAGATTCTCCTGTTGGAAAGGACCACAGTGAACCAACTCCTGTAAGGTCTCACTGAATTGAAGCAGTGTGGTCATTTTTAATGGCCCAAGGAAAAATCTCTACATCATCAACAAGGCTGCATGATTAAGTATTTCAGAAAGCAAGGGCATAGCTTCCAAATCAGTACTTTCTACAAAGCATAGACAAAAATCTTTAAACAACTGACTTACCAGATCAAGAAAATTACTGGGACCAGAATCTCCATAATTAATTTCAGATATAGCAAACCCAACCAAGCTGCAGAGACTCACATTAAAACTCTACTTACAGGGGGCTTCCCTGGTGGAGCAGTGGTTGACAGTCTGCCTGCCGATGCAGGGGACACAGGTTCATGCCCCGGTCCGGGAGGATCCCACAGGCCGCGGAGGGGCTGGGCCCGTAAGCCATGGCCACTGAGCCTGTGCGTCTGGAGCCTGTGCTCCGCAACAGGAGAGGCCCGCGTACTGGAGGATAGAAAACCAAACCTCTACTTACAAAATTAGCAATGTGAAGTGCAAGTTCTCCAAAAGAAAGGATAACGTTAGCCGAGCATGCTCTTCAGACTCCATTAGACTGGAATCTAGGAACACTGTTAGCAGTGCCCATACCTGTTATCAAGAGTTCTTGATTATTCAGATACAGTGAATGTGAATGGTTGGAGCATACTCAGGGAATATAGGTCAAGTTGCTTTTGATAAATACTTAACAATAGTGGTTACTAATTCTAAAGGCTTCATATCAGGCATTTTCTTAACAAATATTATTTCCAACCCTCATAATAACTTTGCAAAGTGAGTGCCATTATCCCCATTTTACAAATGGAACAAGTAAGGGTCAGGAGTGTTGGGTCATCTTCTGAAGGCCTCAGACACAGCAAATGGCAGAGCCAGGAAAACTCAGGTGTGCTCCACAACAAACCATGCTCACTTTCCTACACACTGAACTGCTTCCCGAATGTCTACATGGTGCTTTTCTGTATAGTAATTGCCTCCTTGGCTTCAGTCAACAGTGCTCTGATGTAGGTATTACTATCCTTGTTTAAAAGAGAGGGAAACTGAGATTCAAAAAGATAAGTGACAGCTAAATGTCACACAGGGAATAAGTGGCAATTCTCTTCCAATGGTACCACAGTGCACCTGCGCTAGAATTGAAAACAGAACTCCAACACCAACCAGGAGAGTAAGATTCAAATTGAACTCAGTTGTGGTAGATCCTTAATCAGACACATTCCATTTAACTTTTTGCAAAGTCTGTTGCCATGGTTGTTAAGACCAGCATGCATTCCTTGAGATTACAACAATCTCACAGCTGACGATGCTAGAAATTGCTTTGTGAGGTATCATTTTAAGGGGAGTGGAACCAAAAAACAAAAAAATGTTCACAGCAATAAGTTTAAGCACGCAAGGCCACTGTTCCATTTGGAATTGTATTTAAATATTTTTACCTTTTGTAATAACCTATATGGAAAAAGAATCTGAAAAAGAATATATATATATAATGGAATCACTTAGCTGTACGCCTGAAATTAACACAACATTGTAAATCAACTACGCTTCAGTAAAAAAATTCTTTTAGGGGCTTCCCTGGTGGTGCAGTGGTTGAGAGTCCACCTGCCGATGCAGGGGACACGGGTTCGTGCCCCGGTCCGGGAAGATCCCACATGCCGCGGAGTGGCTAGGCCCGTGAGCCATGGCCGCTGAGCCTGAGCGTCCAGAGCCCGTGCTCCGCAATGGGACAGGCCACAACAGTGAGAGGCCCGCGTACAGCAAAAAAACAAACAAAAAATTCTTTTAATAAATAAATATTTTTACCAATGTTTACTACTACTACTATTATTCTTATTAAAGAAGTACATGGTCTTTATAAAAGAAATGTTAAATATAGAAAAGTAGAAAGAAGATGCAGGAAACCCATAGTATCAGCTCCTAAGTCAACTATAACTATCAGTTTAGGGTTGGGGTTTTTTTTCTCTTTTTTTTTTAAACACCTTTATTGGAGTATAATTGCTTTAAAATGTTGTGTTAGTTTCTGCTATATGAAAAAGTGAATCAGCTAGACATATACATATATCCCCATATCCCCTCCCTCTTGCGTCTCCCTCCCATCCTCCCTATCCCACCCCTCTAGGTGGTCACAAAGCACCGAGCTGATCTCCCTGTGCTATGTAGCTGCTTTCCACTAACTATCTATTTTACATTTGGTAGTGTATATATATCCATGCCACTCTCTCACTTTGTCCCAGCCACTCACTGTTTCCTCAGGCCATTCTCTACATCTGTGTCTTTATTCCCATCCTGTCCCTAGGTTCTTCAGAACCAATTTTTTTTTTTTAGATTCCATATATATGTGTTAGCATACGGTATTTGTTTTTCTCTTTCTGACTTACTTCACTCTGTATGACAGAATCTAGGTCAATCCACCTCACTACGAATAGCTCAGTTTCGTTTCTTTTTATGGCTGAGTAATATTCCATTGTATATATGTGCCACAACTTCTTTATCCATTCATCTGTCGGTGGACACTTAGGTTGCTTCCATGTCCTGGCTATTGTAAATAGAGCTGCAATGAACATTGTGGTACAGGACTCTTTTTGAATTATGGTTTTCTCAGGGTATGTGCCCAGCAGTGGGATTTCTGGGTCATATGGTAGTTCTATTTTTAGTTTTTTTTTTTTTTTTTTTTGCTGTACGCGGGCCTCTCACTGTTGTGGCCTCTCCCGTTGCAGAGCACAGGCTCCGGACGCACAGGCTCAGCGGCCATGGCTCACGGGCCCAGCCACTCCACGGCATGTGGGATTCTCCCGGACCGGGGCACGAACCCATGTCCCCTGCATCGGCAGGCGGACTCTCAATCACTGCGCCACCAGGGAAGCCCTATTTTTAGTTTTTTAAGGAACCTCCATACTGTTCTCCATAGTGGCTGTATCAATTTACATTCCCACCAACAGTGCAAGAGGGTTCCCTTTTCTCCATACCCTCTCCAGCATTTATTGTTTGTAGATGTTTTGATGATGGTCATTCTGACCGGTGTGAGGTTCTACCTCATTGTAGTTTTGATTTGATTTCTCTAATGATTAGTGATGTTGAGCATCCTCTCATGTGTTTGTTGGCAATATGTATATCTTCTTTGGAAAAATGTCTATTTAGGTCTTCTGCCCATTTTTGGATTGCTCATACAAGCTGTATGAGTTGCTTATATATTCTGGAGATTAATCCTTTGTCAGTTGCTTCATTTGCAAATATTTTCTCCCATTCTGAGGGTTGTCTTTTCATTTTATTTATGGTTTCCTTTGTTGTGCAAAAGCTTTTATGTTTCATTAGGTCCCATTTGTTTATCTTTGCTTTTATTTCCATTTCTCTAGGAGGTGGGTCAAAATGGATCTTGCTGTGATTTATGTCAGAGAGTGTTCTGCCTATGTTTTCCTCTAAGAGTTTGATAGTGTCTGACCTTACATTTAGGTCTTTAATCCATTTTGAGTTTATTTTTGTGTATGGTGTTAGGGAGTGTCCTAATTTCATTCTTTTACATGTAGCTGACCTGTTTTCCCAGCACCACTTATTGAAGAGGCTGTCTTTTCTCCATTGTGTATTTTTGCCTCCTTTATCAAAGATAAGGTGATAATATATGCATGGTTTTATCTCTGGGCTTTCTACCCTGTTCCATTGATCTATATGTCTGTTTTTGTACCAGTACCATACTGTCTTGACTACTGTAGCTCTGTAGTATAGTCTGAAGTCAGGGAGCCTGATTCCTCCAGCTCCGTTTTTCTTTGTCAAGATTCCTTTGGCAATTCGGGGTCTTTTGTGTTTCCATACAAATTATGAAATTTTTGTTCTACTTCTGTGAAAAATGGCATTGTGTAGTTTGATAGGGATTGCATTGAATCTGTAGATTGCTTTGGGTAGTAGACTCATTTTCACAATGTTGATTCTTCCAATCCAAGAACATGCTATATCTTTATCTGTTTGTATCATCTTTAATTTCTTTCAGCAGTGTCTTATAGTTTTCTGTATACAGGTCTTTTGTCTCCTTAGGTAGGCTTATTCCTAGATATTTTATTCTTTTTGTTGCAGTGGTAAATGGGAGTGTTTCCTTAACTTCCCCTTCAGATTTTTCATCATTAATGTATAGGAATGCAAGAGATTTCTGTGCATTAATTTTGTATCCTGGTACTTTACCAGATTCATTGATTAGCTCTAGTAGTTTTCTGGTAGCATCTTTACAATTCTCTATGTATAGTATCATGTCATCTGCAAACAGTGACTGTTTTACTTCTTCTTTTCTGATTTGGATTCCTTTTATTTCTTTTTCTTCTCTGATTGCTGTGGCTACAACATCCAAAACTATGTTGAATAAGAGTGGTGAGAGTGGGCAACCTTGTCTTGTTCCTGATCTTAGTGGAAATGGTTTCAGTTTTTCACCATTGAGAATGATGTTGACTGTGGCTTTGTCATATATGGCCTTTATTATGTTGAGGTAAGTTCCCTCTATGCTCACTTTCTGGAGGGTTTTTATCATAAATGGGTGTTGAATTTTGTCAAAAGCTTTTTCTGCATCTATTGAGATGATCATATGGTTTTTCTCCTTCAATTTGTTAATATGGTATATCACATTGATTGATTTGCATATACTGAAAAATCCTTGATTCCTGGGATAAACCCCACTTGATCATGGTGTATGATCCTTTTAATGTGCTGTTGGATTCTGTTTGCTAGCATTTTGTTGAGGATTTTTGCATCTATGATCATCAGTGATATTGGCCTGTAGTTTTCTTTGTGACATTTTTGTCTGGTTTTGGTATCAGGTTGATGTTAGCCTCTTAGAATGAGTTTTGGAGTGTTCCTCCCTCTGCTATATTTTGGAAGAGTTTGAGAAGGATAGGTGTTAGCTCTTCTCAAAATGTTTGATAGAATTCACCCATGAAGCCATCTGGTCCTGGGCTTTTGTTTGCTGGAAGACTTTTAATCACAGTTTCAATTTCAGTGCTTGTGATTGGTCTGTTCATATTTTCTATTTCTTCCTGGTTCAGTCTCAGAAGGTTGTGCTTTTCTAAGAATCTGTCCATTTCTTCCAGGTTGTCCATTTTATTGGCATAGAGTTGCTTGTAGTAATCTCACTTGATCCTTTGTATTTCTGCAGTGTCAGGTGTTACTTCTCCTTTTTCATTTCTAATTCTATTGATTTGAGTCTTCTCCCTTTCTTTCTTGGTGAGTCTGGCTAATGGTTTATCAATTTTGTTTATCTTCTCAAAGAACCAGCTTTTAGTTTTATTGATCTTTGCTACTGTTTCCTTCATTTCTTTTTCATTTATTTCTGATCTGATCTTTATGATTTCTTTCTTTCTGCTAACTTTGGGGGTTTTTTGTCCTTCTTTCTCTAATTGCTTTCGGTGTAAGGTTAGGTTGTTTATTTGAGATGTTTCTTGTTTCTTGAGGTAGGATTATGTTGCTATAAGCTTCCCTCTTAGAACTGCTTTTGCACCATCCCATAGGTTTTGGGAGGTCATGTTTTCATTGTCATTTGTTTCTAGGTATTTTTTGATTTCCTCCTTGATTTCCTCAGTGATGTCTTGATTATTTAGTAGTGTACTGTTTAGCCTCCATGTGTTTGTATTTTTTACAGTTTTTTTCCTGTAATTGATATCTAGCCTCATAGCGTTGTGGTCCAAAAAGATACTTGATACGATTTCAATTTTCTTAAATTTACCAAGGCTTGAGTTATGACCCAAGATATGATCTATCCTGAATAATGTTCCATGAGCACTTGAGAAGAAAGTGTATTCTGTTGTTTTTGGATGGAATGTCCTATAAATATCAATTAAGTCCATCTTATTTAATGTATCATTTAAAGCTTGTGTTTTCTTATTTATTTTTATTTTGGATGATCTGCCCATTGGTGAAAGTGGGGTATTAAAGTCCCCTACTATTACTGTGCTACTGTCAATTTCCCCTTTTATGGCTGTTAGTATTTGCCTTATGTATTGAGGTGCTCCTATGTTGGGTGCATAAATATTTACAATTGTTATGTCTTCCGCTTGGATTGATCCCTTGATCATTATGTAGTGTCCTTCCTTGTCTCTTATAATAGTCTTTATTTTAAGTCTATTTTGTCTGATATGAGAATTGCTACTCCAGCTTTCTTTTGATTTCCATTTGCATGGAATATCTTTTTCCATCCCCTCACTTTCAGTCTGCATGTGTCCCGAGGTCTGAAGTGGGTCTCTTGTAGACAGCATATATATGGGTCTTTTTAATACATACATACATTATATATAGTTTTATTCATCTCTTACAAACTTGTAATTATTTATAACTTTACATCTTACACTGAATATTATAACATGGCCATAAACAGTACCAGGTTACTGGCCGCTTAATTATCCATTGAGCATGTTTACCATGATTTGTATAATATTTTTCTCAACAGAATAGTCCTTTTAGCTTTTACCAAATGATGTCTATTACAAAGAACATTGAAGGCAATTTCTGTTGTTGACATTGGCTATGACTCTGGAGTGGTTTTAAAATATATTCCAACCTAAACAAACTTACAAGGTTTTGTACAGCAAAGGAAACCATAAACAAAATGAAAAGACAACCTACAGAATGTGAGAAAATATTTGCAAATGATGCAACTGACAAGGGCTTAAATTCCAAAATATACAAACAGCTCATACAACTCAAGAACAAAAAAACAAAAACCCAATCGAAAAATGGGCAGAAGACCTAAATAGACATTTCTCCAAAGAAGAAATACAAACGGCCAATAGGCACATGAAAAGATGCTCAACATCACTAATTATTAGAGAAATACAAATCAAAACTACAATTAGGTGCCACCTCACACCGGTCAGCATGGCCATCGTTAAAAACTCTACAAATAACAAATGCTGTAGAGGATGTGGAGAAAAGGCAACCCTCTTACACTGTTGGAGGGAATGTAAGATGGTGCAGCCACTGTGGAAAACAGTATGGAGGTTCCTCAGAAAACTAAAAATTGAATTACCATATGATCAGCAATCCCACTCCTGGGCATATATCCAGACAATACTATAATGCAAAAAGATACATGTACCCCTATATTTATAGCAGCACTATTCACAGTAGCCAAGACATGGAAACAACCTAAATGTCCATCAACAGATGAATGGATAAAGAAGATGTGGTACATATATACTACTCAGCCATAAAAAGAAATCAAAATAATGCCATCTGCTGCAGCATGGATGCAACTAGAGATTATCATACTAAGTGAAGTAAGTCAGAAAGAGAAAGACAAATACCATATGATATCACTTATATGTGGAATATAAAATATGACAGAAATGAACCTATCTATGAAACAAAAACAGAATCACAGACTCAGAGAACAGACTGGTGATTGCCAAGGTGGAGGGGCTTGAGGAGGCCATGGAGTGGAAGGTTGAGGTTAACAGATGTAAGCTTCTATATACAGAACAGATAAACAAGAAAGGCCTACTGTATAGCACAGAGAACTACATTCAATATCCTATGACAAACCATAATGGAAAAGAATATTTAAAAAAAGAAAGAATATAGATGTATACCTGAATCACTTTGCTGTACAGCAGAATTTAACACAACATTGTAAATCAACTATACTTCAATAAAAAATATTAAAACTGAAAAATAAAAAAAGAACATTACAATAGGCATCTTTATTCATAGTCTTCATTTTTTCAGACATTTCATTGGAGAGATACTCAAATGGAATTAATGATCATTTTTAAGACACTTGGTAGATGTTGTCAAATTATTTCTCTAAATGTATTTCCCACTTTTAATATCATCAATATCATTTGAATAACCCAATTTCAACAAGTTGGCAGAAAATTTCCCAAAATATTCTCTGAAAAACTGTATGAGCCTATCTCATTCATTATGAATTTAGCCATTGCACCAATTTATTCTGATGCTAGAAATCATCTTTGGCTCCAAAGGAAAAAACTGAAGATTTTTCAACAGATAATTTGTGTCCTCAAACCAGCACTGCCCTTTTAGCCATGTCCTTCCCTTCATTATTGCCTAATAGTTGGCACTGTGGAGAATGCAGCTGTAACCACAAACTCTTAAGCAGCAACCCATATATACAATATCTCTGGACAATCTGGTTCTGGATGTTCTTGCCAGTGGCAGGGACTTTGCAAAGCCCAGCCTTGTCCAACTTGGTCAATAGCTGATCTTCCATGAAGCAACTGTTGCTTGGGAAGGATCAAGTTACATGCCTTCCCTTTGGAAATTCTTTTCCCCATAAAATTTTCCAATGTCAGGATAGTTTGGAAGAAATATACCTTAAAAGAGATGAAGTTAGGGCTTCACTGAGTCTTCAAAAAGGAGGGCTGATCTCTGCAAGGAGAGAGAGAACTTTATTCACCAAAATCCTGCTCTGGGCTGGGGAGTCAGAGGAGTAGTCCCAGGATAGAAAAAGAGGAAAGGAATGATGGAGGGGCAAGGAACACAGAGTTAGGGTCAGAGACTGAGAATCAGAGATTGAATTGGAAATGGAAAGAGGGGAAATTTTTTTTATGTCTTTGGACAGATGGATGAATGAAGAAAAACTTTAATATATTTTGCTGAATTAAATAAGGTGTAAACCCCTGGAGCTGTCCTTCAAGAAAAGATAGTAAATATCCACATCATTTTCCAGTCTTTAGAGTTAAATTGATAGTGGTTTGGGGTGGTGGCAGTGACCTGCACTTATTGGGCTGTTGTTAATGTGTCACCTGGCAAGAGCAGGTCTCCAGGTGACTCACCTGTACTTAAGTTATATGACTATTTCTCAAGGAAACCACTCTGTCCGAACTGGGCCTTCACCAAAGTTCACATACTTTATAAGCCGATATGCTCCTGTCAACTTTCACCTCTCTCATCAAATTGCCAACCCCAGGGTTATGAATTTCACTTGTGAAACATAGAATCTCTTTTGCTATATGACCCGATATTGACTTAAGCCCTGACCACATCTCCCAATTATCACCCTCATTTTCACATTTCTTCCTAGTATGGGCTTTGCTATCCTATCTGCCCTACATGCACTCCCATAGCATTTCCCCCGGCCTGATTGCTAGTATTTGGCTCCATAGCTTCAGTTGGCCTAGGTAGCCAGCAACAGTCTATGCAGCAGAAATAGCATACCAATCACACAAAAAAGGGAAGATAAATTCATAAAAAGACTTTTGATTGCCGTACATCATTTTGACAAATTACAAATCAGAAACCTAGAAGTCAAGTTAGAATTTCAATATCATCTTCCTAAGCTTTTACATTAATATTCTATCCCCCCACTCAATAGGAGTAGAGTCACATCTTATTTGAAGGTTAGTTTCCAGTGTTTGTTTCAGGTAAAAATTCAATATAGAAAAAAACAGGGGGCTTCCCTGGTGGTGCAGTGATTAAGAATCCGCCTGCCAATGCAGGGGACACGGGTTCGAGCCCTGGTCAGGGAAGATCCCACATGCCGTGGAGCAACTAAGCCCATGAGCCACAACTACTGAGCCTGCGCTCTAGAGCCCATGAGCCACAACTACTGAGCCCATGTGCCACAACTACTGAAACCCGCGCGCTTAGAGCCCGTGCTCTGCAACAAGAGAAGCCAGCTCAATGAGAAGCCCGTGCACTGCAACGAAGAGTAGCCCCCACTCGCCTCAACTATAGAAAGCCCGAGGGCAGCAATGTAGACCCAATGCAGCCAAAAATAAAATAAATAAATAATTTTTAAAAAAAGAAAGAAATACTACTCTTGAAATTCCTTAAATTATCCATTTTTCCATTGTTTTATATAATTCTTTAAGATTTATTTGTTATTTATTTTATTTATTTTTGGCTGTGTCAGGTCTTAGTTGCGGCACACGGGATCTTTCGTTGCAGCACACAGGCTCTTCGTTGAGGCATGTAGGCTTCTCTCTAGTCGTGGTGTGCTGGTTTTCTCTTCTCTAGTTGTGGCACGTGGGCTTAGTTGCCCCGCGGCATGTGGGATCTTAGTTCCCTGACCAGGGGTCAAACCCACATATCCTGCATTGGAAGGTGGATTCTTTACCACTGGGCCACCAGGGAAGTCCCTATAAAATATAATTCTTCAACAACTGTAGAAGCCAAAAATACCCAGTTTTTCTTCTAGGATTAGAATGGATCACCAGTACTTCAGTTGAGCACCAGAGAAAATCATTAGCATATGTTTAGAGGCCAGGTTACAGACAACAATATAAACTGTGTCTTAAACTCTAGACGTAGAATTAGCATGGCAAGATGCTCCCACTAGAAGAGGCACACAGCAGCTTGGAGAGACACTTAGGAACACCAGAATTACAGCTTACAATTCACAGTCACTCTGAGGTATAAGCTCACTGAGTGTAAACGTAAGCAGAAATATTATGCATCAGAATAGTTATATCTACTCCTAGACTAAAGCAAAGGTGTTAAGTCCATTCATTCATTTATTCCAGAAACGCACACCATATGCCTACTCTGGACCAACTATCATGTTGGGTACCACAGCAGTTAAAAGAGGAAGGAGATATTTTCTTGATTCTCTAGGAGCTCATTGTCTGGTGAGAGACAAACACTTGAGCCAATATTAATAATATTTGATAAACTTTTATCAGAACTCACCATTTATCAATTCTGATAAAAACAGAAGTTTGAATTTATGGGAGCACAGTGGGAGGGCCTATGAACCCTACCTGGAATGGATTATGGTGGTAATCACAGGAGCTTCAGAGAAGAGGCTCGTTGATGATAAATTTACAATTCTCAGTGCAAAGAAAGGGCTGGTAGCTCCTACTCTAAAGATAAGGAATATATAATTCATGCCATGTTTTCTCCAAAAACAAAGCTCGCAATCTTCCTAGTACTATTGGTTCATCCTTTCGTATATTCGATCACTTAATTTTTCAAGCACTACGCTGTAGAGATTAGAGTATGGGCTCCAGAGTCCTTCAGCCTGGATACCGTGTGTAAATTTGGCAATTACCCAAGCTATCTAAATCTCATTACCTCCTCTTTAAAATGTGAATAATACCCACACCTTGGGATTGTTTTAAAAGTTGAGATGATACATGCAAAGCCCTGAACATAGTCCCTAGATCGGAATAAAGGGTCCATTAATATGCCTGTTATCAGTGACTGTGCTGTTTTTAAAGATGACTAGGGACTCTGGGAAAAAGTAGAGGGGATTCGAAGCCAAGGGAACAGCTTATGCAAACAAACACAATGAAGAAAACACACCATGTGTTAAGGGAACGAGACAGTTCAGTTTGGTGATTGTGAAGTGTGTGTGATTGAGGGGAGTGGCAAGTGATGAGACTGAAAAGATAAGTCAGGTCCAGATTGTGAAAGACCTTGTAAACCATATGAACGAGTTTGAACTTTATGCTGCTGCCAAGGAGAAGACAATGGAGATCTTTAAGCAAGGAAGCAACATGATGGCATTGTTTTTAGGATGAAAACTCTCACAGCAAATCATGTAAGACTGGAGAGAGGAGAGATGGAGGCAGGGATATTGGTGGGGAATGTCTGTAATAATCCTGGAAAGAGAAATCCAGGGTGGTGGGAATGAGTGGTAAATAAAGTAGAATTGAATTTGAGGGATACTATTAAGGTAGGATTAACATAACATAGGAATTCATCAAATGTAGGGAATAAGAGAAAAGAAGGATTCTAGAATGACTCTAGCTACAGTTAAGAAAGACAAGAAAACAGAGGCACAGTGATTGTGTTGGTCAGAGAAGTAATACATGTATGCAAAACATGTTGGTGGAACTGTTGAACAGGCAGTTGAAAAGTGGGTCTGGAGTTCATTGCAAAGCCCTGAGCTAAAGATATAAATTTGGGGATCATCAGAGAATAGTAAGCAGTGAAAACTCTGGGAGTCATTCCAGGAAGAGGAGTTCAACATGCAATCTTCTTAGTCTATTGCATTACTTTCCCTGGTATTCACTCTTCTGAAATGAAGTGAAGCATAATCTATGTCACATGGTCTCCAAAAACAAGGTCTTTAAGCCATCCTAAAGGTATTCAATTTTCACCACATTTTTTATTCCACGAAATGCAACCATGGTTAGATCACCTCACTTTCTAATGCAGAGGAAGTGTCCAGATGGCATTGAATGAATCAAAAGAAACATGCATCTTGGACTTTTGAGGCTTTGTTACCGTTTGATGATGGACAGAAACCGTGGCTTCTTACCACAAGTAATTCACCTCAACTTTGCTCAGCCACAAAATGTTTGGAAAACTAAATTGCTCACTTTTTTTTAACGAGGCAAGAATAAACTCATCTTCAGAAATTAACTGCATACACATTGCCCAGAAAGCTCATCTTTTTATTACAGAAATCAAGGTTACTGCCCCCTTACCTTCATCTTCCTCTTAAGACTTTGGAGATAGATTCTTCTCTACAGAGTTTAAATTCTTTATTGTATCCCAGGTCCATATGACTTTGTATGACTCTTCTAGGACTAGAAATATTGATTGTAGATGTCTCTAAAGGGCTTGTGAACTAGAGTGGTGCCTAGTTCTACCTTAGGCATCAGCCCTAGGCCAGTTATTTGAAGCAAATGAATGACCAAACACCATCATTTTTTAAAAATAG
The DNA here is from genome assembly GCF_949752795.1 of Hyperoodon ampullatus. NCBI lineage: Eukaryota > Metazoa > Chordata > Mammalia > Artiodactyla > Ziphiidae > Hyperoodon > Hyperoodon ampullatus. The sequence goes on from NC_136919.1 coordinate 32,296,384, forward strand.
TTCACCATTAAACTTGGTTGAGTGTAAAGAATTTATGGGCAGGAGCATTATTAGAGAACCATCATGCCTCATCACCCTCAAGCTAAATGTTGGGCAAACAAGAGGGTGCAGACTACCAAGGATGCCTGCAAGTTGACTGATGGGCAAGATTAACCAGAATGGCTTGGTGGTTTCCTCTTTGCTCAACAGACCATATCTTGTTAACAATAGGAGCCTGTCATACCAAATCACCAATGTAAGAAATAGAATTAAAATTTAGAAACCCTGGGTTCACATCCCAGCTCCTACCCTGAACAAATCAATTTTCTAGGAGGTCAGTGTCTCTATTTGTAAAACAATCGAACCACCTTTAGAGTATTTTTAAAGCATTAACAGGATAATAAATAATAATAAATATAAGAAAACCAGCATGGTGTCAAGTAAATAAAGACTTGCCCCAAATATCAATACTGGATCTGGATAAGAGCTTGGGGTAAATAAGATGATGGTCTGCTTATATCAGGTGTTGAGTCCCTGTCCAAGACTTCGTGGGGTGGATCCACTGAAGTCACATATCTTGGGTAACATTAGATAGAGGGTGTACAAGACCCATCTTCATGTTAACCATCAGCAAATACATTCCCATTTGGGTGACTAGACGATTCAAGATTTTTAAGTAGTTTCTCTTCTGACTGATTTTTCAGGTACTCCACAAGAAAACGTACCTTTACCACAATACACACACAAAAGCTATAATCAGCCAGTCACACAACTACTGAAGTGAAGAAAAAAATTGGTTTTTCTATACTTGCAGAACTTGAGACAGAAAAGGTAGAGCATACTCCAGATTTAGTAAAGTTTTGTGTAGACCGCTAGCTGCCTCCGAGACTCCAAGCTAGAGTTGTCTTAATATTCATTATAATAATAGTATGCATGACTAATATCTTGCATAAGTTGTAAACCAATTTCATTCCCTAGGGAATTAGACTATGTATATTTCCCTCTCTGGTGTAAAATTTTGTTGGAGGAAAATCCCAGAGAAGTTCCACGGAATACAAAGAAATGAAAAGAGCAAACTTGACAAATAAACCAGCTTGTAAAAAGTCGAAGGACATTTAAGGGAGGTTGCCAAGATAAACAACATAGGTTCAAAGAAAAAAAAAAAAAACACTTAAAATGAATTAGTATTTTAGAGCTCAATCTCATACCCCAGTATATATCGCTCTCCTTATATATTATAATGAAATCAGCATATATTTAGCAGACACTTACCAATAGGAAATTGACTTCTGGGGCCCACCTGCCATTCACCCCACAGCTTGCTACTGATACAAAGGAAGATTAATGTACCTGTTCACACAGAACCAGTGGAGGAGGTTTGAGGTTGCATCTTATTCATGACCACATTCTCTCCAGCCAACCATGCGACTTCCTGGAACCATCTGTGAGAAGCTGTGGACTTTGTCATCCTGGGCCATTTATCCAGGCATAATGTTTAATTAGTGCACAAAGTTGATGTGAAAGGCTTGGCAGCTCATCCCCTCACCCCTGTTGGGTTCATTGCCTCATTAGAAAAGCCCTGGATGGCTGACCGGCCAGACAAAACTAACAAGCACATTTTTCTAACTATCCACAATAGCAGTAACTAACATTTTCATAAAGATTTAAGGTTTACAAAATGCTTTTATGTATGCAATGTTCTCTGTGGCAGTATAGCTGACAGAGCACTAGACCTTGGATTTGGAAGTCCCAAGTCTAAATTCTGATTCTGCCATCAGGTGACATTGGGAAAAGTATGCTGTCCCCTTCATGTGTCAGTTTTCTCCTCTGTGAAATGCCTGAATGGGAGGGAGTTGTTTGGATTAACTGAGATAGTACATGTGGAAATAAATATGCCTTTGCAGGTGTTCAATGATTATTATTCTAACTCAATCCACTGCCTTCCAGCTTCTCCATCCATTTAGCTTAAATGGTCTGCTGTGCATCTGAAGAGATGGACCCCAAACAGACCTCTGTGTATATTTGACAGCCAATGACTATAGAGGTCAAATGAGAAGTCTATAATAGGAGATTCAGGTGGGAAAAGTGGAGTGGAAGAGAGTGTCAGGTAGATCTACCTGTCTTTAGATAAGATCTTATTGGCAATCCAGACCTCCTAGAAATTATTTTCTAGCTAAACAAGATTCTTATTGGTTGCTAAGCCAATATGGTTAGACTATGTCCACGTGGCCAAAGGAAACGCTTTGGATGAAACACGGAAGACTGTACAAGTCTGAGTCTAGAACAGAGATCTTGCCTCTTGCATCTTTTCTTTCCCCATGTTCTGTTTCCAAACTCCACCGAGTCCTGAGCTCCCTCAAGAAAAGGGAGATGGAACTCCTCCAGGAGCTATATTTGCAGGAAAGAAGTGATTACCTCTCTGATCTTTCACGGCCAAATAAATATTTACTAAGTAACGACACACAGTGTACATTAAAATTAACGCTTCACACGCCTTTGGAAATATCTGTCATATCTGTCAATGTTTCAATAGCTCCATGACCGTGGATGGCTCTGCTGTCTCTCCGTGAGAGCTGCCATTTTCCTGACTCTGCTCAGCTGGAGATCAGGCCTGATGACACTCAGAGCTGGAGGACGGGCAGCTAAGCAGGGGAAAGCTCAAGGGAGAGAGGACAAGCTTATAAAGTTTATGTCCAGGGAGGTCTGCGGCTGCGCTACAGTATTTGAGGAGAGTAATTTAATGGCGATTTCAAATAAAGAAAAGGCCCTGCCCCTAATAGGGACATCCGTGTTTACAGACTATTAATAAAAGAACGCTGGAGAAAACTGACAATCATCTTTCCTTGGTTAAATAGCCTATGCAGAGCGACGCCTTCTGTATGTCAAGTTGTCACCAGCCCAAGGGTTTAAGAAGGGACAGTGTGCACTTAAAAGATACTGATGCATGTGTTCCTCCAAGTGTCATTCACACCCAACGCCTGTGCAGCTTGGAGATATTTGGACCCAGGGAATTTTATTTTAGTGCTTTCCCTTCCTCTAGGAACGGTGTCAACTCCTGACAATAATCTGGCTGCTGAAGAGATGGCTTCCAGTTTCATTAGTGGTATATTTAGGATCCCTTTAAAATGCCAGTGATCTATTCTTCTTGGAAATATACACACAACCATTAAGAAAGCCAGAGTTTTCAGCCATGACTCTTGCCATTGGCACCTGGGGTCCTACTGCGGTGACTCACCAGGAGATGGAAGGAAATTTGACCAGCTATGTGGGGAGAGTGAGAGAAACAGATCTGGAGAGCTGTAGAAAAGGAGGCACAAAGAGGTGCAGTGGGAAATAGCAAACAGAGAGGTATGTGTTACACAGTTGACTACATTTCCCTCCCCCCATTCAGAAATGAATTGGTGACATTCCTGAATGTGCTGGTATGCCTTGCTTCATTCCAGCTGTGTTTTCTCTGTGACTCATACATTAGGGTCTCATCTCTTCAGCTCTAATACGTGAGTGGTCCAGTTTAACATCAGTGCAGGCTTCCTGGGTTTTTTCCTTAGAAACACACACTTCTTTTTGGGAGGAAGAAAGCCAGTCCTCTCTAGCAATAGGTTTATCAAGGGCTATACTTCCCCATGAAAGGTATGTTGCATCATAAAAAATGGTATTGGAAATTATTACAGGAGGTCTATCTCAAATACTTCTTGAAATTACCTGAGTGTTTGAAATATGCTTATTATTTCAGTATAAATTGCAGAGAAACTTGCATGTATAATTCCAACATTCAGAATTAGCATAGGTCTTAGTTTGGCTTTCCCCAAAGCAAAACCTGAGGTAGGGATTCCTGCAGGGGAGACCTATTGAAGAAGTGTTCTCAGGAGAAACTGGGAAGGTCAGAGAAATCAGGACAGACAGAGAAAGAAGCCAAACATGGTGTGAGCTCAGGGGAAGTTCCAGCATCGATCTGAACTTGCGACAAGCTCTGGAGGATAAATAATGCTGCAGTTTTTTCAACTCTGTGGAAAGGGAGCTGGGATTTCATACTACTGACCCAGTAAACCACCAGCTCCAGGATACCCCTGAGGAATGTAAACTACCGAGCACTATGGATCTTGGAAGGTCAGGGCACAGAGTGTCCAATGGCCCAAGGCTAGTTCTCTCCAGAAGGTTGATGGTGTGAACTGTTAGAAGCAAACCATACAGGAGCTTGGGGATGGTATCTGAGGGCATCTGTGTGGAGCACCAACAGCATCCACTGTGACATATGACCATAGGATCATTTATTCTCAAAGCAATCATTGAGTGCCCGCTATGTGCCAGGTACTGAACTTAGAAAAATAAACAAGAAACGATTTCCTGAAAAAGCTCAACAGCTAGAGGAAGAGACAGGGGAAGAGGTCACAAAGTATCATGTGTTTGGTGCTTTGAGGGATAAAAGTGCTATGAAATCACAATGAATCAGTGCCTAACAGTCAAGGGGGATGTCACTGCAAAACTTCAGAGAGGACGTAATTTTAAACACTGGACACTTTTGAACAAGTAGAAGAACTCTAAATCATTGCAAAAGGATGAAGTTCTACACACTCCGCTTTGCTGAGCTCTGCTCAAACCCTGCATTACTGTTGTTTTTTCTGAGACATTCATTAAATATTCACCCAGAAAACATTTACGGAGAACTTGATATGTTCCAGGAACAACAATAGGCACTGGGGAGAAAAAAAGAACAGCGCAAACCCCTAGAGGAGCTCACATCCTGAGCTCATCATTTCCTATCGTGGAAATTCAGATCTCCCATCTGAAAAATGAGGGTTCTAAACCCTGGATACCTGTCTATATCCAAAAATGATACATGAAAAATATGAGCTCAGTGGAAGGGCTTTAAATAATTAAGATCTCAGAAGTCCCCAGAAAAGAAACCAACAAGCAATGTTGCTTTCTCTCAGCTTGGTGGGAGATATGGGCACAGTTTGCCACAGACTTAATCTCAGCTCTTAGAATGAGTGACTTATCCCCAGTGAAATATCCCAAATGTCTTCATATACGCCCAACAAATAAAAATAAAAAGTAAATGAATCTTAAGTTCCCTGGGATAGTCGCTGCCACAGGCAGTCAAGGGAAACCACACAAAAGAAAGTGTCAGAATGAAGGATGGTGACACCCAGGGCCCCGATGTGGATGTGACTGTCAACAGAAAATGAAGAAGGACAGCAAATAATGTAGAGGAAAGTCAAGTCCTAAGTGATTCTCGCCATGTCATCTGCCCTAGTCCACCAACTGTGATGCTGTCCTTTGGCCAATCCAAATCTTGCCCAAACTTCCTCAGACAGCCAGGTTCTACCTCTTTAATGAAATAATCTAAACCCTTCTCTTAATTCTAATTGTTCTTAGGTCTACACCACTCATGGACCCAATCCTTGTTAATCATCTGGTCTTATTTCTTGCCTCATGTCCAGCAAGTATGTAAACTCCTTGAAGGTAAAAATTCTTACTTTTCAATCTCTCCAAGCTGAGTGCAAGGCAAATAGAAGAAGTCAAAACTCATGCTTGTTAATGGAGGACTAAGCAGAGTCTACTCAGGCTCCAAGTATGCCCTCAAATTCTGAAGGGCAAGGCAAAACCTGGGTGCAGGGAGATTGCATATTGGCAACGATGCAGGTGAGTCATCAAATTTAGCAAGATTAGCATAGGAACGAAACAGAACAGGCTGAAATCAGGAGCTGACTCCAATGAAAAAGATGACATCCCTCATCAAAGGGTTGACAAAAAGCAAAGGGCAAGAGTCAATTTGAGGAGTAAGTCAAGATCAGAGCTGGCAGGGATGGAAAGGCAAAAAGTTAGAGAAAAAAATCTGAAAGTTAGATCGGCCTCTTTAAAAAAATTTATTTTCGGGATTTCCCTTGTGGCGCAGTGGTTGAGAATCCACCTGCCAACGCAGGGGACACGGGTGTGATACCTGGTCCAGGAAGATCCCACATGCCGCGGAGCAACAAAGCCTGTGCACCACAACTACTGAGCCTGTACTCTAGAGCCCGTGCGCCACAACTACTGAGCCTGTGCGCCCTAGAGCCTGCACGCCACAACTACTGAGCCCACATGCCACAACTACTGAAGCCTGCGCACCTAGAGCCTGTGCTCCGCAACGAAAGAAGCCACCGCAATGAGAAGCCCGTGCACCACAACGAAGAGTAGCCCCTGCTCGCCACAACTAGAGAAAGCCCGCGCACAGCAACGAAGACCCAACGCAGCCAAAAATAAATAAATAATAAAATAGAATAAAAATTTTTTTGACATACAAAAACTATACATAATTACTGTATACAACTCAATGAATCTGGAGATAAGTTTGGTGAAACTATCACCACAATCTATGCTTTAAACCTACCCATCACTTCCAAATTTCCTCCTGCCCTCTTATTATCATTATTATTATGTTTATTATTATTTTGTGATAAGAACACTTAACGTAAGACCTACCATTTTAGCAAATTTTTAAGTGTACAATACCGTATTGTTAATGCTATGCTGCATAGTAGGTATCTAGGACTTACTCATCTCGTATAATCAAAACTTTGTACCCTTTGACTAACACCTCCTAGTTTCCACCTTCTCTCAGCCTCTGGTAGCCATATTCCACTCTCTGCTCCTATGAGTTTGACTATCTTAGATTTATCATGTAAGTGGTATCACATACTATTTGCCCTTCTGTGTCTGGTTTATTTCACTTATCATAATGTCCTACAGATTCATCCATATTATTGCAAATGACAGGATTTCCTTATTCATTAAGGTTGAATAATATTGCACCGTGTGTGTGTGTGTGTGTGTGTGTGTCTTGGCTATTGTGAAAAGTGCTACAATGGACACTGAAGTGCAGATATCTCTTCTAGATCCTGATTTCAATTCCTCTGGGTATATACTCAGAAGGGGGATTGCTAGATCATACAGTAGTTCCATTTTTAGTTTTCTGAGGAGCCTTCACATTGTTTTCTATAGTGGCTGCACCAACTTACATTCCCACCAAAAGTATACAACATATCTCCACATTCTCACCAACATGTGTTACATTTTTATTTTTTGATAAAAGCCATCCTAACAGGTGTGAAGGAAGCTACTGTCCTTTTTTGATGACAAAGTTTCCACTCAGTAATCACTGTTGAATTGTGTTGATGGCCACCTCAAAGAATGAGGGATTACATGTCTTCATAGCTCATATGAAATTCCGTCTTTGAGAATAAAAATCTTAAAGACTACAACAACTCTCTGATCTCTAATTTAATCTGTTGAAAAGGTTACAGAAACTAGAAAATGGCTATGCCCAAGAAAAAGAACATTTGTGCCACGTATGGGAACAATTTATCAAGAGATTTCTTTTGTTTCAAATGAGTATCTTTGACTTTTTTATAGGAATAAGGGTAAAAATTGGTAGAAATTAGCTGAAAGTAGGGGGTGGGGAAGCACCACAGGAAGTAGAAAAGTTGAAAACCTAGATCAGTATTATCTGCAGGATCTCCTGTGATAATGAAGATCTTTTGTGTCTGCACTGTCCAGTCAATACAGTGGCCACTAGCCACATGTGGTTATTAAGGACTTGAAATGTGACTAATGCAACTGAAGAGAAACTGAATTTTTTATATTTTCTTTAATTCTAATTTATATTAAAATAGACACATGTGGCTAATGGCTCCCACAATGGACAGTGCTAATCTAGATCATCAGCTTAGAAGCATGAAGAGAAAACAGTAAAAGAATGAGGTGGAAAGAAGAGAACAGAAAAGAAAAACAATGACGAAGGTTGAGAAAGTGATGTGAATGGGTAACACAGTTGGTCAATAGAAGGAAAGAATGAATGAGACCATCTGGGAGATCTGTTTTTATTTAGGAGAAGATGTGTTGCTAGGAGATACATCAGCCTAAGACCAGAGTTAAAATAGCTTAGCTAGGAGAGGTTAGATTGGCAAGAGGCCTTGTCAGGAAATATCAACCAGTTTCTACAATCTGCAAGGATGTTGAGTTAAGAACTCCTTCCATGTTCAACTTCCAGGCTCCTAAATAAAGCCATGTGCAGTATCTGTTTCAGTTTAGATTAGGCCAAGGAATATCCCTAAAAGTCACTTTATTTGATGCTACTTCCCAAGAAATGAGAGTTCTCATTATCTGAAAGACAGCTCTGATCATTTCAGTCTTAAACCCCAGAAAAGAACACTTTAGAGACTGACACTTATCCTTGAGTGCATTTCATTGATTTACCAAATATGTAGAGGTTTATAGCACTTTGTCCATCAATCCAGAGAAGCAGATGACTTTGCTTCTCATTGGTGAAATGTAGAACTCTCCACCTAGACCATAGGTCCAAACACAGACCAAACAAACCAACCCATCTTGTTCCTGTTCAGCCAGAGACATTTTCTGTACATTGGGAGAGTCTCCCAATGGAGTCTCAATAGAGTCCCATTGAGGTCACTAAAAATATCAAGGGTGGGGAAGTTCCTGAAGAACAAGAAGAAACATGCTTTCTTTTTTCTTTAAACATAGGAAGCTGCTCCCAGGTCAAGTCATTTGCATTGTTTATTTTCTACCTTCCCTTTGAGTACGCTATGCCCATCTGACTATTACGTTTATATGGTACACAAAAAAGCTACCAAGTGGAGGAAAAATAACTAGTATCTTCATAGAGCTAAATTATTTAGGAAACCTTTCTAAACCCTTATTTCCTTGATCAGCAGATCCTTATTCTGCAGAAGAGACAACTGAGCCTCCCAGGAGAGGGTAGTCTGCACAAGATTACCCAGCTGGTGAGTGGGAGAGATAGGGTAGCCCAGGTCTGCTTCAGCCAAATCTTATATGAAAGTACCTAATCCAGGGTCTGACTCTTAGTTTTAGGAATTGCTTCCTGCCTTCAAGAACACACACACACAACAAAATCCAAACTCCTCAGGCCAAAAGAGAGTCTTCAGACTACAATACCTAAAAATCACTGGCAGGTGAGCAAAGAGGCACCAGGACATTAAGGTGCTCATGGTTACGTCCACTGTATGTGAGACACAGCCCTGGCAAATTTTGATGAGAGGTGAGAAGAGGGATTTAGGCAAAAAATGACTTCTAAGTAAAAGAAAGAAGAAAAGGGCATGAAATGTTATTACAAATCCAAAATTTGAGTTAGTCATTTTAGGTCTGAATTCGTGGCTGGTTGGTAAGTAGAGCTACCCTCTTACCATGTTCCAAACAATGAGCTAAGAATTTAGCAAACAGTTTCCTTTAAAAAAAAAAAAAAAAAAGGAATTCCCTGGCGGTCCAGTGGTTAGGACTCTGCTCTTTCACTGCCAGGCACCTAGGTTTGACCCCTGGTTGGGGAACTAAAATCCCACAAGCCAGGTGGCATGGCCAAAAAAACAAAAAGTTGATCCTGTAGTGGTTGTGACGGACTCTCCAGCATTTATTTGTCCTGAGATGATTGGTCTATACCAGTTATAATAATTCCATCCTTGCTAGAGTCATTAATTTGGGAATAAGCTGCTAATCCAGTGGTCTTCAGATAAAATTTCCCTTGCTCCTAAGCCACAGATACTGGAATGTGTGGCCTCTACTTCCCTTCAGAAAGTAGTGAACCCTGAAGATGATAATGCTGAAAGATGGAAAGAACATTAGAGTCATTGAATCTCACAATGGAATCCACTGTGCCTTTGAATTTCTAGCAATGTGAAATAGCCAGTTATCTCACTGTTGGAATGTCTGTTACTTGTAGTCAAAATTATCCCAACCGATGTAGTCTATTAGCCTCATTTAAAGACAAGAAAAGTGGGGCTTGGAGACATTAAGCAACCAAATCACACAGGTAATAAGTAGCCAAGTTGGGGTTTGAGCACATATGCATCTGATGTAAAAGCGCAAGATCTTTTGTTTCATTTGGTTTTGGCCGCACCATGTGGTTTGTGGGATCTTAGTTCCCCGACCAGGGACTGAACCTGGGTCCACAGCAGTGAAAACCCACGTCCTAGTCACTGGACCACTAGGGACTTCCCAAAGCTCGAGATCTTAACCACAAAACAAACTGGACTCATTTGCTCAAGTGACTTGGTCACTGACAATCACTTTACCAAAAATCTCTTTACTTCACATTAGAAAAGTGACATACTTAACAGTCACCAGGAAATTGCTTGACCAATTCCCCTTTTAGACCTACCAGTCCTGTTTCTTATGTATTACTCATTTTTTTTTAATTTATTTATTTTATTTATTTATTTTTGGCTGTGTTGGGTCTTTGCTGCTGTGCGCAGGCTTTCTCTAGTTGCTGCGAGAGGGGGCTACTCTTCGTTGCGGTGCACGGGTTTCTCATTGCGGTGGCTTCTCTCGTTGCAGAGAACGGGCTCTAGGCGCGCTTATGTATTACTCTTATATTCTTCATTCAAATACAAATTCACGCCCTCAAGGAACTCAACAATGAGTCCAGTGGTGCCCAATTCTTTCTGTACTTGTGATACACGTTTTTTTCTTTCTTTCTTTTTTTTTTTTGCCACACTGCGCAGCTTGCAGGATCTTAGTTCCCTGACCAGGGATTGAACCTGGGCCCATGGCACTGGAAGCACAGAGTCCTAAGCAATAGACCGCCAAGGAATTCCCTGTGATACACTCTTAAATACTAGAAATTTGGGTGTGCATTTGAAGGGTTTAAGTTTCCTTCATCAATCACAAAGCACTGTCTCATTGTTGGGGTACAACTGTGGACTGGCTTCACATAAATTTCTGATCTCTATTCATTCCTGGCCTTCTGTTGACAATTCTTACCTTTCCCTGTAGCAAATAACACACTGTTTTATACCACATTGCACAACTTGCTCAGCTCATCATACCTTCTGACAGAAGTCACTATAATAAATGTGTATACTCGGTTGTAGCAAAAATAAGCCTCACACTTGGAGCTGATGCTGGTAGTGTATCAGGGGAAGATTCATTATCTATCTGCCAACCTTAACACAACAGCCAAGAATCACTGATCAGTTTAAAGAGACAGATTTGTAAACAACCAATTACAACATAGTCTAAGGGATTCTAGAAAGAGAGGTTAATGCAGAGGATGGAACAACTTATTCTTCCTAAGGGACCAGAGAAGGCTTCACAGAAATGTGGAATTTTGAGCTGGACCTTGAAAGGTGAATAGAGTTATGCCTACCTGAGAAGGCAAGTTGGATGGAATGTGGAAGAGAGGATTCCAGGTGAAGGGAATAACCTGGGCAAAGTCATAGTGACATGACATTTCCTGTTGTAGTCACAGAACAGGAGGTTGACCAGTGAAGCTGAGCACTGCTTGGATCAGTACTAGGAGAGGGACTTCCCTGATGGTCCAGTGGTTATGACTCTGTGCTCCCAATGCAGGGGGCCCAGGTTCAGTCCCTGGTCAGGGAACTAGATCCTGTATGCCACAACTAAGAACCCACATGCATCAACTAAAGATCCCGCATGCCGCAATGAAGATCTCGCATGCCACAACTAAGACCCGGTGTGGCCTAAACAAATAAATAAATAAATATTTTTAAAAAATACTAAGAGAGAGTGTCAGTCCATGATAAATAAATAAATATTTTAAAAAAATACTAAGAGAGAGTGTCAGTCAGTCCATGCCCAACAATAAGGAGAAGAGAGCCTTGTAAGGATACCTATGAACTTTAAAATAGAAATAATAATTATTATCCCTAGATATATAATACACCCCACACTTTAAAAGAAGTTTTGCATGTATTATCTAAGTTGGCATTTACAATGACTTTTTTTTTTTTTTTGCGGTACGCAGGCCTCTCACTGCTGTGGCTTCTCCCGCCGTACAGCACAGGCTCCAGACGCACAGGCTCAGCGGCCATGGCTCACGGGCCTAGCCGCTCCGCGGCATGTGGGATCTTCCCGGACCGGGGCACGAACCCGCGTCCCCTGCATCGGCAGGCGGACTCTCAACCACTGTGCCACCAGGGAAGCCCTACAATGACTCTTTATCATTTACACTATTCTCCAGAAAGGTTGGATGTCTTGCTGATAACCACACAGCAAATACTCAGCTTAAACTTTAAGTAAAATGTTGATTCCATCTCCCCTTCAGCAAGAGCTGAGCATCTCCCCTTGAGCACCTCATAAACTAACCATCATGGGGAAGTTAACATGCATACTTATACTGATGCCAATGAACAGAAGACAACTGCTGAGTAAATCAAGAAATTGGGACAATAGTACATTGCTTATATTCTCCAAAATTGCACTCTTCTAATTAAAAAAAAAAAAAAAGAAAGAAACAGTGTGAGTGTATCTAAGATGGAAATGGTAATATTTCTCTAAATTTCAAAATTGTTCATTTTATATTTAAGAGTATTGCTTTCTAGATTACAAAGTAATTTACACTCATTTTATAAAATTTGAGGGAGAAAAGCTCACTTTAATCTAATCATCTGTTTATATTTTGATGCATTTTTTGTTTCTGTGTATCAATGTTATGTATATACATATGTACCTCACTGGCCACCAATTTCTTTCTCAGATTGCTCATCCACAGAGGTGGAAGAGAAGACAAGCAGACTATCTGAATTACGTAAAACACTTCATGCTGAACAAGCCACAAAATAGGATTGCTAGGACTGCGACTTTGAGAAAAGTCTCACTATTGAAGCAAGCAGAGTATAGGGAGGAGAGCTTGACCCAGTTCAACTGAAGAGAGCTGAACACTGAAAGCATATTTAAGCTGCTGGTCCTTCTCAAACCCAGAAATCCCAGTTGGACATACCACAGTGAATAAAAAGGATATCACTTGGAGGTATGTTCTAATAGGAAGTCACAGCTCTGTGGTCCCAGTAAGGATGGACTCACTTCATGAATGTAAGACCCACAAGGCATTGCTACCACTTGTTGGTCCCCATGACCTAATTTGAATGTTACGTCTACATTGACAAAAACGTAGGGTCAGAACGTGTTAAGATACAAATGTGAACAATGAGATCTAAAACCATGAAGATGGTTGTCAGCACTAAGATAGTGGTCAGTAGGGAAGTCAGAGACCAGGAGGACATTCTTAGGATCAGAAAAGAGAAAAGGCTAAGTTGCCTTCTCATCCATGCTTCCTATGAAGGATAAAATCTTAGACTAGGATCACCCAAAATGATGTTCTGAAAAGAACGTGATTACCACTTGAAATAAACAAGTTAATCCATGAATCATCTCAGTCACCCCAACTGGAAATACCATGCCCCCCATCATTCCTGGATGGGAAGGACTGCTACATATGCCCCATCTCTGTGCTTGTGCCACCACTAAGCATCACTTCTGTAGTTAATGAAGCTTCCAGCTTCAGGATCTGGTTCCCATTCGTAATGAGTAAAGGATCCAATCTCTACACTTCACAGCTAAAATTCTCTCTCACCAGTGGTTATAATATCAAACTATTTTCATGGGACTTGTCTGTGTTGGGAATGGTCATCACTTTTGTAGATGACAGCTTTGGAAACCTCTGAGGATCGTCATTCATCCCTGCATGATATTTTCAATCACTTAAGGAATATTCAGAAACGTATTGATCACATATATGCCAAGCTTCATGTGAAGTGCCAGGAGGAACGACAAACTAAAAGAAAGTTTACTCTTTCTGCTCTCAACAAGCTTGCAGCCTGTTAAGACAGACATGAATAACACAAGAGCCAGATATATATCAGAGGAATATACAACTAAATGCTACATGGAGAGCTGGCCACTCTGATGTACTAGAGGGTAAGACCCTGTGGGCTACAGACAGAGCTGTCTAGTGGAAAATATACTGAAGTCAGAACCTAAGTTCAAGTCCTGGCAGTACTACTTACTAGTTGAGTGACCTTGGGCAACGTCGTTGAGCCTTTGAACTACATGGCTTTGTCCTCTTCCTGCCATAAAACTCTGTAACTCTCCATGATTCATCTTGAGTTACAATGAAGGTGAAATAAACATTGTATAAGTAGAGAGGAACAAAAGGGCATTCAAGATAAGAACAATGTGAACCCAGAGAGCGATGGCTTGTGTGTGGCAGGGAAGACACTAAGGCAATGACGGTAATGCCGTCTGGATTGGGAGTTAACAAAAATAGACTATTGTCAGGCCAGGGCTCCCATTTGCTCTCCTCTCCCAACCAAGGGCCCTCCCTTAATACAAGCAGGTTCAGACATCAGAACCCAGCCATACCTAGACAGCCATCCAGACAGGTAAAATGTAGAGTTCAGAAGAGTTCTGTTCTGAGTACTTTAGCTTTGTCAGGAACCATTTGGTTGCTTATGACAGCAACGCATTCCAACTACTTTAAGTAGGGAAGGATTTATTGAAATAATACAGGAAGATGCTATGGGATCTAATTGTAGAACCTAACAATCAGGCATCGCATGATCTATAATGTCATCAGGCACCTACTCATTCCATCTCACTCTCTGAGCCACATGGTTTCTTTCTCATTCTTTGCTGTGCGTCGACTTCACTCTCCTCTTCCTGCACACCAGCTTGGTCATTCTTGCCCTATCTGACCAAGGACCATAGCATGGATTCTGTCTCTAACTCTTCATCAGTGTAGCATCTCAATGTCCAACACAGTTAGGCTACAGCTTTGGGGACTCATTTCAAATTTTAAGGAGAGCATCTGATTGCCCAGTGGCCAGCTGATGGATTTATAAGTTCTTGAAAACTCCTCTAATTATCAGAGGTCGACAGAACATGAAGTATCCAGTTCTGGCTCTTCCATGGCTTTGAGTGGAATAAGTTAAGCCAGAAGGAGAATTTAGCTATGACAAGCAAATCAATTACTGTCTTTGCTACCAGCTATTATAACTTAGATATCTTGTGGGTTAAAGAAGATTGTGTGAACTAGCCTAATTACCTATCATTTATAACATATAATTTTTAGAAGAAAATATGCTTCAAGTTCCAAATTGCAACAATCTTTTTGGGAAAATCTATTTTTAATTCGGGGGCCATTTCTATACAATGTCTACCAACTAAACATGGCATATGAAATGAAGGCATTGGCCAGACTTTGCCTTAACTTGATTCCACAAGGATATTCCTCCATACCACGAAATCTCTAACACTCTTGAGCAGAAACCTATGCCTTTATGTGGAGAACAAAAACCAATCATTTAGAAAAGAATTCAGTGGCAGTCCAGTGGTTAAGACTCCGCGCTTCCACTGCAGGAAGTACGGGTTTGCTCCCTGGTCAGGGAACTAAGATCCCACATGCTGTGTGGCATGGCCAAAAAAAAAAAAAAAAATCACTTTTGGAATGGTGGATGAGTGGCTAAGAAGGTAAGATGGCCATCCTTCCTCCAAGACATTAATGAGAACTTCAAAAGAAGGAAACTAACATTTGTTTGATGTCAATCATATGCCAGAAACTGTACCAAGGGCTGAACAGGCATTTTCTTATTTAATCTCATAAAATCCTAAGAGGAGGCTATTATTAACCTCACTATCCAGACAAAGGAACTAAGACTCAGTGAGGACAACTAACTTGCACAAAGTCACAAAAGTTGTGTAGAGTCAATACTCAAAACAGGGTCCATCTGACTTGAAAGGACATGCTCACTCATTTCCCTCCCTCACTCAAATCAGCATAGTGGTAATGGACATGGGTTCTGAAACTAAACTACTGGATTCCTACCCACCTCCATCCATCCTTGACCTGTCTTATGACAGGGGCAAGTGGACCTGTGCCTCAGATCCCTCAGTAAAATGAGAGTTATTTAGAACCTATTCCAAAAAGCTATTAGGAGGATTGAGTTTAAATATGTGCAGTGCTTAGAAAAATTCCTAATACAACTTAAGCACTACACCATTCCCTTTGGTATATTCCATTGGGATTCCTGGGCTTGAGAAGTACCAGAAACTGAGATATGTTCTCAAGGTCCAGATGTCTTCAGTTGGAACTGAATCAAGGTCTCCTTACAAACCCTATTTGCTCCAATAATGAGATTTGGAGCAATCCTATTTTGTGGCTCATTCAGCATGCAGAGTTTTACATAACTCAGATGATCTACTTGTCTTTTCTTCAGCCTCTGTTGATGAGCAATCTGAGAAAGAAATTGGTAGCCAATGAGGTACATACATACATACATACATATATGCATAGAAGCAAAAAACGCATCACAACTATTGATATTATTATCCCCACATGGCTCTGGAGGCTATGATCCATGAGCAGATGACTGATGCTCTGAAGAGGGAAAAAGCATTTGCCTAGATCTGGTTATCAGCACACAACAGTATTTGCAAACTAGAAAAAAATGTGTTCTAAATGTTGAAGAAATGTAAGGAAATCCAAGAGAATATACTTACCCAAGGAAACAAGCTGAATGTCTGTTAGCACAGACATTTTAGAATGAGAGTGGACCAAATACTGAAGAAGTAGAAGAAGGAATAAAATATGCTATCAGAGTCATCTTCAGTGCTGGCCCTAGGAAGATAAACTAAGTAACCTAATAGGTGTTTTCCATCTTTGAATTCTATGACTAGAATAACAATGAAGGTGTTAGCTCAGAATTGGGATGCTACAGCCAACTTAGGTCTGCAGAAAGAAGCTTTTATATTACCTACCCACACTGTGTCTGGTTTAAACTAGTGCTGATTGATTGCTATTTTTGTAAGTGCTCACCCATCATAACCATGTTTTTACACAATGTGTGCAATCCTCATGCTCACATGCATACAATGATAGCTTCAGATACACGAGCATTTGTGTATAGATAGTTTGAAAGGTAATGTTCATCCCTGATGCCTTGGTTCTGTTTTACATTCAATACACAGAGAATGAAAGCATACTTCTTTTAGAAGGGAAAGAAAAGTAGTAGTTTGGAATTTATGGGTCAAATATTAATTCCCTGAATATTTCAGTAAATGAGTATTATACTTGTAACTTGCAATGTTTATCAAAAAATGGTAGTGTCTGTTGAGAAAAAGAGGCCGGAAGGAAGAGAAAACTGTAACTTCCTTCAGACTTCATTATCAACATCACTTGGCCTACCTATTAAAATTATGATTATGTCTTTAAAGGTAAAAATATGCTTATGCTGATCACATTAATTTTCTTATGGTGGTAATGAGTTTGAATTACAAGGTAAAAATACTAAAATTAAATAACCACTAACGGTCTTGCAAAAGTTATTAAAAATAGAAGATTTATCCAGATGGTCTAGAAATTATGCCCGTTAAATAACATATGGGTCAAATTCCATGATCTTAAAGTCAATAAAAGTATATATTTTTTGTTATTCTACTTTTTATGATATTACATGAATAGTTTAAACATAATATTAAATGAACAGGTCTTATCATATAAAATGAATAGATTATTACCTGGGGCTTTCTTATCTTTTGCAAATAGGTATTTGTTGAAATGGAATCTGACCCACATGAACACATTTATTTTTATGGATGTGAATCTGATATGGCAGAAACCCTTTCAAATTTCCATGTTCTTTCCATTACTAAACACTTTCAAGAATATATTCTAAGTGCATGTAAAAGTTATTTCCATTGATAGGCATTAACTTTTATATGAATCTCAAAAGGTGGTAAATTATTATAAAATACTAACTCAAACTGTTGCATTTAAAGACACTCATTGGGAAGCGAGGAAGATGGCGGAAGAGTAAGACGCGGAGATCACCTTCCTCCCCACAGATACATCAGAAATTCATCTACACGTGGAACAACTCCAACAGAACACCTACTGAACGCTGACAGAAGACCTCAGACCCCCCAAAAGGCAAGAAACTCCCCACATACCTGGGTAGGTCAAAAGAAAAAAAGAATAAACAGAGACAATAGGATATGGACGGGACCTGCACCAGTGGGAGGGAGCCGTGAAGGAGGGAAGGTTTCTACACACTACAAGCCCCTTCGAGGGCGGAGACTGCAGGTGGCGGAGGGGGAAAGCTTCGGAGTAGCGGAGGAGAGCACAGCAACAGGGGTGTAGAGGGCAAAGCAGAGAGATTTTGGCACAGAGGATCGGTGCCCTCAGGCACACACCAGCCCGAGAGACTTGTCTGCTCGGCCGCCAGGGCGGGCGGGGCTGGGAGCTGAGGCTCGGGTATCGGCTTTCAGTCGGAGCGCAGGGAGAGGACTGGGGCTGGCGGTAGGAAGAGAGCCTGAAGGGGTTAGTGCTGGCCCGGAGGGAGTCCGGGGAAAGGGTCTGGAGCTGCCGGAGAGGCAAGAGACTTTTTTCCCTTTTGTTGCCTGGTGCGCGAGGAGAGGGCATTCCCCTCCCTCCCCTCTGCCTGAGTGAGCCAGAGCCCCCGAATCAGCGGCTCCTTTAAAACCGTCCTGTCTGAGCGAAGAACGGACGCCCTCCGGCGACCTACGCGCAGAGGCGGGGCCAGGTCCAAGGCTGAGACCTGGGAGCTGTGAGAGCAGAGACAGGGAAATCTCTCTGTGCAGCCTCCGAGGCAGCGGATTAAAGCTCCACGGTCCATTTGATGTGCCCTGCGTCTGTGGAGTGCATGAATGGACAGCGAATCATCCCAAATTGAGGAAGTGGACCTTGAGGACAAGATTTAAGACTTTCCCCCCTTTTTTTTTCCTCTTTTTACAACGAACTATCTCAAATTAAGGAGGTGGACTTAGCAAGATTTCAGACTTTTCGCCCTTTTCCTCTTTTTACAACGAATTATCCCAAATCGAGGAGGTGGACTTGGAGAGCAAGATTTTTGATTTTTCCCCCTGCTCTCTTTTTGTGAATGTGTATGTGTAATCTTCTGTGTAAGATTCTCTCTGTATAGCTTTGCTTCCACCATATGTCCCAGGGTTCTTTCGGTCCGTGTTTTTTTTCAATAATTACTTTTTAATTTTAATAACGCTACTATATTTCATACTTTATTCTATTTTACTTTACCTGCTCTTTCTTTTTTTCCTCCCTTCCCTTCCTCCCTCCCTCCCTCCGCTCCTCCTTTCCTTCTTTCTTTTTCTTTCCTCCATCCCTCCCTCCCTCCCACCCTTCTTCTTTCCACTTTCTTTTTCTTTCCTTCCTCCCTCCCTCCCTCCCTCCTGTCTTTCTTTCTTTCTTTCCTTCCTCCCTCCCTCCCTCTCTTCTTCCATTCACTCTTCCTTTTGCTTTCATTCCTCCCTCCCTCCCTCCTTTCTTTCCTTTCTTTCCATCCTTCCTCCCTCCCTCCTTTCTTTCTTTCTTCCTTCCTTCCTTACTTACTTCCCTTCTTCCTTTCTTTCAATCTCTCTTTCTTTCTTCTACTAATTATTTCTTTCTACTTTTTCTCACTGTTATTCTGAGCCGGGTGGATGAAAGGCTCTTGGTGCTGCAGCCAGGAGTTAGTGCTGTGCCTCTGAAGTGGGAGAGCCAACTTCAGGACACGGGTCCACAAGAGACCTCCCAGCTCCACATAATATCAAGCAGCGAAAATCTCCCAGGGATCTCCATCTCAACACCAGCACCCAGCTTCAGTCAACGACCAGCAAGCTACAGTGCTGGTCACCCTATGCCAAGCAACTAGCAAGGCAGGAACACAACCCCACCCATTAGCAGAGAGGATACCTAAAAACATAATAAGGCCACAGGCACCCCAAAACACACCACCAGACGTGGACCTGTCCACCAGAAAGATAAGATCGAGCTTCAACCACCAGAACACAGGCATTAGTCCCCCCCACCAGGAAGCCTACACAACCTACTGAAACAACCTTAGCCACGGGGGACAGACACCAAAAACAACGGGAACTACGAATCTGCAGCCTGCAAAAAGGAGACCCCAAACACAGTAACATAAGCAAAATGAGAAAGCAGAAAAACACACAGCAGGTGAAGGAGCAAGATAAAAACCTACCAGACCTAACAAATGAAGAGGTAATAGGCAGTCTACATGAAAAAGAATTCAGAATAATGATAGTAAAGCTGATCCAAGATTCTATTTCCCAGATCCAAAATCTTGGAAATAGAATAGACAATATGCAAGAAACAGTTAACAAGGACCTAGAAGAACTAAAGATGAATCAAGCATCGATTAAAAACACAATAAATGAAATGAAAAATACTCTAGATGGGATCAATAGCAGAATAACTGAGGCAGAAGAACGGATAAGTGAGGTGGAAGATAAAATAGTGGAAATAACTGACGCAGAGAAAAATAAAGAAAAAAGAATGAAAAGAACAGAGGACAGTCTCAGAGACCTCTGGGACAACATTAAACGCACCAACATTCGAATTATAGGGGTTCCAGAAGAAGAAGAGAAAAAGAAAGGGACTGAGAAAATATTTGAAGAGATTATAGTTGAAAACTTCCCTAATATGGGAAAGGAAATAGTTAATCAAGTCCAGGAGGCACAGAGAGTCCCATACAGAATAAATCCAAGAAGAAATACGCCAAGACACATATTAATCAAACTGTCAAAAATTAAACACAAAGAAATCATATTAAAAGCAGCAAGGGAAAAACAACAAATAACACACAAGGGAATCCCCATCAGGTTAACAGCTGATCTCTCAGCAGAAACTCTACAAGCCAGAAGGGAGTGGCAGGACATAATTAAAGTGATGAAGGAGAGAAACCTGCAACCAAGATTACTCTACCCAGCAAGGATCTCATTCAGATTTGATGGAGAAATTAAAACGTTTACAGACAAGCAAAAGCTGAGAGAGTTCAGCACCACCAAACCAGCTTTACAACAAATGCTAAAGGAACTTCTCTAGGCAAGAAACACAACAGAAGGACTATACCTACAATAACGAACCCAAAGCCATTAAGGAAATGGGAATAGGAACATACATATCAATAATTACCTTAAATGTAAATGGACTAAATGCTCCCACCAAAAGACACAGAGTGGCTGAATGGATACAAAAACAAGACCCATATATATGCTGTCTACAAGAGACCCACTTCAGACCTAGAGACACATACAGATTGAAAGTAAGGGGATGGAAAAAGATATTCCATGCAAATGGAAATCAAAAGAAAGCTGGAGTAGCAATTCTTATATCAGACAAAATAGACTTTAAAATAAAGACTATTAGAAGAGACAAAGAAGGACACTACATAACGATAAAGGGATCGATCCAAGAAGAAGATATAACAATTGTAAATATTTATGCACCCAACATAGGAGCACCTCAATACATAAGGCAAATACTAACAGCCATAAAAGGGGAAATCGACAGTAACACAATCATAGTAGGGGACTTTAACACCCCACTTTCACCAATGGACAGATCATCCAAAATGAAAATAAATAAGGAAACACAAGCTTTAAATGATACATTAAACAAGATGGGCTTAGTTGATATTTATAGGACATTCCATCCAAAAACAACAGAATACACATTTTTCTCAAGTGCTCATGGAACATTCTCCAGGATAGATCATATCTTGGGTCACAAATCAAGCCTTGGTAAATTTAAGAAAATTGAAATTGTATCAAGTATCTTTTCCGACCACAATGCTATGAGACTAGACATCAATTACAGGAAAAGATCTGTAAAAAATACAAACACATGGAGGCTAAACAATACACTACTCAATAATGAAGTGATCACTGAAGAAATCAAAGAGGAAATTAAGAAATACTTAGAAACAAATGACAATGGAGACACGACGACCCAAAACCTATGGGACGCAGCAAAAGCAGTTCTAAGGGGGAAGTTTATAGCAATACAATCCCACCTTAAGAAACAGGAAACATCTCGAGTAAACAACCTGACCCTGCACCTAAAGCAATTAGAGAAAGAAGAACAAAAAACCCCCAAAGTTAGCAGAAGGAAAGAAATCATAAAGATCAGATCAGAAATAAATGAAAAAGAAATGAAGGAAACGATAGCAAAGATCAACCAAACTAAAAGCTGGTTCTTTGAGAAGATAAACAAAATTGACAAACCATTAGCCAGACTCATCAAGAAAAGAAGGGAGAAGACTCAAATCAGTAGAATTAGAAATGAAAAAGGAGAAGTAACAACTGACACTGCAGAAATACAAAAGATCATGAGAGATTACTATAAGCAACTCTATGCCAATAAAATGGACAACCTGGAAGAAATGGACAAATTCTTAGAAATGCACAACCTACCAAGACTGACTCAGGAAGAAATAGAAAATATGAATAGACCAATCACAAGCACTGAAATTGAAACTGTGATTAAAAATCTTCCATCAAACAAAAGCCCAGGACCAGATGGCTTCACAGGCGAATTCTATCAAACATTTAGAGAAGAGCTAACACCCATCCTTCTCAAACTCTTCCAAACAATATCAGAGGAAGGAACACTCCCAAACTCATTCTACGAGGCCACCATCACCTTGATACCAAAACCAGGCAAGGATGTCACAAAGAAAGAAAACTACAGGCCAATATCACTGATGAACATAGATGCAAAAATCCTCAACAAAATACTAGCAAACAGAATCCAACAGCACATTAAAAGGATCATACACCATGATCAAGTGGGGTTTATTCCAGGAATGCAAGGATTCTTCAATATACGCAAATCAATCAATGTGATACACCATATTAACAAGTTGAAGGAGAAAAAACATATGATCATCTCAATAGATGCAGAGAAAGCTTTCGACAAAATTCAACACCCATTTATGATAAAAACCCTGCAGAAAGTAGGCATAGAGGGAACTTTCCTCAACATAATAAAGGCCATATATGACAAACCCACAGCCAACATTGTCCTCAATGGTGAAAAACTGAAACCATTTCCACTAAGATCAGGAACAAGACAAGGCTGCCCACTCTCACCACTCTTATTCAACCTAGTTTTGGAAGTTTTAGCCACAGCAATCAGAGAAGAAAAGGAAATAAAAGGAATCCAAATTGGAAAAGAAGAAGTAAAGCTGTCACTGTTTGCAGATGACATGATACTATACATAGAGAATCCTAAAGATGCTACCGAAAAACTACTAGAGCTAATCAATGAATTTCGTAAAGTAGCAGGATACAAAATTAATGCACAGAAATCTCTGGCATTCCTGTACACTAATGATGAAAAATCTGAAAATGAAATCAAGAAAACACTCCCATTTACCATTGCAACAAAAAGAATAAAATATCTAGGAATAAACCTACCTAAGGAGACAAAAGACCTGTATGCAGAAAATTATAAGACACTGATGAAAGAAATTAAAGATGATATAAATAGATGGAGAGATATACCATGCTCCTGGATTGGAAGAATCAATATTGTGAAAATGACTCTACTACCCAAAGCAATCTACAGATTCAATGCAATCCCTATCAAACTACCACTGGCATTTTTCACAGAAGTAGAACAAAAAATTTCAAAATTTGTTTGGAAAAACAAAAGACCCCGAATAGCCAAAGCAATCTTGAGAACGAAAAACGGAGCTGGAGGAATCAGGCTGCCTGACTTCAGACTATACTACAAAGCTACAGTAATTAAGACAGTGTGGTACTGGCATAAAAACAGAAAGATAGATCAGTGGATCAGGATAGAAAGCCCAGAGATAAACCCACGCACATATGGCCAACTTATCTTTGATAAAGGAGGCAGGAATGTACAGTGGAGAAAGGACAGCCTCTTCAATAAGTGGTGCTGGGAAAACTGGACAGGGACATGTAAAAGTATGAGATTAGATCATTCCCTAACACCATACACAAAAATAAGCTCAAAATGGATTAAAGACCTAAATGTAAGGCCAGAAACTATCAAACTCTTAGAGGAAAACATAGGTAGAACACTCTATGACATAAATCACAGCAAGATCCTTTTGGACCCACCTCCTAGAGAAATGGAACTAAAAACAAAGATAAACAAATGGGACCTAATGAAACTTCAAAGCTTTTGCACAGCAAAGGAAACCATAAACAAGACCAAAAGACAACCCTCAGAATGGGAGAAAATATTTGCAAATGAAGCAACTGACAAAGGATTAATCTCCAAAATTTATAAACAGCTCATGCAGCTCAATAGCAAAAAAACAAACAACCCAATCCAAAAATGGGCAGAAGACTTAAATAGGCATTTCTCCAAAGAAGATATACAGACTGCCAACAAACACATGAAAGAATGCTCAACATCATTAATCATTAGAGAAGTGCAAATCAAAACTACAATGAGATATCATCTCACACCAGTCAGAATGGCCATCATCAAGAAATCTAGAAACAATAAATGCTGGAGAGGGTGTGGAGAAAAGGGAACACTCTTGCACTGCTGGTGGGAATGTGAATTGGTACAGCCACTATGGAGAACAGTATGGAGGTTCCTTAAAAAGCTAAAAATAGAACTACCATATGACCCAGCAATCCCACTACTAGGCATATACCCTGAGAAAACCATAATTCAAAAAGAGACATGTACCAAAATGTTCATTGCAGCTCTATTCACAATAGCCCGGAGCTGGAAACAGCCTAGGTGTCCATCATCGGATGAATGGATGAAGAAGATGTGGCACATATATACAATGGAATATTACTCAGCCATAAAAAGAAACGAAACTGAGCTATTTGTAATGAGGTGGATAGACCTAGAGTCTGTCATACAGAGTGAAGTAAGTCAGAAAGAGAAAGACAAATACCGTATGCTAACACATATATATGGAATTTAAAAAAAAAAAAAAAAAAGTCATGAAGAACCTAGGGGTAAAACGGGAATAAAGACACAGACCTACTTGAGAATGGACTTGAGGATATGGGGAAGGGGAAGGGTAAGCTGTGACAAAGGGAAAGAGAGGCATGGACATATATACACTACCAAACGTAAGGTAGATAGATAGTGGGAAGCAGCCGCAGAGCACAGGGAGATCAGCTCGGTGCTTTGTGACCACCTGGAGGGGTGGGATGGGGAGGGTGGGAGGGAGGGAGATGCATGAGGGAGGGGATGTGGGAACAGATGTATATGTATGACTGATTCACTTTGTTATAAAGCAGAAACTAAAAAAAAAAAAAAAAAAAAAAAGTGAAGCCATCACCACACAAAAAAAAAAATAATAAAAAAATAAAAGTCCTTTGAACCCCTGTAAAAAAATAAATAAATAAAAAAATAAAGACACTCATTGTGGGCTTCCCTGGTGGCGCAGTGGTTGAGAGTTCGCCTGCCGATGCAGGGGACACGGGTTCGTGCCCCGGTCCGGGAAGATCCCACATGCCGCGGAGTGGCTGGGCCCGTGAGCCATGGCCACTGAGCCTGCACGTCCGGAGCCTATGCTCCACAACGGGAGAGGCCACAACAGTTGAGAGGCCCGTGTACCGCAAAATAAATAAATAAAGACACTCATTGTAAAATATATGGGTGCATGGAAAAACACCTGAATAACCATTTCAGCATTTCATTCTAATTTAATTAAGCTTAGAATCCTTCAGTTGCGGGAGATGATTATCGCCTATTCAGCCTTTTTGTTTTTCCTTCTCCCATTGTAGTCTAGGGACATTAAAAATAACTTTCTTGCTTAGAGTCTCCCACCTTGGATTTTTCCTCTAGGTGCTTGAGTTTACAAAAAAAGTCCTAGGGCCCTATTATGTGGAGACTCTCATTGTACATCTACAACCAGATAGCATCCTCTTCTGTAGGTACCAGCCAGATGCTGTGTTTAGAGTCTGTGCAACCCTCATTCATTCATACATTCTTTTTTCAGCTAATAGGTATTCATTGTGCCAGACCCTGTTCTGAGTGTTTCATGTGGCTAAAGACAGAATAACAGTCAAGTAAGGAACAGAGAAGAAATCCTTCATTCTTGAAGCAAGGCACTGATTATACAGTGCTTCCTTTGTTAACAATAATTGCTTGTTACCTTACAACGCTATCCTTTAATTAGAAATGCCAATACAGGAAAATGTTAACTAGGTCTCACACCTATTATCAAATGTAAGATATGTCAAAATCACAAGTAGTTGTAGAAATGCACACTCCTAATAATAATGGTGAGAATAATATAATAATAATAGTAACATCTACCACTTATTAGTGCTTCGCACATTCTTGACACCATGACAAACACTTCACATTTAACCACTAGACAGTCAATTCTCTTAGGGCAGGAAACATGTATGTGTTTTGTTCATGGCTACATCTCCACTGTCAGGCAAATGGTAAATATTCAAAACATACTTTGGTCAAAGGAGCAAAAAGATGAATGAATGAATCTATTACCTCATTAAATTCCTGAGCGATAGGTATTATTACCTATCTTTACAAATGAGTAAACTTAGGTACTCATGAGAGAGATGCAGTATGCATGACAAAACTAGGATTTAACTCCAGTTCTGATTTACTCCAAGGTCTGTGGTTATAACTACTCTGCAGAATGTCTCCTAGTATTATGGGTCCTAAGTTTCACTTTCTCATTAAATTAAACATACTCTTGATTAAAATAAGCATATAATTCTCTTTCATTTGATAAATCGTTTTGATCACCTACTATGCTTCTCATTTTTTCATCCCATCCCTCTATAAACACTAATTCAGACTTTATTCAGAACACCTATAATTAACTTTCAAAACAAATGTGTCTTAAAACAAGTCTTCTCCCTTCCACCCCCCAAATTCAATGTTCACATTACCAAAAGGCAGAGAGCCTTGAAGGGATGCACATATGGTTTCAGTAACCCAAATCACTCTTCTTTGTACTGAAACCTGGTGTAGTGAAAGTAACTCAAGCACTGGGTAAGGCCAACCTGGGCTCAAGTCCTCCTCACTCCACTACTTTACCAGCTGTGTAACCTTCTCAGTTTGACTATGCAAGCCTCAACTCTTTGAATGTAAAATGGGAACAATTAGAGGAAATAATGTTATACTATCTGCCAAGTTCCTAGTACAGTGTGACGTATGAGAGGCTCAATAAATATCAGATTCCTTCAGAGAACATGTTAGAAGGATGCAAACAACTGGAACAACCAGAAGCAGACAGAAAACACTGGCATGTAGTGGTTATGCCCCTTTTGGAGAACAATACCAAGGAGGAAGGCAGAAGAGTTAGCCTGGGTGACTCTGTTGCTGGTCCTGATTTACTGATGGGTCAAATGTATGCTCTTCTCCAGGAAAGATGCTCAGAGGGATGGTCCTTCAGGATGAAGCGTGGAAAGGGAGAACTGCTCCCTGACACAGAACCTGAGCTTTACTCTTTTTGAGAGGTCAATGTCATCTCCCGTAGGGGAAGTCTTTGGGGTAGAAGCTGGTGGAAGGTCTAAGGTGTGGGACTAGACAGCTCTGAGATTCAATCCAGCAGTTACATACTATAACTCTAACCTCTGACCAATTTCCAAAAGTAATTTGAATGATCTCAAATAGCCTGTAAGCACAGCAAGGCAGAACACCCCAGTGTTGAGGGAAAGAGGGGAAAAATGGAAATGCACATCACCCAGAATGCAGAAGCTCTAAGGCTGGTGAGATTACTTTAAACAGAACTGGGAAGCACAGCCAAACAGACATCAGAAAGGGCACTGCTCTCTCCCTCTCCCCAGCACCCCAAAAAGAAGGCCTTCTGCGCTCACTGAGTCTTCCTAAATATATGTGAATGCAGCCTCAGATAGAATATTCTAAAAGCATGCAGGAAAAATAACCGACCAAATTTCACACTGAAAAGAGAAGGCTCTGCTCTCTGGCTTGGCAAAGAACATCAACAGTATACTGAATATCTGCCTTTTACTGGAGAGAGATATAAAAACAAGTAAGAAAAGGTTTCTGGGGCTTCCCTGGTGGCGCAGTGGTTGAGAATCTGCCTGCCAATGCAGGGGACACGGGTTCAAGCCCTGGTCTGGGAAGATGCCACATGCCGCGGAGCAACTAAGCCAGTGAGCCACAACTACTGAGCTTGCGCGTCTGGAGCTTGTGCTCTGCAACAAGAGAGACCGCGACAGTGAGAGGCCCACGCACCGCGATGAAGAGTGGCCCCCGCTCGCCGCAACCAGAGAAAGCCCACGCACAGAAGCGAAGACCCAACCCAGCCAAAAATAAAATAAATAAATTTTTTTTTAAAAAAGGTTTCTATCCCCAAATATTTTGTAACTAAGTGGAGGAAGATAGCAAACAATATGGCAGAGTAAACTGATCACTAAAGAGAGGTACAAATAATGTGCTATGGTGGGCTTCCCTGGTGGCGCAGTGGTTAAGAACCTGCCTGCCAATGCAGGGGACACAGGTTCGAGCCCTGGTCCGGAAGATCCCCCATGCCGCGGAGCAACCAAGCCTGTGCACCACAACTACTGAGCCTCCGCTCTAGAGCCTGCGAGCCACAACTACTGAGCCCATGAGCCACAACTACTAAACCCCATTCACCTAGAGCCCGTGCTCTGCAACAAGAGAAGCCACCGCATTGAGAAGCCCACACACAGCAACGAAGAGTAGCCCCCGCTCGCCGCAACTAGAGAAAGCCGTGTGCAGCGATGAAGACCCAACACAGCCAAAAATAAATAAATGAAATAAATAAAATTTTTTAAAAAATATGCTATGGGAAAACAAAGATTCAAACTAAGAAACTAGAAGAAAATTCTATGGAGAAAGTGTGTTTTAAATTGAGTTTTGAAGAATAAGCAGGATTTATAATAAAGAAGAAAAACACACAAAAACTAACCTCCCTAAAAAAGAAAAATGGACAAAGGCCAGGGACAAGCAATTTCCTACAAAATGCAATGTAAATGACCAAAAAAAAAATTTTTTTTTAAAGAGATTAATCTCACTAATCCTCAAAAATGCACATGAAAATAACGCAAAATTATTTTTCATCTATCAGATCGGCAAACATTTCGTAAAGGATAATATTCAGTATTGGCACAAATAGGGATACTGTGTGTGTAGTTCTTATGAGAAAGCAAGCAATCTATATCAAGGTCCTTAAAAGGATAAACACAATCTAACCCAGTAAGTCCAAATCTATTCAAAGGGGAAAAAAAATCAGAGAGACACATAATGACATATATCAAGGCATTATTTATAAAAATAAAATATTAGAAACCACTTAAATGTTCAATAATATCTGTATAATAAAATATGATGCATCCATTAAGTATATTTTAGAAGAATATTAATGAAATTGGAAATCCTTCCATATACATTAAAAAAGAAGGGTTCTAAATGTATATGTATGTATACATAATATATGTGTATGTGCTTTTAAGTAAAGACTAGAAAGTTTATATAAAGATATAATTCTATTTCTGGATTATGGAATTATGTGATTTGATTTTATACTTAGTAACCTCTGTAAAAGTCTAAAGTTTTAATCAGAAAAATAATGTTATTTAAAAACAAATTTTTAATGAGTTGGATTTAGATAAGTGGAGAAGTGAAAATGACATTTTAGGCCAAAGAATAATGTGAGTAAAGACAAAAAGACAAATGTGAAAGGCACTTTTGGAAAAGCTAAAGTAGAACAATAAGGAATATAGTTGTAAGTGAGACTGGAAAAGTGGTTGGAATTGGATTACTGAAGACCTTGACTGCTATGCTCATGAATTAGTAATACAAGTAGTGAAGATCTTTAAACAGAGTGATTGTGTGATCACACTGGTTTGTAGAAAGGCTATTTAAATGACAAATTGGGGGATGGAGGATGGATCAAAGGGAGAAAACTAGAAGAGAGATTGCTTCTATATATTCTAACCTAGCAGTGGCCTCCAAAATTTTAGACCATGACCCACACAGTAAGAAATACATTTCAAAAAAAAAAAATACATTTCATACTGTGACCCAGTACACTCACACACACACACACACACAATTATCCTTATATATGACTAACACAAAGATTTCATGAAAAAGTCACACCCTTACCTTGTGAAATCTATTCTACTGCTTTCTCTTTTGTCCTATTCCTTTCCACTCTATAACATTACATTTTATTTTTTAAAATGCTGGTCGCAACCCACAAAAATGATTTCATGACTTACAATGTGACAACACTACTCTGGGAGAAATCCAAGTCTCCCTCTCCTCTCCCCAGCTCCACTCCTGGGGAGTAGACCAAGCTCCAGTCATGGGTTAAGACCAAGAACCCACAGCTGGGCCGTGATACAAGGAGCTGGAACTTTGCAAAGAGCCAAGGGAGAAACAGTTTTTGACCCTGTGTTGAGAAATATTTGAGGGGATCTTGCTGTTTGACCGCCCCTTCTTCCTTGGAATGAACACTTCTCTGTCCTGTAAATCACTTCCCCTAGAGCCAGTGAGATAAGAAGGCTTGGGCCTTGTCCTCACCCTCTGCCAACCTACTCCACCCACAGAAGGCCAACGGAAAACTCAGCTTAGCCCAGAAGAAAGGAGCCTGGGCAGATGAGCAGCCAGCCCAGACACAAGCAATTCTTCCAGCTGGCATGTCATCCAACCCGATTCCTAACATAGGAATTTGGAACAAAAGCCCAAGCCAACAGAAAAATATAGTAAATCGGTAGGCTGCTGTTGGTATAACTTTCCTTTGGACACAAATTCATAGGCAGTGACTATGGATGGAAGCTGTGTTTTCATCTATCCCGACAGAGAAGGATTCAACTGTCTTAGTGAGAGATGATTCAGGCCTTACCCAGGAACAGAGGTTGTGGGGATGACAAGTGGAAGGGAAATCCAGTAAACATCTCTGTGACATTATCAGCTGGATTTGAAGCCCAGGTGGATTGAGGAGGGGAGGAATGACAGAAAGGGGGGTGTGGGGGGCAGGGGCTGGTGAATTTGGCAGGGAATAGCTCCAAGGTTTTCAATTTGGGAGACTGGGATGGAAACTGGGTGTATCCTGACATTAACAAGGATAGAAATATGGGAAGAAGAGGAGACTTTATGGAGAAAGTAATAAGGTATATTTTGGTAGAGGTTCATGTCGGGGAAAATTCGAAGCAAAGGGACAAAGATATTATATTCTCCTCTCCTGAAGTATTCCTATTTTTTATGGAAGGAGGCAGAAAATAAATCAATTCATTATTACACATTTCTGGATTCAGAGTGAGCTAAGATACCCCCACTTCACACGTCAAATGCAAACAGCAATACTCAGACACTTAACCAAGTTTTCTTGTTACCTTTTCACTTACAAAGCTCACAACAACTGGGAAATACAAGGGTTATCACTTGCAGTTTGTAGATGAAAAGCCTAGACACAAAGATTTTAAGAGGCTTGCCTGAAATCACATTTAGTTCTGGCAATCTTTACCACTGCCTGTTCTACCCTGCAGCCCCCTCTTATCAAACAGTGAGTCTGTAAATTTGATCATGAGAAGAGAGGGGAAGGTGCCAGCTGAGGAGGCCCAAGTGGAAGAGTCATCTCAAAAAGGAATTTGGAATATTCCAGAAGACAGGAGTGAAAGACATGCCTTACTCGGATCGTAAGATAGCATAAAATTGTGGAACATAAAATCTGGGCCATTTTCATAATTTGATGCTAGTTATATTATGAAATACAGCCCCAATGAAATCAATCTTACAGCTTTACAATCACTCAGAAAAAATCATTTCAGAAAGAGAAGAATAGTAAGAGAATTAAAATGATTTTTGCTTTTGAACACTCTTGTATTTTCTTAGGCAGAAGAAGTTTTCAACCATTTTGGAAGCATGTCAATTGACGTAAGTCATATATGTTTTAGCTATTTCAGGAAGGTTAGTGTGTATGAATGATGTTTTTATTAACAATTTGTTTAATCTTTTTGATGTAAAACAGCTGAGTCAGACTTTCCCGGTAGACCAGTGCTGTGGAGAAAGGAGAACTTTGGATTCAGGGAAGTTAGGATTCTAAGTCTGGTTCTACCACCTACTAGTTTGCTGACTGCAGTTGGACAAGTTGTAGCAGAATTCATCTGAGCCTCAGTTTCATCATCTGGTAAATAAAAATAACAATACCCACCTTACATATTGATGTAAGAATTAAAAGAAATAAAAATGTATACAGGAACTTCCCTTGTGGCGCAGTGGTTAAGAATCTGCCTGCCGGGCTTCCCTGGTGGCGCAGTGGTTGAGAGTCTGCCTGTCGATGCAGGGGACACGGGTTCAAGCCCTGGTCCGGGAAGATCCCACATGCCATGGAGCAACTAAGCCCGTGCACCCCAACTACTGAGCCTGTGCTCTAGAGCCTGCGAGCTGCAACTACTGAAGCCCATGCACCTAGAGCCCGTGCTCCGCAATAAGAGAAGCCACTGCAATGAGAAGCCCGCACAGCGCAACGAAGACCTGATGCATCCATAAATAAATAAATATATATATATATTTTAAAAAAAAAAAAAATGTATACAAAGCCTTCAGTCCAATGCTTGACATACCACAAGTTCAAGGAATAGTCGCTATGATGATGAAAAAGAATGAAGAAAAAAATAACACTATATGCCAGCTTTGAAAAGATGTAGTAATTTTTTAGGTCACTAGGATAAAATTCTTTCGGGAAGTTTCAATCTTTTAATAAAACACAATCAATACTTGCAAAATATATGTTTGGTTCTAACACTCATATTTTGGGTAAGCATGAAAAAGACACCTTGTCTTCTTTGGCTCAGATTTTGCAAAACACCAGGATAAAAACACTTACTTCTGACCTTTCCAGAAATATAGTGAATATTTGCTTTTCAAAGATCAGACGGGGTTAGAAGTTAGAACAGAAGTTCTGTTAGAACAGAAGTCAGTCCAGCTCTTCTCTTCAGATAAACACATACACACTCATAATCATGCATACAAAACCAAACCAAACCATTTCAGGCAGATAAGAGGTAAGCCTTTTTGGTCTAGGTTTTCAGAAAGGAAATGTGGCCATACTTCCTTTCTAGAGAACCCATTAAGGTATTTATCAACCTACACTATTGGGAAATTTTTCCTTAAAAATACACAGAATGTCTATCTTTCCAGTGTATTTCCTCATGTTCTAGCCTTAGCAGAGTTCATGTGCAATTGGTTGTCACCTTCTCAATAGTACCTCTTTAAATATTGGAGGATTTATAACAGCTTCCTCTCACTCTTTTCCAGGACAAGTCATCCTGGTGCCTTTAACCTCTGCAGAGCTTGCTGGAATGCCCTGATTCTATTCAAGTGCTTGGCATCCCATGGACCTTAATAAAATACTCTGGACAAACTGGCTCACGGGTTGACTTTTGCCATAGATCTTATTTCCCAAACTTCTAAACATGCCTGTAGCTTTCCTGTCCAAGTTCAAATATAGTATAACACATCACAAGTGCTGAGAAGCAGGAAGTCCATCACTGGATCTGGCACTGCAGTCCTGAGTGGAAAATACCATTTGTTTCCTTGAAAATCTATCCTTGGTAACTGGCCAATAGGGGAGCAAAGGGTTAATACTGCCATGGAAGAGCCTCTCCAGCCTAGCAGCTCTCAGAGGACAGGGAAGGGTGGTAGGGACTGGAATTCCTGGTACTACTGAACAGGAAGTTGGAGAAAAGGCCTAAAGGTCTAATGGCCTCCTAATTAAGAGCTTCTACTCCACAACAAGTTTATAATCAGGAGGTGTCCTACAGGAAGATGACAGCAAATGGGAAAGTCACTTTTGCTTGAGAATTGGCCAGCCTAGAGGATGGAAGGCAGAAGACCTTTCCAACATGTTAAGAGCCAAAAGAGTACCTTTTAGTGTTTGTTTTGATTATATTTGCCTGTAACCCAGCAACTGGACCCAGATGCCAGGAGCCCAAAGAGAACACTGCTGATGACTGGTGTATGGAAAGAAAAAGAAATCCTTTTGTTTTCTTACTTCTATGGTTCTTCTCAAGGTGAGTGAAAAGGGCTAGTAAGGACCTTTTGAAACTGTTTAGAACCCTTACTCATTTTTCTAACAACAGCTGGGATGATTTATAATACCACATGTTCTCATTGGTGGTTTCCTCTTTTTTATTTCTGAAGACAAGACACAAGTGGGAAATGTGAATCCGGAGCCAGAGTTAAGCTCATCTTTTAAAGCAACCGAATGAATTTTCCAGTTACCATTCTCCCCCCTCCCCCGCAACTCATCTTGAGGCTTTCCTCCCTGAATCACTGAGTTCTCCACCGTACAAGGGTGATCATGGCTCAGTGTCACTCGAAACTTTTGGATTTCGAGAGCTCCATGTTGCTCAAGATTCCAAGTTGCTTTTGCTTAATACATTCCCTTTCTCTCACTGAGAAAAACAAAAGTAGTATATTTAATGTATGAAACTCATTAGAGCTATTATAAAATCACACCCAAATTATCTGAGACAAAATTACATTATTTCAATAGCTATATAGAAAAAGGAGAAAACAAAACTAGGTCATTCTTGATAATCTTTGCAACTAGGTAAGTCTTCTTTCTTCAAGCTAAATCTCTCCTCTTTTAGCATTTAATTTCTCTTGTTCTTAACTCCATGGAAATAGGGAAGACTGTGTGTGTGTGTGTGTGTGTGTGTGTGTGTGTGTGTGGTGGTTGTGGTGGTTTTATTTTAATTTAACCATCATCACTCAGGCATTTGAAGATAAGTATTACGCAGACGCAGACGTAGAGAAAGGACTTGAGGACATGGGGAGGGGGAAGGGTAAGCTGGGATGAAGTGAGAGAGTGGCATGTACATATATACACTACGAAATGTAAGATAGCTGGTGGGAAGCAGCCGCAGAGCACAGGGAGATCAGCTCCGTGCTTTGTGACCACCTAGAGGGGTGGGATAGGGAGGGTGGGAGGGAGACGCAAGAGGGAGGAGATACGGGGATATATGTATATGTATAGCTGATTCACTTTGTTACAAAGCAGAAACTAACACACCATTGTAAAGCAATTATACTCTAATAAAGATGTTTAAAAAAAAATGAAGATAAGTATTCATAGAATCCTTAACCTATTCTTTTCTAGATGAATTAATCCGAATTCTTATGATTTCACTCTCCCCGCTGGGTCTTATTTGATATGGTAGAAAATAACTTTTAACTAAAATATTTTATTATTTCTTAGTAAATTCAAAGACTCCTAGAATTTCCCATGATATGTTGATTTAAATGGAGAAATGACAAGTAAATTTCATTTCACTGACTAATTTGGTGAATGGGGTTTTTTGATTAATCAAATATCCTCCATATATCAATAGGCAAAAATTTTGAAATATATTTAATACTAAAATTATGTGCAACAAAAACTTAACCACTCTGATGATTCAGCTGGCATTTACAAATCCTGCATTACTTCAAAAGCTGTTTTTGAGAGTCCATTATGCAACTTCACATTGGTAACCTGAAATCAGTTGTGATGGGAGTATTTACACCACAGTAAGCAGTAAATTCTACAAAAAGACCCAATTGTTAAATATTTAGTAGTGTACCATTGGCTTCTAGGTCACTATTACAAACATAATGACCAACTACCTATAAAATTCTAATTCAAAAATCTATACCCTCAAATATGCTGCAACAAAGTAGAATAAATAGACTAAATGAATAACCAGAGTCTGCAAGTTTTGCTCATGCAAAAATGCAACCTGATTTTAATTATCATTAGTAAGCATTTTCTAAAATTTTAAAACAAACAAGTTTCCTCATTAAATGTGAGCAAAACAATTATACATGCTGAAATGACAATGTTTTAAATCCTATTAAAAAGGTAAAAGGAGCTTTACAGTGTAAAGAATCCTTGAAAATCAGTAAGAAAATTTCACAAAGTAATACATATGGATACTAATTTTGAAAAAAATTTACATATTGTAATAGAGAAATATTTTTTAAAATAAGATTCTTTTTTTTTTTTGTGGTACGCGGGCCTCTCACTGTTGTGGCCTCTCCCATTGCGGAGCACAGGCTCCGGATGCGCAGGCCCAGCGGCCATGGCTCACGGGCCCAGCCGCTCCGAGGCATGTGGGATCCTCCCGGACCGGGGCACGAACCCGTTGTCCCCTGCATCGGCAGGCGGACTCTCAACCACTGCACCACCAGGGAAGCCCCAGATTCTCTTTTATCTATAAGATTGGCAAAGCTTAACTTCTTTCTTTTCTTTTTTTAAGTTTTTTGCCGCATCGCACGGCATGTGGGATCTTAGTTCCCCGACCAGGGACCTAACCCACGCCTCCTGCATTGGAAGGCAGAGTCTTAACCACTGGACCGCCGGGGAAGTTCCGAAAGCTTAATTTCTTTTTTTGTTTTGTTTTGTTTTGTTTTGTTTTGTGGTACGCGGGCCTCTCACTGTTGCGGCCTCTCCCGTTGCGGAGCACAGGCTCCGGACGCGCAGGCTCAGCGGCCATGGCTCACGAGCCCAGTCGCTCCGCGGTATATGGGATCTTCCCGGCCGGGGCACGAACCCGTGTCCCCTGCATCGGCAGGCGGACTCTCAACCACTGCACCACCAGGGAAGCCCCCCGAAAGCTTAATTTCTTAGTAAAAACATCCAATGTTGGTGCAAGTATAGAGAAGCAAACATTCCTACACAGCTAGTGAGATCGTCAAATATCAAAATTTTCTGGTGAAGTTAACAATGTGTACGAAAAGCCTTAGAAATATGTGTACTCTACAACCCAGAAACCCTCTCTCCAGAACTGTATCCTAAGAAAATAACCAGAATTTTGAAACAACTAATTATTCAACAGTATTAGATTGCTAAAGTAAATTAGATTATTAAACTAATAATTAAAACAGTTTTCCATTAAACAGTTATGTTGCATTGAGTAGCTCATACAGCATTTCACATTTATACAAACAAGGTAAAGGTCAAGTAGTTAAGTCTGACGGCAACAATTTTAGGGAGCTAAGTTCAGGGCACATCTGAGACCCACACAGAGCCAAAAATTAATATAATCCATCTTACCTAATGCTGGGCTGCACCCCGCAGGCCTATAAGGCCTGCACTTGCCCAGCTTTAAGACTGAAGAAAGAGCCCAGAGTCAGCAACAGAGACATCAGTGGTTTAGCGGATGGGGCCGGGGCTTCCATGTCTGAAGAAAGGTCCTGGAGCAACACTCCACCGTAAGCAGCAGACCGCGGGCAGGACAGGGCGGTAGGCTTCGCTGAGGGGGGAGGGGAGGCGAGGCAGATTGCCAGTTATGGGGGAATTGACCTCAGGTGGGCTCGTTAGTTACCAGGGGAAACAGCAGAGGGGCACGCCCTTCACCGCCCCTTTGATGAGAACAATCACCAGCTGGGGCGGGGGCAAGTACTAGGAAGGTCAGTCCTGTGAGTAGGGTGTAGGCGAAGCAGACACTGGTTGGGCAGGGGAGGTGCAGAGAGCAAGAGAACAGCCGTCCTGAGTGGCCTGACCATACAACTAAGAGCCTTCATTATCAAAAAACAAAACAAATCATAATAGTGTTGCTCTGTTTTCTAAGGCTGGAAACCATGCTCTGGGTCTTAAGCGTTCTGAATTCTATTCTTCACACTATATACAGTCTTTCCTTCTACAACGTTTCCAATAAAGAGTAGGTTCATCACCCTTGTAACATGTTTTTATTAAGCGTTTGTATAGATATCGCCATGACCCCGGATGGTGCTATCACCGTCTCTCGCTCATCACTTCAATAGCCTTCTAATTGGTCTGTATTTCCCTTGCCCCTCCACAGTGCAGCACCAGACACCACTCTTAAACACTCAGCCTCCATGTTCAAGTTTACATGATTGGCTCCTAAACACCTCTCCAAATTCCTCCATCTTTCACTCCAGTCCAGAATCCTTCAGCTTCTTCAGGGCACGATGCACAGGCTCTTTGCAGAAGCTGCTACCAGCGCAGCGAATGGGTTTCTCACTGTCCTCCCCACCCACTATCATTTCTATCCCCCTTAATTCTTTTTATTTTTTTCATCTGTTTTTCAAATCGGACTTAATTGGATGTTGTTTGTTTGTTTTTTTCCTTCTCAAAGAAACCTTCCATGACCTCTCCAAATATTTGAGGCTCGACTAACCTTTCCTTCTGGGCCCCTGCTGTCCCACCTGTGTGGGAATTACTGGAATTTGTCCCTCTTTCAGATGCCAGCAGGAAATAGCCGACAGAGCTCTGGCTGGCTTGTTCAGGCATCACTCACCCCTTGGCCTTGTGCTTTCAGGTAAGGCCTAACCTGAACAGCTGCGGTGGTCCTGTCCTCCTTAACAAGGATCACAACTGCAATTTCACAGTTTTCACGTGCAGTCATTTTTCCTTCTACTTGCCCAGCATCTCCTACTCTACTCACTAGAATGTAAGTTCCAGAAGGTCAGTGACGGTTGTCTGGATTTGCTTACGATTGTATTCCCTTTGTCTCGCACATTGCCTAGCACAGAACAAGCACTTAATAGGTATTTACAAATCAATTGAAGGAATCTAATCTTCCTTTTTGTCATTGTTATTATTCTTTCTTCACACCCTTTCCACTGTTGATAATCCACACACAAAGACCATTGAAACCTACCAAGAAGGCTCCATAAGTGACTTTTTACACCAAAATTACACCAGAAATGAGAATAACTTAAGATCCTCAAAAAAAAGGAGGGAACCACCATTTTCACAAGAGATCCAGCACATGTGTTATCATTATTCAGAGTTGCTTCTTTTTTTTTTTTTTTTTTTTTTGCGGTACGTGGGCCTCTCACTGTTGTGGCCCCTCCCGTTGCGGAGCACAGGCTCTGGATGCGCAGGCTCAGCGGCCATGGCTCACGGGCCCAGCCGCTCCTTGGCATGTGGGATCCTCCCGGACTGGGGCATGAACCCGTTGTCCCCTGCATCGGCAGGCGGACTCTCAACCACTGCGCCACCAGGGAAGCCCGAGTTTCTTCATTTTTAACACGTATGTAATTTTGGGGGTTTTCTGCATTTTTAATGTACAGTGAAGGGTGGGATATTTAGGAAATGTAAGAATCAAGAAGATCTCAGTCTAGCTTGGCAAATAATTTTAAAGCATTTCTGAACTACCAAAAAAAGGATGAGGAAGACTTACAAGAGAAATGACTAGGTCAAAATCACACTAAGGAAAGGAAGAGCCTAAAAAATAAAGTTTAGCAGTCAATGACCACTTGTACTTAAGATTGACTAGGGTTTGCATAAGGCTGAAATCCAGTTTTAATTCTGGCAGATCTCAAAGAAATATCAGACTTCATCGTTTTGGTAAATATGAAAAAAAACTGCATTTCAGCTTTAAGCAAAGAATTAAAAAAGATAACTACATGTTTATAATTTTTAGATAGATATTTTATAATTTTCTAAATAATTTCTCAGATTAGAAATGAAGCAATAATCAGTTAAGACAGGTGGAGAAAATATAAGACAATGAACACCTATTAGTTTATGTAGAGAAGAAGAAAGAATGAGACTCCAGGGACATCCCTGGCAGTCCAGTGGTTAAGATTCTGTGCTCCCAATGCAGGGGGCACGGGTTCAATCCCTGGTCAGGGAACTAAGATCCTGCATGCCTCATGGTGTGGCCCAAAAGAAAAGGACTCCATGTCTTGGGTTAATTGGATAGATGCAAAATTGGTATTATTGTCTTTCTCTCTTGATTTTCTAAAAGTAGAATATTGGTGGGTGGAAATGTTTAGGAAGAAGGGCCAGTTCATGATTGGAAGAGGAATTCTGACTCCTTTTTGCTTCTAAATCCAAATCCTACTTGTAAAACAGTGTACCTGGGGAAAATTGGAATGCTTACAGAAAATATAATCAAAGTAGGCAGAAAGAAAACCCACTGTGTTGGTCTAAAGTGCTTTTAGATAGGTATATAAACTTATAAAATCAATTTAACTTAAACATTCCAACAGATATTCCTCCGTGAATCAAGAAATGTGAGTAACAGGCAAGTTTTGGAGATTAATAATGAGAGTGAAAAACAAGTCTTTTGTCTGATTAAACAAGTTACAGTGCATATTCTATACTTTCAGAGTCAACTAAGATCATGTAGTATTTGAGTGAGAGGGAGATAGGAGATCTTGTAGACCAACCTTCCCTGATTTATAGCTGGCTTATTACATCATTCACAGTATATGTGTTGGGTGCCTTTTCGTGCCAAAAACTGCGGTGGGTGCTGGGGATTCAACAGGGAACAAACCAAAATCCCTGATCTCAAAGAACTCATGTTCTAGTTGGGAGAAAAGGATAATGTACAAATAAAGAAATGTGTAATAGGTCAGATGGTGCTAACAGAGATGGACAGTGTATGTATGTATGTATAGGTATGTATTTATGTGTGAAGTGGATGTGATAGAGTGGTGGGGTAAATCATCTCAATAAGGTGACATTTGAGTAGAGATCTTGGTGAAGAGAATGTGTCCCTGAGGATACATGATTGCAGAAAATTCCAGGGAGAGGGAACAGCAAGTGCCAAGAATCAAGTAAGAGAGAGGAGGCCAGTGTGGCTGAAGCAGCCTGAGCAAAAAGAGGGTAGTAAAAATTACAGCCAAAAGGGTAGTGGAGACAAGGTCATATCAGACCCTAGAGTCCAAGATGATCCAATATACTTTGGATTTTATTCTGTATGAGTTGGGGTACCACAGCATATCAGTCACTAGATCTGACAATGTTTTAAAAGGGCCACTCAAAATAAACTTTAAGAGGTCAAGGGTAGAAGCAGAGAGGTTGGTCAGAAGGCTATTGAAATCATCCAGTCAAGAGATGATGATGCCTTGGCCCAGATTAGCAGTAGAGGAGGTAAGGGATGGCTACATTAGGACATATTTTGAAGTGGAAGGATAGGATTTGATGATGGATACCATACTGTGTGAGACAGTAATGAGTTAAACATGATTCAGGAGTTTTGGGAAAAATGGAACTGCCATTTATCATCGGAGAGAACGGGGTGAAGTGGAAATCGAGGATTCAGTTCTGAAGTATTAAGTTTGATGCCTATTAGACATCCAAGTAGAGATGTTGAATATGCACTTGGACATCAGTGTTCTGGAGTGCAGAGGAGAGGTTTAGGCAAAGATGTAAGTTTTGGAGTCACCATATATTTATGGTACTTGAAACACACAACTGGGTGAAAGTACATTGGGAGTGGGTTTAAATAGCCAAGGGAGGAAGTCTAGAGACTGAGCTTAGATCCCTCCAACCAACAGAAGTAGGAAAATGAAGAGGGTCAGGCAAAGGAGACTGAGAGTGTATGGCTTGTGAGACTGGAAGAGAATCAAGAGGGCAATCTCACAGGTCAATTGAAGAACATGTTCAAGGAGAAAGCAATCTGCTGATAGAAAGATTGAGACCATTGAGAGCTGAGATTTGATTTGAGGTCTTGGTCAGATTTTCTTCTAACTTCCATGCTTTTTCCATAACACCACCTTCCCTCTGCTCCATTGTTATCTTACCTGAGCTACAGATAGGATTCTTTCTCACTCTGGGAGTTGCTAATATAATCAAGTTCACTGACAGTTCAATAGAAATGGTGAAGGAGGAGGTGTTTCCCCAAAAGTAGACCCTGAGACAAGGATTTGAGAGAAGACAATAGGTGTATTAATGAGCATGTCATTGTTATGGGCAACTGGTTCAGTTGAATGGGGACCTTCTGAGGAAGCATGCACAATATGCTTCAGCATTGTCAAGAGGGTCAAACTGGGGTAGTTATTCATAGACTCATTGATTGAAAATTGCATTTCTTGGATTGCCCTGTGCATGTCCTGTGGTGCTAGCAGAAGTCCCTAGGCAGGGAAACAGAAGCATGGGTACTTGTGGTAGGAAACTGTTTGCATGCCCAAGAAATGCCCATCATAGCTGCAGGTAAACCCTGAGGTGGGCCGAGGGAATATGGGCATTTCTTGTTGAGGACAGTGCAAATGTGATGGTGGTCACATTGGTCACAGCACCTAGTAGTAGATTGTCTGGACTTTGTTTCTTCTTAGACTGTGAACTAAGTCTTGTGCAAATGGTCAAGTGGTTTATTTTCTTAAGCACTTGCTAGATTGGGGGAAAATATGCTGTGGGTGAGAGATTATTCTTTAACAATATTTATCACATATTTTGAGTAATAAAATATGGCTTGATTAATATAAGAAGGCATAACACTCTGCTCACGTTTTTGTGTCTAGAAATAACTGGAAAATCTTCAAGTTTCGGCTGTGTAGAAAATGACAGAAAGAAAATTATTAAAATATAAATATTTTAAATAGCATTCTTTCTTCTTTTTATTTTAAAACCTATTATTTTGATCCAACTGGTACCAAAAAAGATTTCATCTAGCTAAAATAAATATTAATACTTTTTAATGTTTTAATAGTGCACATGTCTATGTAAATATCTCATTAAAGTGAAATTATTCATAAGTTTGTCCAGTGAACTACTACCATATCTCAAGAAGCTATATTTCTCCCATGATAAGCAATGGGCCTTTATTAAAGAGATGATAGATACATATCTTAGTAAGGTTTCTTAACTTTCTACAGAGAGCTTATCCACACAGATATGCCTGTAATTTGCAACACAGACCATCTGAAGTCCAGGTTCTCATTCAAGAGCTCAGCTAGGGCTTCCCTGGTGGCGCAGAGGTTGAGAGTCCGCCTGCCGATGCAGGGGACGCGGGTTCGTGCCCCGGTCTGGGAGGATCCCACGTGCCGCGGAGCGGCT
The DNA here is from genome assembly GCF_949752795.1 of Hyperoodon ampullatus. Lineage (NCBI taxonomy): Eukaryota > Metazoa > Chordata > Mammalia > Artiodactyla > Ziphiidae > Hyperoodon > Hyperoodon ampullatus. Next base: position 32,338,701 of record NC_136919.1, read on the forward strand.
GGGCCCGTGAGCTATGGCCGCTGAGCCTGCGCGTCCGGAGCCTGTGCTCCGCAACGGGAAAGGCCACAACAGTGAGAGGCCCACATACCACAAAAAAAAAAAAAAAAAAAAAAAAGAGCTCAGCTATTCCAAACAAATAAAAAACATGGTGGCAAGAATTCCCTGGTGGTTCAGTGGTTAGGACTTGGTGCTCTCACTGCCAGGGCCCCAGGTTCAATCCCTGGTTGGGGAACTAAGATCCCGCAAGCCATGTGGTGCAGCCAAAAAAAAAAAAAAAACATGGTGGCAAGCAACGATATTAATAGGGGATTGGCTGAAGCACAAGTAGTATATCCTTTTCTTTAGGTTCTCTGGGTTATCCTGGAGGAGGTCAGACCACGAGAAACATGTCAATATAAAGGACATTACTTTTGCTTCTCTAGAACTACTTTCAACCAATCAGGATTTGACATTGTCTCTCTAGCCTATTGAGAGGCTACAGATGAATCCACAGAAGTAATGGCTCTCTTAAGTGTTTAGAAAATAAAAATGAACAAAAAACTAAAAACTTGTTTTGCCTTTATCTGCTGAACGCCATGTCACTGATCATGTGTTTTACCTGTTTGGACCATCCCCAAACACACGTAGGAGCCTATACCACGCATGTCTGTATGCTATCTGAGCACATATAACAATCTGTTTCTCTTACTATGTAGGTCAGATACTAACTTAGCTGTGTGACTTCATCCCTGATTGAACAATAATAACAAAGGAGGATTGATTAATGATTCTATTCCAACTTGGAAAAGGTCATTAGTAGCACAGTTCAGAACTCCCTCCTTTGCCTTGATCTTTCAGAGAAATCACAAAAACATTGGGCTTTGTGGATTGAGAATTCTGTAAAGCTGGGAGAGATATCTAATAAAATGGAAAACAATATCAAGACTGAAAAAAAGTTGGGTAGTCTGAAATGATAAACCAATTTAAAAGATTGTCCTTGGGCCTCCCTGGTGGCGCAGTGGTTGAGAGTCCGCCTGCCGATGCAGGGGATACGGGTTCGTGTCCCGGTCCGGGAGGATCCCATATGCCGCGGAGCGGCTGGGCCCGTGAGCCATGGCTGCCGAGCCTGCGCGTCCGGAGCCTGTGCTCCGCAACGAGAGAGGCCACAACAGTGAGAGGCCCGTGTACCGCAAAAAAAAAAAAGATTGTCCTTAATACGGATAACAATAAAGTCTTGATTTAAGAATTAAAAAGTTTGTTTCACAAGTAAAATGAAGGAGAAAACCAAGACCTGGATAGACTAATACTTGTTAAAATAAAATAAAAAAAAAAGAAGTGAGGGGGTGCTGAGTGGTATTAACGTGACTTAATATAAGTAAATAACATGATTGCAATCAAAAGCTAGAGACACTAGTGCAAATATTAATTGAAGTTGACATTTAAATAAAAGTCAGCTAAATCTCCTCTGTACTACCATAACATTAACTTCATCGTTTTGGTTCAAAACCCTGTCTTTTAAAGACAGTATCAGGTACATATCTGGAGAAAGAAAATTGAGATGGAGAGGCTCTGGAAATATAGCAACAGTTGAAAGAACTGAGGATATTCAATGTGGAACAACAACAAAAAGTTCAGTGAGAGGTGGAATGTTTTTTGGAAGAGGTGAAGGATGGATTGTTTTCAGACTTTTGGAGGGCTCCCTGGTAGAAGAGCAGGTGACATTCTGCACTCCTCCAAATAGAAAAAGCAAGAGTATAAACTGTGTGAGGGTAGAAACCATGTCTTAAACATTTTTGCATTTGTGGTAAGTCCAATTACACTGGAGGTGTTATTTGATGCTCATTGAGGTATGTAACTGATGCTCCAGGAAGACAGATGCCAACATTATATAGGGAAGAACTGTACAAGACGTGAAACAAGAGTCTTTCAATAGATTGAGTGTCTTATCATTGGAAAGGTCCCAACTGTGAAGACAGTAGGGTGTAGTGGTTCAAATTAAGAATATAGGCTCTGGGATGAGGCTGACCTGGGTTCAAATTTCAGCTCCGTGAATTAGGTGTGTGACCTCAGACAAATTACTTAACCTCTTGTGGTCTTAGTTTCTGCCCATAAATTATGAATAATGGTAACTAGCTTTCAGTTTTGGTGTGATGTTTAAGTTGAGAGAATGTTTGTGAAGAGTTAGGACTGTGTCAGGAGCAATAGTAAACATTCAATAAATCATAATTATTATGTTGGCAGAAACTGTTTTACAGTCTTCCAAAAATGTTGTGGAAGGAATTCTTGCATTGGATGAGAAGTTGAATAAATGATCCCTTGGTCTTGCTCAATTCAAAAGTTCTCTGATTCTGTGATTTTTCAGCACTATTCTTTTTTATATCCTTAGCATTTTACAAATGTCTCTGGAATTGCACTTATCTCACTAAACTGAAAGCATTAAATTAAAGCAAACCTCAATCTCCTTAGTAGAAAGGATGATCTCTTCTTCATCTTCACACCTCCAAGTACCTTGCACACTGGCTGACGTAGAGTCAATAACACTATATTCGTTGTATAAATGAATGAATAATCAAACAATTAAATATTTAATTTATCTCAAAACATAGACCATATCTGCCATCTTTCAATGAAAATTTCAAGTACAAATGATTCATCCAATCTGCTTGATCAAAGTATGCTTCCTGTAACCCCAGCTAAGAAAAGCAAATGATAAAGACTATAGTTTACTTATCTCTAACCTCAGCCATTTAAGAAACCAACACTTACTTGTTGAGCACTCACTATGAGCCAGGCGTTTTTCATACATAATCTCATTTGATCTGTTCATGCAACTATGAAGTGAGTATTATTTTACCTAATTTGTAGATAAAGAAATTGAGTCTCTAAGAACTTAAAAATATTCAAGTCACACAGCTATTAGGTGATAAATATGGGATTTGAACCTCAGTCTGTTTTATCCAAATACTAAGTTGTCCCTTTTAAAATATTTTTAATTGCAAAAGCAACATGATACGTGCTTATTTTGAAAAATTTGAGCAGTTAGAAATGCACAGACTAAAATACTGAAGCCCCCCTTATAGATAATTTTTCTCCCCCTATTCCCTGCATTAATATTCTCCAATCTATAAGAAATCATCTGTGAAAGCATCCTATTAGATGCTGTTCTATGCATTTGAATGCTTATATGATATAATATATAAACATAACATTTCTAAGATAAACATAATGTATAATGTAATAATGTAATATTAAAATTAGCTTTAAAAAATAAATATGGCAATTTTTTTCATTTCATGATATACCTTGAAGATCTTGCCATGTCAATGCAAACAGATCTATCTTAATTGTGATGAAAACATAAAAACTTGTTAATAGTGCAAATTTACATGCTATAATTTATGAAATAATTCTACAATTGTTGGGCATTTAAGTAGCTTCAGATTTCTTCTATTAGAAACAATACTACAATAAATACCTTTGTGCACATATGCAAATATTTCTATAGGTTGGATTCTTAGAAGTATAGTTTTTGGGTCAGAAAGTATGAATATTTTTAATTTTGATAGATATCACCCTATTGTCCACCAAACCACTGTACAGGTTTACATTTCCACAAACTTAGTACTTGTATATACACATCAACACTGAATAGTATCAATTTTCAAAATACATTGATGATCTGATGAATGATTTTATTCACTTTTATATTATTTTATTATATTTTATCATTATATTTTACCATTATTATAATTTTCACTTCCATACTTATTATAGATAAGATGTCTTTTTAATATGTATTTTGCCCTTTTCATATGCCTTCTGTGCCTGATGATATCCTATGTTCATTTGAAAAATGTAGATTGTCTTTTTCTTATTGAATCATTGGAACTCTTTATAAATTAATTTATCTTTTGTTATATATGTGGTAAATATCTTCTCCAGGTCTATCATTTGTCTTTTAACTTTCTTCACCTACAGAATTTACTATGTAGATTAACTGGTCAATCTATGTCATTTTAGAAAATCTTTTCACACCCACGATTACAAAAATATTCCTCCATGACTCCAGTATGTTACAGTTTTGTTTTTCTGTTCTTATAATCTTAATCCATCTGGAATTTATTTTTGTACATGGTGTGAGAATGGACTATAATTATTTCCTCCCAAGTGGAGCCATTTTTCCAAAATTAAATCTAAAATAACCAATTGTTTCCAACTGATTTGAAATACTAGATTCATTATACTCTAATCCTCATGTGTATATAGGTGGTTTCAGACTTTGCATTCTTTATTGTGCTCCATTCTGTACTCTACTATTTGTATTCTATTCTTGTGCCAATACCACACTGTTTTTGTCAATGTATCGGTATAATCGTTTTGAGATATGATGAGTTAAGCTTCATCTAGTCTTATTTTTTAAATAATGTCCTCTTATAGATAAACTTTAGAATCAGTTATCCAGTTAAAAAAGAAAAGGTCATTTTGTTTTGGACTACTACAAATTTGTATATTATTATATAGAGAATCAAATTTTACCATATTGAGGCTTTTCATATAAGAATGTGATGTGTCTCCATTTTTTCCACGTCTTATAAAGTATTTTAGTAAAATTTCTAAATATCATCATATAGGTTTTATATATTTCATTGCTTATTTATTCTAGATAGGTTATGAATTTTTTAAAATTTATTTTGTTGAAGTATAGTTGATTTACAATGTTGTGTTAATTTCTATATACAGCAAAGTGATTCAGGTATACATATGTATATATATACATTCTTTTTCATATTCTTTTCCAGTATGGTTTATCACAGAGTATTGAATATAGTCCTCTGTCCTATACAGTAGGACCTTGCTGTGTATCCATTCTATATACAATAGTTTGCATCTGCTAATCCCAAACTCCCAATCCATCCCTCCCCCGTTATGATTTTTTTAAATTAATTAATTAATTAATTAATTTAGTTTTGGCTGCATTGGGTCTTTGTTGCTGTGCACGGGCTTTCTCTAGTTGTGGCGAGCAGGGGCTACTCTTTTTTTTTTTTTTTTTTTTTTGCTGTACGTGGGCCTCTCACTGCTGTGGCCTCTCCCGTTGCGGAGCACAGGCTCCGGACACGCAGGCTCAGCGGCCATGGCTCACGGGCCCAGCCGCTCCGCGGCATGTGGGATCCTCCCAGACTGGGGCACGAACCCGCGTCCCCTGCATCGGCAGGCGGACTCTCAACCACTGCGCCACCAGGGAAGCCCAGGGGTTACTCTTCATCGCGGTGCCCGGGCTTCTCATTACAGTGGCTTCTTTTGTTGTGGAGCACGGGCTCTAGGCATGCGGGCTTCAGTAGTTGTGGCACGCGGGCTCAGTAGTTGTGGCTTGCAGGCTCTAGAGCACAAGGTCAGTAGTTGTGGCACACGGGCTTAGTTGCTCCGTGGCATGTGGGATCTTCCCAGACCAGGGCTTGAACCCATGTCCCTTGCATTGGCAGTTGGATTCTTAACCACTGCACCACCAGAGAAGTCCCATGACTTTTTTTTAACTTTTCATTTGAGTGATTGGGATCTTCTATCCCCATCATATTTTCTACGACATACTCTGGGAGTCATCTACCAAGTAGGTCTCTGATCACTTCTCCCTTGCTAACAGAATCCTACTTTTACTTGGGGTCAGCAATGTGCCCATTCCCAGAGGATGAATCATCCATCTTTGGTCTAAACCAGTCATGGCGATGCAAATGATTGTGACTTTTGCTACATGCTCACAGTCCTTGGCACCCTTGCCACCAAGGCTGACCATATTCCCTAGTATTACACAATGTGTGATAGGGACTTGATACAAGTAAAGCCCCTTTGCTTCTGCTCTCCTTTCTTCCCATTTTCACGGCTGATGAGCAGGAATGACACCTGACTGGGATAACCATAATGTGGCCATGAGGCCACAAATATGAAGAGAAAAAGGTAACAACTTGAGATGATGGGGCAGAAGGAAGAAAACTGCTTAGGTCCTTGAAGAAGTTATTGGGCCACTGAACATACCAGTCAACTGCTTTCTTCCACATTCCCTTTTTAGCAAAAAAGGTTTAAACCTCGATTAATTCAGCATCCTCTAACTGAAGCTGAATGCATCCAAATCCATTTAGATATTACTGGAGTATGGGAAAACGATTGATTTTTGTATGTTTCCCTACAGAATTCTGAGTTCTACTAATTTTTAAGAGGTTTGTTTGAGAGTTCCTAATTTGCAATTGCAAATAATGACAGTTTGCAAAACTGTCATTATTTCTAATGACATATTTCTAATACTTATTCTTACTATTTCTTGAATTATTTCAAAAGCTGAGACCTTAGTAAAATGTTGAATTGTATCCGTGGATAAGAGGTATTTTCCTTTTCAATTCCTGACCCTAATGGGAATGCTTCTCATATGTCAGTAGCAAGATTTTGCTGTATTTTTTGAAACATAACCTGATAATAATTTTTAAAAATATCATTCTAGTCATGGATTAATAAAAATTCAATTTTGTTTTTCTTTTTTGCTTTTTTTAAATCAGAAATAGGTATTAAATTTTATCAACTATAGTTTAGCGTCTATCAAGTTTATCACATTATAATTCTACTGTGTTCAGTTAATGTAATGCATTATTATCAATAGATATCCTGGTTTTGATCATCCTTGCTTTTCTAGGATAACCTTCTTTACTCATGGTGAATCATTTCTTTCATATGCTGGATTTTTAAATTTCATATGTTGGATTTTATATAAAACATTTTATACTGGAGCTTTGCATCTATATTTACAAGTCATATTCTTATAAAATTTGATGTATTTGGTTTTCTTTGTTGGATTGTGGGCTGACAGAGTAACACTAGACACAAAGAATGAGTATAAACTCTTTAAATAGCCTAGGACTTTTATGTTTAAAATTTCTGCATTTAAAAAAATTTTCTATGAATATCTATTACTTAATAATGAGTTTAAAGATAAATACATAAATACATACATATATTTTATAAACAGGAATTATCAGTTTCTATAAGGTGTACTAGAATTTACCTAGTACTCTGGTGTGGGGTTTGGGGATTTAGCTATGTTTTTTCTTTTCATGTGATAATTGGTCATTTTTCTTTTCTTCTTCCTTTTGAGTCAATTTTCATTATTATATAGATTTTTGGAAAATTATTCTTTTCACCTGGGAATTTTAACTTTATTGATACAACATTCTTTTTTTTTTTTGGCTGCACAGCGAGGCATGCGGGATCTTAGTTCCCCAACCAGGGACTGAAACCGTGCCCCCTGCAGTGGAAGCATGGAGTCCTAACCACTGGACTGCCAGGGAATTCCCTATAATATTCTTATAACTTTAAAATCTCTTCTGTGTCTGTAGTTATGTCTCTTTCCTTATCTTAATATTATGCATTTGTGTTTTCTTTTTCATCTGACTTATCTGATTTTTGGTTGATAGTTTAATTGGTAAAGTTTACTTGTTAATTTTCATAGAATTCCGCTTTAGCACTCAATGATTTCTACTTAAAAAATTATTTTTAGCTCTTTCAACTGAGTATTTGTGGATTTTAAATATTTTGTTTTCTAACTAATACATTTAGTGATATTAATTTCTATTTGACTGGGTCATATCACATAAGTTTTGATATCTTGTATTCTCTCTATTTTTGCTATTTAAAATAGTCTATATTTCAGTCTGGTTTTCTTTTTAACCAAAAGTTATTATGAAAGTTTTATAGTATATAGTTTGTGTATGTGTATGTTTCTGTCCTTTGGAGTTTATTTATAGTTTTATTGCATTCTGATCTGTATTCTGCTTTCAATATTTATTGAGTTTTTAGAGCTTTTATTTTTGTGGCTGAATGACTGGCCAATTTTTGTAAATGTTCTATGGGTACTGGAAAAGAATATCAGGCACACAGTTCTATGCATATATCTATGACCAAGTTTAATGAATATGTATTCAATTCCTCTATATCCTTTTGTATTTGGGGGCCACTTAATTTGTCATTTTTGTTGAGGCATTGTCAAAAATCTACAATTATCATTATAGTTTTGTAAACTTTTTTTTTTGTAGATATGACAGATTATACTTCATATATTTTAAAGCTGTATTATCAGGTACAAAAAATGGTAAATTATTCCTTTTAACAACTAAATTTTTTTTTTCAATTTAGTATTTTTGGTCTTGAATTTTATTTTGTCTACTATTGCCATGTTTTCTCCTTCTTTCTTTTTGATAGTACTTAACCTGATTTCTGATTACTCCTTTTGATTTTCAAATATTTCTGGTCACTTACTTTTATTTATGACTTATTTAAATAGCTGTTTGCTTTTTCTGTTTCTTAGACTATCTTGTTGTTTAACACCTCTTTCCACAAACTGACAGATTCTGTGACCCTCAGATTTAAAAAAGGATATAGAGGAATTGTACAACCCATTTAATAAATTTGATTAAAGTTTATGGTTATTTCTTTGGTTTATTTGTATGAGAGTTTCTATATCTTAATAGAGAAACTTCATCCATTAACATTTATTCTGAAAATGGACATGAATATATTAACCAGACGGCTTTATTTCTGACATCTTATTTCTAACATTGTCTTTGTGTCTTCTCTTTTCATTTCTTCTTATTTGTTTATACCTTTTTTCTTATATTTTTCTTTTACTGCCTTAATTGAATTTTCTTGTTCCTCTTTGCTTTATGAATTTTGAAGTCACTGCTCTATTACCTTAACTGATTTCTTTTTTTTTTTGGTCTTTTAAAAAAATTTTTACTGAAGTACAGTTGATTAACTGATTTCTTTTTTTTTTTTAATATTTATTTATTTGGTTGCACCAGGTCTTAGTTGTGGCAGGCGGGCTTCTTAGTTGCGGCTCGAGGGCTCCTTAGTTGTGGCTTGTGGCATGTATGTGGGATCTAGTTCCCTAACCAGGGCTCGAACCCATGTCCCCTGCATTGGCAGGTGGACTCTTAACCACTGCTCCACCAGGGAAGTCCTGATTAACTGATTTCTTAGTGAGATGAAACAAAGTTGAATGGTGAAGAGTAGTGTAAGACGTTAGACTCAGAGTACTGAACCTAACTATATTAAGGAAAAAGCTGATGTAAAGTTTTGAATGAATTTTTAATCCACTAATGTGCCTATAATTTTGTGAAATGATAAAGCCACCATTTGGGGGCATGAGCTAAACAGTAACCTGTGCACTTTTTGAGGGAATTTGGACTGAGTTATGTATAGAGAAATTTCACTCAAATATTAAAAAAAATCTAAACAATACTGTGATCTTTTTCAGGTTAAAGGGGGAAACCTGATAATAAAAGAGTATATAAGAACCAAGAATAAAACTGACACACATCTCCTAATGTAGACAGATAAATGGAAACAAACGGATAGTCTAGAACATTATGTCACTACATACAAAATTGTAGTGTGCAATAAAGGTGACCTTTCAATTACTTGGGTAAAGGAAGGATGCTTTTTTTTTTTTTTCAGAGTGAACAAAAGACTTTATTTTTGAAAAGCAGATAACACCAAAGTACTATGTAGTATCCATAGTCATTGCAAAAATAATTACTGGAACTTTCAAAACATCAAATGAATAAGCTGAATCAATGGGTTATGACTATAATTTTCAACTAATATACAGATTTTCGATCAAGGCCTAGGCTTGATTTCTACATAATATTATTCACATGCGTTCCCTGTGCCTATTTATTATCAAAACGGGAACTCTTGAAAGTTGAGCCCAGCTTTGTCTTGATTTCAAAGATGACACAGCAGCGAACCGAGAACTCTGGCTTGCTGCTTCAGTCCTAGAAATCATGTCTTCAGATGTTATACAACAAATTTATTTCTGAAAAATAAAATCCAGACTTCAGTTGCCTTTGAAACAGTCAGGTCCCCGCACTTTTCAGCACCATGGTACTTAGACGTGCTCAAACACCCTTTCCTTTGTCTTTCCAAATATCCACCAGGAACCCAAAAGGGGACCCTCTTTAAGAGTTCCATTATGGAGGTCTTTTAGGAACCACACTAAACCCAAGTGAAAGCAGTGGATGAAATTATCCCCATTACTTTTTCTGTTAAGGCAAAAAAAAAAAAAAAAAATGTGACAGTGCATTGGCAAATGGGAAAATGATACCAGTCATATGGATAAGGAAAACGGTTCTAAAAATCCCTCCTTTCAAAATTATGTTCAAAGGTGTTTAAGACCAAAAGGAGGTCACAAAAATGGTTAATACAAACAATTCCTCTACCAAAAAAAAAAAAAAGCCCTTTGTAGAAAGTGGCTGAGGATCTGGTCCAAAGAAGGCGGATCAGTGTAAAGATCCAGCCTTCTATTCCAAGCCTGCGTTTATGACCTCATGGCTTTGTGTCTGATGGGTGTGAATAACCCCTCCCTGTACTTAAAAACGAATTAAGAAATTAAAGTGAATTTGTGTGCTATTTAAAAGCCTGCAGTTGCAGAATCTGAGAGCCAAGCCCTCAGACTGTAAGGCAAGATTTTTGTCATCAGAAGTGGAAACAGATGGCTATGACGGTAGGCACTAAAGGTTGGTTCAGCCGTACTGGGGCCAGAACAGCTTCAAAAATAAGGCAATCTGGGGCTTCTCAGTTTGAGACCACCAAGAGAAAGGCCCACTGAGGCAAAAAAAAGAAGCCAGCCAGTGGCAAATCACCAGAAGATACTCAGACTGGACAATGATCACAGTTGGATGGGATGACTTGGGGTCACAGATGGGGAGGCAGGAAACCCTTGAACCAGCACTCAAGGAGAATGTCTTTGCATGTCCTGTGCACGACACCAAGCAGCAATTTCTGGGGTTTGGAGGTGTGTTATTTTTGCGATATTTTCCCCCCAAAAGAAGACACGAAGGTGGAGACCCTGGAGAGATGAGACCACCAAAATGGAGCCTTCACCAGGGGCGGAGCTGGGTGAGAGTCAGAAAGGCCTTCCTGCAGCACACGGCTCCCTTCAGGTCTGGCTGAGTCCTACAAACGCTTGTAGGTGCCCAGGAGAGCTTTGCAGTTGGGACAGTAGTGGTCCACATCCTACAGGGCGTCCACACAGAAAGGGATGAAGCAGCAGCCCGCCATGAACCCCAACAGGCACAGGCTCCGGCAGGAGAGCCAGGTGAGGGCGCTGGCATTATAGGACAGCTGAGTCACGATCATCTTGTTGCAGGAAGGACAACACATCTGGACCGTGCAGTCGAAAAAGGAGATGGGCTGCTGCACGCGGACTGTCTGCACAGCAATTGCATTGGCATTGGGGGCAGGCACTGGCTGGGTGTAGTACGCAGGCGGATTCATGCCCTTCCCATCCGGGCCCATCATGAGCCCCGTGGCCGGCCCAGGAAGTGTGGGGTAGTAACTGTTAACAGAAACTGTCTCTTCATAGGACAGGGGCGCAGTCGGCACCGAGGAAGGTCTCGCAGCCGCCTGGTAGGATCCTGGAGCAGACATTTTACCGCCGCCTGCGCAGCCAGTCAAGCCGGGAGGTCTCAGGAAGGATGCTTTTTAAATAATGCTGAGACGATTTAGTTAATGATTTGAAAAACAATTAAGTTTAACCCCTACCTCATATCACATATTAAAAAATAAATTGTACATAGTTTGTAGAGTTAAATGTGAAAATAAAAATCTTGGAGTTAGTAAAAACACAACAAATATGTAAATGAATAGTTGTCCTATTAGGGGGCTTGAAAGTATAAACTATACCAATGATAGAAAGCATAGAGAAAATGATCAATAAATTTAAACATAAAAATTTTAACTTTTAGGTATCAAAAAGCATTATTATTAAAGTTAAAAGTAAATAAAAACTAAGAAAAATATTTTATTACATATTAGGAGTTAATATTCTTAATCTATAAAGTGAACATCACAAGTCAATGTAAAGGTACACACACAAAATGCACATACACAAAAAAATAAGCAAAGAGGGCTTCCCTGGTGGCGCAGTGGTTGCGAGTCCGCCTGCCCCGGTGCAGGGGACACGGGTTCGTGCCCCGGTCTGGGAGGATCCCACATGCCGCGGAGCGGCTGGGCCCGTGAGCCATGGCCGCTGAGCCTGCGTGTCCGGAGCCTGTGCTCCACAACGGGAGAGGCCACAACAGTGAGAGGCCTGCATACGCAAAAAAAAAAAAAGCAAAGAACATAGACTATCAAACCACAAAGGGAGAAATACAGACAAGAAAGACAGAGAATAATACTAATTCTCTCTGTGTTTTGGGACTAGATATTCTTTTATTTTTCTGTATTTGCTAAATAATCAGGAAATATATCTAGAGATAGATAGATAAATGAAAAAAACATATTACTATGTCATCTTGGGAGTTTAATACTTGACAATGAGAAAGATGATGCTATCTGGAATCAGAAGTCCTGAGTTCAAGTCCAAGTGCTTGTTGAATGATCTTGGGCAAAGTCACTGGACTGCTTTGAGCCTTGGTTTCTCCAAATATAAAACAGAAGAAATAATCTTCATGTCATAAACTGCTGTGAAGAATAGATTTTAAAACTGTACATGGGAAAGGCTTTGTGAGATCATTACAGATGCCAGAGGTTCCTATTTCTGATCCAGTGCGTTAAGGCTTTTCCCAGCCTCCGAAAAAATCTGTGCATCTTCTCTTACAAATACCATATCCCTTTGCCTGATGAGGGTTCATGTTCCTGAGTTGTTGTTCAGGTGACAGTTCACCTGTGATGCCTTGGATTTTGCAGTCTCCTCAGTGGATGGGACAGGAGCATCTACTAGATCCTGACTATAGTCAAATGGAACTGTAATAACAAGCACTATTGCTTTCCTTCTTCCATGTTATATGCTTTATCATTCAGTTCTAGTATACACAGAGTTAATTTGATAACCAAGTTGATACTATAATTCCATGTTCATGATATTTAAAAAGTCCTTACTAATTTCAAATTCAGGGCTCTGTTGTAAGTCAAATGAGAGCACCAGCCTATCTCTCTTCTCAATCATAGGAATAATTCCTTTGTGAATGCTGCATGATATAGAGTGAACACAAAAGGGCCAGAACAATGAACTTTTCTTCTTTCACATGATCCCTGATAAGTAGAATAGTGCTATGTTTCTCCATTTATATCTCTATATGAAATAAAAGCAGAATTATAATTTTCCAGGTGAAAAAAACCTTACGCCACCTTTGTTCTTTGTTTTTTCTTTCCTGGTCCTAAGCCTATAAAAACCCTTTTAGAGTGAAAGATGAAAAGGAAAAGGTGAAGGAAAACCCTAAACATTCCCAAGGAGCAGAAGATGTTGATATATGAAGACCACAATTAGCTGTTTTGCTAATCCTCTGGGTTAGAAAAAAAGATGAAATGAACTGAAAGTCATCAAAATAATTTAGAGAAAGCATAAAAATTATTTACTGGTTGACTAAGCCGTTAATTATTGTTGGTCATGTAAAGTACAGTTTCTCATTTCTGGGAAACCTTAGAAAGGAAGGGAGAGAGGGAGGAGGAAGAGAAGGAGGGAAGGAAAAAAGAAGGTAACTGAGTTTTTGGTTTACTACCAGCTCAAGGAAATCTCTTTTGCTAGAAGAGCGGAAATTGCCATAAAGAGGAACTGGGTAGGTCTGGATCTTCAATACCTTAGTCTGTAATTCTGGGCAAATCACTTTTCCTTGAGACCATTTTCTCATCTGGAATAGATCAGTGGTTTTCAAATTGTGCTCCAACAGAACAGTGCTGATCCAGAAGCTAGACCAATGAACAATGGTGATCTCTATACAATTCACAGAAAAAAGAAGTAAAATAAAATGCTCCGCATTTGCTATAGTTTACTTATTTACATTTATTATAACAATTCCGCATTGTATGGATTTTTCTGAGCCTATACAACCATTTCTTGGATTTGAGATATCAATAAAAATTTTTTCTCGATTTTAAGATTTTCTTTTCCACTTTTAGAAAACCTTTGTAATGAGAACTTACTGTATAGCTCAGGGAACTCTACTCAATGCTCTGTGGCGACCTAAATGGGAAGGAAATCCAAAAAAAGGAGGGGATATAGGTACACGTATAGCTGATTCACTTTGCTGTACAGTAGAAACTAACACAACATTGTAAAGCAACTATACTCCAATAAAAATTAATTTAAAAAAAAACAAAAAAAATCCTTTGGCCCTACTGCCACATGCCTGGTGGCTGAGTTTTAGCAAATGACAAAGTGAACTAACTAACAGAAACAAATAGTAATAGGAGAACTTAGATACAATTAGTCATACTTAGGTTTTTTATTTTAAATGATCACTGTTGATTTTAAAGATTTGTTTAAATATAATGAATTTCTTTTGTTATGTGTACATATTCTGGTTTTGATTTCCTGGACTAGATACCTAACTCTTTTTTTAAAAAAAATAAATTTACTTATTTATTTATAATTTTTGGCTGTGTTGGGTCTTCGTTGCTGCACAGGGGCTTTCTCTAGTTGCAGCCAGCAGGGGCTACTCTTCGTGCATGGGCTTCTCATTGCCGTGGCTTCTCTTGCTGCAGAGCACGGGCTCTAGGTGCACGGGCTTCAGTAGTTGTGGCTCGCAGGCTCTAAAGCTCAGGCTCAGTAGTTTTGGCGCACAGGCTTAGTTGCTCTGTGACATGTGGGATCTTCCCGGACCAGGGCTTGAAGCCGTGTCCCCTGCACTGGCAGGTGGATTCTTAACCACTGGGCCACTAGGGAAGTCTGATACCTAACTCTTGACTCCAAATTTAGGGCTCTTCACCTCACCTATGTCACCTCACAGTAAAGCTATAAGAACATAGATCAGGGACTTCCCTGGTGGTCCAGTGGTTAAGAATCCATGCTTCTAATGCAGGGGACACAGGTTCGATCCCTGGTGGGGGAACTGAGATCCCACATGTCATGCCCTGTGACAAAAAAAAAAAAAGAAAGAAAGAAAAAAAAGGACATAGGATTTCCCTGGTGGCGCAGTGGCTGAGAGTCCGCCTGCCAATGCAGGGGCCACGGGTTCGTGCCCCGGTCCGGGAAGATCCCACATGCTGTGGAGCGGCTGGACCCGTGAGCCATGGCCACTGAGCCTGCGCGACTGGAGCCTGTGCTCTGCAACGGGAGAGGCCACAACAGTGAGGGGCCTGCGTACCGCAAAAAAAAGGACATAGATCATAATATTAGCTAGCAGTTACAAATTTTCATGTTCCTTATATACATTTTAAAAAAATCCTCATAACCACAACACTGTAAATCAACTACACTCCAATAAAAATTAATTTTAAAAAATCCTCAGCAATCCTGTAAGTATTTAATTATACTTCTTTTACAGATGTGGAAACTGATGCATGGAGCCCAAGGTCATCACTCATAAGAGCAGGAGCTGGAAACTAGTAAGTAGATGTTCGTTATTAGAGCTGGATTTGTCTTTATTATAAACATTAAATCAATAAATACTCACTTAAAATACCACCTTGAAAAACATCAGAAAGATACTAAAAAATAAACTTGTTCTGCATTCCAGACACTTAAAAGAACATGTAGCCAATGAGTAACTTTTGTGAAACACTGTTTTTAGCAGCTTGCTGGGAAAGCACACCCCAACATAATAGACAGAAGAGAGTATATATAGACTCTCCTGAAAGGGCAACTCACATGAAATCTACAAGGGGTCAGTCATGGGTGATGCTTGGTGGATGCAAAGTCAAGGTAACCTTGGTGCTGGAAGTTATTACCCAAAATCTGTACTAGAAGCATTGAACTCTGGGTAAAGGCTGTTTGTGGAATCGAATGTATGCAAGGATTTCAAGGTGTGTGCATTTTCAATAATGATTAATAAAACCGCACAGTTAAAATTTTTGTTTTTTACAAATTAGACAAACGTTTGGTTTGGTCAGTCTTTATGATATAAAAGAAATCTTGTGCTAGCAAAGTTTATTTGGGAGTTCTAAATCTTTTTCTTTCTAATTGCAAGAGAGAGATTCATTGTACAAATGTTTAAAAATCTAAGAAGCCACAGTGGAAAAAAATATATAATGTACCCATAATTACATCACCTAGAAAAAATTACATCACCTGGAAAAAACTACCGTTAACACTTTGATTATACTTTTAAAATTATTTTTCAATGCCTAGATGCACACACACGTTTACAAATATGAGATAGTGTTATACATATTGTTTTGAAATCGATTTTCCCCTTATCAAAAAATCATGTAAATATTTCACTATTATTTAATATTTCTTACAGAATTTGATAGCTATATAACTTCCTATTACATAGATGAACATAATTTCTTTAACCAGTCACTTGTTGTGGGGTATTAATGCCACAGGGAACTCCCTTGTACAGAAGTTTTTGATGACAGTTATTAATATTTCCCAAGTCAAGTTTTAAAAGTTAAATTCCTGGGGGGCTTCCCTGGTGGCGCAGTGGTTGACAGTCCGCCTGCTGATGCAGGGGACACGGGTACGTGCCCCGGTCCGGGAAGATCCCACATGCCGCGAAGCGGCTAGGCCCATGAGCCATGACCGCTGAACCTGCGCGCCCGGAGCCTGTGCTCCTCAACGGGAGAGCCCGCAACAGTGAGAGGCCCGCGTACTGCAAAAAAAAAAAAAAAAAAAAAAAGTTAAATTCCTGGGTTAAAGACTTCTAATACATCCAGAAAGATTGAAACTTTTCGTATTTCCACTAACAGAGAACTAGAGGGTCTATTTTTCCATATCTTCAACAACTGAGAATTATATATACTCTTAACAACTGGGAAATATAAATATACATATACATACATATACAGTATATATTTCTGCTAATTTTTTAGGTGTAAAAGAGTATCAGAGCTTTCATTCACATATTTGATGAAGATAACCTTTTTTCATATGGCCCAAAAGAAAATTTCCTTTGATAGTATTTGGCAATATTTTTGAGATTGTATGGAATTCTAGATTTCAAAACATAACAGTAGAAATTGGGAGAACTGGACTTTAGTCTTCCTTACACTATTAGCGTCAGAAGACCTTAGGTTAAATCATTCAATCTCTTTGGCCCTAAATTTCCTTTTGTATATAAAATGTACTCAAAATACTCACTCAAATCTTCCTATTGTCCCTGTAAAAAAGCAAATTAAATTATCTTTGTGAAAAACAGATACTGTGACACAGTTTTATTAGCAATATTAATAAGATCTTCAAGACATATTTATAATTACCAGACACATAAAAGTGGGTTCTATCATTTAACTTTAAAATGTTTTGAAATACTAAAACAGATAATTGACAATTCAGTTCAAACAAAGCAGTCAACTCCATCTTGTGTGTATATATGTATATGCACACACATATATGTATATATGTGGTTTATATACTTATATAACTTATATAGATCACTTATAAGTTCTACATTTCCTAAACTTTTAATAAGTCAATTTACTATTGACACGCTGGTATATTTCCTTTGAAAGTGATTTCTGAGTGTGTGCATTATGAAAAAATAATCAGTGATCATAACTTTATGTCTAGGTCTTTTACCTAGCATGAGGCCATTTTTCTATTTAATTACAAAATGTTTGTAAATAATTTTAAGCTGCCTAATATGTCATAGTGGAGATTTATTATTGACTAACCATTCCTCTTCTCCTAATCACAAGTTATTTTCAATTGTTTACTTTACCTCTGTCATTTTTTTGTGTAAATCTTTTCTACATTTTTGACTGTTTCCTTAGGGTAGATTCTAAGAGGAGGAATTAAGGGAACAAAAAGTGTGAACATTTTAAGACTTTAAATATATATTGTTAAATCGCACTTAAAAGACTTGTGCTAATGTTTAATTCCTCTAAGTATATATAATGAAAAGGCTTACTTTGGGGCTGTGCTAGCCACCACTAGACCATACAATTTTCTCTTAGTTTTTAAATTATAAAAGGGATTCCTGTTTGTACATAAAAAAATAACTCAAACACTTTCTTTTTCACCTTTCTCACTCCTTACCATTAAGAGTTTGGCATGTATACTATCAGACTAGTTTTTTAATCCCAAATCTTTTTTCTTTATTCTAATTTTAATAATATATTTATTTTGATGTGTATTAAAATTTATATATTAATAGCCCATCAGACTTGTGATTTCATTAGTTATATTACTTTTGATGGAGCTAAGATTTTTTTAAGTTCATTTAAAAATAATATATGTTAAGTAAATAACAGTACAAGTAGTATGGAAGCATGTCAAAAAAAAAAATCTTGAAGGTGATATCAGAATGATAACTTTAGGAAACTGCATGGAAGCATAGCTTGTAGAGCTGACTGCCTTTGACCAGCTCTGTGTTCCTGACTAGGTCACATCCCCTCTCTGGGCTTCAGTTTGAATGCAACTAGTAGGAATCTGGAAATACTGGTCTGTCTGCTAGACGGGATAAAAAAATAGACAATCCTTCAGTTGAGTCTTTCTTACGAATTTTGGTTAATCTAATCATAGTTGATCTAACACAGCTCTTTCTTCCTAAAAAGATCTTCTCTAGTTAGAATTTCATGTTAAATTATGAGTTAAGGCAAGACACTGGCTTTAAATTATTTTAACACAATATTACTTCCTACTAACTCTATAGTATGAACAAAAATGTTCAAATTAATCATAGTCTCCTTATTGGCCAAAGTCCTGTATTGCTTTTGAGTGAGTAAAAATCTAAAGTTCTATATAAATCCATATAATGGCATTTTAAAGCTAGTGGTTCCTGAAGTAGATCATGCATTTAGACTTTGACTCATCTTCTCTTATTCATCTTTGTATCCCTGGTATTCAGCCGAGTATGGCATATTGTAGATGCTAAACAAATATTCAATGGTTAATGGACATTCCGCATGAATGGTCCATATTACAGTAACTAGTTTGATAGAACTGTAAATTTAACTTCTACCTATGGGCAAAAGACTTAAAAAAATTTTTTTTTAGAACATTGCTATTGAAACATCTTCTTTGGTACTCAAAGGTATGCGTACAAAGATTCATACAGGGGAAGTTTAATATAAGTTATCGCAATTTCTGTTCCTTTGGGAGCTGTTCAGAATCATGAATTATCCACGTTTGTCTTCTTTCAGTCACTTCTCCCTAGGTGTGGACAGTAGTCAACTAGTTACATATGTTTAGGTTTGGGTTTATGAAAATATATTGATTTTTCGGTAAGGGATCAGAAAGAAGGTGTGTTAGTGACTTCACTTTTTTGATATCTGGAGAGTCCATAATTATCCAATTTTAAGTCTTAAAAAAACCTTTTCAAGGACTAGTCATTTCCAACAACAGTAAAAGATCTCAAAAATTCAAAATAAATAGCCCATTGAAAATAACTCAAAGAGTAAAAAGACTATATTGCATGGCATGGGAAATTAGTTTTACATAGGAAGGAAAATACCACCAAGTTCAAGAGGTGTGTGGTCAAATGTTTAAAGATGGAATAATTAAGACTTCTGAAAAGGCCATACTCTGTATTCATCTACTCTTTGTTTTGCTAAAATCATCAGCCTGAACAGTTTTGCAACTGGAATTTAGAAAGTGGGATTATAAACTGGAATTTTTTTTGCATAGTTTTCAGGAAGCAGGACTTTCCCTTTTTCATATGATATAATGTAAATATTGAAACAATGACATTAAAACATCTATTCACTCTTGTTTCAGTTGACATTCTATCTTTTTAATGTAGCCTCTGGACCAACTCTTCCTTCTTTCCATGATTCCTTCCTGTAGGGGATAGAAGTCCCCTTTCCCCCCATAAACACTTTTGAGAGGTCTGGACACTTTCCTTTCCTAACCTTTAAAAACCAAAATGATTTATAGACTATCCCTATCCTGCTAGAGTTGGGCAAGTAAGTGGATCATATTTGCATGGGTCACTCTGATTATAGGACTCCACTGTTTCTTGAACTAAAATTGCAAGATTCATTATTCTATTAATGCTCATAAAGTCACTCTTTTGATGAGCCATAATTTCCCTTTATGAGGAGTCTGTATGCCAGTCACCCATGATAAGGGAGAAGAAAGTCCAGACTTCCCACGTATTCATACTTCCTGGAACATTAACAAAGTCTTGAAATCCCATATGACTCCAGGGGAATAATGGCATAGGGTACAGTAACAAAAGGCAAATTTCACAGAGCCAATGTGTCCCCACGAGACTTGCCTCACATTGTTGCCTGTGTACAAAACCTAAGCTTTTCCATTTTAATTAAAAATTTTAGAAATTAACCCTCCTGGTGGAGAAGTTAACCCAACGAGGCTTGTATTATCTTTGTGAATATTCTTAGGGAATGAAACAGCAGGAGGTGTGAACTTTCTCCTGTATATCTTAATGGTCCGCTAATGGCAAAGCATAATTACAGTTACTTAAGTGCCAAGTTTGTCAAGGTTTTCACTAAAACCTTCAGCCACATCACTTTCCTTGAGTGACCTAGCTTTTATTTATCCAAATGCCTTCGTATCATTTGAAAGAAAGCTACCCCCAATCAAAACAAGCAGGCAAACAAAAAGCCCACTCCCCCACCATGTTTATTTCTTTCATGTTAATTTCTTTCCATTATCTTAGATGGAGAGTTAAGACACTTGTGACTTCAAAAAAGGTCGAAAAATGTGTGTATGGCATCGTTAACTGAAATTTTAGCCCTCCACATTCAAAAAGCAGGGCTATGCGGGAGTTTTGCAGTAGTTTGCTTCACGGCTTTGGTAAGTCAATTTGCCTCTAAACCAGAAGATGGTCTTCTAAAGACTGTCCTGTATTTGGAATGGAAACTCAGCCATTGTACCTTTCGCCCAAGGCACCCCCTTGAGAAACCCGAAAGCCACCTATCTCCCCCATCGGTCTCTGGATCTCCTCGCTGCCTTTGTCCCTTCTAGACGTGGAGGCTTGGAAAGGAGGTTTAGTTTCCAAGGATTGGAGCGTTTGAAGGGCGGGGCCATCTCCAAGTCCATCTCCCCTTTTTGTCCCCTTCTCCTGGGACGGGAGGGAGGAGCCAGGTCCCCCCGCGGCCGGTTCGGGAGCTCTCTATCACGGTCGCTCGAGGTGAGTCTGAAAGGGCGGCAGCCCGTTTAATTGCAGCGCAAGGTTAATTTCTTGAGTTCACCGCAGTCGGTCCGCCAGCCGCTTCCCCGGTCTTTGCCAAGTGGGTTTATGAGGTCTGAGGCGTGTTGGGGCGCGCTCACGTTCTCGCGAAAGGCTCCTCCCCAGGGCTCATTCCCCGACTGCGGGAAGCCCTTTGGTGCCCCAGGAGTCTTGGGTTTCCTCTGACCTCGTAGCTTCCTCCTCCCTCCGCACCGCCGGGTTCCCCGCGCCCCTGCCCCCTGCCCCCGGGGAAGGGCGGCCCCCATCTTAGGACTTCCGACCCAAGCCAACCAGAAGGAACCTTCACGTCGATGAAGATTTTATCACAGCCTCCAAAACCCAGCAGTAATAGAAGCTTTCAACCTGAAATACGATTGTTACTTTCCCGGTGCAGAGCTTGACAGAAAAAGTCAGCTTTTTATTAAAGACAAAGAGGTAAATTATCAGCCGGGGCAGTGAAGGGACGGTGGAGACCTGGCGTGCTTCCTCTCGGTGCCACGAGGAATTTATGGGGGAGCGGCGGCCAGGGCTCAGACACCCCTGGGGTCCCGGGGGGGGGAGCTCGGGGCAGAAGGACTATCCCCAGGTCCTTCCAGGCACCTGGACTGGGAGCCCTCCCAAGTCTCTTCAAAGCCAGGGTCATTTCAGTCCTGAACAGCCTTACCGTCTTCCTCTCTCCTTTCTTCTTTCTCTTCTTGCTTTGACTCCTGTTTCCCTTTCGCCTCTGAGCTTTCTCCTCCTGGTTCTCCTCTCCCTACTTTTTCTCTTCCCTCTCCTCGCTTTGCCTCTCCCTCCCCCTCCTTTCTCCTCCACCGCACGCGTAGTGTCATTTATTTATTTATTTATCACCCCCGCCATCAACACCCTTTTAGGGCTCCCAAGCTTTTCAATGTGAGTGGGAGGAGAAAAGGGCAGGAAGTGTTGACTGGAAGGGGGTGAAATCGTGTCTCTGGGTGAGAGATTCTGCCCCGGAATAAACGATTGGGGAAAAGCTTGGAAAAGGATTCCGATCTGTTTATAAAACCCCGCTGTCTGGTGGGAACCAACTCCGCGCGCGTCTCCTCCTCCCCTTCATTGTGTGGGTTTACGGGGATATCTTCCCGGACTGTTGTTGGGTTTGCGGGGGAGGTTGTGAGTATTACAGAGGACAGTCTTGCCCTGGATCCTCCCCACCGCGCCTTCGCCACCGGATGCGCGCTCCCCAATGCAAAGGAATCCAGCAACATCCCCCAATTCAGACGCGGACAAAAGAAACTTTAATTAAGGTCTCTGCCCCGCGCGCTGCGTGTTTCTCTCTCCCGAGGCTGTTGATGTCCAGCTCGAGGATGCGAGAAATAGAAATGGTACAAGCAGCCCATGCCCTTGAACCTCAATTGCTTCTGACTTGCTATATTGATTTTTTTATACTGTAGGCACCACCCCCCGCCCCCTCCCCACCATCAGATTAAAGCCTTAGGAGACGTTAGACCTAGTGAGAGAGGAGGGTAAACCCACTCCTTTGCAAAACAAATAGTTCAGAACGATTTGTGGGAAATTACACTAAATAAAAATTCAAGGTGTGAAAGCTTCATCTTGGCTCTCTTGTCTTCAACACCATGACACCTTATCATTAGGAGCTCTGATTGTTACTTTCCGAGCCTTTAGATGATCAGCCAGAAAGTGCAAGCAACGCGGGGCTGGAGAGTGTAAAGTTATTCAAGTAGGCTTTTTTTTTTTTTTTTTTTTTTACCCGTTTTGGTGCGCCGTCAAAACACTTAACAAGTTAGGAAAAGAAAGTGGTGGTTCCGAGGCTCAGAATGATGGGTTCTTTCCTCCCCCACCCCCCTTACCATATCAGAAAAGAAATAAAATGCACAATGAGCCTTTATTTCGGAGGAGAAGACTTCAAAATACGTGTCAGTAATGGACAATTTGAGCTTTTCACTGGAGATACACCGCAAGCTGGAAAGGGATTAAAAAGCCCCACGTGGTTGATCTGGGTTTAGACTTGCAACCTCTAGTTCCCAATGTGTGTTCTTTGCAAAGATTGGCCTCTAGATGGATGCGTGCGAGGGACTCTCTGGGGCCGGGGCTCGGCGCCTCGGGCAGGGCTGATGGGAGCGCTATGAGCGACCGGGCAGGGTCCTCACTGGGGGCTTCCTCTGCCGGCCGGGGCGGCCGGGCGCCTCCGGGACGCGAGCGCGCACGCCTCAGCCCGGCCGCCGCGCTCCTCGCACCGCCTTCTCCGCAGGTCTTTATTCATCTCATCTGCCTCTTCCCCTTCTCCTCCTCCTTTGCCTCCTTCTCCTCCTCTTCCTCCTCCTCCTCCACCACCACCACCACCTCGTCCTCCGCCACCGCCTCCTCTCGCGTCTCACTGGCCTGGCTCTGTGTTGCTCTGAGTGACAAAGACAATGTCCCAGCCTTAACTTTGCAACCACCTTGCCTCCTTCTGGGGTTCAGCGGGGCGGGGGGGGCGGGCGGGGGGGAGGGGGGACAGCAGCCGCAGCCTCAGCATCTCCTCCACCTTCTCCTGCTCTTCTCAGCTCTTGGATAATTCTTCCTCCCCCCCCCCCCTCCAGCCCTTTCCTCATTTCTTTCTTTCTTTCTTTCTTTTTTCTTTCTCTCTCCTGCGCGTTGTTGTTGTTATTAGAAAGGCTTCGCGCACCCCCTGGTGCTCCGGCGTTTTGTGTGGCAGGAGAAGATTGTCTGCCTTCTCTCTTTCTGTCTTGCTTTCTCTCTCCCTCTGGTTGCTCATTATTCAGAGAGAGACACAGAGGGAGGGAGAGGGAGAGAGAGAGAGAGCGCGCGAGGGAAAGGGAGAGGAGAGAGAAGAGGAGAGAGAGAGAGAGAGAGGGAGAGAGTGAGAGGGAGAGGGAGGGAGGGAGAGAGAGGGAGAGGGAGAGAGAGACGGATATCTCAGGTCATCTGCAGCTGCAGCGAGTCTGAAGAGCCGAGGAAGGCAGGGAAGATGGCGATCCTCCATTGCTGAGACCCGGCAGAAGCACATGAGACTCCCAAACAACTTCCACAACAATAACCCGAGCAGGAAGAGGAGAAAGAGAAAAAGGATAAGGAGGCGGTGGGGCTGGAGAACCCGAAACACCTCCCGGCGCCGGGACGCTTCTTCAGTAAGTTACTGCAATTAACCAGCACCTCGGGGTGGTCCGAGTGCTGCGGGGAGGAGAGCACGGGGTGGTGGAGGCACAAACGCGCTCATTCATTCGGCCAAGGAGGGTTGGTGGAGCGGGGAGGAGAGGAAGTCCCCTGCATGGACTGGCTGTTGGAAGAGAAGAAGCGAGAGAGAAGAGGAGGGGGGGGGGGAAGGAGGAGGAGGAGGGAGAGAGCTGGAGGGGGAGGAGGAAGAGGAGGAGGAGGAGAAGCGAGGGAGGAAGAGGAGGAGAAGGTGGTGGTGGTGGCGGTGGAGGTGGCTGTGCTTTTCCTGCTGGCTGCTCCTTCTGCCGGGGGGGAGCGGAGCGCTGTGGCTTAATTAATTTCGTGTAGTTCTGTGGAGAGAAGAGAAAATAAAAGATGAGTGAGGAGAGAGCTGGAGCCTTAGGACGGATGCTCCTGGTGTGGGCACAGGAGTAAGGGACAGAGAGGGGGGCGGAGGGCGGGAGTCGGGGAGACCTGAGCCGAGAGCCAGAGGGAAAGAGCGAGGGGCAGAGGAGGGAGCGCTCCCGGCCGCCCCGACCTGAGCGGGTTGACCTCTTTCTTTCTCTGTCCCTCTCCTTCCTTTCCCCCCTCTCTGTCTGCTTGTCCCCAGCCCGATGGCAAAGCCGTGCGGATTGGCACCCCCCTCTTCCTCAGGTATTTGGCTCGCTCTCTTCTCTCCCCGAAGTTGGGATGCGGGGTCGGGATGTGTCGGGGGGCGGCGGCGGCGGCTGCCGGTGCTGCCGGTGAGCAGATAGGCGAGGAGCGGGGGGCGCCGGCCGGCTGGGGGGCGCAGGTTCAGGAGCAGCTAGGAGCTGTCTCCAGGCTGGGGGTTCAGAAGCGTCTGGTGGAGGAGGACAACGGTTTCTGGAGAGGAGAAGCCATTACACACGCTTGGTTCTCCTCGGAGGAGGGGAGAAAAGACCCCAAGCAGGGGCCTGGGGGTCGCCTGACTCCTGGTGCAGTTCCCAGGGGTCTGTCCTCCTTCCAGGCGCGAGGGGAAGCCGCAGCCGCCCACCAGAGGAGCAGCCCCTCTCTTTCCCTTTCTTTATCTCCCTGTCCTCCATTTGCAAGCTGTCTGCTTTGGTTCCAGTCCAGACTCCAAAACACAAAGCTTCTTCTCACGTTCATTCTCCAGGCTTTTCACCATTCCTGGAGGAACCCTCATTTTCTTTTCATTGTAGCTTCTAACCTACAGAGAGGGAGGGAGGCTGCCTGGAGTTCCTTTTATATTCCTCCCCTACTGAAAAAAAAAAAAAAGTTTCATTTTTAAGCACGCGTCTGGGATGGGAAAAGACCAACCAGTTGGGGCTTTCTCCCAGGGCTCCCGGGGGGCCGTGTCTGAGTGTCTGTGTTGGCTGTTTGGTTTGCTTTGGTTTTGTTTCTGGTGGTGGCTTGCAGGATTTTTGAGGAAGTAACTAGTTTGGTTGAGAGCTGGGAACTGAGTCAGGTAAGCCCGTGTCATGTTGTAACTCCACCAGAAAATGGAGGAGAGCGGGTTTCCAGGAGACAAAGCTGAGAAGTGTTTATAAAATTATGGATGTCTCCATTTTGAAGCTCTGTTGGTGATGGCTGGAGGAGGAGGCTTGCCAGCCTTCTCCTTCTCCCTTTCCAGGGGGTGAATCTTGTGGTGGCTCCTCACTATCTGTTCATTATGCAAGGAAATGAGGGGCTTGGAAGGGCTGCTCACATTTTTCTCCCACCTAAGGAGTGCTTTCACAAGTTATGGAGGCGTTTGTTGCCAATTTAAAGTAAACTTTTGGAATTTTTTTTCTCTCCTTTTGAGTGGACCTGAGGGTTTTGACCTCCTTCGGGAAAGGCAAGGAAAACCTTAAACATTTTTCCACTGAGGTCTTCACACAACTTTAAGCTGCTCCAGGTCTCCTGCAAGTCGCCAGGAAATGTGATTTCCTCATTGTGAAGATGGTGGTGGCCCTGAGCTGAGATTTTTGGAGTTCTGGGGCTTGGTTATCATCATGTTTTGATGCATTGCAAGACTTTATTGTCTGGTTGGGGTTGATTTCTGCAAAACAACAGCAGCAACAGCAAATCCTGCAAGATCTCAGAGGAACTCTAAGACTGGCTGACACCAGTTTCTTGAAGGTCTACATTTCTTTTCAGGATGCTCCATTTGTGTATTAGGCCTTCTTTTAGTTCCTTTGTTTTCCCTCTTCCCTTCCATTCTGCTGTATTTTTCTGTGTTCTCAAGTATTGTTAAGTCTTCAGAAATATCAGATGTCTTCTTAACAATGTCACTATGGAAACAAAATTTTAAAGTATTATGTCAGTTGAGAAAACCTTCTGTCCAGGTAGCTTCACCTTTCTAATTGGGAGGAATTTATTAGTCTTAGAGGAAGACATTTTGTGAGGATGATTTGAAGAAAGGACCCAAACCTACCCAGTCCACACACACTGATTGGAGTTCTTCACAGATTAGTTCTAGAGAATGTATGTAATTGATCCAAGTAAAGAACTAAATCCTGAAATGCTTGAGGAATTTATAAAAGCCAACCATGAAGATGTTGCTTTTCCATTAGGTAAGGTAGCCATCTTGAGGATGAGGGAAGATGTTGGAAGAATTTTAGACGGACTCTTGAAGATAGGTGAGGAAGGCTCCACAGTGGAATGAAAACTTGGAGGAGATTCAGAACCAATTAATAATATATTGTAAGGAGGCTGATTGGACCTCGTTTTCAACTAAGGAGAAATATAGCAAGGTACCAGCTTCAACAGAAATAAGGAACACATTGGTGAGCGACTTATACCAGCTTTTTTCTTGCTTTGCTTTCTCATTATGTGTCAGATTTGCGTGTGTGTAAAGTTCTTTCTGTCCACAGTATTTTTGTGCAGATTGAGGTGGTCTTAGATTCCAGATGTAATTATATTCTGTTAAGTAACTGGGAGCAGTGTCATTCAGTAAATGCTCAGTGCTGTATATGACAACATCACATTTTTCAAACCAAACTGTTGTGTCATTAATTGAGGGTTATTGTTCTTCTGACGGGTGTGAAAGGAGAGGAGAAATACATGGTTTTTTAGCTGATAATTGTCCATGGTCAATGAAGTAAAACCCTGTTTTTGCAGACGAAGATGTATGGTTTTCAAGATTTGCAGTTGATGTGTATGCTCATTTAAAAATACTTCTCTTCAGAGCTCTGCTTCTTTATTAAAAATCTAGGGCTCTCCAAGAGCACTTAAAAAAATCTTACTTGGAATCCTACCTTTCATTATTCATTTATTGAATGTTACTTTTTGATACCATTACTTTTGCTCTTAAGTAGAATGTCAGCAGTGTTATATTTCAAATTACTAATGCATGTATGTATTTGCTACATATTCAAACTCGGAAGTTCAAATGCAATGGGATAAAAAGAGTTGTTTGGGGAAGTAATTACCAGATAGTTTTGCATCTAATTAACCATATATGTCTATGTAAACATAAGTACGTTATAGTTGATCTTGAAGCACACCTACCTGATGTCTTTGTTGTTGATGTTGATACCAGGAAATCTGGTTCATTACTTCTTTCAGTAGGGAGAAAAGCTGACACACTGGTTGCCCGTCCAGCAACCATGTTTTTTGACTCATATTTTTTACTTTGCAACCAAATATTCAGCCTTAGAGCTGAGGTTTTCTGGAGGGAAAAAATTAGGTATCTAAGAGGCATTTTGGAGTTTGAGAATGTGTTCTAACTGGTTACCTAAGAGACACATCCATCTCTGATGCTCTTCACCAACATGAGAAGTACCATTATATTCAAGACATGGTTTCTTGCATTTTTCTAGATATATGCCTTAGAACTGGGACAAGTATTTAGGATAAACCACTATGAGAGAAATAAAGTGTCCAATGGAACCTTCTCATTTGATGTCAAAGCTCAGAGATCCTTTTTGTTTTTGAGACGTCAAGTTGATGAGGCTCGTTAGGCAAGTTTTTACCTAATTTGCTCTAATATATCACAGAGAGATCATTCTGGAGAAGTATATGTGAGCTGTGATGCACACTGCCATAAAGAAGATTCTTGTTGGGTCTTTGGATTCCGTAATCCTTCTCATGTTAGATTTATGTCCATCTAATTAATTGATCACATTCCTCCAGGATTTGTTTTTTTCCTTACTCTTTGGAGTTGGAGACAACTTTTAGATGAAATAATTATTTTGCATATATATGTGTATATATTTTTAAATTTTCTTTCTAATGAGTCTTCTGGAAGACAGTAGGGGAAAAAAGAAATCCAACTGTACTAATGGACTTTGAAGTACTTGTGGTCAGTTTTCCTGAAAGGAAAGAATGGTAAAGTTGCCTTGGGAAAGAGTCCCGTTTTCCGTGTGATGGAGTTTAATAGGGTCTCCTCTATCTTGGATTCTTTCCTGGTATTGAGATTTCTTGGTTAAGGTAACCTTACTTATCTTCTTTGTGGTATGTGCCTTTATCAGACTTATAGTTCACTGCCTCATGGGACAGAACACTGACAAAGCTGCATTGAATGTTTCAAGTTGATGGCTGGGGAATAGAGAGGCTATTTCACAATGAATGCCACACTCACAAGTTAGGAAATATATAAATAATGAACTAAGATGGGAAAGGACCTGACATGGGTGTATGATTGGATATTGGTATATGGAAACTAAGAAATTCAGAAGAAGTGGGGGAAATATTTCCAGTGTCTATTACTAAAATCTAGTGAGCTGAAGAAAAAAAAAGTCAAGTGTCTGTGAGAGAGAGAGAGAGAGAGAGAGAGAGAGAGAGTGTGTGTGTGTGTGTGTGTGTGTGTGTGTGTGTGTGTGAAAGCAAGCATCTTTTGAAGTTCACATACTTAGGAAGTTGGTGGCTTTGAGGGAAACATTAGCTGGGTGTTGGTGACCTATTAATTGATTATGAGCAAACAGAGAGGAAAGTAGATAATGTTAGAAGAAAATTCCTCTTCTTGTGTGATATGCCAAGACATCTGGCAGATGTTATGTTGGGCCCTAAGGAATGGACAGTTTAATTTTAGCCCTAGCAAGGAAATGGGAAGTTCTAAGCTCTTTTAATAGCACAAGTCTTAGTTTGGGGAAGGTTGCTTAAAAAAATAAGAAAGGAAAAGAAAAGAGGGATTGATTGTATTATGGAAGAACTCCGGGGAACATCGGAATTAAGCTGAGATTTGGGGGGTTATGGACAAATATATTACTTCCCAAGTAGAAATTAACATAAAAATCATTTAAAAATTGACTACTTGGTAACACCCTAAATGATGAATATTAAGTATCTGATAGTCACCTTTCAGAACTTTTCATTGAGAAGCTAGTTTTTTTGTGCCTTAGAGAGATCACCTCCTTCACATCTGCCCTTCCCCCTGCATTGTACTGAGGAGGAAACTGGCACAGAGACGTGAGGTGACTCGCACAGGTCAGAAAGTTCATTTGTAATAAAGCCAGGCCTAGAACTCAGGTCGGCTGACTCCCAGTCCCGTGCTCTTTCCACTGCCCTACTGCCCATGATTGTAGCGGTTTGTGAAACACCAACTCTCCTCTCCAGAGTGCAAAGCTGTCTGAGAAACCCTGAAATCATACGCTAGTGGGGCAGGAGTATTGATTTTTGTTAGCTGAGTGTAGCGTGATGGGGAGCCTGGGGCTGATCATGCTCATTCATAGAAGTGATACGCTCCAGAGGCCAATTCTGTTCGTGGGACTTTTAGCTCTTGGGTCTGTAGCTGTGATTTTCTTCTAATTGTCCTCCTCTCTGTAATTCTGTCATCCAGGGCTGGGGAGTCCTTTTCAAATGCTCTTCTTTGGAAGTTTGTCTGGGTCTACTGCAACTTAACCGGAGTGCCCACAATTGGACTCCGAGGATCTATTTTGCAACCTGGTACAGATTTCAATTGGCTTCTTGCAGAGATGCCATTTTGTAATACTGATGAATGGCCAAGAGAGTGAAATCCAGTCTAAAACGATGACTGGTGGCTTCCCAGTGTTCCAGACTCATCCAAAAATGTGCCCTCCGTGTACCTTCTTGAGGCCCAGTTCTCTGTTGCAGACCCATGGCTAGCTATTTCCCATGCCCCAGTAGACATGAAGTCATCCTTAAAATGCCGTTTGAACAGCACGTGCAACATTTAACCATGAGAGAGGGATGGGGCAGTACTTGAAGAAGGGTGATGACAGGTTTCCATTTCTGATTCCTCTTAGACAAGTGAGTAACTTTGTAAAGAAGAAGAGTGATGTTTGGAAGTTTCCACGTTTTCTAAGCTTCTTCTAAACGAAAGCATAAATTCTTAATCCAGGAGGCAGTCTGGAGAAGGTAGGGCTGGATGTGGACTTCTGGCAGAAACACAGTTAACGCTGTAAACAGTTGGACCTCAGTGTGGCATTCCTCCAGATGAGTTGACTGTCGAAAATAAAATGTTCCAGAAGAACTGGGAGAACAGGAAAGAAGTTAAAACAGCATGGTTTGCATGCCAGTACTGAGGAAGAAAAAAAAAAAAGTGGGGGGGGCATTGGAGAGAAGATAATCCTAAGTGGAACTGTCTCTGGGATTTATAAAAACTAGGTGGAGAAGTTTGCAAGTGAAGGAAAATGGATTTTTATGAATTTAGGTTGCATTGACAATTTATTAGGAAGCTCTTTTGACTCTTTTGTCCCCTTGAACTTTGTATCTGGAGAACTGCACACACTGAGCAATTGGATTTACAATTTCTGCTCAGAAATGCTATTGTAAAATGTATCTACTTTCTAAGGGATCCTGTCCTTATCAGTTGACGCATACCTAGGGTTTGTAGTCTTGGGATCTGTGGCTCCAACACCAAGTTGGATTTTTCAGGGCTTGGAAGGACAAGAGGCAGAGTCCTGTGGGCTGAGAGGTTACCCATATGGTTCACCTGCATTGTCTTTTAATTCTGGTGAGCACATGACGTGGTGTCTTCAAAGCATTCTTGCCTAATTTGTAGCTGGAGAGGGTTTTTTTCTTGCGTTATTCTTGGAGGGAAGGTTTCTTTTTGTGCCAGGTCATGGGTATCTTGGTATTGATTTCCTTGCTTTCATGTGTTTGCTTGTTTAGTTCACTGCATGTTGCTTCTGAATATTAAGAAAACACTTCTGCCAGCCCTGTCCACACCTTACCCCCAACTTCATTGAGAGAGCAGAGCCTGCTCCAGACGGTGAAGGGAAGGTGGGGAGGTACTTATTTGTTCAAAAAATAAATCCTTGAAGATGAAGACTGCTTAATTCAGAAAGTTACTTGCCAGGCTTTCGAGTAGACTTTTCACAAAGACCATGCAAGGAGAGATGGGGAAAATTCCATAAGCAACCAGTGGGTCCTGATGAAAATGTGTTAGGATCACTTAGTAGGAAATCAAGCATTTGTCCAAGACGGGTAGGCAAGACTTATCTTTGGATTCAGATTGGTTTGAGTACAAAAGGAGCTCAAGGCCCCAGCGAGACAACTGTGTCAGAAGTAATGAAGCCCAGGATTTGTGGAGAGGCTTAGCTGCCACACAGCCTGGCTGGGGAAGGCCAGTTCGCTCCCTAAGCCCTCGTCTGGCCAGTTGAACCAGAACACGAGCTAAGGCCTTCACATTTTGGAATTCTTCTCTTCCCTGTTCAGATTTAAGAAGGGAAAGTCACTGTCCTTCAGTTTTGCTCATGTCAGCTGAGTGCTTTTCTCTTGAGCTGGTAAATGCCAGAGACGGTGGGGGAAAGGCAGGGTGGTGATCTCCTTTGAGGGAACATTCTCCCTTTTAACGGGACAAATGTGCCTATAGCATTGTACTTATTAGGCAGAAAATAATTGTGTAGTGGCACAATGTGGGATACTTGAAAGATGTTTGCTGCACAAAGGTTCCAATACTCACCTGCAGATTAAGAAACGGGTTTCTAAACCATCTCATTTCTATTGCTAATGAAAAGCTTTGGAAGGCACCTGTGAATCAGTGCTCCAGCTGCTATCATGGTAGGGGAAGTTAGGCCTTGAAAGGATACACGGATTAGCCCATCAGAAAAGCAAACAGTAGCATTTTTCAGCACAAGTAGAAAATAGGGTTGTTAAGCTAACAGAAAAGTAAGCTAAAGCATTGCCATAATTACGTGGTGGAAATTTGCTGGGATGGAGAGACTGCTTGGATGGGAGAAGGAAAAGGAGAAGAGAGGCAGGAGAATGATTGACAAGTCAGAAGAGAAGAGGTCTGTCCACTGGGAAGAGCCTACAGGAAGAAAGGCATTGCTTTTAAGAAAACAATAAAGCAAGTGAAAAAAGACCTTGTAATTTGGTACCTATTGCATGTGAAATATGAAGACCAGTGCTCAGACCCACATTCTTTGGTCAGTTCTTATTGTAAAACATAGAATTGGGCTTGGGAGACAATTTACGTGACTTTGGGGTTACAAATACGGCGTTGCTGCTAAAGGGCAGATGGAAACTTGCAGGAGCTGATTAAGTAAGTAGAGTTAGGTGGAGATTTTCCTGGAAAAGGAGCAAAGTAGAGAATAGAGCACAGCAGAAAGTAGTTGCATTATTAATGGGCAGAACATGTGATAGTCCTCGCTAAGGTTATCCATAGAGCTTCTCTACCTGCGCCCTGGGTGTTAGAAGAAGTGGGGAACAAAGATGTGCTTACTTCAGAGGGGAAAGGCGTAGACCGTGATGACTACCTGTGTCTAGTTTGGAATTAAGCCACTTGCTGGAGCCGTGCATCACAGGCTGGTCTGTCAATCCAGTCTTGGCATTTTAAAATCCAAAATAAGGCCACCGTGGTCCAGAACGTTTAGCTATTCTAACCCTAATTACATCATCCCTCTGTGTGACCAGTTAGTCAGCAATCCCATGTCAATTACCCAACCCAGATTGGACCTGATCTGGGGGTCCTACATGTGGGGGTCCTACATGTGGGGTAAAATTTGAACACTGGGTTATCGGCTGAAGATGGTGAAAACATAGATACCAGCTAGGGATTATGGAAAGATTTCAGTAACAAGTACTTATCACCCAGAAACTTTTCTCTTCGATGGTTTCTATCTTAAATGGTCTTCACTGAAGACTGTTAATTAGTATTTCATAATGTTAACTGGCAAAGGGATCTGGGTGGAAGAGACCATTTTCATTTGAATGTCAAAGTTCAGCTACAAGAACTTCTCCCCCTCGGGGGAAGGAGGGACTGGGACTTTGGGGTTAGTAGATGCAAACTATTACATTTAGAATGGATAAGCAATGAGGTCCTACTGTATAGCACAGGGAACTATATCCAATTTCCTTGGATAAACCATAATGGAAAAGAATATAAAAAAGAATGTAAATATGTATATAACTGAGTCGCTTCGCTGCACAGCAGAAATTAACACAACATTGTAAATCAACTATACTTCAATAAAAAAAATCTTCTCTCCCTCTTCTGCTGTCAACTGAGTATTTTCCCTTCTGATGTTGGGTAAGAAGACCTTCCATAAGGAGATTAAATATGATTGCTTCATCAAAAAATTCTGCCAACTCCTCTATAGAGTGGGAATATCACATAAACCGTTAACAGAACGCTATTTCCCTTCTTGGAGTGACTCATATAGTTAATATTAATACTAGGTAACATTTGTTTAACATTTAATATGAACCAGGGACTTTTCCTATGGTAGAGAAAGCTGAAGTCGGGGAAGTAATTTACCCAAGTTTCATGGAGCTTTGTAATGGGGGAGCCAGGATGCACACATGGGGGGACCACCTCCTGGCTCTCAGCTTCTGGGAACTGGCCGTGGCTATTACTTAGTGTGCTAATAGCTTATGTTTCGGATGGTTTGTCTCTTCCAGTTGCTTATGCCAGGAGTATATCCTGGTGTTCTGGAAGGAACTCTGAGCTTAATGGAAAATTAATTGTAATATATTAGTTGATATGAGAGATATAACTTATTGTAATAGCTTGACAAAGTGTGTTTAACTAAAGAGTGCCCTCTGTTTGTTCTTCTGAGTTACAGAGAAGATGGTAAAAAAAAAAGCCCAAGAGACCATGTAGGGGGAAATTTAAAGAATAAATTTAAAAAAATTGTACTGTATCAAGTTCAGTAGTGTAACATAGTTACACGTGGCTATTTAAAAGGAGCCCCTCCCTGTTACAAGCAGAAAGATAATGCTGTATGACTTTCTTTTTTAAGTAGAGAAGGTGTCTTAACTTTTTCTCTTCTTAGGGCCCCTTTTGAAAGTCTGAGTGCCCTGTACTAGCTCTGGTTACTGCAAGCAGGAGAAATGTTTTCAAAAGCCACAGAGACATATTTGAAAATTAGTTCCACTGTCTAAGGGTCGTTTTTGGAAAATAGTGCAGATACTCTTCAAAGCATGGGTGCTAGTATCCTCCACGCCCTTAGTGATCACCATGTGCTCTATTTAGATCATGGAGACATGATGGATGTTTTGGTTTTATTTGCCCCTCCCTGAAACATCACAGTACAGTAAGGAAGCTGTTGTTCAGGTATGACCACGACTGCCCTTAATAGAGTAACAAGCTGTACTAAGGGCCATGGAGCAGGTCCAGATATCCCTCAGATACCCAGGGCAGTAGCTTTTCTGTAGGACAGGCGGTTGGTGTTAATTGCTGAGTAGACTCTTTAACCTTGAAGCAACTGGTGGTGGTTTTATAAAAATCTTAACTTTGCCATGGATCTGTTCAGGTAATCATCTATCCCTAGACAGACTCATACCCAAAACCTGGGTAGGAGGATAAGCATGTGTCCTCTGTCTAAAGCGTCCTAGAGGAGGTCACAAAGTCACCCACTTTTACCCATCATCCGTATCATTATCTACCAAACTTATAAGAACCATTGTTTTCTTAGATAAAGTCCTTTAATGGGAAAACGGCTCAGAAAAAAATAACTACATAGTTGAAGAGAGTAAAATTGAACTGTACCAAAGTGTGCAGTTGTGTGGGTGGAATTTTAATTTTATTCATTTATTTATTTATGGCCACACCTTGTGGCATGCGGGATCTTAGTTCCCCAACCAGAGATCAAACCCATGCCCCCTGCAGTGGAAGCACGGAGTCTTTTTATTTATTTATTTATTTATTTATTTATTTATTTGGCTCTGCCAGGTCTTAGTTGTGGCATCTTGAGTGGTGGCATGCAGGATCTAGTTCCCTGACCGGGGATCGAACCCTGGTCCCCTGCATTGGGAGTGTGGAGTCTTTAACCATTGGACCACCAGGAAAGTCCCATGGAATTTCTAATTTTAGAGCCACAGGGACTGTCTTCAGTCTGAGCTATAGTGCCCAGCCATCTAAGATGCTCCCTCAGACCAGCCTGTCTCAAAGACCAGTCCTTTACATGTTTCTTCAATCTTCCTCTTAATTTTTTTTTTTTTTTTGCGGTACGCGGGCCTCTCACTGCTGTGGCCTCTCCCATTGCGGAACACGGGCTCCGGACATGCAGGCTCAGCGGCCATGGCTCACAGGCCCAGCCGCTCCGCGGCATGTGGGATCCTCCCGGACCGGGGCACGAACCCGTGTCCCCTGCATCGGCAGGTGGACTCTCAACCACTGCGCCACCAGGGAAGCCCTCTTCCTCTTAATTTTTTGAAGAGAGGTCTACCCGGGCTACCCTCAGGAGCACTGCAGAAAGTGAAGGTGAATTGGGTCAAGGTCTCTTTGTGGGTGCAGTGACATCCACTTGGGAACAGGACATTGAATTTGAGAACACACTCAACATGAGAGCCAGGGAGGAGAGGGAGCTTTAGAGCATGTCGGAGGAGGTAAATGTGTAAAGTTTATGTATTTAGGCCTGGTGGAGGAATCCTCTATTATCCTGAAAAGAAAATCACCGCTCCCAAGACAGATTGCATTAAAATGTGAAAAAGCACATTGTATAGATCACATAAATTAGCACCCATTTAAGAAAGCAGAATTGTATCCTTGCACTTGTGTGGAAGTTCTCATCATTCTTTGCATCTTCTCCCGTGGCTTTGCCTCTCATTAGTAATTTGGGGAGGCTGAGCAGTGAAGTGGGATTGAAGAACAGATTTCAGATGTTCTTGAAATTTCTCCCCACCCCTTGGCTGACTCAAGTGTTTGAATCCCTCACCCAGTCTTTCTCTGACCAGTGGCTGTAGCTTGTTAATAATGAATGAACATCACCCATAGGTCCTGAAATGAGCAAGTGTTAAATGTTATGTGATTATTAAGGGAAAAACAAGATAATCTAGTCACTGGGTTTAATTAGGTTGTGATTGCCCAATTGCTGCTTCATGATAATTATATTCATAACCCCGTTTCTAGACGTCAACTACAATTAACAAAATTGACCCCAGCACAGGTAAGTGTTAGCGATCTTCTCTGAAGCAGCTTCTGAACGGTGAATTTCCGACGTTCCCAGTACGTTCCTCCTGGTCCTTTGTCCCTTCTTGCGAACTTCCCATCATCTTTTTCCTCATTTTAGTAAAAAAGTTGGTGGCAACATCATCTTGTCTGTGACCACGCACATATTATATGGCTCGTATTGATGTCTACAGAAAAATAAATTTTCAAGTTTTTGAGTCAAATATGGCTGAAAAACATGAGTAAGTCAGCACATAAGAATCTTGAAGCATAAAAAATTGAAAATTGGCTAGATTTTTTTCTCAGCCCATGATACCTGTTCAGTAGATTTAATGTGATTCATTTGAATAGATCTTTTACTTTATAAGGCATAGTCTTAAAATGAAAAAGAGAGTCATCTGTGTTTAAGATGCTGCCTTATCGGCATGATCATTAAGGTCTGAGGAGTACAGAGCGAGGGCTTTTAACTTTATAGGATCCCCCCTTGTCCAAATTCCTGACATTTGCCGCTAGTGTATTCCAAGAGAAAAAGAACATGTCACTGCTGGGGGACATCCTTTACTGTTATCTCTTAAATGAAGTCAATGATTTCTAGGAAGTATAAACAACCTGTATCAGAAGTGGGTATGTCAGTGTGACACTGTGAATCACTGGGCCAGATTGTCACTTGGCAGCCTTCCCTTTCTGACATGCAGTTATATGGGAAAGTAACGCAATTAAAATCTGCACACCATGGCGGAACTTCATTGCATTGAACTGTTTGAACAATTAGGAACTCGGCTGCCATGTCTGTGGGTATATGGGTATATGGGGGCATGTGTATGTATTTATGTAGAAGTATGTAAATATATTTTACATAGATAGACAGACAGACAGGATATTCTTTTTTTTTTTTTTTTTTTTTCAGTACGCGGGCCTCTCACTGTTGTGGCCTCTCCCGTTGCGGAGCACAGGCTCCGGATGCGCAGGCTCAGCGGCCATGGCTCACGGGCCAAGCCGCTCTGCGGCATGTGGGATCTTCCCGGACTGGGGCACGAACCCGTGTTCCCTGCATCGGCAGGCGGATTCTCAAACACTGCGCCACCAGGGAAGCCCTGGACAGGATATTCTTGCTGGGGAGAAGGCACTTACTTTTCCTGAAGAATCAGGAATGCAAATTTCTCAGAACTTCTGTGTGAGCATGCAGTTCTTTGTGCTTGGGTCTTTAAGGAAGTGGTGTGTAGTGGGTGGAGCACCCTTTGGGTGTTGCACAAGCATGGGATGAAATTTGTCTCTGTTCCTTCCTAGCTGTGTGACCTTGAATAAGTCACTTAACCTCTCTGTTCCCTTGATTTCCTACCCAATAAAATGGGGATAATATGAATCTGTAGAACTGACATAAAGGCTAAAAAGTATTATGTGTATAGGGGTTCTGGTTCATAATGGTCACTGGAAAAAAGATAGTGTCTTTCTTCCTCAGGGATAGAGAAACTGAGGTAGAGGTCTGCTCTGAGGGCTTTACCAGGTGTGAATTGTCTCGTCCTTCGTCTTAGACTTGTTGTTTGGATTAATTTTGTGCCGTGTCTGTCTTATGTGATGAGTAGTCCTCGTTGCTGTTGTCCATTCACAGGTAGACTTTTCCAGATTGTGAGCCTCTGGTCTGGCTGGCTATGGACTCTGCAGCACTCCACACCTGCATGTGCGTTCAGTAGGGATTTGTAAACCACCCAAGGATGATGCCATGTCCTCTTGGAGAAGTGCACTTACTATCCCACCTTGCAGAAATATTCCCTGCAGTGGTATGGGAGCAATTTTTCATCAGTGTGAACTTCTTCAAGCATTTTGGAAGAAAGATGTCATTATTGTTCCTCTTGTTTGGCGTCATTCTGTCAAAAATGCTTTGTCTAAGAACACTGTATTTGTTCAGTGAAAATACTGGCCTGTGCTATTTCACATAAATGTTGGTTGGCTCTTTATGACTTCACTCCGATAGGTAGCTCTGAGCCAGCTTGAGGGCTGTCCTGTGTCCTTGCTTTGAATTGCTTTGGTCTTCTCTGTGCAAATGTTTATTTTAATAGTCCATGTCCACTTGGTCTTACTAATGTACTGTAATATCAGATGCTTAGAGATCTCAGGGGTAAGGAGGCTAATTTTAGAGTGCCTTCAGGGTAGGTGCTATTTCAAAATGTGGACGGGTGTTGATAGGGCCTAACAGGACCTACCTAGCCTGGTCTGTGCCGAGTCAGAAGAACATTCATTGGTGCCTCCTGACAGCGTGCTGGTGATGGTGGTGGCAGAGATGAAGAACATGTAAGTGGTTCTTGGGTAGCACAGCAGTGATTTTTTCACCTTTCAGAGCAGATTACCCATGACGCCTTATTTATTTATTTATTTTTACATTTTGAATATTTCCAGAG
This sequence comes from Hyperoodon ampullatus, assembly GCF_949752795.1. NCBI lineage: Eukaryota > Metazoa > Chordata > Mammalia > Artiodactyla > Ziphiidae > Hyperoodon > Hyperoodon ampullatus. The sequence goes on from NC_136919.1 coordinate 32,377,523, forward strand.
AGACAAGGGTGGAGGTGGATATTTTTTTTTTAATTCTTAAAAAAATGTATAGTCGCCACTTAAAATTGTGTGCAGCGATATTTGAGGGGGAGAGAAAAAGTGACCAGGTATTTATTTACTGTGTTCCGCTCTCTAGGATGCTCTCAAACGAGAGACTTTTTTTAAAAATAAATTTATTTATTTTATTTATTTATTTATTTGTGGCTGCATCGGGTCTTCGTTGCTGGGGTGGGCTTTCTCTAGTTGCGCCGAGCGGGGGCTACTCGTTGTGGTGGCTTCTCTTTGCAGAACACGGGCTCAGTAGTTGCGGCTCGCGGGCTTCAGTAGTAGTGGCTCGCGGGCTCTAGAGCTCAGGCTCAGTAGTTGTGGCTCACAGGCTCTAGAGCGCAGGCTCAGTAGTTGTGGCACACAGGCTTCGTTGTTCCATGGCATGTGGGATCTTCCTGGACCAGGGCTCGAACCCGTGTCCCCTGCATTGGCAGGCGGATTCTCAACCACAGCGCCACCAGGGAAGCCCCTCAAATGAGAGATTTTTGGTGTCAAAGGGTGGACGCCAAAATGAAAGAAATGGAGGTTTAAGCTGTGGGTGTGGTCTTGGTTATAATAATGTGGAATGCTCTCAGTAAAATAAAAAGTGTGCGAAGAAAGAGGAGGGGCTGAAACTAGAACTTCCTAGCTGCGAGAAAAGCTCTGGGAGTGGAAGGATTTTTCCATTTTCCTTGAGGCCTCAGGGAGTGTTGGATTTGGGGATGCCACCTTCACCTGTGTGCAGTTCTTTCCAAGTGGCAGAATCCTTACTTATCTGTGACAACCAGGTTGTAGAAAAGTGATTGGCTTCACTTGGGGTCAAGTTCCTAATTTGCTCCTGACCTCCAGTTTATCTTTAGAGTGAAATCCCCTCTCTGGCGAAGGCTCAGAGGCATAATGTATGTAAAACACCCAGCACCCTGCCAGGTACTAGATGAACGGCTTCCTCTGCAGTTCATTTGCAATGATCAGTTACTGGCCATCCACTGCCTCTTGTGCAGGTGGCTTGCTCCTTGACATGTAGCCGCCGCCTGGCTTTGCGCTCCTAGTGAGTAGCTGTGGGATGATGATAGAGTTGGAAAGAATTTAGTGTCTTCACTCTCATAAAACGTGTTTTATAGATGCTGTTATATTTAAGAAATGTGTGCCCATTCATCTCCATTCATCAATCATTTATTGAGGGCCCTCTGAGCCCCTGGCACGCCTGCAGTGTGTCTAGGTGGTCGAACCCAGGGGAGGTGGGATCGCTCTACCAGTTGTGTTAGGTTCTTTGTTTTGGTAACTGGAGTGATTATGATGGAGATGGCTGTCCTTAACCACATTTAAATGAGCCAGAGGGTGGCGAAACCTTGGCTGGAGGCAGTGGGCCAAGGATTCCTATTTAGATGCATGTATTTCTGCGTCTTTGTGTGTATATATTTACAGTATAACTTGCGAACCATGTAGTTAATGCTGCTGGGGTGTGGAATCTGGCAGATCGTTTAAATATTTACTGTTGGTGTGAAGTCTAGTTTCCAGTTATTTTTAGGTCATTTTCATCTTAGCAACCCCGTTGGAGATGAACCAGACCTACTGCTGTAAACTGTCCCCACATTTTGATAGAATTTAATAAAGTCAAGTTGAATGGTTTGGTCCCAAGAGGCAAACAGACCATCTGGTTAGCAGAGGGTTAGGTTGAGTATTGCTTGGCTGCTGAGAGGGCCACAAACCAGCCCCGACCGTCGCACTGGTAATATGTCCAGTTGCTGAATGCAATAAGCATTGAAATGGTGCTTTCAAGTCTGCCGAGCCAGCAGTTCTGTTACCACCGCTGTGACGCAGGAGATAATTCAGCTGGGCAAGCGGCAGCATGGGGGTGGATCTACAGTACAGGATGTGTAATGTCAACATGAAGGATTGGAGCTGGCAGGAGGAAGGGAAGCACTCATTTCATGCCAGTGCAGGAAGTCTAGAGAGATGCTCCCCCCCGCCCACTTTGCATCTTGTCCTCTTCTGGAGCTTTCCCATGATGTGCTAAATGATTACCTTGTGCATGGTCCATGGCAAAACTTCAGCTGATTTTCTGCCTCTTTTGGAACCTGTCAGCATAAACGGAGTGAACCATATTTCCCACACATGTAGGGCGGGCAAAGGCAAGGAGTTAGTGGCCCAGCCTGGGAGGAGGAGAAAGGGCTTCGTGACGCTGGAGCATCTTTGCGCTTGAGATGGAATCCCGTTGTACGTCCCTTTGTGTTCAGCTTTGAGACCGGCCATTCGTTCAAAGGCTGCAATCATCTCGGAACATTGTGCTGCAGCTGTAGTCAGGAGAAAGCTGCAGAATGGTTCCAGTGATTCTGCAGAAGCTCGGCAATTACATAATTGCTGTGTAACTGGAGAGAGCCATCAGGGTTGTCTAGTTCTCCTGGAAAGAAAGCTCCTACAATTCGAAGGGGAGATTGTTTTCCCTCGTTAAACCTGAAGGCTGATGACCGAGTACGTCAAGCCACTAGGCTGGAATGGGGTCCTCTCACGGGCCTGAGAGGGCACGAAATTCACAAGTACACTTGGCTGGACACTCAGTGGACTTCGCAGCTGTGTTAAAGGGAGAGAGAGAGAGAGGAAGTCACTGACTCTTGGAAAAGTGGATTCTCATATCAGCTGAACTTGTTTCTTGTATCTGGGACTCCGTTCTGTATGCATTTGAAGCAAGGAGTATTCCAATCTTCCGTTCCTAGGAATGGGACCAGTGGAGTTGCACTTGATCACCAAGAGCCCTCTCAGTTTCTGCTGCCTGCTCGGAAGGATTTCACAGCCTCTCCTGAATGAATACTCCCGGATGCAGATCAGCAGAAGCTCCGTGAGGCCTGGCTCTCATCGGCTCTTCCTAAATGCTGCGGCCCTGTGGTTGTCAGCCCCTGGTGCAGCGCCTCAGCAGCCCGGGGGCTGGAGCAGACTGGACAGTTTGTCTGGGAAGACCTCACAGCACAGGAATGAATTCCTTCTTTCAGCCACCTTACCACTTGTTTTCCCCAGTGGAGAAAATTTTGAGGTGGAGTTGGTTAGATGCAGGCGCGAGGGTTGCATTAAACCAGTCAGAAGCCCAGGCTCCAGATTTCATCAGATACGGAGCAGTCACCTAAAATTAGCCACACCTCCTAACCCAAGTGAGGGCTTTATGTTTGTTTATGTTAAGTAGCTCTAAATTTCACCAAGCCTGCCTTTCTGGGCTCAGTTTTGTGGGGCTGGTGAGTAGAAAGAGTGGTTGTCAGAGGCACAGTTTTATTAATGGCCAAAGTTGGGCCTTTCATAACTGTGGTACTCATCTGCATTTTTCTGTGTAAATGTGTAGTCAGAACTGTATACGGGAAAATTATATATTGTGTCTCCTTTGTGAATTAAAAAGGAGCAGCCAGCAGGCAATATTAGGACTTGGACTTCCAAAATGGATTAGGTCCACAGATTCCTAGACCTTTTACCTTTAGACCTCTGCTTTACTCTGTACCCCCTGGGTTTCATGCTGAGGTTGACGGATGCAAAGAGTTTCTTTGAGAGGTTCGATTCCTCTGAAACGTTACTGGTGGGTTTTCAAGGAGCCAGCCTGTTGCAGCCCTGAGCTATTATTTTGGAGTAATCTGGAAGGGTATAGGATCACCCATGGTGACCCTTGCCTGCGTCATTCCTGGCAGGCCTTGGCATACTCCAGCAGATGAGTAAGGGCCAGGGCAATTGGCAGGAGGACCCACTGAGTTCATCTTGCTTCGTATCTCAGGAACCGGCCTGACCTTTTTCCATCATCAGTGTTCGGGCACTTTGAGAAACACTGGACCCTCTTTGAAGGGTCCTGGAGATTGTATTGGGGGCAGCGTGCTCTCATACCGGGAAGGAACACTTGGCTCTAATGCAGAGACCGCATTGAAGGGAACCCTTTGCTATCAGGGTTGGGAGGCCCGTGAAGACCTTGGCAGTGAGGGCCATGGTATGTAGTGGAAAGAACATAGACCTCAGAGCCAGTGAGTAGCTGTGTGACCTTGAGTGAATGATTTAATCTCTGATCTTCAATTTCCTGATCTGGAAAAAAAAATTCACTTTGTAAACTTCTTGTGGGGAATAAATAAGATCACAAATATGAATCTCTGGTGCAGAGCCTGATATGTTGTGGGCACATAAAAAATACGAATTCCCTTTTCTCCCATCCTTCAGTTTTTATAAAACACTTTTTATAGGCAGGGCACTGTTAAACAGTGACTATCTGATTAGGAGTCCGAATACACTTGAGTCCACTTGAAATCCCTGTGAGGAGGCTCCTTGAAGCTTGTCCTGGTGGGATTGATAAACATTTAACTTCTTGGCTTTAGGGGCTGAGCAGTATCTTTTATTATATGGTGACTTTTAAGAGCCAGTGTGCTCCTCAATGAAACACGACCCCAAAATCTGGTAAAGGGGAAGAAAAGTACCTTAACCTCTGTGTGCACTATCTCTGAGCATTCTGTAATGGATTATTTATTAAATTCCTTAGATGAAGTTCTGGTGTTTTTGTTTTGACTGTGGTTATACAACCAACTCCCTGAAAAGAGAAACCTGATGTTTCTCAAGAATAGCTCTGATGGGAGAGATTTGGGTATCCAGAATCCAAAAGACCGCACACTATGGATGACTCTTACAGGCTTCTCTTTGACCTCTAGCCCAGTGTGCCATTCATTCCTTAGGTTGGTGCTCAAGGAAGCCTTGTTGACTGTTTTCAGGGGAAAAGACCTTACTTAGTTAAAATTTAGCCAAGTCAACTTGGAAGGCCAACCACTGCTTTGGCTCATGGTCAGTTACTGAATGGAACTAGCTCGAAGCTGTGGAAAGGCAGGTGTGGGGTTTCCCTTGTTCATCTCTGTATGTCAGTGCCTTGCTGAGTGCCTGGGGCAGATGTTCATAATCAATAAGTATGGGTTGAGTTAGTTAATCAAGTCTAGCACTTTTTTAAAAGGTCATGTTGCTCCTGAATATCTGTTCCCCAAACACACCTAGATTTCTGAAATCAAACATCTCTGAAATCCGACATTTCCGAAATCAAAAATCTCTTAGTTCCGTTTAAGCAGTGGTGGCTACTGCAACCCTCCTAGACATCCAGCATTCAACTTTAGTTAAGTGGAGATTTGGCACTGACATTTTCATTGGAAAATGAGAGTTAATATTAATCAAGGGAAACGGCCCAACTCTACAATCTATATTCAATATGTTTTGGAAGTAAGAATGTCTAGATTGCAGTCTAGGTTGAAGAAGCCAAGGAGAGTTTGATGGTTGGTAGTTTCTGAAGAATACTAATTTGAACACGACCGTTTACCGGTAGGATCCTGAATGACTCTTCAGGCCATTGTAAAGTTAGATTTTGTAGAATTGGGTCTGAAACACTGGAGAGGAAACGTTCAAAGTCAGCAATACTCGAGGATTCAAGGCCGGTGGTTCTGGAGGAAACTCATTCGTAGTTTTATATGACAAAAGAAGACATATTTTCCCAAGACTTTATTTGGCTTATCAAGTCTAAATGGATCATGGCATGTATTTCATGGTGGTATGGAAGCTCAAGGAATACAGACAAGTTACAGAGAGAAAAGATGAGTATGTAGTGTTTCCTATCAGTTTAACAGAATTGGAAGAACGAAGCAGTGGAGCCAGGACACTAGTCATGCACTTTGAAGATGGTCAAGCAGTTTCAGAAAACGTGTTTCCTCACCTTTGCCTTTGGTTCTTGAACATCTCAGTGGAATGATTTAGACTATTGAAAGTCTAGTGTGTGCAGAAAACCTTCTAGGTATGAGGTGACTGCAGCGTTAAAGAAACCCATGGATCCTGTTAGTCCAACCTCACTGAAGGACATATTCTGAAGAGCCAGCCCATTAAGCAAGCTTTTGAAGGGTGTGCGCTGCAGAGCAGTTTCCTGTTATTTGGTTAATGGTTGACCTAGTTCTATTGCCATATGCTTCCTGGAACGCATTCTAATATAAAGTATGTGTTAAAGCGAGACTAGGAGAGTAGCAGGAAAGTCAAAGCCTTTCTGAAGCCGGGACCATGTGAATGTTAGCCTAGTGAGGGCAGGAGAGTGTATGGACAGAAGATGAAAAGACTTTTCTCTTCATGGTCCTGTTTACTAATTCCAATTTTAATCTTCACATTGCATTCCAGCCGATTCTCAGGAGTTGCATTTTCCCAGGGTACCTTGTACAGAAGCCCTGCATCCGTGTCCTTAGTTATTTCTTGTGTGTGCTAGGCTAAGCTTGACGTTGAAAGTACCCTGAGTAAAGTTATTACTTCGAGGAAAGATGCCATTCGATATGGCTAAGAACAGGTGATTTTGTTTTTGTATTATTATTTTTGTCATTATTATTTTTGTATTGCCAGCAAGGGATTAGTCAATCTTTTGGTCTGAAATCTGGATGGAATCCAGGGTCTTAAGTCTGAGGCTCCTTTGATATATTTATCATTTTACCTGGGATCAGCAGCCTTGGCTTGTTCATTTAGGTGGATAAGGGAGCCCACACAACCACGGGGGCTGCTGAGCAAACTTTGCACCAGACATGGTGTTTGTTTTAACAGCTTCAGAATGTGAAGAATCTGTGGGTCTCGTATGCTAATCGCTGGATATTTGGGTGGTGGTGGAGGAGGCTCTTCTGTTCTCTTCATTGCTCAGAAAGCAAATGTTTGAGGAACCACAAGTATGGGGAATCGGGTGCGATGGGGTGGACAGTTCCTTTTGAATTTGTTTTTTTTTTAAATCACCATAACTGTGGTATAGGGTAGTGATTCCTCACCTGGGCGGATCTTCAGAATCATTCTGAGAACTTGGAAACAAAAAGAAGGTTATTAAAAACCGATTTTTAGCTTCTACTACGGGAGAGAGATTTAGTAGGTCTGGGGTGGGAGCCTGTAATGTGTGTTCTTAGAAGTCAGATTTAGGAACCACTGGTCTTGGAAATTCAGTATCATTAGGCTGGCAAGGGGGAAAGAAGCAGCCGCTTGTGCTTTACTGTCTCACACGCAGGAAGCAGGAAAAGGAAAAGAGGTGCTGTCAGAACTTGATATTTGTAGCTGCTAATAATTTGAGCTATGGAATAGGCTTTCGTCTTTTCTTCCCTAGGAATTCAGTACCTCCAGGGCACCTTAAGGGTACAGTACACCAAGTGATATAGGTTTGGGAAGTGTCATCTTAGTGGCAGGCTACTTACTGTGCTTCACCACCACCACCATCCCCCCATGCCCCGTGCCCTCCCTCCCACCATGGAGGCCATGTTAGCAGAATATCTGTCATTCATCAATTAAATAGGATGCAGTTTTTTTCATATTATACCTTTGGCAGAAACAAAGGGATGTGACATTGTGTTGATTTCTATATACAAAGAGATTGCTACTGACCAACCCAATTAGCTTCTGTTTTTTTTTTTTTTTTCTATTAACAATAAAGAGATGCACTTGTTGACCGAGGACTTGCTCCATATGGCTGCCTGCCTGTCCTGTTTTGAAGCTGTTCCTTCTGATATTGGGCCACAGCTCACTGACCCATTTGTGAATCAGAATGACCTTGACTACAGGATCACCTTGATCTGGGGTCTAATAATGTGCCTGATAAGTGATAGATCTTGAGTGCTCCGTTAGTGAACGAATGAATGAATGAACCAGCTAAGTAAACATTGCCCCCAAGAGATAAGATGTAGCTTGGAGGGAAGAAGATTCCGTTTCAAAGCGATGTTGTGTGGTCAATGTAACCTTTTTAGGATATTTTCTGCATTAATCTCAGCAGAAAGGAAGATGAACCTGTTGCAAAATTTGATAGATCAGACACTTTGGCTTCCTGAGAAAAAGCAGGGCAATTATTTCTTTTTTTCTTTTTAAAAATTTTATTGAAATATAGTTGATTAACTGCATTTGTTGTGAATTTCTGCTGTACAGCAAAGTGACTCAGTTATACATATATATATTCTTTTTCATATTCTTTTCCATTATGGTTTATCACGGGATATTGAATATAGTTCCCTGTGCTATACAGTAGGACCTTGTTGCTCAGGGAAATTATTTCTTTTTTTACGTGTTGTTTGTCCCCAAAACAACAATTACCACTACTGCCACGCAAAACCCTCCACACATAAAAGAGTGGCTACAGAACAAATATTGTTAAGGATGTTTGATGTTCTTTCTCCATTCTTCCTCCAAACTTTAAAGGTCCCATAGGGAGTGAGAAGAATTTTGTTTTAGAAGCAGCAGAGAAGAAACAATTGAATAGAAAGAAGAAAGTTGAGGAAATGTCTCTTTTTGACAGTCATTTGTTAGGAACCGAAAACAGTGGTCATGGCCTCAGAACTCATGGTCATGTCCTTGGCATGCTTAGGAGCTCCAAGAATGGAAGAAAGTCTCTTCAAAGTTATTTTGAGGAGTTGGACACTACCTACCAGGCTTCTACCGCTTACCCAAGTTAAGAGGTTGAAGTGCCTCCAAGGCTTTAAGTAGCAGCTGAACATGTGATCTTGTTAACCCCGAGATGTTGCTGAGCAGTGACTCAGATCACTGTGGCAAGCGATCCTGGCCTGTTCCAGCTGCCCCAGCAGAAATCAGCATGAGGTCACCTTTTAGGCATATGGTACAGAGCTCATGACCCCATCAGGACTTTAGATCCAGGACAACTTGAATTGGCTCTCCTGCACGTGGGACTGATGTTGAGGACCGCTTGGTGCTTTGGACCTACCTGATTCCTAACCATTTTCAGTTCTTTCCTCCATCCCGTACCCCCTCCCCTCACATACATCACCTGGAGAGAAGGGGAAGATGCCAGAGAGAGTCATGAGTCCTCATAATGCTTTGCTCTTTGGATGTTTCCTCATCGAGATAGACGGAGGCTTGTGTTTTCCCCAGGAGAAGGTAAAGTATGCTCAAGGTCTCCTAACAAATGTGTGATGCCTGTTTGGAATCAAATAACAGACTTGAACCGTTTGTCTTTTACTAAATGATAATCAAGAGGTGCCTCATACCCAAGAAGCTGGTGAGTTGGCTTTCGCAGGAGAGAAGGTAGCCGTGCCACGACTCATGGAACATCTCTGATTTCGTACGAAAGACAGATGGGGGTGTGGGGTGGCAAGAAGGTGGCTCAAGTGGTTGCCTCCCTCGAAACTTTCTCTGCTTTTTCATGACTCCACTATGTTTATGTAAATCTGGGATTATTTTGAAGCTTGAAACGTCTTTCTGTTCAGCTGAGTGAATGTGTGCCTGTTTCGAAAGTTGATAATGACTCAAGGGTATCCAGCTCTCAGGATTCAAGCCACTGCATGTTGGCAATGATACTGGATCCCAGTTTTATAAATAAAATGCCGGGGTGCCGCCTGCAGGATCCAGACATAGTCTGTGAGCACATTCTAAATCTTGACCCGTGGGTACACAGCCGGTGTCAACTACAAAAAAACAGACGGAGCTAGGGTCCAAAAGGGAAGGAGTTGCTATCTTCTGCAGTGAATGTCAAGTCACTGGTGATATACAAAGAAATGACCTCTCAGGCTAGAAGGGACCTATGAAATCATCCTGGCCATCCCCTTCATTTTGCATCTCTGGAAAGGCTACAGTGATTTGTCCAAAGTCCACAATGTAAGAAGTTAGTTAAGAAGCCTGAAATGGAATTTCAGTTTCCTGTCTTGGCCATCTATGCTTATTTCACTACAACAGTGCTGGCAAATAGCTTCTAGTTCTTGTGCCAATTTTGATTGATTGGTGGAGACGGTCCGGAGCCCCGCTTGGAGGGGTCTGTGCCTTGTCTAGGCGTGTTGGGAAAGAGTGTGGAGATGAAGCGTCAAAAGAGAAGGCTGCGGGAGAGGGGAAATCCTTGGTTGGGGGCTACTTCCCCATAGTTGCAATTATGTGTTTTAAAGTCACAGGCTCCCTCCCTCCCAAACGCCTTGGTGTTCATGAGGTCTTCCTATTTCCAAATGGTTTAAACCAAAGGAGAGGGTATTTAGTTGGGAGGAAACTCGCTCATGGAGCAGCTTTTCCAAGTGACTTATCCAAGGTAACTAGGTTGTTAAGTAGCACTTTGAAGCAATGATAGGGTTTTCACTGTGGTTTTTATCATGTAGCCTGAAGAATTCTCCTTCTGCTTGGTTCATACAGTTTAACCCTGGTACTGGTGAAGGGTCACTCAGCTCCCTGTTTCACTGCCGCCTTCTTATTTGTTCTTACATGTTGACCACAGTTTGCCTTTCATTGCCCACTTACTTGAAGGGACCTCCCAGAACATCTACATTAAATCCCTTCCCTCTGTAGACTGTTCAGAAAGGTTGTAAACTTGCCCAGGGTCACACAGCTAAGTTGGAGAAGACAATCAAGCTAGATCCCTGTATCCTGACCATCACTGCTTCAAGATATTACCTTAGAGGTTTCCTACCTGTTACTTGTGATTTTCAAACTAGAAGGAACCTTGGAGGTCATTTATTTAAGCTCAGTTTTTGGAAATGAGAGCAAAATTGCAAACAAGATCAAGGACTTGCCCAAGGTAACTAAGTTGTTAAATAGCACAAAAACCCTCTAGATCTTGAGGAGCAAAGCCAAACCCATAGTGTACATTTTTTTTCTGTACCATCTCTCTTTTCACTTTTTTAATGAGAAAAATGAACTGTTTATCACAAAATCCACAGGGGGCATGATTGCCTTGCCTCATATTAGAATCTAGAGATGTTATATAGTTAGAATGATGAAACCGTGATTCAAGAGGACTTTTGCGAGTTATTCTTACGTAGTTTACATAGTAAATTTAGAAGGAAAAACTTGGGTCATAAATTTTCTTGTGATGTGACCCTCACGAGGTTTTACATATAATTTTAGAACCCTTTCTGCTTCCAAAGATAAGCTGTCATAAGGACCCATGGTGGGTATAAATGTGCCTGGCAATTTAAGGAGTGCTGTGAATTTGTGATTGTCAAGCACAGCGCTAGGCCAGCACGGGAGAGGTGTTCTGTAAATGCAGCTTTGTTTATCTGCAGGATGTGGAGCATATACCACCAGAACTCTGCCATGGTTTTCCTGCGTATGAACCAAGTGTGTGTGATAATACTTTGCCCTGAATCCGGTCAGTGTTTGGCGGGGCGGGGGCTCTGTTTCACATGCAGAGCAGTCTGTTAACATATAATTTGAGATGAATGCTGTTGATAACAACATAGCAAGGGCCCTGTGATTTCCCATGCAGGTGCATCCATGGGCCCCTCTTGGCTGGTCTGGAAAACAGAATTGAGGCTGTCCTATATTTGAGCATTTTCAGCAGCCAGTAGCTCCTCTTAAGAAATGCCACAGCCGTCTGTTCCCATTGGCCGCTCCACATCTATCCCTCTTCCCACCATGTTAGCCCGTGAGGAGGGAAAGCTATCTAGCTTTCTAAGAACTCTTGGTATTCAAAAGAGTGTTGACTCAACCTTAGCAAGTAGGCAAGGCAGCCCACCTTGGTGCTTTCGCCCTTTGCCGGAACATTTCCTTTTGAAGCACCACCACTTTTAGAATCATCAATAAAAGACGTTTCTTTTGCTTCTGGAACCACCATCTAACCTTGAGCCTTTGTTTTGGAAGATAATGGTCTAATTTCTGCACAAACCTGGGGAACACACCACTCTTAATTTCTTTCCCTCCCAGTCAGTTGTTTCAGCAAAATGATCCCCTTTCACTTTAACAAAAAGATTCTCTTGCGAGCTTAAAATATTCCGGATATGCTTTAACTTGCCTTGGGGTCATAGCACATGTCTTCCAGGACTGATAAGTCTTGTCAGTTGCCCCAGGGTGAGAACTTTAATAGGCAAATTGCACACACCTGGTTTTGCAAAATTTTGGCCTAATGGGGAACCTAGGTGGAAGTCAGTACTTCCACTCCTTAGTACACACCCTTCCTCTGCACCCCTTTTAAAAGAGAGGCCTCAGAAATTGCTGCCTTGCTGCCATTTATCTTGTAAAACTTGCCTCTTTGCTCCCCTGTTGGGATCCTTAACGAGCTCAGGTGGTTGTTGCCAGTTGCCGTCCCTGCTTCTGTCTTTTGAATTTGAAGGTCATGCCAGTGATGGGATGTGGTGTGTGTATGGGGGAGTCTGGTTAAAAGGGAACAGGGCTGGCAAACTCTCTTTGTCAGATTATGCAGCCCTTGCCCTGCTCTTTGATTTGTGCCCTCTCTTGGTGTTTGCACAGCCTTTCCCGGCTCAGACTTCTCTTGGTTAGTTGAAGAAAGACAGCCTGATACCCCGATTTTAAAGGCTGGACATTGGACTGACCTGTCTTTCACCCTTATTCATTCATTTGGTCATTCGTTCAAACATTTATTGAGAGTTTGTGCTAAACGTTGGAGATTGACAGAAAGACCAGATCCTGTCTTCTAGAAGCGCATAATCTAGTGTTTCTGTCTCCCATAGTTGGCAGGTGTAATGCACTGCCACACCTCCTAGGATGCACTGTAATGCATTTTCTTTGGCTTCTATGTTCTCTCTAATTGCTGAAGATCAACTCCTCCAAGTAAAGCTGTCGGACGTCTTTCTTGTCATCCACTGTTTCAGACATGTCAGGGTACCCAGGTGATCAGGATGCAGGACCACTTCCTTAAGAAGCTGCAAGTGGCACTGATGTATAGGTATATTCAGACCAGTGAACGGGCATCACCCTTCCCTTGAATGCTTTATGCTCTAGACTAGATTCCACATTGATCATGTTCCTTCTGCCATCCTTCTAATATGCCTGCAGGATTCTTAGACCAGGCTTTTTCTGCAGTGTGCAGCCTATATATACATCATTGCTTAACATTCTACTAAAAGTTGATAAAATCTGGTGATGGCCTGTAGCTCTTTAGGCAACAAAAACTATATATAAGGCTTCCCTGGCCCTGACTAGGCTATGGATGACCTTATTCTCCAAATCTGTTGTCAGTCTGTGTTCCACCATCATTTGCATGTATGTACCTCAGAAATTCCAGTCATCACCCCAGCAACGCCTGAAGTTCCTCTTTCAGGAACACTGGTGATCTTCCAGTCTCTTGGTTTGGAAGAGTCTCCCAAACATCTTTAGGAAAATTTGTTCATCTACTTCTAGAGTCCCTTTTCGGGCATATAAAAAGCTAGCACACTGCACAGGACATGAAACCTTTCAATCAGATATTGTATCTGTCTTCCACGGTTCTCTCTCTGTGTCCATAAACCATGGTTATACATTGTTTTATTACGTGGTTAGGCTAAACACCATTGGTGATGGGAAACAGTTGAGGCTTGTCGCCACTCATACGGCCACGCTTTGGCTTACCTTCATTGTACGGGTGAATGTCTCAGGTTGGCCCCGTGTGTCCAGGTCAGAGGGCATGTGCTTTGCTGTGGAATCCCAGAGGTCACTCCCTGCCTTTGTCCTCAACACCAAAGCTCATGTCACTTGCATCATGCTGTGACATGAAACAATATTGCATCGTAGGGAGTGCATAATGGGCTGTGTTGTCCAATTATCATGAGATTACCAAATACTTTTGCCTGGAAACTTGCCAGCAAGCGTGAACAAAGAGATGCCCCAAGCCACTTTTTCATCTTTATTCCTGAAGACTAAATGGCATTCCTAATATCCTCTGTACCTTTCTGGTTGAGTAAAAGGATAAGGCAGGCTTTTTTTTTTTTTTTTTTTTGGACAAAGAATATGGCTAGTACAGGAAATCAAGATTTTTTTTTAAAGCTAATTTGATGAGAATTGGTAAAAAGTCAAAAGGTGGAACAGAGAATACACCGACTAGAAAAGGAGATGATGGATTTCTAGGAAATGAGAGGTTGATATATTTATAGTAATGAAGAAAAGTTCTTCCTGGAATAAAAGTACTGAAGAAGTAACAAAAAGAGGCAAAGAAAAAGCATTTTCCTAGCACACAAACTATGAAGCCCATGCTTTTTGTTACTGGAAATTCTGACATGTCTTGAATTCTCCCACTTTCTTGATTTTTAAAATCTAACAACTTCGTTCCAAAGTCATCTTTATCCATCTCTGTGCTTTCGCTCTCCCTGAGTTGTCTGTGTCCTCGGAAAGTTAAAAACAAGTGGTATCTTTTTTTTTCTCGTCTCTTCTGGCAGAGGCCTACAACGGGCTGCCTTTCCCCTTCTCGGTGGAAAGAATGGAAACAGAGTCCGCGGCCAGCGGAGCTCCATACGGATTGACATTCCTTGCTTCTGCTTTTGAAGTTAAGATGGTCACGAGAGAGAAAAATATTTTCGGTTCCAAGCCTAAGAAAAGGACATTCCTTTCTGTCTTGGCACTCTTTTTTCATGGTGTTGATTTCTCTCCGAATCATCTTCAGTCCCATTAATACATCACATCTGAAGATGAAATCACTTGTGTGAGTTCTTTTCCTCACCACACCCTTGATTATAGAGAAGGTGACGTTTTCTTAGATTTATCTGTAGTAGCTTTAGGATATATGTTCCTGGCTTTTTTTTTTTTTTTTTTGCCCTGGATGAGTTCCCATTGTTGATCAAGCACATTCAAGAGAGTTTTCCAGAGCCCTGAGAGACCCATCCATGCATTCTGTTCTGTTAAACAAGGAAAAAAAGGAAAAAAAAAAAGTTTTGTTTTCCCCTTGCTGTAGAGAAGGAAATCTCAGAGGAATCGTTTTCCTTTCAGGAAGATTGGGGTTTGTAGGTTAAATTCCACATTATACAAATTCCCTGATGACAAAGAAGCTATGCCATCAACAATCTTTCTTCAAAATACATTTCTCTGTTGAAAGAGGAGGGGATTCCATTTGAGGCTGTTGATTAAGACATGAAGATGAGGTCTGAAATTGGTGGTGGCTCAAGGTCGCTGGTAGAACGAATGGACCATTTGAAAATTATTAGCAGCTGGTTTAATAGAGTTGTAACAACTACAGCTGTGTGAGAAAATCCACACACAAGGTATTTGGAATGTCCCCTTTGAGGTCCTTTCCTATTGTTCTAGAATAATCCTGGCATCCATTTAACAAAAGCACAACTTGGACAGAAGATTATGTAGCTTTATGCATGAGTGTGTAATACAGGCTTTATTTGCTTTAGGTTTTGGATCATCTTTGTATTTTTTTATATTTTTGTTAAATGCTGGCATCATTAAGCCTCTCACACAACCTGCACATCCCCATGTCCCACCTGCTAAACCATGACTTCAGAGGCTCACGATGTTTGAGAATTTTAATGGCTTGTCAAAGGAGTTCTCTTTCTTTTCACCTAACATTTTTTATTAAAAAACTTTAATCATATCAAAGGATTTATGGGGGTTAATTTGCCAAACTCCAAGGCAGTGAAGAAGACAAAAGAAGAGATGTACTTTCTACAACAACCCTTTTCTTAAAACACAATGCTGGTTTCTGGTTTTATGCAACCTAACAGAGGAATAATTTGCTTAGATCTTGGCCTTTCTTCATAGCTGGAGGCAGACGCACGTGCACACACACGTACGCATGTGTGTGTGCATATATAAAAATTTGGTCTGCAAAGAAATATGCCTGTTTCCTCCGTGTATCATCTGTACCTTGCTAACCCAGAAACTTGACAGGGAAGAGAAATGCAGAGAGCATTCCACCCGTTCATGAATTCCACAGCCATGAGTCACCCTGGCCCCAGGCTTCTCGCCTCTTTGCCTCATCCTATCCCTGCTCTCAAAGTCAGAGGTCTGGATCTCCAGTTCCTAACTCTGGAACTGGGCAAAAAGGTAGGAGATGACACAACGAACATAAAGCAAGAGTCCTATTCCTTATCTCAGGGCAAATTTCCAAAATACGCTACCAACGCACAAAAGTATGGAAGTCAGGTTTAGATAAATCCCTGCCTTACGTTGATTTGCAAAACTCTTTGTAAATGAGACCTAGGGCTTTCAGTACACATTAAGTAAATTTGTTCTCCACCACAACTCCCTGAAGCAGATGTGCTCTCTCTGATCCACAAAGGTCAAGTGACTTCCCCAAAGTCACAGCTGGTTGAAAGCCAGGACAAAGTCCCAAACCTTGTCTTCTGACCAGTCCTTTCCAGGACACCATGGATGACTCACCCATGAATGACAAATGCTTTGTAGGCTTTTAAAGGAAGTTGGGGATATTCAGGAGACATCCTCTAACCTTGTGAGGATGTCTCATTGTGGAAGGAAGTCACCATGTTCTTCATAGAATAGTCCTTCTCAGAGCCAGTGGCCCAGATGGCCTGCTATGGCTTATGTAGGATGGATTTTAGTGATGATTAAAGACATGGTAAGATAGCAGATGCCCATTGAAACAGTAAACAGTCCTGTCACAAGAGTTTTCCTTTGCCTTTACTTCACTCAGAAGAGATGTATCCCAACTCATTCCCAAACTAATGTGTTTCATTAGGCTCTGATGGAGAAGGGGAAGGGATATGTAGATGGTACTCAAGAGAGGGCAGGCACTGTATTTCTAAGGGCCAGATGACCTACTCTGTTTGTTTTCTAATCTTTACCATTATTGTTCAGTGGATCCAATTTTGTTGTTTTTATTTAGCAGATGAGAAAACAGAGGCCCAGACAGGTTAAGTAACTGGCATGTGGTCACATCCGTGTTAGGTGTCAATGCAGCGATGTGAACTCAGGTCAGCTGTGCTCTTTCCATTGTGCAATGCTGCCTACAGACCTCTCTGAGATTGTTGAGAAACATGATACTGGTGTTTCTGGAAGACAGAGAAGTCCATGAAAATAATGGCTGAGAATTATTGGTGACAGACAACATGCCCAAATAATTTTTATGTATTATCTCATTTAATCCTTACTATAATCCTATGAAATAGGCGAGGAAATAGAGGCATAGAAAGGTTATACAATTTACTAAGACCAGGCAATTAGTAAGTGGATACAAACTCAGGCAAGTGGGCTCTGAGCCCATGCTCTTAACTACCATGCTGGGTGCTGCTAGGCAGGCCAATTGCCAGGTTCAAAATAGCCCTCGTTGGCCGAAGGTGTTTTTCAGCTGATCAGCTCTGGGGCTGGTGCATTAGAAAGCCAGCTTGACAATGTAGGTAGAGAGATTTTGCCTTAAGAGACTTTGTATCTCTATTCGTATAGAAGATATCAAGATATTATTTCAATAATCCATAAAACTTAATGTGACAGACTCTCCTTGAATGAGAGAGATCCCTAACTGGTTAGTCTTAAGGAAAATGTAAGGACATTGCAGGGCTGTAAGCCAGGGAACTGATGTGATTAGATTAGCATTTAAAAATCTCTCACTCCAGATGTTCAGCTGCAATAGAGACTACCTCAAGGTGAATTCCAGTGAAAACTCAGTTGAATAAGTACTTTGTGTTCAGAGGGATCCTTGAAGGTTGTCTAAGTTTACATGGTCCAACACAGTAGCCCTGAGCCATTTTGAGCATTTGAAATGTGCCTGGTCCGAATGGTCCACTGTAAGTCTCAGACTGAATTTTGAGACTCAGGAGAAGAAGAATGTAAAATATCTCATGAACGTGTTTCTGTATTTGTTATATGTTGAAATAATACTTTTGGATATATTAGGCTAAATAGACTGTATTATTGAAATTAATTACACCTGTTTCTGGCTGCTAGAAAATTTAAAATTACTACATCATGGCTTGCATTATATTTCTTTCTGATAGTACAGGTCTAGGTAATTTCCTTGCTATCTCGTTACATAGAAAATACATAAGAATACCATTATCATAGGTTGATGGTGTATCTCTGAGAACCATCCGGTTAAGTATTCCAACCTAAAGACTGTTGCTTCTTGGGTGATATTCTATGCCTTCACTGGCACTGTTCTTTTTAAAAATGCAGTTTAAAGTATAATTTTTCATCGATCACTGAAGAACTAACTGTTCTTGACATATGTTTAAAAAAATGAGCTTGGGGCTTCCCTGGTGGCGCAGTGGTTGAGAGTCCGCCTGCCGATGCAGGGGACACGGGTTCGTGCCCCGATCCGGGAAGATCCCACATGCCGTGGAGCAGCTGGGCCCGTGAGCCATGGCCGCTGAGCCTGCGCGTCCGGAGCCTGTGCTCCGCAACGGGAGAGGCCACAACAGTGAGAGGCCCGCGTACCGCAAAAAAAAAAAAAAAAAATTGAGCTTGGACCGCATCTCCTTAGTTACTCTAAATGGGTCAGAAAGTGGTGACCTGGTGATTAGATCAATCCACAGAGCATTGGCTTTTGTCATTTCTCCCTTCTACGTACTGTGTAGGCTTGACCACCTTCTCCTCACCTCCAGTGAGGAGGTCCAGACCTACTTTGTCTCATCCCTGGACCATCTCAGCAGCTGCTTGAGCAGCTTGTATCTCCCCCACCCCCTTCCTCCCCTCCTCCCACCCCCAGAAGTCCTTCATAGTGCTGCCAAAATAATCTTGAGAGGACACAGCTTTCATTATATCACATTCCCCTGATTAAGGATGATAAGAGTTCCCTGTTGCTCTCCCAGTGAAGGGAGGGAGGGAGGGAGGGAGGAAGGCATCTGACATTTGAGGCTCCATCGATGTTATCTTATTTCATCCCTATGAGATGGATATTTTTAGTCCCATTATACAGGTGAGGAAGCAGTTCTGTATCTTGCCTGAGGTTAGGTGGTAGGCAATAAAGCTAGATCCTAACTGCTAGGGTGAGATCCTATTATCTTTCTTTGCTCAAACCTAGGCTAGTTCTACTGACCCAGCTGGCTGCCTAGCTTTCAAGAACATTCATTATCAAACCCACAGACCCACCATGTCCTTTGCTTTCCCAGCTGTTCTCATCATCTTTGTACTTGGAAACTGTACCGTAACAATACATGCTTCATTATAAAGTGTTTATAATTCTTCAGTCTCTATTTTTTTTTCTGTTAGTCTTGTCCCAACTATGTTTTAACTTCCATGAGAAAGAGCATGCCTTACACCTGCCTTTTGTCTGCCCCCGTGTTTCTTTCCGTTTTATTTTGTTTTTTGTTTTTTTTGGCCAGGTCTAGAACCATACCAGCTACCTAGTAGGCACTCAGGTGTTCAATAAATGGATGGTGTTGGCACATGGTAGCTGGTCAATAAATATGTGTGTTGGACTCAGTTGAAAATGATTTTTCTTTTAAATGAGGGCAGAGAGCTCCCGGTCAGTGACTCCCTTTTCACTTGTCTAGATATGTGATGTAATGGCCTTTGCAATGACAAGAGACTTCTAGGCCAGACTTTACCTCATTAAGTCTCAGATTTCCCACCTTATCTCAGTTGTGGGATGAGGTGGTCATGACTGGTGTCCCATGTATCTCCAGGGGGGTAATGGATTATGTTGCTTCTAATATTTCCTGGAGGGACATTTAAGATGTATCTCTTTTGAGGTATAAGATAAATGGTGCAGTCCCTGGAGGACAGTCTTTGTCTTCCTTGGGCTTCATGGAACAAAACTGAACATTAAATGGAATTGTCCATCAGTGGGGTCCACTGATTGATTGATTAAAGTTTGTGTTCAAATGTGTGTTCCAGCTGAACCTTGCTTTCTCAGATTGTATGGGACACACCTGCTCCTGTCTGAAGTTCGTGGAGAAAACTAGCAAAGCATTGACATCTGTTCCATTTGCTAATAGGCAGTTAGTGTTCTGTGGTCAGTCTTGGCTGTGCTGCTTTTGTTAGCGTGCCCACATTATTATGTGGACACATATTAAGTATTTACACACCAAAGTGATCATGCACCCACACGTTCCCTAAAATGTGGGCTGACTTGTTGGACCTGGGGATTTTTTTTTTTAGGGAGACTGTTCAGCTTGTTTACTTATTTCTCTGAAAACACTCAAACGTTTAAAAATCATTTCCAGCTCGTAAAACCAACATACTAATAAATATACAAACATTATAGAAATTGGAATTCAGGGAAAGTGAAAGTTCTTTTAACTCCACCCCCAGAGAAAACTTCACCGTGGAGGGTTTGGGGAATATATTTTCTTATTGTTTTCCTATATTTGTATACTAATATTATTATTATGATCATTATTATTTAACTAGCAACAGACCATGTATTCTGTTGTGCAGCCTTCTTTTTTTTTTTTTTAACATCTTTATTGGAGTATAATTGCTTTACATGTGCAGCTCCTTTTTCACTTATTTATGCCTGTTAAGGAATGCTTCCTCCAAGAATTCCTTAAGGGGAAGCACAGGTTTTGTAATGCAGGCGAAGGAGCTGAATGCCTGGGGTTCTTAGCTTTGGAGACAAGAGAGCTTTGCCTTTGCTGTGCTGAACCTTGGCCATCAGTGACCTCATTTCTCTTTAATATGTGGGTCTTCAAGGACTTATATTTTTTGAGTAATTCCATAGAAATAAACTTTTTGGAGACCAGTTAGTTCTTTTCAATCCTGACATTTCTTGTCCCTCCAATACACCAGCCTCCTGGAATACAGCAGTGTTTTATGAGTGAAAATGGTATTTTGTAAGGACACTCTTCTTTGTCTGAAATTTCATTGCCAGAGGCAGGGACAGTATAAGGAGCATAGTAATGTGCACAAGGATGTGAGAGAGGGAGGATGCAGGTAGAAACATATCATTAAGTTCCAAAATTTCCAAATCAACCAGGAAGTCTTAAGACAAGGGCAGCATTGGGATTAGGAAGGAGATGACTTAAGCTTGAGAATACGGAGGGAAATAGGCCAGCAGAAGGGTCCTGCTGATCTACCTTAGAGTAGACTCCAGCCACAACAAGCCAGGCCCCTAACTCATGGCCATGGGGTACTGAAGCTAAAGCCTTTCTCTAATTCTGATCCTTAGCTCCTCCATCAACATTCCCCCCACTGCTGCCGGGCACACAGATACATATATGCACAAACACATGCAGCCCATTGGCTCAGCCTGATTCCTTATTTCCTAGCTACCGAGACCCACTTTCCCCTACATTTGTACATTTCTCAAAAAGGATGCAGGTTACAATCAAAGTTTACATTGTGTGCTTGGGGTTTTTTTACCTTGAAAATCTATTAAAGTATGTCATAATAAATCCGTTTTCTGCGGGAGGAAGAAGAATATGTAGGTTCCAGACACTGGCTGGGGCGGAGGTCGAACCAAACACAGTCCCTGGTGCCAGGGAACTCACACTGCAGTGTGAGGAGACAGGCAGTTAGGCAGACAGTGCTGTGTGGAAAATGCTTGGAAGCTTCAGGAACATCTAGGAAGGGTCTCAACCCAGACCTGGAGTGCCGGACAGGGTTTTCTGGAGAAAGTGATTCTCAGCTGCGGGTGATTCTGCCCCCAATGTCTCCAGTGAGAGCGGCGGAAACACTTTGGTGGTCGCTACTGGGGATGATGAGGGAGGGAGATGCTACTGGATTCTATTGGGCACAGGCCAGGCGTGCTGCCAAGCATCCTACAGGGCCCAGGACAGCCCTCCCACAACAGACATCTGGCCCCGGATGTCAGTGGTGCTGAGGTTGAGAAACCCTGGTCTAAAGTCAGAGTGAAGGATGAATGCAGATTGGTGGTTCTGGTGGAGAGAATCATAGGTATCCAGGGAAGAGAGTTATTTCAAGGAAAAAGTGGGCTATGGTGGAGAATGGTACAGAAGTTATGGTTAAGTTAAATAAGGAGAAAAAGTATTCTTTCATTGGTCCGAAGAACGTCATTCCTGACCATGGTGTGTTTGTTTTAGCCAAATGGTAGTTACAAATGCCAGATGTAGAGGACTGAGGGAGAAGTAAGGAGCATGAAAGCAGCTTGTCTGTGAAAAGGGGGAATTAATGGTAATTATGGCAGTTATGGTTAAGTCTTCCTACTATGTCAAATGCTTTATGTTCATTTTCCAGATTATTCCACCCAGCAACCCTATGAAATTTGGATTTCTTTGTGTGGCTGAGGAAATAGAGATTTGGAGAATTTAAATATTTGTCAAGAATTCATATAGCTCATAAGGCATAGAGTAGGGATTCAACCCTAGGTGGCTTTGACTGTACCTATATTGTTCTTCCAGGGGAGAAGATAGATCAGAGGGACATCGTGTGTGCGTGCGTGCGCGCGTGAGCACGTATGTGCACGCGCACGTACGTGTGCGTGTTGGGCGTGTTGGGCGGGGTGGGCGGGGTGGGCGGGGGCTGGGGAGTTCTTCCTGGATAGGAGAGTTTAAGATGGGAATGATTTGGCTGGTAGTCAGAGAGAAATTGAAAATGCAGGCCAGGTGAGCTCCCAGGTGAGGCAGAAGAGCATTGATCAGGAGCCCAGGTCTTAGCTAAAAGCGAGTGGAGCACGCCTTCCATTGTGGCAAGAGAAGAGGGAGAGGATGGATCCCCGCCGGGATTAGGAAGGGAAAGGCACACAGAAGATGGAAACCTCTTCCTCTTCTCCGTTAGACACAGTGAAGAATGGAAGACAGGTAAACATCAGACTGCTGGGTAAGTTTGAAACCGTGAATTTGCAGGGATACCAATCTAAGAGTAGGTAGAACACTGATTTACACGGATCCAAGGTTGAGATTTTTCTAGATGGTTACGAGGGAAAGACATTGGGTCGGGCTTCTTAATTTAATTATTTCAGGAGGTCATTCTCACAGTTTTCCTCCTCTTGCTTGAATTCCTTTGAGGAGGAGATAGAGTATAGCTTTTCTTTTCACAGAACTAAAAGACTTTTCAATGCATGGGTGGAGCAGCTTGTTGCTTGAGACGCTTATATGCAGATATAATCAGTTAAAAATCTTCCTGGGCTTCCCTGGTGGCGCAGTGGTTGAGAGTCCGCCTGCCGATGCAGGGGACACGGGTTCGTGCCCCGGTCCGGGAGGATTCCACATGCTGCAGAGCGGCTGGGCCTGTGAGCCATGGCCGCTGACCCTGCGTGTCCGGAGCCTGTGCTCCACAACGGGAGAGGCCACAACAGTGAGAGGCCCGTGTACCGCAAAAAAAAAAAAAAAAAAAAAAAAAAAAATATATATATATATATATATATACACATATATATATATATATATATATCTTCCTGACCTTAAGGCTGGAGTTCCTAAAATCACTGCATAGGGATCATCTGAGGCTATTGCCTTAAGGAGTCATTAAAGAGTCTTAAATTGGGTAGAAAACGGAACGCCAGGGCTGGTAGGAGAGTCAACACACTTGGTGAACGGAGGTGCAAACCACTGATAACTAACAATACCGTGCCATATCACTCCAGTGCTTTACATTTGATGGTTGTTTTAAAGTTAAAGTAATAACGTCTTGTTGAAAAACTTTAAATCATTAAGTAGAAAGTGAAAGTGTTGTTCACCTGGGCCCACACCCAGGTGAATTACCTTATAAAGTTTAGAGACTATCTCCTCTTTTCTGTTTTTTTTTTTTTTTTTTTTTGCGGTATGCAGGCCTCTCACTGTTGTGGCCTCTCCCGTTGCGGACCACAGGCTCCGGACGTGCAGGCTCAGCGGCCATGGCTCAGGGGCCTAAATGCTCTGCGGCATGTGGGATCTTCCCGGACCGGGGCACGAACCCGTGTCCCCTGCATCGGCAGGCGGACTCTCAACCACTGCGCCACCAGGGAAGCCCATCGTTAAAACATTTTTATTAGTAATGGTTCTGGAATTTCATCAAATGCTGTCTAGCCTCTCGGTGTTATCAAATCATTTTTTCTCCTTTGACTTCCTAATGTAGTAGAATATAGATTCTCTTTCTTTTTTTGTTTTTTGGCTGCTCCATGTGGCTTGCGGAATCTTTCTTAGTTCCTTGACCAGGGATTGAACCCGGGCCCTCGGCGGTGAAAGAAAGTGCAGAGTCCTAACCACTGGACCACCAGGGAATTCCCTAAATTTTCTGGTACTGAAATACTACCTTCCTGCAGTGAACCCCACTTCATCATGGAGTGATATTCCTTTAATGTGCACCTGGATTTTATTGTGAATAATTGCCTCAATATTTATAAGTGCATGGGTCTGCTTTTATTGTTTTTATATTACTATTTATTGTTTGGGGGTAAGCTTTTGATATCTGTGCTACAGTATAATGTGTTTGGAAATATATTGGTAAGTCTTACACTTCAGACTTTGGACCAATTTAAAAAGCATTCTGATATACTGAATTTTTGAAGTCTCTTCTCTGGTTGGGTTGGCTCTTTTTCTTGGATTAATTTTGGTAGTATATCTGTTTCTAGACAATCATCTATGACGTTTAGGTTTACAAATATAACTATGAGTTGTACACAGTAATTTTTAAATTATATTTTATTTTCCTTTACATTCGTGGATATTTTCTGCTTCTTAGTTATATTTATGTTTTGCCTTCCTCGCCTCTTTTTTCTTGTTAGGCTAGATAGTGGTTTTTATTTAATTTTACATAGAATTACATTTTTAAAAAATAAGTGGTTACTCAGGCAGTTTTATTGTTTTTTGATTTTTTGATTCCTGATTTTCGATCTTAATAAAATTCTTTCTTCGTCTTTTCTTCCTTTTTCTTTTCATTGAGTTAGATGTTTCATTCATTTAGTATTATTTCTTGATTTATAAGAAGTATTACTATTTCTTATTTATAATTTTCATAGAGCTATGAAATTTCCTCTAAGTACAGCTTTTGCTAAATTCCGCAATTTACATACATAAGATTTTTAAAGTCACATTCTGTAGTTGAGTGTTTGTTTCTGTTTATCCGAACTTGTTTAGAATAATGTTAAAAAAAATTCCAAGTGTTGGAATTTTTCCTCTAGATTTGCTGCTGTGTAAGTAGAAATGATAGACTACTTTTTTCTATTTGTAATTTATAATCTCTTAATTCTGGCATTAGAGATGCTTGTAAACCTCCATGGGCATTTGAAAACCTTTGTAAATGTCTCATACTTGCTTGAAATGAAAATGTGCTTCCTGTTTCCAGGATACAGAATTTGAAATGTGTCTCTTAATTCTATTAATTCTGTTATTTCTATCCTTAGTTGCTTTTTTCCAGTTCACATATTAAGTACTTATGTGTGTCTCTTCTTGTATTGCCTTTTTTTTTCTTTTCTTTCTCCAGTTGGTGCTGTTGGGGGGGGCATAAATATTCACGATCAGTCTTCATAGTGGATTGTAAGTTTTTACATTATTAAATGTTCATCTTTTTATTTATTTATTTATTTTGGCCGTGCCTTGCAGCATGCGGGTTCTTAGTTCCCCGACCAGGGACTGAACCTGGGCCCCCTGCAGTGGAAGCTCAGAGTCCTAACCACTGGACCTCCAGGGAATTCCCTAAATGTTCATCTTTAAAACTTTTCAAAATATAATTTATTTTCCTTTACATTTGTGGAAATTTTTTATTTTTGCTTTTGCAAATATTTAAAGATAAGCTTACAAGCTTTTTTATCTTGAATTAACCATGAGTAAAATTTTTCAAGATCCCTGCTTTTCTTGATATACTTTTACCATATTATTACTTTAAAGATTTTGTGTCATTTTACGGTGTATCTCTTGTAGACAAAATGCAATTAGAGTTCATTTTTGAATCTAGTCTGGGAATATTTTCCGTAGTAGTTTATTGATTTAACATATACACTTGACTCTAATTAATTTTTTGCACGTACTTGTATATGTCTACGCACTTTTCCTTTGTTCTCTGTTTTTTACTACGTGGGCTGTGTTTGCTTTGATCAAAAAAAAGATTAAAAACTGGTTTATTTTTATTTTTATTACTAATTAAATTTTAAGCTTTAATACCTCTATTTAGAGACTTCAGAAAGAATACTATCAAGTATTTGTATTTGTCCTTCTGTGAGAGTTGAGAATATTCTTCCACTTACATTTATCCTCTAAGGCCAACCACCCCCACCTCTTTCTTTTTAACTTGTTCATTTTATAAAATTTATTTTATTGAAGTATAGTTGATTGACAATGTGGTGTTAATTTCTGCTGTACAGCATAGTGATTCCGTTATACATATATATGCAGTCTTTTTGATATTCTTTTCCATTATGGCTTATTGCAAGGTATTGAATATCGTTCCCTGTGCTATACAGTAGGACCTTGTTATTTATGCATTCTATATATAATGGTTTACATCTGCTAATCCCAACTCCCAATCCATCCCTCCCACCTCTTTATTTTTGTTGTTATGCTTGAGGATTTTTCCCAATTCTGTATAATTCTATTGTTATTATATGGAATAATCTATTGTTATTATAATTGTTCCCTTTGAGGGATTGTAATTTTGTTTTGTAACTATTATAAATTGATCAATCTTTGTTCTAAATGTAAGTGGATTCTGTGTTCACATCCTCTCTTTACTTCTAAATTCCCCATTCTTGAGATCTCGATTTTGAACTTTCTCTTGGTTGGATATATTACATCACTGAATAGATTTTGAAGAAGAGTCAGTAAGTGCAGCATTCCCTGACTGTGCTGATTGGAAAATGTGTTATTATTTTTATACATGGTTGCGAATTCAGTTGGGAAATGAATACTCCAATCTTGCTCTCTCTTTCTCAAGCCTCTGTAGACATCCATCCACTGCTCTTTATCATTGAATGTTACTGGGAAGAAGTTTGTGGCTGTCTGACTTTTCCCCCTGCAATTGACTAATTTTTAAATATCTTGATTTTGTAGAATTCAGTGTTTATCCTAGAAAACTGTAACTTTACCAAGATGTATCAATTTTGATGATTCTCTGTTACTTTTCCCTGAAACATCAGATATTCCTTTATTTCGGGGAGGTTATTTTCCATCACAAATTTGAGCATATTTTGTTTTGCCCTGTTTTGTTTTACTTTCTACTCAAGAATACCTTTTTGGGCTTCCCTGGTGGCGCAGTGGTTGAGAGTCCGCCTGCCGATGCAGGGGAAACGGGTTCGTGCCCCGGTCTGGGAGGATCCCACATGCCGCGGAGCGGCTGGGCCCGTGAGCCATGGCCGCTGGGCCTGTGCGTCCGGAGCCTGTGCGTCCGGAGCCTGTGCTCTGCAACGGGAGAGGCCACAACAGTGAGAGGCCCACATACCACAAAAAAAAAAAAAAAAAAAAAAAAAAAGAATACCTTTTTATCTGTATGTTGGATCTCTGTTTTCAAACTCTCTTACCTGTCATGTTCTCTACTTGCTTTCATCTACTTGTCCTTTTCCTCTGCATTTTGTGCAGTTTTTTTGAAGACTGTTTTCCACATCATCAACTTTGGTTCTGGTTTGTGGATTTTACCTCTTATTACTTTAATATATTTATTGGTTCTGCAGTGATAATTATTTTTGTTGTCAGTTTCTTTCTTCAACTGCCAGCTTCTCTTTTATCTCGTGCTGATGTCTTATCATCTTATCTTTGATCTCTTCTTTTATAGTATCTCTGTTAATTGTTGTATATAATATTCTTCTGTGCCCTGTTCTTTCAAAATATATTGTTCATTGGTCTTTTCCATGCCTGTTTCTTTCTGTCACTTTTTTTGGCCTCAGTTCACTTTTTCTAACTTACTCATCTTCAGTTAGGACATGACTCTCAGAACTTTCTCTTGGCCCCCAGGTAGTGAGGATAATATCTCTCTAAATCTCCTCCTTAAATCCTGCTTAATTCTGCTTTCAGAACCTGAGTTTGGGTCTGGATGGACTGCCTTTCTTCTGTAGCCTTCAGCAATCTACAAGGGTCCTGGTTAGATGCCTAGGTAAGACACAGTTGATGAATCTTATCTTTGAACTCTGTGATTCTAAGTTTTAAGTCCTGCTTTAGATTTGAGGGTCCCATAGATCTACCGGTTTGGTGTGGCCAGTTTTTTTTTTTTTTCTTTGTTTATATTTTCCTCTTTCTTTTCCTTCATCCAAGACTTTGTTTGCAGTTTGAGAGAATTAGTCACCATTTTTTCTGGAAGTCCCTTGGTTAGCTTAAAGCACATATCCTTGTTCTGAGGGATTTCCAAACACTTCTGTGTTTTCAGACGTGGATCCTTACAGTGGATTTAACTCAGCACTGCAGCTTTAGTGTGGTAATCAAATAACCACTCCAAGTTTGATTGTTTTCTAATAAGATTTTGTCTAGTATGAAAGCCTTCTGTCGTACAAGAGTCTTGGGTCCTGAGGATTTACCCAACTCTTAGTATTTTCTGTATAAAATACTCCAATTCTTTCCTTTGTGGATTGCCACATCCCACTTTAGAAATATCAAGGACACCATGTCATGAACCGTTCTTAAATTATTAAGGGAGATGAATATCAGTATCAGCATTGTCTTGGGCACAGTATTCATTCTTTCGTAGATATTAACTCTGTCTTTTATGGGTGTGCTCTTATTAGCTTCTGATGCTGGGTTCTGCAACTTAGTATTTTCCCATTAATTGTTAAATGAGAAATGAAATATTTGCAAACATTAGTCTTCTCCTAGACTCTTTAAAGACTGCATAGCTATTATCGTATTCATTCAATCAACAGGGCTTATAAGTAGGGCTCCCAGTGCAATGGAGAAGGGAACTCAGCATTCTAGCTGCTGGTCTCAGGGACTAGAGGGAAGATGTGAGCTTGATCTTAAAACTGGAGTGAGCATGAGGATCCCCTTGAGGGCTTGTTAAAATACAGATTGCGTGCAGGGCCCTACCCCCAGGGTTTCTGATTCACGGAGTCTGGAGTGGAACCTGAGAAATTGCATTCCTAATGAATTCTTGGCCGATGCTGATGCTGCTGGTCTAGGGACCTCTCTTTGAGAATCTTTTTCTTAAAGGATGGGAATTATGTGGATCTTCAAAATGTAGGTAAAAGTATTCTACAGGGAGGAAAACATGGACAAACATGGAGATCTCAGCATCCTCCTGATTTCTAAGTCATTCTTTTTTTTTTTTTTTTTAATTAATTTAATTTATTTTTGGCTCCGTTGGGTCTTTGTTGCTGCACGCGGGCTTTCTCTAGTTGCGGTGCACGGGCTTCTCATTGCGGTGGCTTCTCTTGTTGCGGAGCACGGGCTCTAGGCTTGCAGGCTTCAGTAGTTGCGGCATGCGGGCTGAGTAGTTGTGGCTCGCGGGCTCTAGAGCGCAGCCTCAGTAGTTGTGGCGCGTGGGCTTAGTTGCTCCACGGCATGTGGGATCTTCCTGGACCAGGGCTCGAACCCATGTCCCCTGCATTGGCAGGCGGATTCTTAAGCGCTGCACCACCAGGGAAGCCCTCTGAGTCATTCTTTTCATTATGGTAAGGGACTCTTTCCTAAGAGACCCATATGGGGGAAATATTTTAAAAGTTAAAGATGATTACTGGCCTTTTGGATGCATTTAGTTTTTCATATCCAACAAATGGATATAGATATCTACTAAGAGTATAGATAAATAAGGGATACATATATAATATAATATAGTATAATATAGAATATAAATGTATTAGTAAATGTGAAATATTCTAAGTTGTGGTTGGTTTCAGGATATGACGTGTAATTTGAAATGGAATCTGGTGTCAACAGTATTCTGAAATTATTGGTCTGAGCCACTGACTAGCTGTGCCACGAGGAGACAGGTTCATTTTAAATGAACTGACCCTGATATTTCCAGACACCCCTAAGGCTCATTCAGCCAGCCTCTTCAGCAACTTTGTTGGCAGAGCACATTTTCCATAAGAAACAAGTCTGTGTTTCTCATGGGGTAGATTTGGTGGGCATAAAGCTACTACATAACCTTGTTCTGATTCCATGAGGTTGGATTCTGAGGAAAGACGATTCAGTGTTATGGATCTCGTTCTTCTGTGTATACCTTTGTCAGCAACTTTCAGTCTTCCACATGTGCTTCCAAAGCAGGAGCACACTGCCTGCATGCCTAAGAAGATCTTTGAACAGTCAAACTGCAGATGATGGATTTTGCACCTTTTCAGTTAATCTCCTGAGTATAGAATTCTGAGCAGAGGAGGAGACACGGGGGGTTATTCTGGAATCTGCCTCCTCAGTGAAGAAAGATTCTTGTTTGTGAGAATATATGGGGCGTGGACTTCAAGTGTGAATAACTATTAATGAACTGAATAACATTTATAGAGTGTTTTTACTGCTGATTTCCTTTCTCTAATTATGGAATTCAACAGATTTTTTTTCCTGCTTCAGAGAGTATGTTCCAGAAGCCTTGGGCAGGTTATTTTTCCTGAGACCTTCAGTTTCACTATCTGAAAAATGAAGATATTGGGCCACATTGGACGACATGGTCTTTTGAGATCTCCTCTCTAGTGGACACTAATGAGCTTACAGATAGTTAACTTTTAGGAGTGAATTCTTCTGTTTGAGTTAAAGAAGGCACAGGTAATTTATTGTTTCAATATTTTTTAGGGAAGCCAAGGAGAGAGAACTCTGTTCCTACCTAATTTCTGTATACTTTCCTCTACTGAACAGGTTTATACAGTTTTGAGCTATAGGGGAGAATGGTTCCTCAGGCTTTCCAGAATCTTTGCAAACAAGAATTGAAAGGTTTTTTTGTGGAGGGAAGGCAACCAGATAGTCTCAAGTGTAGCCCCAGGTGATGATTCCAAGTGTCACATCAGTTTAGGGGAGCTTAGCAGTGTTATAAATATGTGGGTAGAATGATGCTGCCAGAGTACCTTCCGCTTGGATGGTGAGGAAAAGCAAGGTGGCCACTTCCTCACATATCAAGGACAGGTGGGGACATGGAATTCCTAATATCCCAGTAGTCAGCCAAGCACTGTGATGTGGCTTCATGAACATTATGAGTTGAGTGGGAGCAGTGGCATATAGTGCTAAGTTTTGTTTTGTTTTTCTGGTCATGGAGCCTCTCTGGAATTGCTTAGGTTCCTATATGTTTAGTTTGGGTTGGTACCACTGGTTAATTTTCTTTCCTGGAAAGCAGGCATGCACACACTCATTCATCCCACAGATCTTGTCAGGGCCAGACCTGTGCTGGGCCCTGGGGATATAAGAACCAAAAGGAACACGGTACTCATCCTTTGAAGAGTGATTTTGAGTAGCCTGGGGCCCCGTCACTTTGAGCGAAGATAATTTTGTATGTTGGAGAGGAGAAAATGTGCATGATGTTTTTCATAGAAATTTTAGTTGGAGGCCACATGCTAACTGTAGGACTTGACCTTTTTATTTATTTATTTATTTTTATTTATTTTTTTTTTATTTTGCGGTACGTGGGCCTCTCACTGTTGTGGCCTCTCCCGTTGCGGAGCACAGGCTCCAGACGCGCAGGCTCAGCGGCCATGGCTCACGGGCCCAGCCGCTCTGCGGCATGTGGGATCTTCCCGGACCGGGGCACCAACCCGTGTCCCCTGCATCGGCAGGCGGACTCTCAACCACTGAGCCACCAGGGAAGCCCTGGACTTGACCATTTTTAATGATGTTGATCCACAAAGCCCACAGGGTCATCATCAGTGCAAGGGGCTTATCACTAAGGAGAGATGGACCAGTTATATTCCTTAATCTTGGATTTTTCCTGAAAAGCTTATCGTAAAATACCCAAATCAGAAACATAAAACTAAAAAACTCGTGATGTCGTAGGACAGGAAGGCTACTAAGATCATTTTGAACCATGGAATCATAGAATCTTTGAGCTGGAAGAGAACTTGCTGATCATCTAGTCCTGAGAGTCCCCAGCCAGGACCACATGAAAGGCTTATAAAGGCAGGTGGCTTATATGCAGAGACTGAAAATACCTAAAGACCACTTGTGACAGGGTTTCCATCCTCCACACTGTTGTCATTTTGGACCAGATCATTCTTTCTTATGGGGGTTTTCCTGTGCGTTGTAGGATGTTTAGCAGCAACCCTGGCCTCTGCGCATTAGATACCAGTAGCACCAACCCCCTCCCCCCCCGCCCAGTTGTGAGAACCAGAAGTGTCTCCAAATATCCCTGGGCTGGGGTCTGTGGGGGTAAGATTGCCCCTGGTTGGGACCACTGCTCTGTGACAACATAAGGTTAGTAGAAGAATCTAACTCTCATAACCAATCTTTTTATGTTTGATTGGAATCTTATCTCTCACAAGCTCTGCTTCATTCATTCATTTGTTCATTCATTCAGCACATGTGCTGAGTACCCATTGTGTGAACTGTCCCCAGTGCTGAAGATACCAGTATAAATAGACAGGTGTGGGCTTGCTATCAGGGTGCCTACGTTCTAGCAGAGGGAGATAGAGCACAAACAAACAGGTATCATAGCAACAATGAAGGAACTTATAAGGCAGCGTCATGTGGTAGAGAAAGTCAGCATGGTCAGAGTTGTGGATAGGGGCTCGATTTCATGGGGGTGGGGAGAGTGGGCTAATATTAGATGGAGTTGTGAAAAAGCCCCTTGGAGGATAGAACCTTTGAGCCCAGAATTGCATGAGGAGGAGTCAGCCATGACGAAACTAGGCATTTATTTGTCTCTGAATAATAATAAAAAGTGAGAGATGAATTAAGTCAGAAAAAAATCTTTCAAAATATAAGAAACTTTGTAAAACACTCCTTTGTACGAAAAGGTTGACTGGCATAATCTAATCTCTTCATTTAGTGAAATGATCCAAGTAAAGGCTTCGAAAGACTTGTTCAAGGTGAAGGTGGCAGGTGGAGCCATCACACCTGCTGGGAATAAATTATTTTACTTGCTGGAGAGGCATTTCTATATCCTTGTCCTTTTTAAGCTGAAAGACCTAAGTTTGTTGGGCAAAGTGAGATTTTCATTAAGGATTTATGGAACGTGGGGCTTGGCCAAGTACCTGAGCCACTGTAGTGTTTTCACATGGTGATAAATTCTACTGTTGTGTTGGCAGACAAATGTCTTAACTTTCTGCTAAGAAGTTCTTGAGGTGCAGTGATTTTTAGGAGTAAACTTACTTGCTGAGAGTAGATTGGAGATTGCAAGAGAAAAGAAATTCTTTAGCTATCATTTAAATTAAAATATTCCTAATTCTTGGGTATCTGCCAGTTCCATACATAAAAACATAGGGTGTTCTTCCTATTTTCTTGGAATGGGGTAGGAGAACCAGTGGATCTCAGTGGGCAGTGCCTTCTGCTATAGGTGGAGGCCAAGAGGAGAAAAAAAAAATCACAATCTTCTGGAATAGGAGGACTTCAAAATGGTCACGATTCCTGATTCACACAAGCCCAGACATTGTTTACCTTTCCAGAAAGCAGTCTGCTTAGGGCTTTCATCCTGAGGGGGTAGTTAGATCAGGAACCATGAGTGGCTATATTTTGTCAAATATAAGAAATTGGACTGGAAAGGTTATTGCATCAGGGCCTTGTGTGCCACAGATATAGGCAGACTCGCGACAATTCTCATTTAAAGGAAGTGACTTGTCTGAATTTTCTGAGCAAACCACGAGCACAAGGCAAAGAACAAATCTCAGAGGGATTAGATTGGGACTTTTGTGGGCTTTTCCTCAAATAAAGGAGATTCTTCTGGCAAAACTTTCTTATACTTTCAACAGCCCTGGATCCTTTCGTTTTGTTTTTTGTGTTTTTTTCCTCTCAGAAGGTAATAGAGAGCAAGGTAAGTTGTTCAAATGGTTTCTGGATTCATTCACTAAAACTGTAGAATTTAGACTTGGTGGGGTTGGCCAGACCTTCTGTGCCAGGCACAGATCTGGCTGTGAAGACATGCCCAAGGCCTGTGGTCAGTGAAGCCTTCAAACCCACAGAGGAGCTACTCAATGTGTGGTTTGGTCTTTCACGATATGGAAGATGCCTTTGACTGCAGCTTCTGCTTACTCTGCGTCTTAATCAGTTCTGTAATGAAGACCCAGCAGCATATCTGCAACTTCCCTTTAATTTTACAATTTTTATAATGAGAGTTCTTGTAGTGTGAAAAGTGTCTGTGGAAACCCAGCCAGCATGCTGAAGAGTCTACAAAGGAATACAGCGATTTTCTGTCTCTGCCGTTTGGGTGAGGTTTGGCTCTAGAGGAGAGAAATCGGGTCTCTCTTGATCTCCAGGCTCGGGCAAGAATGGCTTCAAAGTTTCCAAGGAATTTCCTGATGGACCCATGACATTTCAGAGAATTCATTCAACCCTAAGAGTGGTTTTCGGTCATTTGGAAGAACAAAATGAGCTGCGATCTCATTTGTCATGGTTGCCTTTTGAGAATTTTAGCATGTGGAGGAGTCTTCATTTTGTTTTGTTTCTCAAGGAGAATATTGTCAGGACGCTTCTCAGAATTGGAGTTATCTGGTGAACCGCAGGTTCCCCTTCACAGACAATGAAGTCTAAAGCTCCTGAGATACCACCCTGCTTCCTCCCTTTCTTTTCTGGTCCCTTCTCTCCTCTTTTATCTCCTTATTCAAATCACACGCTTCCTTTTCTAAGGACAGGAGAGCTGGCAGGCTGCCTATTGGCCTGTTGGCCTCAATTAGCCTTATATCATTGCAAAGGAATGCATGAATTCTCCAGAAGGTATGTACTATCTCTTTCTGTATTAGACACTCACTACCTGCTTTCATAACAGGTCACTCAGCCAGAGTGGCTTCTTGTTTACATATCTGATATTTTTTGGGTCATTTGGATTAGATCATCTCATTTTAATAATGATCCCCGAGGTTATCTGTTATGAAATATTACTCCAATGTGCTCTGTAAAACTTGAAAACTTGATTCAGGAAAACAAAGCTAAAATAAGAGAACCTGAAGACCAGCATCCTTGGCCAGAAGGTGACTGGGGTTATTAATCTGCAGATTGCCTGCTTCAGACTCTGTCCCAGAGATGGAACTAGAGGCCACACATGGGCATTGGCCGGATTCAGGCTCGGGTGGTATTTCTCTGCTACTATTTAAATTCAGTCTCATCTTGGGGGTTACATATGTGATTGCAAATTAATCCTTTCTCTTCTGAAAATTTGGTTTTGAAGAACAGCTGTGTCTCCCTTCTGAATTCCTTAATTATTTATCCTCCCTGATATGTTAAACCTTTCATTAGTGTGGTGAATTGCCAAGAGTACACAGAACTGCTTAGATCATGTAGCAAACAGCATAAACATTGGATAGGACATTTGAAGACACCACATGGTGAGCCAGGATCTATAGTTGTACCAAATGTTGTGGGATCAATGTAGGTATCTTGTTGTTGGAAGTTCTTTGTTGGTTTATTTTGTTGGCTTATTTTTTTTTAATCACTATAACATGGGAAGAGTGTGTATGTCATTTGTACTTATTCAAAAGTGTTCTAACAGAAGTGTTAAACTTGGAGGGCACATGCCCATATCTGAGTTCAAATTAAATCAAGAAAATTAATTATTTCATATTTACGTACATGTATGTATGTATATATGTATGTGCAGAGGACAGGCACCCTATGATACATGTGTTTGCATATATATGCATGCCTGTGTGTGTGTATCTATAGTCTCTATTTGCATTTGTAAGTGTGATTCCGTAACTACTGTTCCTTTTCCTGAAAGGAGATTTTTACCTCCATTTCTTGATCCAGTCCTGTTTGGAAAGATGCTTTAAATGATTTTTAAATTATTAGAACCCCCACTTCAACCATGACAAGAGTAAATGATAAGCAGTGATGTACAACACATCTTGTTGCTGAGAGTAGCGACCCACACTCACAAGTGGATTAGTTAGTGATTTTTTTCCCCTCATTTTTCATCCTAAGCATGAAAAGTCTTCTTTCCTCCCAAACCACGTTCCTGGGGCTTGAAATAAGGGATGTTAATTTCCCAACACACCCCGCAGCTCTTTGACCTCATCATAGCAACAGTTTCCGATCTCAAATACATTTGTAGAATGATCTTTAAGTTCCTGATTTTTCTGTCTTTCTAGCTGAATGGTGCCGACGTTTATGCATTCCACTAACTGGTAATTGGTTTTTCCAATCATGGGAAAGGAAAGTGAGAAAAGCACAGACAATAGGTGCTCACTAAAGCCTTTTCTTAGAATTGTGATTCAGGAGAACCGAGGAGTTCAGTGTCTTACAAATGAAACTAGGTTTCTGGAGTGGACATAGGAAAAGCATCTTACGGTGTTTCTGGTTCTATTTCTCAAAGGCTTTGAAGCCTATATAATTAGTTGCTCTTGAATCCCTGTGGCTGTGGTGCTTCACAGCTTTATTTCTGGTCTGCAGTCCTTCAGTCAGAGAACAGGGTAGGTCCAGGCAAGGCCTGCACCTTTCCATTTGGACGCTTCCCGGAGACAGTTGGGATTCTGACTTGAAGACCGTGTTCGTGCTCCATGCAATCCTGGAGAACGGTGCTCGCCGAGGTGACCCAGGTGAGGGTTGTGGTGGCAGGATTGTAGGCGTGCCCTCAAACACCCAGGGCGCCTCCCTTCTCCCCTCCTGTCTGGGCAGAGAGTGGGGAGGGCACATGATGAACCTGTGGATTGTCCCCTTTCACCGTCACAGGAGGAAAATGGAGGCATGATGGGTCTCTGACATTGTGAACACAGAAAGTGGGTGGGCAGACGGTAGAAGTTAAAATTGGTGGTTTTTTTTAAATTGAAGTGTAGTTGATTTACAGTGCTGTGTTACTTTCTCTTTTTTTAATTTATTTTTAATTTTTTTTATTTTTCGGCCACACCGCATGGCATGTGGGATCTTAGTTCCCAGACCAGGGGGTTGAACCTGCGCCCCCTGCAGTGGAAGTGCAGAGTCCTAACCACTGGACCTCCAGGGAATTCCGTGTGTTACTTTCTGAAGTATAGCAAAGTGATTCAATTATATATATAGATCTACTTATCTGTCTATCTTCTTTTTTCAGATTCTTTTCCGTCATAGTTTATTACAAGATAGTGAACATAGTTCCCTGTGCTATACAGTAGGACCTTGTCATCTTTTTTTTATATATAGTAGTTTGTATCTGTGAATCCCAAACTCCTAATTTATCCCTCTCTCCCCCGTCCCTCTTTGGTAACCATAAGTTTGTTTCCTATGTCTGGGAGTCTGTTTCTGTTTTGAAAATAAGTTCAAAATTGGTGTTTTTAAGACTGAGAAAGAGCAGCTGGTGGCCATCCTTTCCCTATCCCCATTCTCAGCTGTATATTCCCAATCCTTAACAAGATCTCTGGATTTTCTTTAAATATGTCTTCAAGGGTTTGTCCAATATGGAAAGTTGGGTTTTGGGTTTCCCATCAAAACCCCACCTCTTGAAAACTCTAGACTTATCAATGTAAATTGCACAAACCAACACGTGGCAATCAGTAGTGCAGAGTCGTGGATAATTAGTATGGTCTAGAGGTTTCGCATTAGGAGGACTAATCACATTAGGTGCTAGCTTATTTGGGAACGAATCCATTTTCATCTGCCTGCCAAGGCATCATCATGGGTGGTGTTGCGAGTCTAGTCCTCCGATGCCTGTTTGACCTTGAGGGGCCTGGAGATATTGCATTGGGAGTAGGAGATGGGGCCGGTGGGGGGGACACGCTTGTTTGATTCGTAGATTCATCTCATGACCTTTTGAAATAGCATTTCTTTCAGTTAGTTCAGAAGCTTCCTCTTCTGCTTTTGATTTTGCTGATTTGGTCAGTGGGAAAAAAAAATACTGCTAATCTCATTATCGCAGTAGAATTTTTAAATAAAGTAAATAGATAGGAGATCAAGGCTTTTAACTTTAAATCATCATTTGGTAGCAGCTCAGTGTCTGGTTTAGCCTTTTAGGGTTGCTGTTCTTTCTCGGTTGATGAAACAGTCAAATATGCAAGAGAGTATTTCTCATCTTTGTTCCCATCTTTGTTGTTGGTTTCTCAGAGGATTACCATCTGCTGCAAAAACATCCTCGAGTTGATGGATGGGTCATCCTCAGGTCCAGCTTTCTTTGTCTCTCTCCTCCCCTGTTCCGTCTCCGCCTCCTCCTCTCACTTTTTGCCCATGTGTACGTCCTCAGTCTCATAAACACATCAAGTTTCTGTGTCTTTGATTGTTTAGGCCATGCTGGCAATTTCTGTTTTCTTCTGTCAGCGTCTCCAGGAGCAATGTGTGCACAAAGACAAAATGGCTTTCAGAGGAGGCTACATCCTCATATGAGGACTCGGTGCAGACATCCAATTGAAGGCCATTCAGTGGTAACCAGACGCTGGTTCTCTCAGCAGCCTGGAGATTAACCTCTTCTAAGGCTCTGTGCTATTTTTGAGGTAGAGTCTGCAACAACATTAAAGCTAGAACCTATTAGGAAATCAATTTCATCATCTCTTCTTTTTCCAAATCAGTGGCTTTTTTTTTTTTTTTCCTGATCTCCTAACCCTTTAATCTCCTTTGTAGCAGAACAAGGAGACCGTTGGTTTGTTTGCATCCAGCGAAGTTTGAATCCTTGCTGAGAGCTTCGGAAGACACCAAGATATTAGAGAACCGTGCAGAGAGATGAATTTCATCTCGGGGTGGATGACTTAATGCCAAAGGTGCCCTGCTTTCCTTGGGCAGAACTGTCATTTTTTTGGTGGATGTTGTGCGAACAAGGCTCAAACTTTCCAAAAGACACACAGCAGAAAGCCTTTTGTTGCATTATTTCTAAAGGCTTGAAGTTTTGAAGGGAAGAGATTTTGTTTTCCTCTCGGCTACACAATGGAGCTTTCAGAGAACCTCTTTTAAAAGGAATAGCTACAGCCTTTGTGTTGAAGGGTGTGCCTGTTGGCAGGGTCTGCTGATGCAGACAGACTGGCTGGTGATTAACAAAGGTCATTAGACTTTGGAATCTGGCAAGCAGAGTCGGATGGTATGTCTTCTGTGTGTGGAAGGACGACTCCCAAGAAGCCAAGGCATTCTGGAGGTTCCCCCCCTCCAGCCCACCCCCCAAAGGCAGCTGGAGAACAGGGTCTGGTCCAGGAACGTCCTGCGGTAACCAGGGCTGTGCTGGGATGAACGAACTAGCCCATGAGGCATGGGATAAAAGAACCTTCGGAGATCCTGGTGAATGACATTTGAGGAGGAGAGAGGTGCTGCTTTTTCGGGAAGGAGTGAAAACAGTTCCTCCTTTGTTGGGAGGAGGAGGGCAGAGGAGGGGCCCAGGCTGCTCCTCTCCTGTTCCCTCTGCCTGGCAGCCTGGCAGCATCCATCCCAGAGAAGCCATGTTGTGCTCAGAAGGGAGGCTCTGAGCTAAAATGGCCGCTCCTGAAGCTCAGAGGACTAGGGCAGCTTAGTGAGACTTAGAGCTCCAGTGACGCAGGAGCTCCTATCTCCTGAAAGTGTGATAAACACATTCAGCAGAGCTGTGGCTTGTTTGGCTGAGATGAAAGGACTAAGCTGGGGGGATGGGGAGCGCACACTGGATGATCTGCCTTTTTGCCGTGAAGTGTTCTAAATGCAGGAGTCGTCTGCACTATGGAAAAATTTGTGTTCAGGTCTGATGGGCTGTGCGAAAAGGAGAAGTGGGGTGGGGCCTCGGTGACGGCTGTAATTTGATCCAGAGCTGATAGCAACCTCTTCCACACAATTTGGGTTGGTGCTGAGACAGAAAAGCTGGTGTGGCTGGGAATATGGAGGCTGAGTTAGCTGACAGGAACTCTGGTGCACAGTTCAGGGTTTATTGGAAAAGAGAAATTGCTGGGTGAAAGGGGAGAAGGTAAATATCTGTGTGTCTCACTCTGCAAGCTCAGGCTGTCCAGAGCTGGACTTGCCAGGAGTTATTTTCACAGGAGCATTCTTTCAGAGAAAATCCTCCTGCCATAGCTCCTTTCACGGCATTGACAGATTTCTCCACTTTATTCTTCCTGCAGAAATAATTGATCTTTGACAATAAAAGTATAGAAAGTTGCCGTACGATCAGAGTATCGAAAGATCTGGCTTGTGGCTTTTGTTCCTTGGACATCTGGTTCTAGATTACAGTGACTCAGTAGAGTTTGCTATGAGCTCAGTGAAGTAACTCAGTCATTAAGATAATAACTGGGTATCTCAACTTAAATAGGAAGGTCTGTGCCTTCTAATGCAGTTTTAACTTCTTAATGGTGGGCCTCTCCATTGAGTTCGTGTGAAGCTATCTGTATCTTTCAATCACACAGTAAATAGCAGGACAGAGGCAGCCGGGCAAGTTTTACTTTATTCTAAATCAGGTTCACTGCTTGTTATGGCCAAGTATGCACTCCACATTTGTAAAGGGGAGAAGTAGAAAAAGAGAAAGTCCTGCCTTAGAAGCCCTTCTTCCAAACCACGTGCGTTTCTGTTGCCTTAGTGTAAATCGAGGTACCAGGGTGCAACCTGAAACTAGAAACTGGATTGTCATCTAAAGTTGGTTGTTTAAGAATCTCTTGAGAAATATTTTATGACCTAATTAGATTGGAGAAGCTGTTAGGTTATAATTGGTAGGTAGTAAAAAGCAAATAACCATTTAGCTCATGAAAAAAAAATAAACTGTTTAAGGAAGGGAAGAAGGAGGTGTACCGCAATATCAGTTAAGACAATAGAAGAATAAAAAGGTACAATAAAAGCTTTTCCTACTGCCACTCAGAGATTCAGTACTG
The DNA here is from genome assembly GCF_949752795.1 of Hyperoodon ampullatus. NCBI lineage: Eukaryota > Metazoa > Chordata > Mammalia > Artiodactyla > Ziphiidae > Hyperoodon > Hyperoodon ampullatus. The sequence continues at coordinate 32,417,703 of NC_136919.1, forward strand.
TTTCACCATTTGGTGATAAAACATCCATGTTTTATAGTATTAAAACAGCTAATGAAGAGTGAAGTTTGTCCTTTCTTCTGTATGGGCAACCTCTTTACTTCTGAGAAGATTCTGGTTCAAAAATAAAACTGGCCCCAGCCAGAATCCAAGTCAGTATTAACCTACCAAGAAATTTGAATCCAGTCAAGAAATTCAGAAACTGCTACAACTTTTGAAGTATTAAGGGTTTCTTTGACACATGGCACTTGCAGATACATCAAGCTAGAAAAAGTTTACCTGGTTTTTTCCCCCTTCTTTGAAGTTACGAAGCCAAGGACACCATCCCTATTATGTCTGATTTCCTTTCTTTGGCCAGTGTTCCATCTGGCAAAGTCCAGTGAGAGAAAATGGCCGATATTGGAATTTCTTCCATTAATGGACTTGTAGCCCCATCAGCTTGGGGTACGCAATGAGCGCAGGCCTTAAGGTGTTTCGTCTGCCTTCTGCCACCACAGGTTCCTAATGTGAGAGAGTAGACCCAGATGATGGAGGTGCTTCAGTGCGATGGCTGTGACTTCAGAGCCCCGTCTTATGAAGATCTCAAGGCGCATATCCAGGATGTCCACACGGCATTTCTGCAGCCGACGGATGTTGCCGAAGACAATGCGAATGAGCCGCGATCTGGGTCCATGAATGCCAGTAACCAGACAGAGGTGGAGTTTTCGTCTATAAAGGATGAATTTGTGATTGCAGAGGACTTATCAGGTAAATCTGTCCTAGGCTCGGCATATCTGATGTATTTCACTGCCCTCATCTAGTTTGAGCCTGCCTGTAGCCGTGGTTCTTTTTTTTTTTTTTTTGGACAGGAGAGTAGGACTTATTGGTGGGCGTGAGTAAGGAGGGGCCGACAGTGCCAAGGCTCTCATGAGTGCAGGGTACGCCATTTGTCCAGAGGGCCAGGATTAGGGATGTATCTGACCTCACAGCCATCCGGGATGAGCTGCTTTTCTGCCACCTTGTTTTCAAAGTCATCCACATTAAACTTAGTAAACACCCACTTCTTGGAGATGTGGCTCTTCTGGTAGCCAGGGAACTTGAACTTGGCCCTGTGGAGGGCCTTAATCACGTGCTCCTTGTTCTGCAGCCTGGTGTGGATGGACGTTATGACTTGGCCAGCGTGGACCCTGGCCACTGTGCCCTGGGGCTTTTCAAAGGTACCGCACATACCTGTCTGGAGCCTAGATTGGGCACAAGTCATGAATGTCCACTGGAAAGGGCTGTCTCCAAGGTCCCTTAGGGCAATCAGTACAGGCAACAGGCTGCATACACTACCGAGGAGTCTGTAGCCGTGGCTCTTGACATGCACAGTTCCTACAGAGTTTCTTGCTCTTTGCGAGCCATTTTTTTTGGCCACACTGCAAGGCTTGTGGGATTTTTAAAGGTTCCCCGACCAGGGATTGAACCTGGACCACGGCAGTGGAAAAACGCCGAGTCCTAACCACTGGACCGCCAGGGAATTCTCATTTGTGAGCCATTTTTGTGGTTTGGGCATCACGTTTCTCTTCTTGAGTAGCCCAGGTTATTGTTCTTTCAGCTTCCTCTGTTTCTCAGCTTCCTTTCAATTTGGAGCACAGGGTAGTATCTTGGAAAGTTCCAGAATGAATATTGCAGTGTGTGAAACTTGCATTTTCATAGCTCTGTGGCACATGAATCGAGATGTGGAGACTCTTGCACCTGAAGCCGAGCGCTGCCTTCCGTCCGTGAGACGCAACGTGTTTATGTTCGTTAACGCTTCGTTAATACTCTTCAGGGCCTCATCTTGAGATGTTAGGCTTTTTGAATGTGATGTTTATTAATGAAGGATAATTGAAAAGAATATGGATTTGCATGATTGAATTTCGTGACTCGCTTTTGCTTTGCTTTTCTCTTCCCACTTACCTTATGCCTTCTCTTTAGGTCAAAATGCAACTGCATTGGGGACCGGAAGTTACTATGGCCATAGTCCAGGATATTACGGTCAGCATATTGCCTCTAATCCCAAACCAACAAACAAGTTTTTTCAATGCAAGTTCTGCGTACGCTACTTCAGGTCAAAAAACCTCCTCATTGAGCACACTAGGAAGGTCCACGGAGCTCAAGCTGAAGGGAGTTCGGCAGGACCCCCTGTTCCAGGATCCTTAAATTATAATATCATGATGCACGAGGGATTCGGAAAGGTCTTCTCTTGCCAGTTTTGCACATACAAGTCACCAAGGAGGGCAAGAATAATTAAGCATCAGAAGATGTATCACAAAAACAATTTGAAGGAGACCACTGCTCCTCCCCCTGCCCCTGCTCCGATGCCAGACCCAGTGGTCCCGCCCGTGTCCCTGCAGGACCCCTGCAAGGAACTGCCGGCGGAGGTCGTGGAGCGCAGCATCCTAGAATCTATGGTCAAGCCTCTGACCAAGTCTCGAGGCAACTTTTGCTGTGAGTGGTGCAGCTATCAGACCCCCCGCCGGGAACGCTGGTGTGACCACATGATGAAGAAACACCGCAGCATGGTCAAGATCCTGTCCAGTCTCAGGCAGCAGCAAGAAGGGACTAATCTGCCTGATGTGCAGAACAAGAACGCCCCCAGCCCCACTTCTAACTCCACCTATCTGTCTATGAATGCTGCCAGCCGGGAGCTACCCAACACTAACGTCTCCACCTTCAGGGGCTCCATCGGCAACTCCATCATGAGACCCAATTCTTCTTCCGCTTCCAAGTTTTCGCCCATGTCTTACCCTCAGATGAAGCCGAAGTCACCTCACAATTCTGGCCTCGTCAACTTGGCAGAGAGATCCCGTTACGGAATGACTGACATGACCAATTCTTCTGCCGACCTGGAAACTAACAGCATGCTGAATGACTCTAGTTCCGATGAAGAGTTAAATGAAATAGACAGTGAGAATGGCTTAACTGCTCTGGATCATCAGACAGCAGGCATGTCCACGGAGCAGCTGATGGGCTCAGAGGGCAACAAATTATTGGAGACCAAGGGGATCCCATTTAGAAGATTCATGAACAGGTTCCAGTGCCCCTTTTGTCCGTTCCTCACCATGCATCGACGTAGCATCTCCCGTCACATAGAAAACATCCACTTATCCGGAAAGACAGCCGTCTACAAATGTGATGAATGTCCATTTACTTGCAAGAGCTCGTTAAAACTTGGGGCTCACAAACAGTGTCACACGGGTACAACGTCAGACTGGGATGCTGTGAATTCCCAGAGCGAAAGCATTGCTTCCCCGCTGCACGAAGGTGTCGTGTCGTACGAGAGCTCGAGCATCAATGGGAGAAAGTCGGGGGTCGTGCTGGAGCCCCTGCAGCAGCAGCAGCCGCCCCCGCCGCCGCCGCCACCACCCGCGCCTCCGTCACAGCCTCAGCCGCCGCAGCTACAGCCGCCCCATCAGGTGCCGCCCCCGCCCCCGCCGCCCACGCAGGCCCCGCCCCTGCACCCCTACAAGTGCACCATGTGTAATTACTCCACCACGACTCTGAAAGGGCTGAGGGTTCATCAGCAGCACAAGCACTCCTTCTGCGACAACTTGCCAAAATTCGAGGGGCAGCCCTCCAGCCTGCCAGCGGACGGCGAGACAGACAGCCACCCCTCTTCCAGCAACACTGTGAAGAAAAGTCAGACCTCAATTCTTGGGCTGTCCTCCAAGAACAATTTTGTAGCTAAGGCTTCTAGGAAACTCGCTAATGACTTTCCTCTCGACTTATCGCCCGTGAAGAAGAGGACCCGGATTGACGAGATAGCAAGCAACCTGCAGAGCAGAATTAACCAAACCAAACAGCAGGAAGATGCGGTGATCAACGTGGAGGATGACGAGGAGGAAGAGGAAGACAACGAAGTGGAGATTGAGGTGGAGCTGGACCGGGAAGAAGAGCCGCCAGAGCCCGTCCTGGAGGTGCCCACATCCTTCTCAGCGCAGCAGATCTGGGCGAGAGATGCCCCTGAGCCCCAGAAGGAGCCCAACTTCAGAACTGTCACCCACGATTACAATGCCACCAACGGGGCTGAGATAGAGCTCACCCTTTCTGAAGATGAAGAGGATTATTACGGCTCCTCCGTGAACATGAAAGATCACCAGGTTTCCAGCGCTACTCTGCTCAACACCCAGACTCCTATCTACGGAACTGAGCACGGTAATGAAAACGCGGACTTTAGTGACTCGGGAAGGCTTTATTATTGCAAACACTGTGACTTCAACAACAAATCTGCCCGGAGCGTCAGCACCCACTACCAGCGCATGCACCCGTACATTAAATTCAGCTTCAGGTACATCTTGGACCCCAACGATCACAGCGCAGTGTACAGGTGCCTGGAATGCTACATCGATTATACCAACTTCGAAGACCTGCAGCAGCATTACGGCGAACACCACCCAGAAGCCATGAACGTCCTCAACTTCGACCACTCGGACCTGATCTACCGGTGTCGGTTTTGTTCCTACACGAGCCCCAACGTCCGAAGCCTGATGCCACATTACCAGAGAATGCATCCCACCGTCAAGATTAACAATGCGATGATATTTTCGAGCTACGTGGTGGAGCAGCAGGAGGGGCCGAACACGGAGTCCCAGACGCTGAGGGAGATCCTGAACTCGGCTCCCAAGAACATGGCCGCGTCGGCTGCCGTGGCCCGTGGCGGCGGGGTGCCAGCTCCGTTCCCTAAGAACACCCCTTCCAAGACCTTTCCTCCAGAATGTGAAAATCAGAAGGACCCCTCGGTCAGCACCGTTGTCGTGTACGATTGTGACGTTTGCTCCTTCGCGAGCCCCAACATGCACTCTGTGTTGGTTCATTATCAGAAGAAACACCCGGAAGAAAAGGCCTCCTACTTTAGGATCCAGAAAACCATGCGAATGGTGTCTGTGGACAGGGGCTCTGCCCTTTCTCGGTTGTCATTTGAGGTGGGTGCTCCAGTGTCTCCCAAAATATCCGCCATGGGTTCCCCACCCCCCCCACCGCCCCCGCCACCAGACCTCGGTACCGAGCTTTACTACTGCAAACACTGCTCCTACAGCAATCGGTCAGTTGTGGGAGTCCTTGTCCACTACCAGAAAAGACACCCAGAGATAAAGGTTACCGCCAAATATATCAGACAGGCTCCTCCCACAGCCGCAATGATGCGAGGGGCCGATGGGCCCCAAGGCTCCCCCCGGGCACCGGCCCCCAGGCAGCAGCTTGGCCGGAGCGGCTCCGAGAGAGACGGCCCTCCCGCGGAGAGCGAGATGTTCTTCTGCCAGCACTGTGATTACGGGAACCGCACAGTCAAAGGTGTCCTCATCCATTATCAGAAGAAGCACCGAGACTTCAAGGCCAACGCGGACGTGATCCGGCAGCACACGGCCACCATCCGAAGCCTCTGCGACCGTAACCAGAAGCAGCCTGCCGGCTGCGTGCTGGTCCCTCCCTCGAACGTGGAGCGGGACAGAACGAAACTCCGGGCGCTCAAGTGTCGGCAGTGCTCGTACACCTCCCCCTACTTTTATGCACTGAGGAAGCATATCAAGAAAGACCACCCTGCCCTGAAGGCCACAGTCACGTCCATCATGCGGTGGGCATTTCTAGATGGCTTGATAGAAGCTGGCTACCACTGCGAGTGGTGCATCTATTCCCACACAGATCCCAACGGTTTGCTCCTCCATTATCAGAGGAGGCATCCCGAACATTACGTTGATTATACGTACATGGCCACCAAGCTCTGGGCTGGGCCAGACCCATCCCCTCCCTCTCTCACGATGCCAGCTGAAGCCAAAACGTACAGATGCCGAGACTGTGTTTTTGAGGCTGTCTCCATCTGGGACATCACCAATCACTACCAAGCGTTCCACCCCTGGGCCATGAACGGGGACGAGTCCGTGCTGCTGGATATCATCAAGGAGAAAGATGCTGTCGAGAATCCCATCCCTCCGCCTGAAGAGCTCGTGGGCCCTGTGAATTGTGAAAACAGTATGCCTGCCCCGCTCCCCGAGCAGGAAGCTGAATGCCCCGAGGATGCCAGGCTTTCCCCGGAGAAGAGCCTCCAGCTAGCATCAGCCAACCCCGCCATCTCCTCTACCCCGTACCAGTGCACCGTGTGCCAGTCTGAGTATAACAACCTGCACGGCCTTCTGACCCATTATGGGAAGAAGCACCCAGGCATGAAAGTGAAGGCTGCTGACTTTGCCCAGGATATCGACATCAACCCGGGCGCCGTCTACAAATGCAGGCATTGCCCCTACATCAACACCCGCATCCACGGTGTCCTGACCCACTACCAGAAGCGACACCCGTCCATCAAGGTGACTGCCGAGGACTTCGTGCACGACGTGGAGCAGTCCGCCGACATAGCCCAGAACGACGTGGAGGAGACGAGCAGGATCTTCAAGCAAGGGTACGGCGCCTACCGCTGCAAACTGTGTCCCTACACGCACGGCACTCTGGAGAAGCTCAAGATCCACTATGAGAAGTACCACAACCAGCCCGAATTCGATGTCTTTTCCCAGTCTCCCCCGAAGCTGCCCATGACCCTCGAGCCCGAGATAACCACTGAAGTGAGCCCCTCCCAAGTCTCCGTTACCGAGGACGAGGTGGGAGAGGAGCCCGTGTCCACGTCTCACTTCGCTACCTCGCACCTGGTGTCCCACACTGTGTTCCGCTGCCAGCTCTGCAAGTACTTCTGCTCCACGCGGAAGGGCATAGCCCGGCACTACCGCATCAAGCACAACAACGTGCGCGCCCAGCCCGAGGGCAAAAACAACCTCTTCAAGTGCGCCCTGTGTGCCTACACCAACCCCATCCGCAAGGGGCTGGCCGCCCACTACCAGAAGCGCCACGACATCGACGCCTACTACACGCACTGCCTGGCGGCCTCCAGGACCATCAGCGACAAGCCTAACAAGGTGATCATCCCGTCGCCGCCCAAGGACGACTCCCCGCAGCTCAGCGAGGAGCTCCGGCGCGCCGTGGAGAAGAAGAAGTGCTCCCTGTGCCCCTTCCAGTCCTTCAGCAAGAAGGGCATCGTGTCCCACTACATGAAGCGCCACCCGGGGGTGTTCCCCAAGAAGCAGCACGCCAGCAAGCTGGGGGGCTACTTCACCGCCGTCTACGCCGACGAGCACGAGAAGCCGGTGCTGATGGAAGAGGACGAGCGAGGCGGCTTCGAGAAAACCGAGGTGGAGGGCAGCGACGGGCAGGAGATCGAGTGGCTCCCTTTCCGCTGCATCAAGTGCTTCAAGCTGTCCTTCAGCACGGCAGAGCTGCTCTGCATGCATTACACGGACCACCACAGCCGGGACCTCAAGAGGGACTTCGTCATCCTGGGCGGCGGCCCCCGCCCGCAGAGCTCCGCCTACCAGTGCAAGCACTGCGATAGCAAACTGCAAAGCACGGCGGAGCTGACCTCACACTTGAACATTCACAATGAGGAATTCCAGAAGCGTGCCAAACGTCAGGAGAGGCGGAAACAGCTTTTGAGCAAGCAGAAATATGCAGATGGTGCTTTTGCAGATTTCAAACAAGAGAGGGTAAGGATATGTTTTGCTTTCCCTTCCCCCAGGAGGCCTCTCATCACTGGTGCCCACATGCACGTCTTCGCTGCCAGCCAAACCGCTACGGGCTTCCTAGTGACTTAGCCTGCCAGAGAGCTCAATAAGTCAATTAAACATTTCGAGCTTGATTATCCCGCCCGCATTCTACGCTCACCCTTCTCCACCGCCCCGTCCCCCTCCCTCTCGCCCCTCCCAAGGTTCCCCAGGGGAGGGTCGGGTGGCTTTTCTGTATTTCTCTCTGCCAAGTAGCCTTCTCCGAGGCCTAGTTACAGGACAACGCTCGCTCTCTTTCCCAAGGCAGTTGCGGGCCGTGTCTTGGTATCGTTAGCGCTTCTCAGCCATGTCTTGGTTTGCAGTGTCGGCTACAGGAACCTAACGTCTCCAGGAGTAGAGTTTTTTTTTTTTTCTTCTTCTTTTTCTTTTCTGGTCAAGAAGTCTGCTAATGGCATAGCTACGCGACGTTTCACCTGTGTAGTTGAAAAATTGGTTTGAAAACCAGATCACTTGGTGGCAGTGACAATGAGGCTTCTGCACCGAGATCTTCTCTCCTCACAAGCTGTAACCTGTTTGGGTTCCGGAGACTTCGCGCGCGTGCACAGTGGGCAGCGCGCCTCGCCCCTGACGAATTTGTTATGTAAAAATGCTCGCGTGTTATCTCCCTTGGTTTTTAACCTGCTAATCTGCTTTAACGTAAAATCTGCTAGTAAGCTGCAAGAATAAATGCCGGCCATTGAGGGAGGGCTCGGAGTACTGATGGCTACCACTGTATTTTACCAGCCTTTTGGTCACTTAGAAGAGGTGCCAAAGATCAAGGAGAGGAAGGTGGTGGGCTACAAATGTAAATTCTGTGTGGAAGTGCATCCGACGCTCCGGGCCATCTGCAACCACCTGCGCAAGCACGTCCAGTACGGCAGTGTCCCGGCCGTGTCAGCCGCCGTGAAGGTGAGCACTGGGAAGGTCTGGATGAGGAGTCTTGTGTGTGAGCCCTTCGAGTTCCTAATTCACGCCGTTGCTCAGAGCCACTCAGGAAAGGGCGACCCCAGGTGTGGGCGTTCCTGAGTTATGCTGGGATCGGTCTGGCTTGTTTTGATTTCTTTACAGGTTGGATCCTCCTCATCTTCCGTGTTTCGACCCGGTTGCGTTTCGATCTGGTTCCCTTCCACGCGGATAGTCTGGTGGAAACAGAAGATCCGGGCCTCTCGGTACAGGAGGCTTTGGGTCTCCCTTCTGTGCTGCATTTAAGTGCCATTAGGTGTTTGCTTTTCCAAGCGGCCTGGGCTCTTGAGAGGAGTCCAGTGGGTTCTGTTCCCATCCTCTTCTGCGCCTCCCCCTGCCTGACTTCTTGCTGTTCTCATCTGGCCACGGTGCAGAGAGCCCGGGAGAATCTGTCTTTTACTCCTTATCCTGGGTCCCCAGAGGAGCGTTAAGAAACGTTAAATCTAAACCTGAAAGCCTTCAGGTCACAGTCGGCCCTCTGAGCCCTTTGACCTGATTTGTCTCCTCCATCCCCTCTCCCTCTGTGTCACTGACGAGCACCTTCTCTCTGCCCCCAACCAGTATTAGGCCACCTGGTTTGAAGATCATAATCCTAAAATGAGCCACTGTATCAGTGAGCAAGCCGCCATCCCTGCCTTCCAGGATATTGCTGACCACTTAGTGTTGAGCAGAGAAGTCAGTTCAGGGCTCTGCTCTGTCTCTCTGGATACGTGAATGCATTTCTGTCATCGGCCCTTCTTGATCTTGAGTCCTGTTTTGCCAATGTGGCATGGAGGCGAAGCTTCCGCTCTTCCCATTGAAGACTGAAGCCTTCCGGCTGGCGGCACAGCAGTGAGTGGCACCGGGACAGCATCAGTCAGCTTCTTGCCCGCCACCAGGGTGTGTCCCAGCCTCGTGTCCCATAATTGCTCGAGGGAGACAGTGGCTCTTCCTGAGTAATCAGTAATCCAGAGGAGCCACCCCAAACCTGGCTAGGCTGCTTCTTAATTTTTTGAATTGATTATACAGCAACCTTCGGTTAAGGGGTGATGTCACCATCTGTGAGATGGGGATGAGCGTGGTGGCAGAGGGCTGGATCTTCCAGTTTCCTTCATTTCCCGAGGGTGTTCCAAGGCTCCCAAGGGCCCACACCATTCTCCTTTTTCCCCTCCCTTCCTCTCTTCCTTTCTCTGAGCCATAACCCTAACTTGCTTTATATCAGTTTTGGTAGGATCCCAATTTGAATTTTCTCTTTAAGATAGAAGGTAAGTGAGTGAATTGTCTTCAAAGTGGGAGAGCCGCTCCCTCACCTTTCCCAGACAGTAGCAACCTGTGTCCGGATATGTTGCCCTCACATCACCACCACTGCATGAAGGATGCCAGTTGGGTTTGCCCTCCCTCTAGGGGGAGCTGGAGAGGCAGGGGAGGAAGCCTTAACAGGACATGCGTAACAGGAGTTTGGGAGAATGAAGGGAGAGGAGGAGAGCTGGGAGCGATGATGATGGATATTTATTTTGTTGGTGGGGCATGTGTGTGTGTGTGGTTCTCTTAGCAGGAGGCTGAAGACCCTTCCCACTTGTTCCTGGATGGACTGGAAGCAGCCAAAGATGCCAGTGGCGCCCTGGTGGACCGGGTGGATGGTGAACACTGCTTGCTTGATGGAATGTTGGAGGATGAAACCCGGCCGGGGGGATACCATTGTAGTCAATGTGACAGAGTCCTGATGTCCATGCAGGGGCTGCGTTCTCATGAGAGGAGCCATCTGGCCCTGGCCATGTTTACCCGCGAGGACAAGTACAGCTGCCAGTATTGCTCCTTTGTTTCTGCTTTCAGGCACAAGTAAGTGCTCACCGAGTGGGTGCAAGTGGTAACTGGAGGAGGTGGAAGGCAGGAGAGCTTGGAGGCGTCTGAAGGCCCTGCTGATGGTTCAGGCCTGCTGTTCAGTTGGCTGTGTTACCTTGAGCCTCTGTCACCTCACCTGTCGAATGGGGCTGAGAACAGGAGATTGTTTGCCTGACATCAGATTTGGCAAAATCGGGCATTTAGAAAAAAAATGGAAGTAGAGTTAATGTACAAGGTTGTGTTAATTTTAAGCGTACAGCAGAGTGATTCAGTTATACACACACACACAAACACAATATATATGCACATTCTTTTTCAGACTCTTTTCCATTACAGGTTATTACAAAATATCGAGTATAGTTCCCTGTGCTATACAGTAGGTCCTTGTTGTTTACCTATTTTATATAAAGTCGTGCAGCGGTCCCCAACCTTTTTGGCACCAGGGACCAGTTTCTTGGAAGACAGTTGTTTCCACGGGGCGGGGGGTTGGTTCAGACGGTAATGTGAGCGATGGGGAGCGGCAGGTGAAGCTTGCTTGCTTCACTTGCTCGCTTGCCGCGCTCACTTTCTGCTGTGCGGCCTGCTTGGGGGACCCCTGAGGTAGTGTGTATCTGTTCATCTCAAACTCCTAATTTGGTCTCCCTAGCCCCTGCTATCCCCTTTGGCAACCATAAGTTTGTTTTCTATGTCTGTGAGTCTATTTCTGTTTTGTAAATGAGTGCATCTGTATCATTTTTTTTTAGATTCCACATAAAGTGATATCATATGGTTTGTCTTTCTGTGTCTGACTTACTTCACTAAGTATGATAATCTCTAGTTGCATCCCTGTTGCTGCAAATGACATTATTTCATTCTTTTTTATGACCGAGTAATATTCCATTGTATATATGTGCCCCATCTTCTTTATCCGTTCATCTGTTGTTGCACATTTAGGTTGCTTCCATGTCTTGGCTATTGTAAATAGTGCTGCTGTGAACATTGGGATGCATGTATCTTTTTGATTTAGAGTTTTCTAAATTGGTCATTTTCTTAAATGATAATTTTGGAGGCATTGCTATGACTTAAACGAGGAAAGGCCAGAGAGTCGATGAATTTACTGGTGCATCTGTCAAACATTCATCCAGAACCTAATCAACATTTGAGGAAGTAAAGTTCCATTTGGGAAATTTTAAGCGGCTAAGGAGGTAAAATTAGGACTTTTTAACCCATATGACCAAAGGGTCATTGCATGGCTTTTTTTTTTTTTTTTTTTGCGGTACACAGGCCTCTCACTGTTGTGGCCTCTCCCGTTGCGGAGCACAGGCTCCGGACGCGCAGGCTCAGTGGCCATGGCTCACGGGCCCAGCCGCTCCGCGGCATGTGGGATCCTCCCGGACCGGGGCACAAACCCGTGTCCCCTGCACCGGCAGGCGGACTCTCAACCACTGTGCCACCAGGGAAGCCCTGCATGGCATTTTTAAAAAGACCTGGAATGGTAAAGAAGTTTATCGATGCCAGAGAGATGCTTGAAGTACAGGGTGGGTTGAGGAGACGGAGCTTCCTGCTACCTGGCACAGCTTTGAAATTGAAAATTTGGGTTTTTGTGTGAGGCTTTTCGAGGTGATAGGAAGAGGGATGGTTCTGAGAAGAAACAACCTTTTGTTGCCTTTCTCTCACAACTGTATGAGAGAGGAATTTTCAATAACATGTTCTACAGTCTTGGATGAAGGTGACTGATTGTGAGACTGACATGCTGTTTATTTTTATCATAATTGAAAATAAGTGATGGGCTGTTTGCTTCTTAAAAAAGATAAAGTGCTAGTTAGTGGCTGCTGAAAGGCAGGAAGAGGTGATGCTTCCACAGAGGTTAGGATGAGTTACAAACTCTTTTATCATTATACAGAGCCTAGTATCCAATCTTTGTCATCAGATTCATGCCCTGGCCTCAAACTTGTGTAGTTCTCATCAGTTCAATGAGTATTTGTTGGACAGCAACTCTCAACGCTTTCTGACACACAGAAGCTCAATAAATCATTGTGAATAAATGAATATGCCCTGTTGTTGAGGCTTTGGGGGAATATAAAGATGAATAGGACATGGTCGGTGATCTCAGGGAACTTAGGGTCTAGTCAGGTTATAAGTAAAGCAAACACACAAATGACTTGGCAAAATAAGGCACATGTCTTTAAAAAAAATGTATCAATAAAATGCAATGAAGTTTCAGAGAAGGGAGATGGTACATCTACTTTGGAAGAATCGGGAAGGTTTTATGGAACAGGGAGCATTTGAGTCAAGTCTTAAAGTAGGAAGATAGGACTTGCCAAGTTTGGAAAGAAGATGCAATGTGGAGGAAGCGATGAGAGAGTAGGGCCCTGAGGAAGAGATCGATGCTTAGGGGGGACCAGCTGGCGGTCTAGTTGGACTAATTTTTAAGTGATATGTAAAGGAATAGTAGAAGGTAAAGTCTGAATACCTGAGTAGTGACTGCATTTGGGGGTCTTTGAATGCAGAATTAGTGCTTTGTAATATACATTACTGGTAAAAGGAAGACTCTGAAACGAGTAAAGGCATCTTAATCACTAACATTTATTGAGCCTCACTGTGTGCCAGGCGCTGTGCTACGTGCCTTCAAGTATTATCTCATTTTATTCTCAGAACAGCCCTATGAGGTATGGTCCCATTATTATCTCCCTTTCATAGATAAGGGAAGTGAGGCCTTTTAATATAGAGGGGTTATGGAACTTGCCCAAGGCCACTCGGCTTATGAGTAATCGCTGCCATTTGATCTCAGGCAGTCTGACTCCATCGCTTGTGCTTTTGAGTTGGAAAAAAGATGGGGGAGACCAATTAGGAGGTAGTGACAGTAGCTGATCCACGAAGTTAGAACGGAACTTTGGGAACAGTTGAGGGACGGAGGATCTTCATGGCTGGGAAAAATTGGCTTACTGGAGGGGAAGAGGGACAAAGTACAGTACAAATGGCACAGAGGATTCCAGGCTGGTTGAGTGACAGCTTGGAAGTGTTCTTTCTACAAAGAAGGAAATGAAGAGGAGAATTTGTTTGGGATTTAAAAAAACTGACGTGTTTGTTTCAGGCTGCTTGAGTTTAAGATAGCTGAAGGATGTTCAGCGGGAGGTGTCCTTAGGCAGTGTGGAAAGGGCTGCTTTGGAGCTTGGGAGAACATTATATATTTAAATGGTAAGCAGTACTGTTCCCATATGAGTCATTTAGAATGGAATCTAGTTCTCTGGGGCATTGATACAAATTAAATTAGAACATCTTCCCACACCTCGTTTGGTAGATTTATTATTTTTTTAGAGTAGTAATTATTATGAAATACTGGGAAATTATAATTAAATCATTTCTTTATAAGTTGCTTCTGGAATACTGATGTACAGCAAACATGGTTTTATCAGAAGGCATGGCCAGCCTTTGGATCACATGACTTCCTGTAAACACACCTGCACTGGACCTCCATATTTAGAAAGACCTTGAAAATAGCCCATTGCAAGTGCCCTGCTCAGGTGTTCACAGCGGAATTAAGGTTTAAGAAGAAAGTCAGCCTTTTTTACATGCAAAATTTCTCTAATTCCCCCTTTTTTTTTTTTTTAATGGTATAAGTTCAGGGACTCTTTTTTTTTTGCGATACGCGGGCCTCTCACTGTTGTGGCCTCTCCTGCTGCGGAGCACAGGCTCCGGACGCGCAGGCTCAGCGGCCGTGGCTCACGGGCCCAGCCGCTCCGTGGCATGCGGGATCCTCCCAGACCGGGGCACGAACCCGCGTCCCCTGCACTGGCAGGCGGACTCTCAACCACCGTGCCACCAGGGAAGCCCAAGGACTCTTTGATAGGCACCTCATTGACTTTTCAGAAAACTTAAATTTGTCCATATTTTACCTTTTCTTTTTGGATGCCCTCTTCTGCTTCACGGTGCTCTAGAGAAGGGAAAATAAGTCTACCAAGACCTGTTTCCATTGCCATGTCTCTCAATCCCAAAAAATTTTTTGATCTCTTCTTTCCTTTAGCTTCTCCAACTCTTGTCAATTTGCGTTTGTTTGTTTGTTTGTTTTCCTCCTGTAAGCACCATCCTTGGAAAGTAACAAAAGGACTTTGAACAGCTTAGAAATGGGATTTCTGGAAAAGGGCAATGAGAAAATGTTGGATGCAGTTTTTAATATTGTCATTTCCTTTTCTCTTCTTCTACCTCAAGTTTGGATCGCCACATGCAAACCCACCACGGACACCATAAACCATTCCGATGCAAGCTCTGCTCCTTCAAGTCCTCCTACAACAGCCGGCTGAAGACACACATCCTCAAAGCTCATGCTGGTGAGTTGGTGTTCGCGGTGCACTAGTTCCCTGAGTTTGAAATTTAATAGTCTTCAGTGAGTGAAATTTTTAAGTCTCTTGCTCCATACACATGAGAATAAGTTTTTCTTGGGATGGTTGTGTAGTCAGTTGTATTTTAATCTAATTAAAAAAATTAAAGAATGGCCCAAAGGAAAAATAATACCAAGTACCCTGTCACGCATGTCATAGCTGATTCATGCAACTAACACATACCTACGAACACATACCTACTGACCGATTCTTGCTACTCACAGGTTCTGTTTTTTAGAGAAATTTCTAAATTACCTAGATTTTCTAATGGAAATGCAAGAATTGGTACATCTCCTGAAGATAATTTCCAACTTAAAATAAAGTTATAATCTTGGGGACATTCAAAGGGACAGAGACCTCAGGATGTGTGAGATTTCTCATGAGATGCCCTTAGATGCATTTCCACATCCCAGATAAGAAATGACCCTGGGTCATGAGTGTCCAGGAGTTGTGCTGATCTCCATCACTCTGTCATCCCATCTCATCACGCTCGTCTCATGAACATCCCTTACCTACCAGTCTCTGTACTAATAAGCATGGTATATTCGTCATCTCATTTAATCTTCAAGGCAGTCCCAAAGGGTAGATGTTGCTGTCACCCTCAGTGTCAGATGAAGCCACAGAGACTCAAAATCCAGTGTCCGGCTCAAGGCCACAGAGCCCATTCACTAAGAATTTGACTCCAGAACAAAAACCTACATCCTTGTCACTCACAGGATGCTGCCTCCCTCTCTCTTCTGCTCTTTTTTACTTCGCATATGATGGAGGATGCCCACAGGTAGCTAATCAGAACTCATCCAAGAGAGGAAAGAGGCATGAGTAAGAAAGGCAGTGTGGCAGGGTCTGGGGCCTCCTCCCAGGATGTCCCCAGTGTCCTCTGAGAACCCCGACTCCGCAGCAGCCTGTGGCCCTCTCAGAGGTGTTGTCAACCTTTGAGGAACTTACATCAAACAAAGGAAAATTGGGGAACCAATAGCTTTAGAATGGCTAGCGATACTGTCGGAGATTCTTTTAGAGATCCAGTCTCCCCCCTGAGTTTCCTCAGCTAAGGTGTTTAGAATTCTAGTTTTAAATTTTTCAATCAACTGGAATTCTTCTGTCTCATTTGTTTGCTTCCTTTCTCTTATTAGCTTCCCTTCCCTTATTAGCTTCTTATTAACTGCCCAGAACCTGAGTCCTTCACTTTTGTCGTCTCCTCATCCCCTGTGGAAATACAGCCATGTCTCTGCTGTTTCCTGAAGGTTGGGTCCTGTTGAACTGGCTTAATGGAGTAAAACTATGGAAGCCTTCAGGATGCCTTAAGCCCACTGGGGGTTGGGGAGGGGATGGCAGATTAGCTATATGGGCTCTTCTCTATCTGTTAGTATTTTTGTATCTTCCAGAACATTTTACTAAAGTCCATGGAGTAAGAGACTTCCGGGTTCAAACCACTCTTTTCTAACTGGTGTATATTGTAAATTATTCACTTGGGACACTGTCCTGGGGAGTTTCCCCCATAGATCTCAGCCTTGTCAAAAACACTTTACCAGTGGGAGTTGGGTAAGTGATTTGGCCTGTGGGAAAGACTTTAAAAAAGTGCCACGGGGCTTCCCTGGTGGCGCAGTGGTTGGGAGTCCGCCTGCTGATGCAGGGGACACGGGTTCCTGCCCCGGTCCGGGAGGATCCCACATGCCGCGGAGCGGCTGGGCCCGTCAGCCATGGCCGCTGAGCCTGCGCGTCCGGAGCCTGTGCTCCGCAACGGGAGAGGCCACAGCAGTGAGAGGCCCGCGTACCGCAAAAAAAAAAAAAAAAAAAAAAAAAAAAAAAGTGCCACAGGCTGCACACTGACTCCAGGGCATTGAGCTGAAGTGTATATTCTTGGAGCTGACCAAGCAGACTGGTCTTCTGTGCTCACTGGTTTGCAGGAAGAAAGCATCCAGAGAGAGAGGGTGGGAGCATCGTAATCCAGTTCTCCACACACCTTGAACCGTTGGTGTCTATGACTTGGTCTTAGCTACAGAGAGTGGCTTGGCTTGGAGAAAGCCAAATCATTTTCCAGAAGACTCTTGACTCATCTTGTCTGTTCTAGATGGAGTATTTTATTTTATTTTATAGGGTAAAAGGTAGTGTGTACTAACCAGATACCTGGATTTGAATTCTCTCTCAGGTTATGCTACTTATAACCACCCACCAAGGTTCATATAGCAAGGTTTGCACTGAAAAATTGAGAAATGGAATAAGGAGAGCAGTAGTGTACAGTATGACAGATATATTTATTATTTTAGTAAACACCATTATTCATGCCCAGCATTATCCTGTAGCTAACAGGTCATGGTCTGAAGGGTGTGGAATTGACTGGTGTTCTTGTTTGGGTCCTCTGACTTCTTTGTGCTTCTCTTCTGCTTTGGGCTATAGCATGTTGCATCATGCAAGGTTTTGTGTGGGTCTCTTCGAGGCTTTCTTGGAAGTGCACACTTTGGGGGTCACCAGTGGTGAAAAGGAGGCTTGAATGCAGGACTTCAGATGCTGGTCTCACTTCAAGTGAAACCACTTAGTAATTTTGGAGGTGGCAGGAAAGTAACCATCTCAGCAGGGTAAAAGCAAGAGTGGATGTTTACTTGCTCATTCTTGCTCTGCTTTAGTGAGCATTTGTCTGTAGCACATCAGCGCTGTCCTCAGTTCATATTCACTGGTCCACAAAACCTTCGTTACTAACAATCCTTTCTTCTCTTATTCCTCTCCTTCCTTCCCTTTCCCTCTTCTCTGGTTTTTAAGTTTCACTTGAAAATAAATTTCAAAAAATACATGTTCATTAGAAAAAATTTGAAAATGAAAGAAGAAATACAGTCAAGCCATTCATAATCTTATTATCTGAAGACCACTGTTGTTAATATTTGATAATATTTCCTTTCAACCATCTCCGCTATAATTATTTTCCATAGTCATGATTATAATCTAATCTAAAATGTATTATGCTTTTCTGTGTATTTTTCTGAGTTTCAGTATTTTAGTTTTCTATGAATTGCCAACTCTTCAAGAATTTATTTTCATGAATAGTAATTTATCAAGAAGATATACCCACGTTTACTTAATCATTTCCCTATGTTTCATCCCTTTTTCAAGCATAAGTAATGTATATTTCTAAATACAGATTTCTAAGTATTAAAGGGTATTTCCTTAATATAAATTCTCAGAAGTGGAATCATTGAGTTGCAGGCATGAGCTTTCTAAGCTTATTGTTATAAAAAGCAAAATTGCTTTCCGAGTTGATTGTACCAGTGTTTGTCTGTCCAGCGACATAAGGATGCCCATTTCACACCCTTGCTTCTTAAATTGCAATTCATGTAAAAGCTGACTTAGGGCAAAGATAAATCATACTCTCATTTAATTTCATCATAGTGATCTGTGCTGTATTTCAGTGGTATAAAAACAATTAAAAGGAAAATACTTTGTAGAAAACAAACTTATGGTTACCAAGGGGTTGGGAGGGGGAGGGAGGGATAAACTGGGAGATTGGGATTGAAATATACACACGACTATGTATAAAATAGACAACTAATAAGAACCTACTGTATAGGTATTGTACAGGGAACTCTACTCACTACTCGGTAATGGCCTATATGGGAAAAGCATCTAAAAAAGAGTGCATACATGTATATGTTTAACTGACTCACTTTGCTGTACAGCAGAAACTAATACAACAGTGTAAATCAACTGTACTCCAATAAACATTAATTAAAGAAAGAAAAATACTTATTTTTACTTCCATGTCCTTTTTATTGAAAAATATTGGAGCTAAATGCAGACACACATGTTGATATATATACACACACCTCTCTCAGTTCAAGAAATGACTTTTACCCATTTCTGTACTATTGATCAGATAGGGAAATGGAGTTTTGTGCTGAGGTTCGTGAACTGGTCCCAAAAAACCCCACAGGTAGGATGTGTGGAATCCAGGAGGCCTAGAGTCAGCAAGGAAGTAAATTATGAGGATAGCACAGCAGTTTGCACTGAGTGACTTCGTGCTCGGAAAGCCACCGATCGACCCTTGGAATAAGAATGAAGTGTATTATTTTCTGTGGATGATAATAAAGGCTGGAACGACAACTGACATCGTCATTTCTGGTACAGAGAGGGAGGGAGAGAGATGGAAAGCCTTTGCTGAGGGAGCTACCTAGACATTTGGTTTCACTCTCTGCTGGGGAATCTACCGTAGGCTCATCCCCATAAGCAAAGCCTGAGCTGGAAAGGGACCAGGTCACTTGATTACAGGGCTCATAGAAGAGTTCCGATCCTCCAGGAGCCCTGTGGTCGTGGAGTGGGCAGGGGGTTGGTCTGGGAGGGCCCTCAGACCGTGCGGCTTGAGACAGGCTCTCTGGAGTTAACTGACCCTGTTATTCTGTCTTCCACCCGCCTCGTCCCCCCTCCCCTCCTTCTCCTCTGCTGCCGACCGTCTCCCTCCAGGTGAGCATGCCTACAAGTGTTCTTGGTGCTCCTTTTCCACCATGACAATCAGCCAGCTGAAGGAACACTCCCTCAAGGTCCACGGAAAAGCCCTGACCCTCCCCCGGCCGAGGATTGTCAGTCTCCTCTCCTCGCACGCCCACCACTCCTCCTCCCAAAAAGCCACCCCGGCCGAAGAAGTGGAAGATTCCAATGGTAAAACCGGGCTTCCGAGCCACCATCAATCATGGGTGGGGGGAGGTGGGCTGGGGTTAACGGCCCATCCTTCTTTCTAGAGGAAAATCTGACACGAAAACGTGGCGGTTCAAGTGAAGGAAGAAACGTGAAAAGGTTGGAACAGTATAGACATTGGAGTTGGAGGGTGAAGTGAACTCGGTGAGCATTTATTTGGTGCTGAGGCCAGACGCCTCTGCACTGGTGTGCCCTCTGCTTGTGAAAAGAGCACGCGTGTGATGGGTTCGTGTTGGATTCTTCCGCTGTGGTTGTGAGCAGGAAGGAGGAGGAATACCAGGGAGATTTATTTCTTCGTTGACTTTTGTACTTATTGATATCCTGTCTTGTCCTAAAAAAATATGTGTGTGCTGTGGAGTGTTCGGGGTGCCAGATGTGTAAGTTAAGGACAGAGTTCAGAGTGGGACTGGAATGGGTGAATGGGTGGGGGCATGTGTCTGATGGGGTCACAAGATAATTTAGGGGTAACGTAGTGATTTCTGTTATGGCTGAAGGATGTCGAGGAAGCGTCATTTGGAAGGAGGAGGGTGTAACTGCCCACCTGTGGAAGCTTCAGACTAAATCTGGGAAGCCCTGGAGGGGGTCTCCTCACTGGCAGTGTAACCAAAGCTGTAGAAGAGAGAGAATGAGAGCGAGAGGTGGCGGGTATGGCAGCGCGAGCACAGGATGGTTTGTTGTTTTGATCCGCCCGTGAAACAGAAGGGTGTTGATTACTCAGCTCACCGCAGATGACTGCAGGATCTCGTGCTTAGGAGAGGAGGGAGTCTGGAGATTCTTAGTGATGTAGAAGACCTGAGAGCTGCTCTCTTCCGTGAGCCCCTCGTGCTAGAATCCCTTCTGCAGCATCTCTGGTAACCAGTTATCTACCCCCTAGCCTGAATACTTCCCAGGTCAGGGAATGGACTGTTTCCCAAGGTCTGCTACTAGGTCCTTGAGAGGAGCTTAGTGGGCTGGCAAGAAAGTTCAGGGGCTCTTTGGAACCAAGGCTTGGCTTTGAATCTTACTTCTCTCAATGCCAGTTGTGTTTTCCTGGGCAATCTTAGCTTCCTAGACTCACATGACAAATTGGATGATGATACCTACCTCATGATGGCCTTGAGAGATTAATGAGAAAAGGTACGTGTGTAAAATGCCTAACACAACACCTGACACATGTAGATATTTAATAAATGGTCATGTTATTCAGCGATTTACATCCTTTGATTGCAGTTTTGGCTTTTGAGACCATTTATGACAAGTATGAATTGGGGGTTATTTTTAATGTAAGGGTTTAAAAAGATAGAATCCTCAGGTAACCTGAAGATCTGACAGCCCAACATGTCCATGTGGGCTAGTTATCCAAATAGCAAAAGAGTAAATGAGGAATCTTCATTCACAAGGTCTGGGCGAAGACAATTGGGAGGAAAAGAAAAGGTAAGTCCTGGGATTAAAAGCTGTCGTTGCTGAGTTGTAGAACTTGGTGGCCTTTCCTTTGCAAATCAGTAAACACCAGCTTAGACACAGTAACTCCTTGCCGGTATTCCTGTCTTGAAGGACTTCTGTTTAACAATGAAGGCTTGTTGTTACGACGGTGGCTTGTAATGAATGAAGTGAGCGCGCTGTCTCCTCAGCTGTTGTGTGGCAGTTTAGCCTGTGTTTGTTGTTGTTCTCCAGGAAAACTTAAGAGTCTCAGAGTAAGGGGTGGAGAGGAGATGGGGGAGCACGTGTGAAAGGCCACAGAAGATGTCCCCTTTGCACCTCGAGATTCTGTTCATTGTGAGAGATTGGTATATTGCGACAAAAGGCAAAATAGAATTTGACGTAAATTGTAAGGTCTTGTTTCACGTGATTGTCAATGAATTGCTTTCATCTGAAATGGGAGCTACACTTGTGCAACCATTTGGGTGAAATTGATGCATCCAAACACCATTCCCAACAAAGGCTTTTCCTGGGACATTTCTCGCCATGTTGTACCTTCTTTTCCCTTTGTCCTCCTCCCCCTTGGAAGGCGGGTCTTAGTCTCAGGACAAGGGAATCCCGCGGCCTACTCACTGCATGGCTTGCCTTCCTCTGTGTAGGCTGAAAAAGAGTTCAGTCAACTTTCTGAGTCTGTACTTTCTGCCAGGAGGTGTGCAACGCACAGAAGAATCATAAATGGATACAGTGCCATTCTGGCCACCCAGCAGCTTAAAATCAAATGTTTAGAGAGTATTATCAGCATGGTATTGAACTAACCACAGCCCTAAGCCTGAAGCCTAACCTTTTTTGGGGCTGATTTCAGGTTCTTGGAAGCTAGACTAGGTTAGGACCTTGGGAGGAGGGTGGTCGCAGAAACATGATGATAATGATATTGAGTAACTCTCTGCATAACACGGATAGTCTGTTCAGCCACAGGGAGATAATTTGGCAACATATGAAAGTGTTTTTCGGGCTTCCCTGGTGGTACAGTGGTTGAGAGTCCACCTGCCGATGCAGGGGACATGGGTACGCGCCCCGGTCCAGGAAGATCCCACATGCCGTGGAGCGGCTGGGCCCGTGAGCCATGGCCGCTGAGCCTGCATGTCCGGAGCCTGTGCTCCGCAATGGGAGAGGCCACAACAGTGAGAGGCCCGCATACCACAAAAAAAATAGTAATAACAAAATAAAATAAAAAAGTGTTTTTCCTTCTTCTTCTAAAGGAAGAACATAATGAATGTGAAAGCTCTGGGTGGCAACTCTTTAGTGAGGCCTACACAGAACTCATTGGACCTGTGCTGTTTTTAATGTATATAAATAACCTGGATCAGTGGGTCAACAGTGATTTGTTTAATTTGGGTGAGGTAAACCCAAAGGTTTAAGGTGGGGTAAACAGAAAGAAGGCACCAAATGGGCTGTTCTCATGAATGGATAGTGTGGAAAGAAAAATTAATTGTGTGTCCGTTCAAAAGATATTTTCTTGAATCCTTCTGATGTAGGTGTTGCAAGGTTTTGGACGCCTGAGAATGAGGGAAGAGGTTGAAAATGGGAAGGCTGTCTGCTAGGGAGCTGAGTGGTGGTTTCCTAGAAGTGGCTGCATCTGGGGGACGAAAAAACAGCTGTGGGGCTAGACAGTAGCCTGTAAATCACGCCTTGAATGGTGTTTGAAACACGCATGTGAAATCCAGTTGCACATTTTAATAGGGGGAAGCTGTAGGGCCATTGGCCCTCGGTTAAGGTTTCCCACACTGCAGATGCCAGGGCGCTCTGAACACAGGAACCAAAAATGTGTTGCAGGCCTGGGGGGCGGAGTAGAGATCCATAAAACCAGGGAAATCACCAGTGTGTCCTTGGCTTTCTGATCCCCTAGTGAGGGATGTGAATAAAACGACTGGACATGCTTGCTGCTGTTTGCGGTGGTCAGATGCTTGCAGTCTTGAGAGCGAGCCAGCCTTCTCCGGCAGAAGGAAACGGGCTGAACAGGAAGGTTCTTCCCTAGCTGCTCTCCCTCCCAGTGCAGAGGGGAGCCCTATAAGGGAGGGAGGCTGGGAAGGCAGATGTGAGAAGGTGGAGGGGTGATTGCGCTCCCACTGCCTGGCCGCACACCTGTTCTGGACATAAACAGAGCTCTTAGGCTCTGGGCTGTCAGTCTTGACATGTCTCACCAGCACGTGGATCCTCTATATGTCCTTCATGATTGGCGGTTGGAAAGAAAAGCAGTGCTGATTCTGTGTATAAGATAATGGGAAATGACACTTGATGGCTGTTCTAAACAGTGCATTAAGGGGAAATCATAAGGTTGTCAACAAGAGGAAGTGTTCTGCTATGTTTGTGTTTACTGGGTTCTTTCTGCCATATAAAATAGAGGACTGGGCTTTTTCAGGCTTTTTCCGAGTCTGTGCTTTCAGTACAGAAACACACACATATACATACATCTATAAAACAAGAAAGAAACTAGAGCAGTGTAGTTTCATTATGAGATTTGTTTAGGCCTGAGTAGCTCCACAGTGCCTGGGCAGTGGATATGTAATTTAAAATTCAGCTCTATCCTTTGTAAGAAGTCAGGCTACTGGTGACGTTCCATCTTTTTCCTCCCTCGAATTTCCCCTAAAGAATAGCTGATTTTATTTCTTCTCTCTGTTCAGTTACGCTGTACAGAATGGCCTGCTTTAGGGAAGTAGCTGGCGTGGTACGCTTAAAACAAAAATCGGACACGAAGACCAGGTGCAAGATAAATAAGGTGTGTGAGAATTAGATAGTCTTTTAGGCTGTGCCCTAATGGCAGCCTAGGGAAAACACCAAGAACTTTTGGTCATGAAATCCTTCCCCTTGTAAGATAGATCTCATTGTAGTCCACCCAGCAGAGAAGTCTTTGCTAGTATGAATTGGTAGAAAAATGTAAGGAGCTTTGTGATTTTTTTTTTTTTTAAGAGAAGGATTTTCTGTTACAACTTTTCATTTGGCTTCTCGGTTCTAATCTCTAGAATAATATTTGATAAGCACTATTTTTATCAAGGCATCTCTCATCAAAAATCCACAGGCACTTCTCATGTCAAAATCCAAGTCCTCTGCGTTGCATTCAAAGTTCACCACTCAGTCACACATTCTCCATCCTGAGTGGTCTCTCCAACAAATACTTATGTTTCCAACCATCTCGGTACTTGCTGTCCCCGGCATCTTCTGCCTTCATTTCCACTTCCATGCATCTGAAGAAGCTCTGCTGGGAGCTTGGAAGGATTTCTTCCTTGTCTGCTTCTGTCTACCAGTCTCTGAGTTTAACTTCTTCTAAAGACTGACATTTACCAGCCCCAGCCCTACTCTGATTTCTCATCGATTGATGATCTTCTTGGTGTTCATTTGTACTTGTGGATATGCTTTTGGTTCTGTCCCCTAATTTTCCAATGGGAATAGTTAGGTAGATACTTATTAAATGCTGACTTCTTTTAACTGACCAACGATTTCTTGGAGGCATCACAGTTTTCAATTCAGTTAATTGTACCGAGTCTCCTAGCATGTCTGACTAACTCCACAGAACCAAGCTGTACAACGGTAAGTTTATTTCATTTCCATTTAAGAGGCAAGTTCAAAAGACGGACGATCCAAAGATGAAACCTTAGGGATTGCTCTAAGAGAAGCTTTCTGACACATCAGTCTGCCAAGAGGAAATGATCTTCCTTGACAAAGGGTGTTTTCAACTTTATCATTGTTCCCTGGATAGCGAGACCTTCTGTAGAAGTGGGAAACTGAAGTTTGAGACAGGGTGTAAGCCTTTCCAGTACTCAGGAGGAGACAGGAAGTGTGGTGGCGCTGGGGAGATGGGCATTACCAGTGTGGTTACCTGGTAGCAGAGCGCCTTGGAGCAAGCGCACATAATCATTTGGCCCTGGAATGGACTAGCTTGTTCTCTGCGTCTACGTCAAAAAACATACAGCGTTTGGTTGCTGTAAAATCCAGTTCAGAGAAGCTATAGAGTGAAACTGACCAACAAAACTCATAGATTAGTAAAAATCTTTTACTCTCCCTGAAAATTTTGCCCACCACCAGCCTTTTAACATAATATATGGGTTAGAGGAGACTTGTAGTGGTTAATTTCTACAAGCCATAAATCAAGGATTGGCAAACTTTTTCTGTAAAAAGCCAGATCGAAAATACTTTCAGCTTTGTGGGCCATAGAGTCTCTGGTAGAACCACTCAACAGTGCCACTGTAATGTGAAAGCAACCGTAGACAATATGTAAACAGATGGACATGGCTGTGTTCCAATAAAACTTTATGTGCAAAAGCAGGGGAGGGTGGATTTGGCCCATGGATTGTATGTTGCTGAACCCTGCCATAGATGACTGGTGGAAAAAATTACAGCAATACCCATGAAATTAATCCTGTCTTTAATAAATGTCATTATAGACCTTTATATTTAACATATAGACTATTTCTAGATGTCATTTAAAATATAACTTGACCTAAATATATTCTTTGTTTCATATATGAAATGTAGGGCATTAAGTAGAGCTTTAAAACTGTTAGTGTGTGAATTACACTTATGCTTGAAAGAAAATCTTCTCTAAGAATTGTATTGAGTCTGACGCCAAACTATCAATTCGTTTAACCTTGACTGCAGCAATACTTGACACTTAAAAATTAAGATCTGAGATGCCTGCTTTTTGAAGAGAAGCTTTTCAGATTTCTAAATAGGTCAGACATAAAATTCAACCTTTAAGAGGATCCAATTAGTTGCTAGGGCATCAGACCCTTCCACACAGGTTCCAGTTGCAGTCAGATTTCTCTTGGGGTGAAAGAAAGAAGAGTGGTTTCTTTAAAAATGACTCCTGAGTGAGTAATTGTGAAATACAAAGATCTACGTCGTTTATAGCACGTGGGATACAAGGCATACTTTCAGTGGCTTGGCCGTCATTTTTGTTTTTTAATTTATTTTTTATTTATTTATTTTTGGCTGCATTGGGTCTTTGTTGCTGTGCGTGGGCTTTCTCTGGTTGCGGCGAGTGGGGGCTACTCTTCGTTGTGCTGCATGGGCTTCTCATTGCGGTGGCTTCTCTTGTTGCAGAGCACGGGCTCTAGGCGCACAGGCTTCAGTAGTTGTGGCCCACGAGCTCTAGAGCGCAGGCTCAGTAGTTGCGGCACGCGAGCTTAGTTGCTCCGCGGCATGTGGGATCTTCCCGGACCAGGACTCGAACCCGTGTCCCCTGCATTGGCAGGAGGATTCTTAACCACTGCGCTACCAGGGAAGCCCTTGGCCATTATTTTTTAATAGGTTCTGCTGGTCTCAAAATTATCTGGCCAGAGAATACTAACCTTCCCTTTTTTGACTTCAGAATTTCTACATTAAAATCTGATCTAGAGTTTATTTTAGTGCTTATTATGAAGAGTGGCATTTCTACTATAAAGACTTAAGAAGGCTGTAACTCCAGTGGTGCAAAGTGGTACAGATGATTCCGCATCTTCTATTAGACATCCAAAAGTCTTCAGTGGTTAAATTATAGACCTTGTCCTCATCAGCAAATAGGGAGCCTCCGAAATTATCACCACCCTGAAGTCGAATATCATGTGATAGACCCTTCCCAAGAAACCCACCTGCCTGAGATTTCTGTGACTTTCTGAATTCGCCACAGTTTCATGTGCCAAGCATTGAAAAACATTTCAAATATAAGCTTTCCATGTCCTGGGAACTCAGTCAACTCGCCCATCTCCCTCTTCCCATGCCAAGAAAAACATTTGTTCCTCAGAAATACAAGCATATACTACCCAACTCATTCAGAGCTAGTTCCTAGCAACACCAGAATTTGCTTCCTAATTCCACAGCTGACTTTTGCATTTCTTGGTTGGAGATTACCTTAAAGTCCTCCAGAACCTCAGTTGTGGGAAGTATCTAAAAGGAAGAAGAAATTTACTTTATTCTTTGGCAGAAAGTATATTCAGTTGTTAGTCAAATCATCTAAAATTATCTCGGGTCTTTTTCGAAAGGAAGATTTTTTTTTTTTTTTTTGTCTTATCATTGCCCACCTTGATTTTTTTTCCCCCTGGAACCAGAGCTAGGTATTTTAGTGCAATTTTATTGAATATAAAATCCCTTAAACTCTTTTGAGACTTCTTATGATTCATAGGTCCTCTCCTCTCTTTCAAATACTGTTCTGCACTAGAGGATTTTATACAAGCAGAGGGAAGGGTGTTGGATTTGGGAGGACTAGTGTGTGTGAGCCATGATTCAGAGGTAGATATCCTGGGGCAGCTTTGCTGGAGCACAGGGTATATCCCAGGCAAGGTGGGCATATGAAAAAGAATTGTTTTTAAGAGCTGAGATGAGAAGTTGCCAGAAATAACCTTCTTGAAGCAACTATTATTTATTTTTTAAAATAAATTATATGAGTTTTGATGGTGTGGCCCAGCATGTCCAAATGATGTACGCATTTTCTTAATTCATTCATAATCCTAAATAATATCCTATAGAAAAATTCCAGTGGTGGTACTTAAACAAAAACGGCAAGATAAAGACTGGCCAAACTGACATGAAAGGTTCAGGTAAGTTGGATCTGCTTGCCTTTTACTGAAGTCAGTCCCTTGCTGTTTATGCCCAGGAAGGGACGTGTTCCTGCCAGAGGGCTCCTCTGTTTTACTGTAAGTAGTTTCATAGTCATCAGGCTCAACCCAAAAGAGGTGTTTGGCTAAGAGTACAGGGCCCAGCTAAGGTTTTATTTACCTGTACACTGCTCTTGGGGCAGTCATTCCAGGGCTAGGCTCTCCAGCTTCCTCGGGGACACAGAATATTCTTACCTGCCTCATGGAAGCCACCTCCTATGTCATCTCTTATGTTCATGTGCTGTGAGCCCTCCACCAAAGCTGCCGTGATCGCCCCATCGAGCAACACAGGATGACCTTCTCAACTTTTCCTGTAGTCCTTGATTTTTAGCACTCCTAGTTATTTTTTTCCCCGTGACCAGTTTGAAAGTCATCCATTCTGGTTTATTATAAGGTTTCTGGCTGTCGTCTCTTGGTTTAATTCTGAAGTGGTAAAATTAATCATAATTTTTATTTACTTCGGCTGACTGCCTTAAATTTGCCATCAGATTCAATATGTCTGATGAATCAGAGTTACAAATTATTATTAGTCTCATTTTATAGAGAAGGAAACTGAGACTGAAATGATGAGTCCCAAAGTCATAAAACATATATGTGGTGGACGTTGTCTGAACCCAAAGCTTATGCCCTTAACCTTTGGGCCATTTCATCAAAGAGTCGCAACAGAAACACACATCCATAAATGAGCCAGAGTGGAGAAGATGAAATCTATTCTTACATGTCTGGGGGCCCTGGAGTCTTCCAAAGGAAAATAAAGCCAAATTTTATTGTTGATTGATATTTAGAGCTTGAGTTAATAAATACGTAGAGTTAGTTAGAAGAGCAGAATATAACAAATGAGAAATTTTGCATTTGGATTTTATTGGCTGCAGCCATGGAGAAGAGAAGGAATTGATGAGTCCTGGAGGGCTTCTTGGAAGGGGTGGGACTCAGGCTGGGCCTTGAAGGGCAAATAGGATTTTTTTATGGGCAGATCGAAGTCTTTTCCAGGTGGGAGGAGTATCAGAAGTGACCAAACTTAAAGAAGGGATCCTGGGACGGCAAGAAGACCAGTCTGGCTAGAGTGGAGGTGTGTAGGGAAGTTATTGGGAGGATAGTTGGCGAGATAAGGGGAAGTAGAACCAAACTGTAGGGGTAATTAACACCAGGAAGAGGTCTTTTCATTGTTAAGAAGCTGGGCTAAACAAGGAAGAACAGCAGCGAGTTCCCTGTCCCCTTTGGAAGTGGGAGGGTACTTTTGAACTATGGGTGCCTGATGCTGATACCTGTAAATCTTCAAGAATGAATGTGCATTAAAACTAGTCATGGGAGGTAGTTATCCCTTTTGAAGATGTCTGCATAGATTTTTCCTCCTGATGACAAGAGTAATACCTACTTAGGATTAAAGAACAGCTTTATGGCAATACATAACATAAAACGTGAGGGTCACCCATAATGCCAGCCTCTCTGCACCCAAAAGAATTTAATAACAGTCTGCTGTAGAATCATCTAGATGTTTCTTCTTTACATATACAGACAGGCTCTGTTTTGTTATTTTAATTTTTTTCCAAAACTGGGACCACAATATACAAACTACTTTTTTTTTTCATGTTTTTGTCTTTACTTGGAAGATTCTATCACTATTTGACTCACCATAGTTTTAAAATGTGAGGGTCCATATCTCAAAACAAACCAACAAATATGATTCCCCTTCAAATCATAAACATTGAGTACTTAAAGGCTTCAAGAAGTTTTGTGTGAATGTGATATGTGTATTTAAGATGGGAGTCTCAGAATTATATAAGGGCTTTGAGGTTTCACCAATCAAAATTTCACTCGCTTATTTCACTTTAAAGGCTCATTCACCTTCTAAAAAATTACTTAAGTAAAGTCTCTTTTCCTACTGCTTAAGACTTAATACATTTGAAATACTGGCAAATGGTCCATAGTTAAATGACAAAATCAAGATTACAGACTGTCTAGACTGTTCAGAGTAATGAGCTGAAAATGAGATTTTGTTAGGGAATAAATATAAAACATGTTGGGTAGCTTCTGACCTTTGTATTCACTTCCATTACTAGACTTGCCAAATATTCTTATAATTGTCGGTTATCATATCTGTCTCCACAACTAAACTGTGTGCTCTCTGAGGTCAAGGACTATTTCAGAGTCTTAGCACTTGGCAGGCCATTCAGTAAATATTTCTTGATGTGAATTAGGGCGGCAGAATAAACCACACACAAGGAAAACAGACAAAACAGTAGTTTATGTGTGAAAAAGCCTGGGAATTTTAGTGACCTCGAGCTCAGCTGTGTCACAAGATGTTTGGAAAAAGCCAGTGTGCACCATGATGTTGCACGTTTCCTTGGTCACACCTCCCTCCTCCAGCTAACTAGCTTTGCCCGTCCCCTGCCCCCCATGGCAACTCCATCTCCCTCTCAACTCTCTGTGACCAAAGCGACTAATCCCTTTCCTCCAAGCAGCCAAGAAGAAGAGTGAGTGCAGTCCTTACTTGCTGCTACCTGTTGAACATTTTTGCTTCCTTCACTTTTCAAGTGTCTGCTCTCTGCTTATTTCCTTCTTATCTTCTGGAATGTTCCTTCAGCTTCCTCAGTGAACTCAGTGCCAGGCTCACAGCCTGCCTTTCTACCCCAGCCATGACCATCGTGCTCTGGAATTTCAGTATACTAGACTCAGTGGTCATGACTCAGTGAATGTTTGGTTTCTTCAGCTAGAGAGATTCACGTCTTCCTGACTGTGTTCCACCACCCTTCATCTGTGGCTGGACTCACCATAGCCACTCTACTTCCAGCATCTCAAACCCGTAAATTCTCTCTGACCACTACCGATCCCTTGTCTAGCCAACCCAGATCCTAGGCTTAGCCATTTCAAAGGGGCTTTCTCCTGCATTCTCGTGTCTCTGCCTCCTTTGTCCTTCTCTGGTTTCCAACCTGCCAGACCCCAACTCTGAATAACCCTCACCTTGCACTTCCTCTGATTTCCACCCGTCTTCCTGGCTCTAATCTCAAGCTTTCGCAATCTGTTTTCAAGGTTATCTTTATTAACCACAAATCTGATTTACTTTTTTTTTATATTGAAGTATGGTTGATTTACAAGGTTGCGTTAATTTCTGCTGTACAGCAGGGTGATTCACTTATGCATAGATATACATTCTTTTTTTATATTCTTTTCCACTATGGTTTATCACAGGATATTGAATATAGTTCCCTTTGCTGTGCAGTAGGACCTTGTTTATCCGTTCTGTATATAACAGCTTACATCTGCTGACCCTAACCTCCCACTCCGTCCCTCCCCCAACCCCCTGCCCCTTGGCAACCACAGGTCTGTTCTCTATGTCTGTGATTCTGTTTCTATTTTGTAGATAAGCTCATTTGTGTTGTATTTTATTTTATTTTATTTTTTAATTTAATTTAATATTTTTTTTGTACTTTTTGGCCACACTGTGCACGGCATATGGGATCTTAGTTCCCCAACCGGGGATCAAACCTGCGTCCCCTGCATTGGAAGCACAGAGTTTTAACCACTGGACTGCCAGGGAGGTCCCTGTGTCGTGTTTTAGCTTCCACATATAAGTGATTTGGTATTTGTCTTTCTCTTTCTGACTTAATTCACTTAGTTTGATAATCTCTAGTTGCATCCATGTTTCTGCAAATGGCATTATTTCATTCTTTTTTTATGGCTGAGTAGTAGTCCATTGTATAAATAAACCACATCTTCTTTATCCATTCATCTGTTGATGGACATTTAGGTTGCTTCCATGTCTTGGCTATTGTGGATAGTGCTGCTATGAACATAGGGGTGCATGTATCTTTTTGAAATTATCAATTTATTTTTAAAAATAAATTTGAGCTTATTCCGATTTATCCCTCTATAACATCAGTTTACTTATAAGTATTCCAAGGTACTTTCTTGAGTGAAAGAGACAGGCATGGGGTCACAACCAAGGTGGTAGAAGTTGCAGATAGCTGCAGTGTTTACCTCGTCTGTCCCAAAGCTAACAGCGAGTAAATGGAGTGAGGAGCTAGAGTTAATAGCTGTGGTGTCACAAATTATTATATTGTACTTGTGAGTTGTGATTTTCCTGTTACTCTGATTTAACAGTATTTTAAAATGTTGCCCATGGGTAAGTTTTTAATTAGGAATACAGAGAAGGAAAGATGAAGAAATCCACATCTAACTTGCATGCAAACAAGAATAATGTCACCAGCGTGTCTGTTAGAAGGAACAATTGTGATAATTAAAGGCAGGCAGTAAAGTGTAAGTAAACTTCCCAACTAACACATTAAAATCAGTAATTTCTATGTATTGTTAACAATAAAATAAGACCATTTTTGCTGATACATTTACAGTATACTTTTGCATCTTGGTTATGTTGCCTATATAATGAAAGACTGGAAAAAAACAATTGTCTAAAAAATGATTAAGTTCGGGCTTCCCTGGTGGCGCAGTGGTTGAGAGTCCACCTGCCGATGCAGGGGACACGGGTTCGTGTCCCAGTCCGGGAAGATCCCACATGCCGCGGAGCTGCTAGGCCCGTGAGCCAAGGCCACTGAGCCTGCGTGTCCGGAGCCTGTGCTCCGCAACGGGAGAGGCCACAGCAGTGAGAAGCCCGCCTACCGCAAAAAAAAAAAAAAAAAAGATTAAGTTCAATGTGAAAATACAGGATAGAATTTTTTTCCTCTTCATTTTTTTTCAGTGGCTTCATTATTATGTGCCTCTATACCAGTACTTTTCACTACATTTCTGCCTTCTCTAATTTTCTGGGATGTTATCTAAATCACAGTATCCCTAGGGAAGAACGTAGGCTACATAGATGTCCACCCACTGTGTGTTGCCAGGGCAGAAAAGAGTGTTTGAGAGCTACGGGAGGGAGGGATGGTAGTTCTGTGTTAAGTCAAGGGCAGGTTTCAGATTTTATTTATTTAATTAATTACCATTTTCTAAATGGCGAGATGGCAAAAACAGTGTATGAGAAAACAGCTTTCATAATATACTGAGTAAACTGGTGGTGTTTATACTAATCATCATCATCCCAGTAAAAGGAGATGACCGTGCTTGAGCTGGTGACGTAAAGCCATATAAAGTTAAGCAGCACGGAGACCAGCCCCACCCCCGCAGCCCCAGACTCTCCCTGTGGACCAGGTGGAGCATCCCTCCTGTGGCCCCTGGGCTTCCTGTCTCCCAAAATGCGCGAAGGTGATTAACAGCAGTAGGTCAGCAGCATGTGATTCACGAGAGGTCCTGCTCCAGGGCATCTGGTGGCCGTGGCTCCCCTCAGGCACTCCCACTCCGGTGAAGCGTGCGAGGGTTCCATGGAACCTCTTCCCCAACTCAGGACGATTTTTTGTCCAGTGTAATTTTAGAGTCGCACTGCAGTACCGGCACGGGGCATGACTCTTCCTGTGTATCGCTGGGTGCGTTTTGATTGAGCAGATGCCAGGAGGGGACCCATTTTAACCCAGCTGGAGCTAGTGAAAGTGGGGAGCGGGAATGATCTTTCCAAAACCAGTTATTTGTATAGATCATCTTTCCTTAAGAGTCTGCTTGGGGATGTTGGACACCTGAGTTTGAGGTCCAAATCCAGAAAGTACCACCCACATTGGAGGCCGTGGACCATCCAGCATGTGCAGCCTCAGGCAGAGGGCCTGACTGCCTCCGTTCACAAGTGTGGGCTGAGATAAATCATTGACCTTCCATGATTTCTTATATGTAAGACAATAATGATGCCTACTTTTTGGGGTTATTTTGTGGATAAAATGAGATAACATATGAAAATGCTTTCACATTCTAAATTACTGTAGAAATCTTAGTATTAAAATAGCATAGTAAAAGCAAATTTCTTGTCAATTTATGATAATTTGTCCACAACCAGAGATTGATAAGGATTTTTTTTTTTAATGGAAAAGAAAGAAAACTTTCACATCTTGCCTTGGAAGCTGAATGAAATCTCTTAACATCATGAATTGTTTCTTGGGAGTCTAAAATAATTCCGTTTTTGGAGAGAGGTGCTTAATCTGGAGTCCTGTTGATTTAAACTTCTTTGGACTTTGGGGCTTAATGGAAACCACCCACACAAGAAACTCCTTTGCACTTGATGTCCTAATCAGTGGGTGTAATGCAGTGATAAGTCCCAAAGTTAGACATTATTATTATTGGCCTTAATCAGTATATATTTTAAATTAGTGATAACTATCATTTATTGCATGTCGGTTAAATACTTTACGAACATTGGTTTAATCCACACAACAATTCCATAAAATAGGAACTTCCATAACCAGCTTCCTGCTGTTTTTGGAAGGAGGAAAATAGTCTTAAGAAAGGTCACAGTTACTACCTGGCAGGGTTGGAGGAGGGTGGAGTCGGCCTAAATCCACAGCTCTGTCTACGATGTCACACAGTCTCCCTAAATCTTAGTTCTCAGATGTGTTATTATTCCCTTGGAGAGTCTAGAAAAGGGAGCGCTATGAACCCTGGGAAAGTGCTCCGTTTTGAATATTAAAACCATTCTTGGGTAAGAACTTCTGCTGTATTTCCTGCAGTTGCAATCTTAGCCTCCAAATCTCTTGAAAAGAACCAATACTCCCAACTTATTCTTCCTCACCACTCGTT
This sequence comes from Hyperoodon ampullatus, assembly GCF_949752795.1. NCBI lineage: Eukaryota > Metazoa > Chordata > Mammalia > Artiodactyla > Ziphiidae > Hyperoodon > Hyperoodon ampullatus. The sequence goes on from NC_136919.1 coordinate 32,451,732, forward strand.
CTCTTCTCAAACTGCTAGAGTCTGTGTTGTGCCTTCAGCATTTTACTGAAACCACTCATGAAGTGACCTGCTGGCTAACCCCAGAGACATTCTCTCTGGGAAAGAGTCATTCTTCCCTTGTTTACACCTGCTGCCGCCGCCTCTCCTCCCCGCCCTCTCTGGAATCCTTTACAGTGTGACTTTGGCCCTAGTGCGCTAGTGAAATGGCTTTTACAGAGGTGGACAGCGACTCCAGACAAACAAGTCCACGGCCTCTGCTCCTGCCTCATCCTTCTTTTTTTGTCCGTGGCATTTAAAACTGCTCACCTTCCTCCCGGGGAAGCTCTCCTCCCATGGTTTGGGTCCTACTGTATGTTTCAGGCTCTCCGCCGGCCTCCCTGATGATACCTTCTCTTTACCCTGTTTTCGCCGACAGCTGCCATCATGTAGACCCCAGTCTGGTCCTCAGTCCTCTCCTCTGCGCTCTCCCCCCTCACGGACACACGGAACCGACTCTCACTTTTCTGAGGATGCCACCAAAATCTCCACATCCAGCCATAATCAGGTTAAGCCCCAGACCGTCTTTTCCATCTGCTCTTCACTTTCTCCACCTGGATGTCCCCCTCGGCCTCCACCGCAGAGGTTCTAAACTGGAACTCATGAACTTCCTCCCAGGCCTGCCCCTCTGCCAGGGCACTTGGTACCCAGCTAGAATCCACTGCGTATCCGGGTCTCCTTGGACCCACATCCCATCCGTTGCCTACTCAGTCCTGTGGTTTCCGTCTCCTTACTTCCTCTCACACCCACCCCTCCCCTCCCCTCCCCGTCTCTTACCCAAGCCATTACCATAGCCACCCCACCTGCACACTGCTCCCTTCAGTCCCCTCTAAGCAAGGATGAAAGTCATATCATTCTCCTGTTCGAGAACCTCTAGCAGCTCTACCTGGCCTATTAAAAAGAAATTCCCACTCTCAGCATTCTCCATGCCCATCCCCCAGCTGCCCCTCCCTTCCTCTGCTTCCAGATGTCCAGCCCCTGCTTGTCCTTCAAAGCCAGGTGCACGTTTTGCTTCCATGGTGTTTCCTGTGATGCCCGACGTGAGTCAGCTCTCCCTCCTCTGAAACCCCACAGTGCCGTGGCCGACCTCCCCGGGGGACACGTGGTCCGTTCTGCCAACTCCATGATATTACCAGAAAGGGAGCTCATCAGGGACAGGGTTTTTGTCCTGCCCACTGCCCATCTTTCTATTCTAAACACCTGGCATATTATATTCTGGACATCACTTTCTAGAGTAGATGTCCTGTAAATGTAAAAGGAAAGTTGTGTTCTATAGATAAACATGACAGTGGTTTAAAGCAGTAAGTCAAGATTTGGATTTTTTTTCTGACTCCAGACCCACAGTGTCTGGCAGGTTCTCTGCTCACAACAGGTAGAAATGCTTGTGGGCGTTGGCTCTGTTCTTTGAGCATGCGCTCATTTTCATGTGTGTTTCAATAATCTCCCCTAAGAACCGGAGAGCTCTCGAATTGTGAGCTCTGATGGTCTTGGTATCTGTCAAATACCTAACATATAGTAGATGTAATATTTGTTATGATGAAACAAACCATTTATAAAACACTAATGAATCCAGGAGAATATTGAATCACTTTACAAGATAGTAGTTTGACCATTGAGTTGAGTCTGAGTCCAAGAAATATGTATTAAGTGTCCTTGGGTTGACACATGGGTGTTAAAATTAAGGAGTACGATACAGATTTAGAAACATTTTGGATGTTGCTGAGACGCTGTATTTGAACAACAGACCACAAGATCTTGGCTGATGGCTACGTCTTTTTGGTGTTTGCCAGCGTGTGGACATACCACTTGGTTTCCTGTGCTTCCTTGGTATTTTCTTGCACATGAAGGGTTGGTGGGGAGCAGAAAAGGTAGCCTCCTGGGTTTCCAGTTTTCCTTCCCATAGGTAGTAGGACCATAATCTGTTCCAGATGTAAATGTAATGTGTTCAGTTGAAACAGTTGGAACTGAATTTTAAATGAACAATTCCAACCTGCTAGTAAAATCCAGAGGGGAAGAGTTACCACATTGGTGTTTTCTACTTGACAACACAAAGCATGGAGTCATAGGCAGCTGCTGCTATCCCTCATCAGTAAGGAACGTGCTGCTGGTTGGTTTTCTCTCATGGTGGGAATGCATTTATGCCAAGCTGCCTTCCCTATCTGAGAGAGGGGGCAGGCCTCTGCCTGCAATCTATAGACATAGAAAAGGTACAAATGCGAAGCCTTTATCTCACCTGGTTCCTGCTTCAGACCCTCCAGTGGCTGTCTGCTCTGCCTTCAGAGTAGATTCAAGCTCAGCATGGAAAGCTGATATTTGGGCCCCTCTCTCTCTCGGGGTCACTCCTCGCCCCTTCTTCCTGCTGCATCCTGCGCTGCAGCTGTCCTGAAGGCCCTGTCTGCACAGGGTCCTGCTCTCACCCTGCAGGCCTTGCTAGTCCTCCTTCCTGGAATGTCCTCCTCCACTTCTTTTCACCTGACCTCCTGTTTATTCCATTCACTTGGTTGGCTAATTCCTCCTCATCCTTGAAAACTTGAATCTTCCTAACTCTTCCTGCCTGGCTAAGGGACCTCCTTTCTGTTCACATCTTTGGGCACTCCTTAGTTCAGAGCTGATCATTACTCTATTGTAACTGTCTGACTTTCCATCCCCCCGCCCAAGACCATCCACTTCTTTTTTTTTTATGGAACTGTAGTTGATTTACAGTGTTGTGTTAATTTCTGCTGTACAGCAAAGTGCTTTAGTTCCATATGTATATGCACATTCTTTCTTATTCTTTTCCATTATGGTTTATCCCAGGATATTGAATATAGTTCCCTTTGCTATAGTAAAACCTTGTTGTTTATCCATGCTGTATGTAATGGTTTGCATCTGCTAATCCCAAACTCCCCATCCATGCTTCTCCCACCCCACCCCCTTTGGCAAACACAAGTCTGTTCTCTCTGTCTGTGAATCTGTTTCTGTTTCGCAGATAAGTTCATTTATGTCATATTTTAGATTCCACATATAAGGACCATCAGCTTGTTGAAGGCAGAGGCCATCATTTTTTTTTTTAAAGGGCATATCATTTTTAAAAAAATTATTTATTTATTTGCCTGTGCCGGGTCTTCGTTGCGACACGCGGGATCTTTGGTTGTGGCGTGCGGAATCTTTTAGTTGCGGCATGCGGGCTTTTAGTTGTGGCATGTGGGATCTAGTTCCCTGACCAGGGATTGAACCCGGGCCCCCTGCTTTGTGAGTGCGGAGTCTTAGCCACTGGACCGCCAGGGAAGTCCCAGCAGAGGCCGTCATTTTATTTTGAGTCCCCGGAGCGTGGCAGATTACCTTGCACATGTAGGCACTCAAATGAGCTATTTAAGTGAATGAATGTAGTCTTAAGTGCTGCTGTTCATGGTGCTGCACGCTGGCCACGACCCTCAAGAGGCCGAGACGTGTAGTGGTCCAGTGGCAGGACTGCCTTTTGTCACAGACCCTTAACATTTTTCATACTCAGTCTTGGGCAGACACTCCGTGCCCAGCTGAGCCGGAAGTCCCCAAGAAAACTTAGATGCCCTCACTGGTTATGAAATAAAATCCAAACATCCATGTAAGTTAAGAAGTTTGAGACAAACCTCTCACAGATAGTGGGGAGAACCAACCAATCGACCAGTACATACGTGCTGTAGATCAGGTGGTTAGAAGTACAATCGAGAGAAAGAAAACAAGGTAACAGAGAGAAAAGGGCAGCGGCGGCCGTGTCAGGTAGGGGCCTTTGGGAGAGCGTCATCAATGACGGGGGTGATCACACCCACCAGTCGGTTACCCAGGGACCTTGCGCAAAGCTGGAGGTGATGTTGAAAAACCTTTAAGAGGAAATAGACCCCAGAATGGTTGCCAGGAAAGCCTCTAAACTTTGGAAATTAAATTTTCTCTGATGTGCCTTTTCGTAGCAAGTTGATTTGTGACCATTCTGTGTGCCTCGTTAGCTAACAAAATGGGGGTGACTGGGTGTATTATTTGGGTCGAGCCCTGCCTCTGAGCTGAATCCAAGCCCCTCAATCAGTCCCCTCCCCGTGGCAGCCATCCTCACCTACAGAGTAAGCCAGCCGGTTGTTGCCAGAAGGGGCGGTGCAGTTGGCTTTGCCCAGAATCAGTCAGTCACAAACTAGCTGCCGAACACCTGCCATGTGCCTGGAGCTGGGGTGAATGTCAGTTACATCTGTTTAGAGCAGTGTAAGAGATGCTCATTCCGCTCCGTCCTGCAGTCCAGGGAAGGAGATCAAATTCTTTCATCTATAGAAAACACTCCATAAACACTAAAAGGCAGTTTGTCGTTTAGTGCAAAATATATGATGTAGATTTTAATTGCTGTGGAACTGAGGCCCTTAAAGCACCCCCACCCCGTGCCAGACGCTGTACTTTACACACTGCTCTCCTGTTTGCACTGCACCCTATGAAGTCGTGGGTATCACTGTCTCCGTTTTATGAATGAGGAACCAGAGGACTGCTTAATTGAGAGTCCCCAAGGGTTATGAGGAGGCTCACATGCACGCTCCGGGGCGCTGAGAAGTTGCCTGTTTTCCAGGTGCTCCCTTGGTTTCCCCATCTGTAAAATGGGAAGTAACACATCCCATGTCATAAGGTCATGGTGAAGATCAGTGAGAGACTTGTGCAAAAGCACCTGACATACCTGATGACCTAGAGCTGCTAAGCCAGTGAAAGGTGAGCCTGGATTTCACTGCCTGATCCTTCTGCTTCTTGGAGGTTTACACCCTACACCTGAGCCCAGCATCACTAGCAATATTCCCGTGGGGGCGTTTGGAGCGGGTGCAAGAGTGTCTGTCCCAAGAGAAGAACCTACTGCTTTAATGTTATTAAAAATACAGCTTTACCCGGAGCCAGGATTTTCTTCCACTGCATGGGAAGAGGTGAAAAGAAAAGGAAAAAAACGGGTAAGAAACCCGTTTTCTTACTGGGTGTGTTGGTTCAGAGACTCCCGCTGCTGGGGGACAATTTTAGAATAACCGTGCGCTTTGAAGTGTGGCTGCTCGTTCCTGTTCTTGATCCGCCATCGTTATCCTCACCCGATTTCCATACCGTCACTTAGAGCTCGACATGTATCTAAATATATACGCTTCTCCTCAGATGTGTTCTTCCCTCTTGCTTCGCTGAGCTTTGGAGAAGTCTCTGCATCGTTCCCTGCACGGGCCCTCCCTGTACTGTTTGTTGAAAGCTGGACACTGTGACCGCCTCCTTGTATCTTCCCTCCGGTCAGGCCTTGAGGAGGAAGCACGGCGGCCTTGCCCAAGGCCCGTAAGCTCTGAATACCATCTGAAGTTCCTAGCGAGCTCTCGACTGTTGCGGCCAAGTCACTGATGTAAAAGAGGCTTTTGTGCTCCACGTTGTTGGTTGGATTTTCTGTGTGGTAAAGACATCTATACGATCTAAACGAACAGCAGGAAGCATTACTTCCTCATCACACAATTCCAAAGAGTCGCAGGTGAATTATGCATTTGGTATTGTGAGAGTGTCTCAATGAACAATGGCCGATGCCACCCAGAGTTTCCTCCTGAAAAACATTAGAAAAGGGCTCCTTCGGGCTTCCCTGGTGGCGCAGTGGTTGAGAGTCCGCCTGCCGGTTCGTGCCCCGGTCCGGGAAGATCCCACATGCCGCGGAGCGGCTGCGCCCGTGAGCCATGGCCGCTGAGCCTGCGCATCCGGAGCCTGTGCTCCGCAACGGGAGAGGCCACAACAGGGAGAGGCCCGCATACCTCAAAAAAAAAAAAAAAAAAAAAAAAAGGGCTCCTTCGCCATGCATTCATTTGATTTGCGACAAATTTCCAGCCGGTTTCAAGGAGGGTTTTTAAGAACACACACTTTGAGTTACAAATACCATTTAGTACAGAAGGAATACCTGTGATATTTGCTAACGGCTGTGGCAGAAAAAGAACGTGTCTTCGAAACTGGGGCATGCAGGAGCCCCGGGTTCTGTTCCTGTTTCTCCACTGACTGGCTGGGTGACATGAAGCCATCTCTGCTTTTCTGAGCCACCACAGGTCCTTTTGCAAAATGAATAGCCTTACACTACATATCTGGGAGGAGAGTGCATCCATGATGGAGGAAAATTGGTAAAACATTTCATACGGTGAGGGTGCAGTGCTAAAAATCTGAAAATAATCCATGAATACCTTCTGGATTGCAGAGGCCTCTATTTTCGTGGCCTTAGGTATTGACTATAGCAAAGTCATGGTGCATTTAAATACGTGGTACCGTTACACCTGTGCATCCACGAACATCTATGCCTACCACAGATCTGTGCCTGCCAGTGGGTGCGAAGAAGGAGAGAGAGTTTCATAGTGATTCATCCAAAGTGGCTCCCTGGTGTCCTGATATCATCTGTTTTAAAGTTTAGACTTTTTGCTGATTTAGGGTGAAAGCCAGAAATTATGCCTGTGACTCCTTGGGATGGTCATGGATCATGAATTTCCTGCCATTCAAATTCTCAAATGTTTCAGAAGCCATTCTCCAGGTAATCAAAAAAGACCCAGGCTTGTTTCAGTAAAAGTGGATCCCTGTTTCAATGGGATGGCTCTATTAACCACAGTGTTCAAAGAGAGAGTGGCATTTGGTTAATTGGATTTTCCTGTTAAATCTGGGTTTTCCAGAGCACTTTTTCCAGTTTGAAATCTTCTTGGATCTTTATAACACGTTCATTGAACACCTCTTTTGGGCCAGGCCCTGAACTAAGTTCTGGGAGATAATGAACTTTAAACAAGTTATGGGTGGATAGTTGGATGGATGGATGCATGCACGCATGCATGGATGCATGGATAGATATCCTGCTTGCAAAGAGATCATAGTCTGGTAGAGGCAAAATGAATTAACCTGCGTGCAACATGAGAACTAGCAGGAAAGCCTGAAGGGGGAGTTGAATAAGTGTATCTAGAAAGATCAGGGACGATCTTCATAGTGATGGTAAATTTGAACTGAGTTCAGTTTTGAAAGATGAGTTTTCCAGGCTGAGAAGTCGAAGAAGGATATTGCAAGAATGTACAAAGAAGCAGCAAAAAAAAGCACACAGAGTGAATGTTAAGAACTTTCCGTGTGGCAGTAGCACTGAGTGGGGGCAGTGTGGGTGTGGAGTGCGGTAGGTCTGGGAAGATGAAGGTGGGCCAGGGTACTGATGTTCAGAGTTGGGACATTTTTCTTGTAAGAAGGCTTGAGTACCTTGATCATATTTGCTTTTAGAAAAGAAAGGGATCTTAGGGGGAGAAGAAAGTTGAAGATAGAAAGCCAGTTAGGAACGTCCTGCAATGCAAGTTCACACGAGCAACCACAGGGGCCTGAACAGAAGCAGTGGCTGTGGAACCGTGAGTGGGTCACAGATGCGGGCTTTTTGGGAGGTTGAACCGATAGGACTTTTTCACTCACTGAATGTATAGAATGAAAGAGAAATGAATCAAGGATTTGTTCTCATTTTATTGACTGGGTGGATGGTGATGCCACTGGGGGAAAATGATACAGAGAAACAAATGGGCTTGTCTCCGATTATAGGACCTAGTGAATTGCAAGTCCAGGAATTCTCTTTGTTTTAGGTCAGACTTGCCTGGATTCCCCCGAAAATATAGAGAAAACGAGAACATGAAGCTTCATACCAAATAAGGCCTTTGAGAGACCCTTTCAGTGAATTTAAGGATGATGGGATGCTAAATCTCAGCTCCTTTTCGTTTTTTTGCTGTTTTTGTCATTTTGAAGACTGACTTTTTGTTTTGTTTTGTTTTCCCTGATCATATTTCAAGGTTTTGTTTTTACTCATCAGAATGACAGGAAGTTTTCAGTGCGTGTTTCCTTCAAGTTTGGCCTCAACCTTATTTTCAGGATTAGGCGTTTGTTTTTCCATTTGTCTCCATGACAACCAAGCCCAGAATTCCTATATATAGTCATCCAGTGCCCATTGTCCCCCCCTGGCCATTGTATCATAATCTTGTACATCCAGGCCAGAGAACTCTACTGATGATAGAAGACAAGGGGGTGCCAGAGTCCTTGGGCCTGGAGGTTTTCAAGGCATAATCAAAAGAAGGAAATAAAGTAACGTGGCTGCCTTTAGAGATTTATGTTCCCCTTTAGACACTATCCAGGAGGAGTTGAAATGGCTTGTGTTCCAAAGCTTAGTTTCTAATATAGTTTTCCTTTGGAATGGCCCAGTGTTCTATCTGGAGAACCTTTTTGAGAGTCTTCAAAGGAAATACGTGGACAGTTGAATTGGTGATTTGAAGTTGGTCATGTTCTGGATGCCACATTTTGCTGCCTGTTAATAGCAAGAAATGAACAGCAGGTATCTTGAGAAAGAAATTGAGTTTCAAAGGAATTTAGATAGAACCTAAGAAATCTTTTAAAATAAGTAAACCTCTTGAATCTGTGAATCATCTTGACAGCTCTATGATACAAACAGTTCTTGTAACTTCAAACAGAGAGATAGACAGACAGAGGTACAGGATTGAATTTAAGAAAGTTGTTCACAAATTCAATCCAGGAAACATTTTCTTAAGTACTTTTTTGAATGAAAGGACCATGAGTCTCTGGCTGTAAAAGCACATAAGATACTATTCCTGTCAATCTAAAATGTAAGCCCCACGAGGGCAAGGATCCTTGCTGGTTTTTTTCACTGATGTATCCCAAATGCCTAGAAGTGCCTGGCACATAGAAGCCTCTCAACAAGTATTTTCTGAATTAATATCAAATAGGGTCAAACATATAGATAGATACAGTTGAAACTTATTTGATATAATCAAGACCTAGTTTCTGAGTGATATTTGCAAATTTCTTAATGCAGGGAATCCTTTTAAAAATGCTTTAAGCATTTTATTTTCACTTAAAAATGCATTCGTTCACCAGGATTGTGCTGTAGGTTTCAACCTTATGTATTTGAGTCTGGGTCTTGTGATTGGAGTTCCCCATTTTCTCTCTTGCATAAACTGTAATCACCTATACTACTTCCAGTTTCAGTTTCTTTTAAGTGGAATGATAATTTAGACATTTGTGGAACAGTCTTAGAGCAGAGTCCTTCTAGACTTTCATGTTCTCCTCAATCTTTTATCTTGCCAAAACGTAATTTGACAGTCTTTTTTTTTTTTAGCAACTTGACTTTCTCAAATCTTTTCCAAGCACTTAATGGAGCTTTCATAGAAATGGCAACTTTTATACCCATCTTTCATCATTTTAGGTAATATTAATTAAATTGAATAAGCTCAATAACAAATATAAATATAACAGGTACAAAGAAATTTGAGAGAAAATAAAACTGATTTTTGTTAGCATTAACTCAACTGCTGGAAGCAGAAGTGGATGGGGCTGCTGCAGAGTGCTCCAACAACCAGCCCAGACCCTGTTGCCATGGGATGTTTTAAGGTCAAAGGCATAGAGAGATAAGGCCGAGTTTGTTGGTGGAGGTTGCTTGAGAGAACATATATAAGTGTAAGCTGAAGTATAATAAGATCCAGATGAAAATCACTATGTGTATGTACTGACAAAGCACAGAGGAGAGCAGGGTTCTGTCTGGATTGTTGGGGGAAAGCCTCACAGAGTAGGTGACGTTTCAGCTGGGTTTTGAGGATGGGTAGGGATTTGCCAGGCATAAAGAAGAGGAAGAGCATCAGGGAGCCCTTGATCAAGGATTCCCAATGATGAGATATGTAGAAAGTGCAAGGAGTTGGGAATTAGCCCAAAGTGAGGCTGGAAACACAGGCTGAGACCAGACTGTAGAGCTTTATGTACCAAGGAGTAGGCTTTATCCTTGAGCCCTGAGGCATAATCATACCATGCTCATGTAAGTGATATATATTATATGTCTATGACATGTATGCTGGCCAAACTAGAACAGATCTTGGAGGAAGGAAGACCAGTTAGGAGGTTGTTAAGAGTTGCCCGTATGGAATCTGAGGACGTGAATGAACAGTGGGAAGGGTAGGCAGGGCCCTGGAGAGGAATATGATTGGAGGGAAGAAATGACATGTGTCTCTGGGATGTGGTACCTGGTGAAATGTGCTGCCCCAGGAAACATCTGACAGTCTCTGAAGGAGGATTCCCACAGTTTGAGCTTGAACGAAGTGGTGAGCCATTGACTCACATTCAGAAAGCCAACGGAGATGCGTGAGCAAAGATGGTGGCCATGTGCATGCAGCATGTTGAGTTTAAGGCGTCCACCAGACAGAGTTTTTCGGCTTTAGGTGAAGACTCAGATCATGTCTAAGCTCACTGATAAGCAGGAGGGTTCTCTATCTCGTCACCAACAGATACCTGGGTTGCTATCACCTACATGGAAATACTTGGACCCCTTTTGTCCTTTGCATGAGTTTCTTAGCCATTGTATGATAGGAGTTAATGCCATTCCCAAAGCTTCCTGCCTGTTACCTAAAGTATGTCTTTAGCTGCTCTCTTGTCATTGTAGGTGTGCCTTTCTCAATTTTTCTAGGAACAGTGGGCAGTATTTCCAGCATATTTGGGTCCCAACCCAAACCCTATACTTTGGGCTTTTACCATATTTGTTGTTCAGTTATCTACAGGTAATATTCTGTTTCTGGTTTCTTATACTACCAACCTTCAGGTGCCAAATCACCTGCTTTTCTGAAGAAAATTGCAATCTGTGCATCATTTTGAACTCTATGCTATTTTAGGACTTGAAGATTTTAAATCCTTCCTTACGCGATCTCCCTCACCCTCCGATGTACATATTTTCCAGCTCAGATTCATCCTCTGATCTTTATTTCTTTACTCTGTAGGAATTAAGTCACTTTTGTTGTTGTTGTTGTGATAAGAATGTAGTTGTTTAATTGCTATTCATGACTTAAGGTGGAGGTGTGGTGAACTGAACATCTAGGTAGCTTCACGTCTGGTGGTGATTTCATTAATTAACACACTAGCTAACACTAATTACGTTTATTAATGGAACTCAAGGCTCTCTTGACGTCCTCCCCCCATCTTCCTCACTCCTACTTCCACCAGTCACCAAGTACTGCTGATTTTGTCTTCTTCTCCACTAGGTCTCTGGAGATAAGGTGGCTCCATTGAGACTTTTTTTTTTCTTGCAGTGTATCACAATCAGTTATTTACACGTCTGTCTGAGACAGTGAGTTGCTTGAGGGCAGGGACCATGTCCTCCTGTTCCAGAACAGGGTCCCCCACTGACTTAGATGTTCAATAAATGTTTGCTGAATGAATGGGTGTCATTTAACCATTTGCTCCCCTGGCCGCCTCTAAAATTTGCTTGCCTAAAATCCTTTTGTCTTTTATTTTCTCCTGGTACTGGATTTGCCCTGACCAAAGAGCCTCTCTCTCAAGTCTGCATGAAATTCTAGCTCAAATATAATTAACTGTGGTTGCTGGCACCAAGGTACTGCTGCCACTTTTTCACCTTCACTCACACTCTCTCTGTGGAGCTGCGGAAAATTGAGAATTGATCTCCCGTACAGCTTCCTTCTCAGATCACTCAGCGCATAAGGGAGCTGTCCTCTCTGCTGCTCCCACAATTTACTGCCCAATTGATTCTTACTCTTCCCTGTGTCTTCCTCAATCTTGCAATAGTTAAACTCTCCTGTTACTGTTCATTTGTTCTCTTTGCCCCTTTTATTCCTTCAGTCAGTGGAGTAAGTGTGTTAGACACGGAGCAGGCGTATATCTTCATAACAGCCAGCTACTCTGTGTTTCTCCTAGTAGATCGGGGCTCCTAGAAGGCATCCCTCGCACCTTCTTCTCTTTTTTTTTTTGGCTGTGCCGTGTGGCTTGTGGGATCTTAGTTCCCTGACCAGGGATTGAACCCGGGCCCCCAGCAGTGAAAGCGCCGAGTCCTAACTGCTGGACTGCCAGGGGATTCCTTCCTCGCACCTTCTTTGACTTTGAGTCCCTAGAGCCTGCCTGTGGCCTGACACGAAGAGGGTGTCGAATATTTTGTTGGATCAGAATGTTCAAGAGGGCTTCATTCTGTCATGGTTATTGTTCTTCCAGAGTTCACTTATTTGTCGTTTGCTATAAAATAGATTTCCAGTGATTATTTCTGTGCTGGCTAATCTCTGGAGAAAAAAGAAAACAAAACAAAACCCTTTGAACGGATACTTACCTGGGTTTGGCTGGAATTCTGGGGGGCTGGAATGAGAGCCAGAAATTTCCCATTTCTCCAGGAACCTGACTGAATGAGAGGGGTAGGAGCTCTCATCTGGAACTCAGCCCTTCCCCGGTTTGAAATCCTGAGCTGTCCAAGAGCCACTGGAAAACACCCATCTCCCATTTGTATTCGTGTACCTTTCTTTTCCCAGCCAAATCCCCCCTGAGGAATGTTACAGCATTATCTTTCGAGGGCAGTTTATCCAGCATCTGACTTAAGCATGCCATTTGGACAGGCACATCTCCAGTTCTGGGTATTTGCAGTGCTTACCTGTGTAGCGTGCTTATAGAAATGTCCCCTGGGTGGTCCCTTTTTTTTTTTTTTTTTTTTTTTTTAATAAAGCATTTTGAAATTTTGGATATTCTTTTTCTTTCCCGGGAATCTTACTTTTTTTTTTTTTTTGCGGTATGTGGGCCTCTCACTGTTGTGGCCTCTCCCGTTGCGGAGCACAGGGCCCGGACGCACAGGCCCAGCGGCCATGGCTCACGGGCCCAGCCGCTCCGCGGCATGCGGGATCCTCCCAGACCGGGGCACGAACCCGCCTCCCCTGCATTGGCAGGCGGACTCTCAACCACTGCGCCACCAGGGAAGCCCCGGGAATCTTACTTTGTTGATTCTTTTTTCCCATGTGCTCTGAAATGCTGGTTTTAGTGTTTTCCTTGGTATTCAGTTTAATGTTATTTTCTCTTTGTGATCATTTCTACCTAGTCTGATGTTACTTTCTCAGCTATTCCAGCCTTACTGCCATCTTCTCTCTCTCTCTTCTCTGCTGTGTGTTTCTTGCTGATGGAACACTCAGATATTCTTTCGTGTTCTTCTGACTTGCATCACGGGACCCCGGAGGTCAACCCATTGAGTCAGATGCCTGATAGACAAGTTTCAGATTTTAGAGTCAGAGAGGTCTTTGTTCCAGTCCTACCTCTGCCTCTCGGTAGCTGTGTGGCCAACCATTCTCAGCACCAGCCATCTCATCGGTAAAATTGGCATGAGAACCTATGCCGTACACCGTAGTGGTGAGAATTCGTTGTTGGCTGTTCAGTAACTTACAAAGCCCCACCTTGATGTGCTGTGACCATACATTCTACAGTTCTGTTATGATCTTGCTTATAAAATCATTTTCCTATTATAGACAGTTTACAAAATGGATAACTCCATATAACTTAGCTAAATTTATTTTATAACTGCAATTATAAATCATAATTTAATTTCCAAAACTTTGCACATAAATAAAGTCACAACTCAGAGACCGACACTCTTCTGAGACTGCACATCTCAGGGCTGGGTTAAGAATGGATGGACCAATGCCCTCTTTGCTGTTGGCTCCATCCTAGATATTCGTGGCCAAAGAGGCGGTAAAGATGTAACCTGTACTCCTGTGCTTTAGCTGCTGTATGTTCCCATGATCACAGGTCGGGCTCTGCAAGCACAGAGTGTTTTTCCTTTCCTTTGCTTAAGCTTGGAATGAAAGAAAAGAGTCTTAATGATGATTTTTAACTTATGTGACATGCCCTTCACTGCTAAGAATCTGTTTGTCTTTCTAACCTGGGCACAAAAGCATCCTCTTCTGCTCTTCTTTCTGGCTATGCCTCGTGAACAAACTGGGATTTTATGTAGCTCAGCAAGTGGGCTTTTTTAGGATCAGTGGAATCAGACACACTCACGTCTTTGTCACTTTAGTGCCTGAAGTGCTAAAACTGTACATTATTCACAAACTCCAAGTGAAAGCGAGGAAGAGTGTGTCTTGGCACCAGAGAGGACAGTAAAGCTCTCAGAAGACCCAAAAAATTATCACTTGGGGATTATTGCAAGTGTATCCTAAGTTGGTGAGATTTGCTTCTTTCTGTAAGTAAACCTGTCCATCTGATTTTAACCAGGAAAGAAGGATTTTATGACACGGATACATACAGGTGTTCTTTTCACACTGCCATTTGTGAAGGGTGATGAGCTGTCCTTTCTTGGAATGCTTTCTCCACGACTTCTAGCATTTTTATTTCAAGTTTCGTATCACATAGAAATACCCGTGTTAAAATTGAGAATGCGTTTTTCGAGATGGGTGGAATGATATGCCATAGACCCTAGAAAGAAGAAAAATATGTTGAGTCAGACTCCTCTCCCTTTGGGGAGTTTTACCCAAGAGAGTCTTACGTGTGCTCTAGGTCAGGGGTGGCAGAAGGTAGGGGAGACAGATTGACCTGGTTTGTCTTCTGATTAGGAGCCAGTTTGTAATTTTGTTAGAAAGGGACTGGAGCTGTCCGATGCCTTGTGACTGACTCTTGGAGGCCGTGGTGGCTTGCTTACTTAGAAATGGACTGTTCCTTTGTTTTGGTCTCTGGGGAGATTTGTGGATGGTCGACTGGGCAGGGCAGTCGGACCTGACTTCGGCCTTGCTGGTCCCAGGATTTCTTTCCTGTAGAGCTAGGAGCAAACCAGGACCAGCACTGGCGAGAGGGCAGGGCTGGCCGGGGTACTGGCGTGGCAGTGCTTTCCCAGCAGCTCAAGTCCCAGTTAACAGGAGAGGCGGCCAGAGCATGCTTTGTGCTTCATCCTGCATGTGTCTGAAGCAGAAACTAGTCTTGAGAGCTTAAACAGAAGACATCTCAAACAGTCCATGAAATGGTAAACAAACCTGCTGTTGAAAGAAAGAATGAGAAGTTGACAATTGCATTATTCTGATCCTCAGTGGGTTCATTGGCTAGGGTCGAGGAATTAGGAGAAAGGAGATAAAAAGAATCGGGTGAAATGAATTCAGTTGTGTTAATGTCTTTCTTTCTTTGTCTTCGGTTTACACCTGGTAATGAACCCATGGAGGCTCGGAGATATTGTTTGAGTTTCCTTTTGTTTTATTTGTATGTGTGTGTGTGTAGCAGGTTTGTTTACAATTTCCAAAGGGGTTTTTTCCTCAATCCTGAGGAATATGAATTGAGGAGGGGAGGAGGGAACAAGAAGGGGGGGGAGGAATTTTAGTATTTTGAAGACAAGAGGTGACCCCACAATAAGGGAACTGCTCTGAGGCCAATGGGATGGATGGTACCAGTCTCATCAAATATGGGTTTTACAGAGCCCCCCGCGTGTCCCACCTGGGGAAATCACACTTTGGAAAATTAGGTGTCCATCAAATCAGGGGCAGGCTGGTACAGTGTCTGTCCCGTTTCCCCCCTGCTTTTTGAAAGGCTTAAGAAAAGAATCCTTTGTTTTCTTTTCAAAGAAAGTTACACTGAAATTCATCTGTGTGGGATTCACAGACTCCATTTGTGTCATTGATGGGCAGCCTAGGTTATATAGGACAATGGTGGTGATAACGTTGATGAATTCCTGACCTCAACATTCAGAGCTGGGTGTTGGGAAAAGGTTCAAGACCTTTTTTTCTTTTCACTTTCTCTCTCTTTTTAAAAAAAATTATTATTTAAGGAAGAAACTGAGATTTCCCCACCTCCCGTCTACATTAGATTTCCCCACCTCCCGTCTACATTAGATTTCCCCACCACATGACACTGGAGCGTCACAGGCTTAAGATTTGTGCCTGTCACTTCCAGCATTTTCCTCCGAATTGCAAACTTTCAAATACCTTTCAGGGAAACTTGTTTGGAATTTCATTTTAATGGGATTTATGAATAAATCTCCATGTTAATGCTGACTAAGCTTTAAACATCCATTCCTGGAGAACACTATTGGATTTTTATATTTTAAAATTTAAATCACTTGACAGTGAAGGCATAAAACACTTTTATATTTGTGAGTGCCATGTGCTTGAGCATTTCTGTTAAAGACTTTTTTTTTTGCCCTCCCCGGTTGGCTTGAATAATTCTGGGCTGCAAAGGAGGAGATATTGCATCTTCTACTTTCCTTTCTCATGTGGATGCCTGTGTACATTGTGCGGGTTTATTTATCTCACCTACAAGGATGGGTATTCTGTGGCAGCCTGTTGCCACGCTGCAATTTCCTTTAAAAAAACAGTTTACTTTCTTCCTTCACTTTGAAACCTTTAACCTCAGAATTTTATTTTTAAATGCTGTGAACCCTCAAAGTCAGATTAAAAGAAGTGACGCTTCCTCCCTACCTGCCTTTCCCCAGAGATGTGTTGTAGAATGTAAATAAAGATGAAAGCTGGGATCATAGTCAACCCCTTTAAAAAAATACTCAAAACTAGGGCTTCCCTGGTGGCGCAGTGGTTGAGAGTCCGCCTGCCGATGCAGGGGACACGGGTTCGTGCCCCGGTCCAGGAGGATCCCATGTGCCGCGGAGCGGCTGGGCCCGTGAGCCATGGCCGCTGAGCCTGCACGTCCGGAGCCTGTGCTCTGCAATGGGAGAGGCCACAGCGGTGAGAGGCCTGCGTACCGCAAAAAAAAAACCCAAAACAACTCAAAACTAATGTTGGGGGTTTTCAAGTGTCAAACCTCCACTGTGTGCTTTGTGTCTGGTGTCATCTAACCCCATCTGTCCACAGACTCATCCTACTCCGAGCCTCCAGATGTTCAGCAGCAGTTGAACCACTATCAATCCGCTGCTCTGGCGAGAAACAACAGCCGTGTTAGCCCCGTGCCTCTTTCTGGAGCTGCGGGGGGCACTGAGCAGAAGACGGAAGCCGTTCTTCACTGCGAATTCTGTGAATTCTCCTCTGGCTACATCCAGAGCATCAGGCGCCATTACAGGGACAAGCACGGTGGGAAGAAGCTCTTCAAGTGCAAAGACTGCTCCTTTTACACAGGCTTTAAGTAAGTGGCGTGAAGAACAGCCTTGAAAAACAAGGTGGCTGCACCCGCTTCACCCCTCACCATACTCTTCCCTTTCACTCTCCTATCTGGAGCTCATGGGAGGCCCTGCCTGTGGGATAAAGAAGGGGTTGCTGGGTCCAGTCTTCACAAGAGGAGGCTAGTTCCAGAAGACTGTTTTCGGGGGTTTGGGGAAGAGATGAAGAGCTATATCAGAACAAATGCGTTTAAAATATCAGAGCAGATGGGTGCCCAAGGAGTGTGAGATCATGGCAAAGGATTTCCCTGACCCAGTATGTGAAACACTGAGTGTTTTCCCTTTGGAAAACCACACCCTCACCCTCACCCTTTATTTTATTTGTCTTTGGGGAAAAAAAAATATCTTCTCGGAAGCAAAGTCAAAGTCAAGAGAGAATGTCAGGAGTCGTGACGCCCCTGCTACCCTTGTAGAGATTTCTTATTTCTTAAGATCATATTATTGAAAGACACCCAGAGAACCAAGACTCCACACTGGGAAGACTAAACTTGAACAATCACAGAGAGAGTTCCCTTCTAGAAAAAAGATAAGCCAGAGTCACCTTTGCTCCTGTGTATGAGAAAGATTGGAATGCTCCCTATCATTTAATCTAAACTCCTGTGATTTCATCTCATCCTGGGAGATACTGTTTAGGTTCATGGTTACGAGTGTAGAATATGGAGCCTGACTACCTGGGTTTGAACTCCAGCTTTGCCACTTACTGGCTGTGTGACTTTGGACAAGTTACTAAGCCTCTCTGTGTCTCTGGTTCCTTATCTGTTAAAAAAAAAAAAAAAAAGACAATAATAGTACCTACCTCATAGGGTGCTTGTGAGGAGTAAAAGAACCGTAAATGAAGCCGTAAAGTGCTTAGCATAGTGCTTGGCACAAAGGCAACACTAATAAGTGTTATTGTATCATAGATAGAAAGCTTTTGTAATAATATGAAATGCTATAGCACAGATATAAAGCTATTATCTGCTCCTGCTGCCGTCAGGGCCTGGGCTTTAGGTCACTCCAGTATTTCAATATACACTCCACACAGAGAGGCTGGTGAGTAGACTTCATGCCCCCCCAAAAAACATGAACTGATAGAAAAACAAGTCTCTTTTCCACCAACATCTTAGTTGCTGGGATTTAATGGAAAATGTGTTACATCTCTGACTATTAATGTGGTTCAGTTGTTTTTTAGATAAATATGTATGTGACCTTAGAAGTGAGAGAAGGCAAAAAGGACCCAGATAACAAGGGCCCACTGACAGGTGTACATGTTTCCCCACAGAGAGGCACTCGGGTTAATAAGAAGGGGACCTTGCCCGTTAAACTCTTGGTTTCATCCATTTTTATGAGACATTTAAGGCTTTGTAAATTTTGAAGTTTTGAAAAGGGTGGAGTGGGGAGGCAGCGGTACCCTCTGCCTTAGAGCTGGTACAACAACAGCTCTGAGTTTCCTTTACGTGGTCATCAACCGTCCTGACATCCTAACCAGCCTGCCCTCCCCTGTTCCCTGGGAAGAGTCACCGAGGCAGCTGATAAATCTTCCCAGCTTCAAAACAGTCCCTCTCCTTCTGAGCCTGATGAGAAATATATTCTTGTAGGGATTTTGTTTTATATGTTTAACAGGCAACTTCTAATTTTCAAGAATAAAATTAGGAGCCTGTTTCTTTCTTTGCAAACTCAGCCCTGCCTGAGCCCAGCCAGGTAGCAAAATTTCCAAAAAGAAGTTACCACTGCATGACAGTGCTTAGTTATTGCACGAGTGACCAGGGAACTTGCGGCCAGCAAACATGATGAACCACTGTAGTTCTGGCCCCCGGGTGGAATGTCTCTGTAGTAGGGTTGCTGGCAGGGGGTGTGAGTGAGATGCTCCTTGGTTACACTCATCGCCTGTCTCCCCACCTCCCTCCCAGATCTGCTTTTACTATGCACGTGGAAGCCGGGCATTCGGCGGTCCCCGAGGAGGGCCCCAAAGATCTTCGCTGTCCTCTCTGCCTCTATCACACCAAATACAAACGCAACATGATTGACCACATTGTGCTGCACCGAGGTAACCTTCCAAGCTCGGTTTTCTTGTGTGGGGCGGGGGGAAGGTGGCTCGGGTGGCGTGAGGGGGAAGCCGTCTCAAGGTGGAAGCGGCACCTTTGCCTGGTCCCTTGCTCCTCACCATATCTCTCCCCTCAAGAAATCACAGCGATCACCCTAGTGACAGCCAACAGGGTAAAAACATCTTCCAGCTGAGAGGATTTCCTTCACACGTGGCGGGAGGCAAAGGTGATGGATTCTGCAGCGAACAGTTCTGCGGGGCTTCCCCCTGAGAGGGAGTTTTCCATCCTGAGTCCTCCCGTCTCACGACCTTGCTAAGGAAGGAGTGAATGAGAAGCAGAGTGGGTGGGTGAAGGCAGGGAGCTCTGTGGCTGTAAGCAGTTCTTTGGACGAAGACCAAAATGATGATTTCCAAAGCAGAACGCGGAATTTCCCTTGAACTGGATGGAGAGCGAAAATTCTTCAAACTGAAAGTGGCCTGATATATGTTAGAAAAGCCATAGGCTTTGAGTTTAAATTCTAGCTTTAAAGCCTCCTGTGTTTAACCTCCCTCTCCTCCGTAAAAAGAGGTGACGAGTTATGCCTCTGAGCTGACGTGTTGAGCGTCTGGTGTGTTCCATGTGGGTGCATCCTGGGTGTTCCATAAATGTCAGCACCTCTGATAAGCTGGGGTACGTCTTCTAGGTCCTCTTTGTTTTTTTTCTTTGAGTGGAGTTTACTGCTGGCCAAGTAAAACAGTTAAACAACAGGCCCCGTCTGCACTGGAAGGAAAAATATGTTTATGTAAAACCTACTTTATCCGGAAGAGATTCAAGCCAGAGGCGGATGGAAAAAGATGGCTAGAGTGCCCGTTGCCAGTCTCTCATGCTATTTCCACCTACTGACCTTTCCATCTCTCCTTCCTTCCTCCCTGCCTCCCTCCCTCCCTCCCTTCTTTTCTTCCTCTTCCTGCCTCTCTTCCTTCCTTTACCTCTAACCTGGGAAAGCTTTTAGGTATTTGCCGAAAATACCGAAAAAAGACTCGAAAGCGACCAGTGTCTTCTGCTACCCTGCTGAGATGTTGCTCTGAAATGCTGGGCATCGCAGGGGGTGGGGGAGGGGGCATTTTCAAAGTTTCCAGCATTTCCCCAGAGCCGCTGCCTTTGGCCGGCATGTTTTGTGACATGTCACCCACGTCTGCTGCAAACTCCGTGGAAGACTCGGCCTTCGGCGCCCTCAGGTCCCCCTCCTCCCCAGGCAGGCTCATGAGACGTGACATGCCTGCTGGTGAGGACGTCCGCCTGCAAGCTGGGGAAAGCCACGCAGGAGCGTTTAGGCAGGAATTCCTGGCCCGGGTGCTCCCTCCTGGTGTGCCACCTCAGCCACCTGGCTTCCGGTCCCCTGGCCCATGTGTGTGTCGCTGGCTCTGTGCCCGCACTGCTTGGGGCGAGGCCAGGAGTCGTGCTGCTGTAGAGCAGACAGCATCGGTGAGACCCCACTTTGGCAGTGGATTCCCTCTCTTTTCCATGTTGCTGCCTGGTGGGATCAGAGCCTTGATGCCTAATGCGCTTGATGACTTTCCTTCCCTGAGCTGAGAATTCAAGAAACGGAGGCAGAGAGAGAGAAACGCTTAATGCCTGGAGCATGCCACACCTGACCTGGTGCCTCTCACACACGCTTACTTCATCGTCCAGCCACACTGGGAGGGACAGTACTATGACCCGTAGTCCTGTTTTACGTACGTGAAGCTTGAAGCAGGAAAAAACTTTTTCTTTGATTTAGTGCAGTTATTTACGATCGTTTCACAAAGGATTTAAGATATCTTAAAAATAGTCGTGCAGGGGCTTCCCTGGTGGCGCAGTGGTTGAGAATCTGCCTGCTAATGCAGGGGACACGGGTTCGAGCCCTGATCTGGGAAGATCCCACATGCCGCGGAGCAGCTGGGCCCGTGAGCCACAACTACTGAGCCTGCGCATCTGGAGCCTGTGCTCCGCAACAAGAGAGGCCGCGACAGTGAGAGGCCCGCGCACCGCGATGAAGAGTGGCCCCCGCTCGCCACGACTAGAGAAAGCCCTCGCACAGAAACGAAGACCCAACACGGCAAAAATAAATTAATTAATTAATAAACTCCTACCCCCAACATCTAAAAAAAAAAAAAAATAGTCGTGCAGAACTGTAGGATTAAAAACAAATGAGAAGATGGGGGCAAACGCAGAATAAGGAGAAAGCAGTTGAAAGTTCACGTGAAGTATGGAAAAGCTCACCTAGAGTTTGGGTCCTCGGTGTCCGCCGTGAGGTGCTGTGCGTTTGTTAGCAGTGGGCTGCAGTCTTGGCCCTGGGACTGCGGCCCACGGTAGGAGAGACAAAAACGGAAGCCACTGGATGTAGAGTGTTTGTTAGACTTTTGAAATTTTGTTCAGGAATCTGAGATGCTGGAACCTGAAAGGAGTTTCTCCACTGGGTTCTCCTGAGGGGACCGTGTAGGATGTAGAGCATACTGTCCCCACCCTGAATCCAGTGGCGAGTCCCCTGGGCCCACGAGGGCTGAAGTAGTTTAACCAAAGTCACCCAACCGGTGAGCAGGGAAACTGTGTGTCAACGCAGCCCTCTGACCCCATGACCCATCCGTCATATTGCCTGTCACTGCTTACTTACAGTCTCTTCTCTTTATTTATAGAGATGATTTATTTTAAAAGAGGCATCAGAGTATATAGATACTGTCCTCATTGGGGTTAGAAAGTACACAATCTGGAATGAGCATGAGCATTTGAGGATTGGTGGTAATAATGACTGCATCCACGGCAACAGCAATGGTTACTATTGCTGCGAGCTTATTAGGTACCAGGTGCTGTGCTAAGTGCTTTCCAGTGAGTCATTTTATGGAATTTTCACAAAACCCTAAGTGGTAGGTATTACTGTTATCCCTGACAACAACAGAAAAAACAGCTTCAGAAAGACTGAGCATCTTACCTAAGGTCAAATGACTAATAAGCAACCCAGCTGGGATCTGAACCCAGGCTTGTCTGACCCCCAGCCCATGCCTTTGCCCACCAGGCGTCACTGTCTCATCCTTGGGGAGGTGGCTGGTGTCACTCTGTTGAGCATTCTAGTGGCTGTGGCGTTTGGGTCTGAGGATGGCGTGGTCAGAGACGAGGACCACTGAGCCGCAGGGGGCAGGGTGCTTCAGGACAGCGTAGCTGCCATCTGCATCCTGGCCTGGCTTTGGTGGCCATCTCAGCTCAAAATGGCAGCTCAGTGGGAAGCTGGTCTCGACAAGTCAAGAGACAGGGTTGGGTGTCTGCCTGGCAATTTCGAGTTGGGGCTGATCTCAAAGTAACCAGATGTGGCTCTTTCTCCACCTGTGCTTTCCTTACTCTGTGGATGAATAAACATCTTTGGTCTCTAGGGCCTGCAGTATGAGATCTTTCTGAGACCTTAGCTAATTAAAATACGTGGAATGAAAGGCAAGAAAAACAACTTCTGAACTGGCCCTGAGACTGAGCTGCTGTTTGCAAGACTAGAGTCTCCTTAGCTTTTTGTCCAGACAAATTGCTATATTTACATAGGGAGGAAGGGAAAGAGAATCCGTTTCACTCCCGGGAAATCTGAATGAGAAATAACCATGGAATTACGTTGGCTGTGGCAAGAGAGAGCATACTGTTTGTCCATGCATTCAGCAAACATTCATTATTTGCTTGTTCCATGCCACGCCGTGCTGCGTTCTTTGGGTTAAGATGGGGTACACGAGACCCAGTCTGCCCTCTTCAAGGAGGTGAAGCGTGTGCATAAGTACATATAAGATAGCGAGTGATCAGTATCTAGGAGATTCCCAGTGGCAGATATATTTCTGTTTGGGGTAGAAAAAGGTGGTAGAGGGGGTAGCTTTCAAACTGATCCATGATAACATTTCAACAGGCAGAGAAGACTTAAGGTGGGTGTATTCGTTATCTGGGGGACTTAACAAAAGTGTATTCTCTTTCTGTTTTGGAGCCTGGAAGTCTGAAATGCAGGTGTTCATAGGGCTGGGCCCCTCCTCAAGTCACTAGGAGACAATCCTTCCTTGGCTCTTCCCAGCTTCTGCTGGCTCCCGACTTTCCTGGGCTTCCCTTGCCTTGTGGCTGCATCACTCCAGCCTCTGCCTCATCTGCACATGGCCTTCTTCTGTGTGTGTGTGTGTGTGTGTGTCGGTGTGTGTCGGTGTGCCCTTTCCTCTTCTTACAAGAGCACTGGATTTAGGACCCACTCTAATCCAATATGATCTCACCTGGACCTTGTCTTGACTAACATGCAAAGACCTCATGTCCCAATAAGGTCACATTCTGAGGGGCCAGGTGGACAAATTTCTGGGAGCACCATTTGACTCACTACAGAGTGGAAGGAGAATTTTAACAAACCAGTCAGGTGTGTGGAAGCGACACGTGTTTACAGAGTGGTATTAGACTCTTATGAAGAGAATAGGAGACAAGCCTAGGAAAGTATATTCCGGCCAAATTAAGGAGGGCTTGGGTACCAGCATAGGGGTAGAACGTTACTCTGCAGGTAGTTGGGAAGCTGGGGTACTGATGAGACACCTGTGAATTCTAATTTAGCAAAGATTGAAGCCAAGGATTATAGACCCATCTCTTGGAGGAACTGTGAACTTAGGTCAGATCAACATTTGGTGAGGCTGACCATGATTGGACCAATTAAACTGGAGAAAAATTAAGCCCCGAGACTTCTGTTTCAAGGAGAAAGTTAGTGGTAGGAGGTTTGGTGGGTTTTTATTCATGCCACAAACACTTACTAAATGCCCATCCTGTGCTAGTATTGCTTTAAGCTCTAGGGATACAGCCAGGAAGAGTCAGGCCAGGTTTGGGCACTGAAGGAGCTTGAGCTTTAGTGGCAAGAGAGACAGTGAACGAAGGAGTAAACAGTTTCGGGAGTATGTTTCCACTGAGCTCTTTTTTTTAAAAAAAAATTTATTTATTTTTGGCTGCATTGGGTCTTCGTTGCTGTGCACGGGCTTCTCATTGCAGTGAGCCGGGGCTACTCTTCATAGTGGTGCACGGGCTTCTCATTGCGGTGGCTTCTCTTGTTGCGGAGCACGGACTCTAGACGCGCGGGCTTCAGTAGTTGTGGCTCGCGGGCTCTAGAGCGCAGGCTCAGTAGTTGCGGCGCACGGGCTTAGTTGCTCCGCGGCATGGGAGATCTTCCCGGACCAGGGCTCGAACACGTGTCCCCTGTACTGGCAGGCGGATTCTTAACCACTGCGCCACCAGGGAAGTCCCTCCACTGAGCTCTCGTCACCATCGGAAGCACAATGCCTCATGCATCGCTTTGCCTAGACGTCCCTGGTACACCTACAGCAAACCTGGGTATAAAAAGCTGGGCACAGATTGAATTATAGGCGTGAAACAGTTCTGCCAAATATTTACATTATAATTATGGAGCTGTGTAATCACCAAGACTGGTCTCTACTTGGCATGTTAACCTCTCTGTTTCCCAGCCTGTAACCTCAATACGTACACAAATGCTGAGTACAACTGAACCCTGCAGGTGGGTATCTTTTTGGAACTGAACTAATCTCCCCTAATTTATCTGATCAGTATCATTTTTCTTGAGAAGAAAAAAATCTCCGGTGAGATTGATAGTCTTTCATTTTATTCAGTGAGATTACATGTTCCCTTCATCCCCATCACGTGCTTTGGCCTGTTAGAATTAGACATGCAGTTCCCAGCTCTGTTTGGCTTGAGGGTGGTAGCCTGGCTGATGTCAAAACTTCTTACAGGAGCTGTTGT